>NW_028274813.1:1540000-2200500 GCF_037043125.1 Eumetopias jubatus | reverse complement strand
TGTGAGAAGAAGAGAGGACTTAGGTTCCACCTTTTGAAGAGAGGCATTTTAAAGAATTTGCAGACATATTTTAAAACCACCACATCCATTTACTATAAAATCTCATGAAGACTCTATACTTCTCTCATTCTATCACTCGCTACTTACAGGAGTTTGGTTGTTATTCCCAACAGCACTGTCACAGTACAAAGAGAGGGAATGTTTATGCTTATGGGCATATGTTTAAGAGAGCTAGCTAACAATGCAATCAATAGAGGTTTTAACTATAAATGCTGCTTTTATCCTCAATGACTAACCTATATTCCTTGGTAGTCCAGTTAACAGAAAAGACGAGTGGATTTTGTCAGCAATTAAACGCCTATTGGCTAATGAGTCACTTCAGATGTCAGCTCTAATCCTGATACGCTGATTTTTAATACTCAACAAAATAACTTCATCCTCGGTTATAATAGACAAGAATGTCACCGTACTATTACTTGGGCAAAGAAAATTCTCCAAGCTTTCGAGTTGTGATGAGATGGCATGCTATAGTTCAACAGTCTATCCTCCTTGCTCATTTCTGTATTAGTTTCCATGGAGAACGCAGAGTACCCTCTGAGGGGTCTAGCCATCCAGCCCTGGTCTCTCTCAAAGGAGCCTCAGAGCCACCGTTCCCCTGGTCAGATTCACACTTTGATTTATATGCCATGCCAGCACTTCACCCCCAGCATGTCTAAAACCAAACTCCTCCCTTTCCTTCCAAACCTGGCTTCCTCCCTCAATTTCTTCCATTATGGCTATAGTATCTCCCAAGGAACCTCGGCCTCGCCTTTGACTTGAGCCTACGTAGCTGAAGATATAAGCTGTTGCTCAGGGCTCTTCTTTATCGCTCCCATAACCACGCTTGCCTTTCCATTCCAGTATTGACACTTCCCACCTTCGTATTTTTGCTCACATTATTTCTTCTGGCTACAAAGCCCTCCCCTCCACTTCCTGAACTCTACCTATCCTTTAAGATCTAGTGGCAATGCCATCTGCTTCCTGAAGCTTTTCCTGATCCTCTACAGAATCTCTCATACAATTGTTCCGACACTCAGGATCTGACATCACTTCCAGAAACAGGAGAGAATTCTTATTTTTTTTTAATGAATTCTGAATTCTAGAGGTTCAACAACACGTAATGAGCACTTGCATGTCATTTATGTAAACCTGAGTTTATGGTTATCTTAAGAGATGCTTACACAACCCCTATGAGGGGAGTTCTGCAGCCTATTTCACAGATGAGAAAACCAAGCCCCGGCAGCGGGCTGAGCAGCTATCCCGAGCTCAGTGGCGAGTCAGCAGCAGTGTCAGCATCTCAACCCAGGTCCCCTGACGGCAAGCGGGCTGCTCTCTCCCTCACACAGGACGTACTGGCCTCCCATTGTTCACTCAGCAGCTGCAGCATAGGTGCGTCTGACTGCTCCCAACCACCAGTCATTTACTGTTTCAAAGGGTAAATGCTCTACCAGATGCCATCTACTGATTATTAGTCTGAATCAGATGAAAATGCTCTTTTTGTACATCGAAAATGGTCAAACATTAACAATTTCATACAGTTCAACCTAACAGGAAAGGGCTGATTTCCCCCCTTGAAAAACATAAAAGCTAAGATAACTTGATTTTAGCATATAATAACAAAGAAATAAAATAAAGAGAAGAACGAGAACTCTAGACTACTCTTTAGTTTTGGAAGATCATGAGAAATGACCAAATGGACTAATGTCACCTGACCAGCAACAGTGGAGGGCTTCCTGGAGGAGGCTTGCTAATCACTGCTTAAATTACCCTGAGGAAGTCTAAGAAAGCCTAACTCCATCTTTGACTTAATATGATAATTTCATATAAGCAGATACACGTGAATTATAAGAAGGAATGAATTAGGGGCACCTGGGTGGCTCAGTTGGTTAACTATCTGCCTTTGGCTCAGGTCATGATCTCGGGGTCCTGGGATCGATCCCCGCATCAGGCTCCCTGCTCAGTGGGGAGTCTGCTTCTCCCTCTCCCTCTGATCTTCCTCCCTGCTTGTACTCTGTCTCAGATTAATAAATCTTTTTTTTAAAGAAGGAATGAATTAAAACCTCATTTCTTCTAAATTGTGGTTTATAGATGTATACCTTTTGAGCTTCTATCTCCATAACCTTGAAATTCTTCTTTTCCAGTATTTCCTTTGAAAGTCAGTCAGTCTCTGGGATTCCCGTTGTGAGCCTACTGTCAAGTACAGCAAAGACTTCACAGGGCTCCCTGTCTCCAGTCTCATTCCCAGCCCCTATGTCGGACATAGAATTCTCACAATAGCATCAGAGGGCTCTTTCCAAAACACAGCTCATCTGTCTTTTTCTTGCTTAATATCCTGCAAGATTAAGTCCAGGCTCTTAAGCACAGTGAGGATCTGGCCCCTCCCCTGGCCAGTACACTTCAGCTCTCTTCCCGCCCCCCCCCCCAGGGTCGCCCCCATCTTCCTCGTCCCCACAGTTTATGCTCCATTGTTGCCAACACGTTTATCATCCTCTGTCACCCACAGCGCTTCAAGTTCTTCCCCTGTGTCCTAGCAGATGCCTCCGATCTTCAGCTCTGGAAAATCTTTCCTCATAGCCGCCTAAGTTAATCAAATCATATCCGATTATTCTGGTGTCTTGTTCTTCTTTTCCTGCACTTCTCACACTGTACTGTGATCTGTTTACACACCTATCTCTCAAAACACTCTTTCTTTCTCTGTGGAATTTGAACTAGACTCCAAATACCTTGCTTTTATGTCTTTGGTCTGTATGAAACCAAAATAAATTGGATAGAATTGCTTTAAAAAGAATAAAGAGAGGGGCGCCTGGGTGGCTCAGCCAGTTAAACGTTTGCCTTCAGCTCAGGTCATGATCCCAGGGTCCTGGGATCGAGTCCTGTGTCAGGCTCCCTGCTCCGCGGGAAGTCTGCTTCTTTCTCTCCTTCTGCCTCTTTCTAGCTCTATCTCAAGTAAGTAAGTAAGTAAGTAAGTAAGTAAGTAAGTAAGTAAGTAAATAAATAAATCTTTAAAAAAAAAAAAGACTGAGCGAAATTTTAAGCCTAGGTAGTAGTTATCTGAGTGTTTTTAAGTAATTCTTTAACCTGTGCATATTTTACACATTCTTCTGTATATTTCACAATAAAAAAGTAAAAAAAAAAAAAAAAAGAATTAGACCAATCAGCCAGGATCCTATCTGGTAATTTAACAAGATACTTGTTTAAAACTATAACTAATGCGGGGCGCCTGGGTGGCTCAGTTGGTTAAGCGACTGCCTTTGGCTCAGGTCATGATCCTGGAGTCCTGAGATCGAGTCCCGCATCAGGCTCGAGTCCGCTTCTCCCTCTGACCCTCCTCCCTCTCATGCTGTCTCTCATTCTCTCTCTCTCAAATAAAATTAAAAAAATAAAAATAAAACTATAACTAATGTTTATTTTTTTTTGGTGTAACTGATTTTTTAAAGTTTAAGTGGATTCTCACGTATAATGTCACTCCAAAAATGACAAACATGCCTAAAACGAAACTCTGACAAAATAATTAGGATAAAATCTATTCATGCCCACATGACAGTCTAGAACGTTAAGTCACTTCTCTCTTTGCACACCTCACCACGGTTATAAATGTTCAGGTTTGGAAAGTATTTTTACCAGTCTACTTAGCAAATAAAAGGAAACACCTGATAATGATATCAAGATACATTATAAACATGGAGACTTTTTTGTATCACAAAAAATACTCAGTAAAATTGAGTCTAACATTTCATTATATCTGGAGGTGCAACATTTTATATTCCAACAATTACTAAGCCTCACAAATTAATAGGAGTCAATTAGTATCTAAAATACTCCCCCAACCCTGTAATAATACTATATTATGCTATTTTATCTGATAAATGTGAACTACTCTTATGATTAAAATCCACCCATATAAAGTCAGTTTGGTTCAACCCATATTTATACCCAAAGGAAGTGGTTAGGAATGATTAGGGCTGGAAAGATCAGGAGGAAAATAGGGTTATCGATGAACACAAATAACACTAAGAGAAAACCATCCACATCCCACACGAGAGCTATAGAGCAAAACACCATGGGAACTGCTGTTTCCCGCAGTACGGCCCCCAAGACACATGGAATTATGCTCCTGATCACGAGGCAAGATAAAACACAAACACCTACTTTTGAAAGCGTCACTGGGCTGCCACAACAGTAAGGAAGTTACAGAGGGGTAGCAGAAGTTCTGGGTTATGAGGGAACACCGAAGGTGGCTTGTATCCTGTCGGTTTGTGCCTCTGTGGCCCTCCCTCCCACCTCCTTGTGCCTGGCTCCCAGGTACACAGGCTACCACTGATCTACCTTCTGCTACTAGAAGTTAAGTCTACATTTCCTAGAGGATTTTTTTTTTCTTTTTCAAGGGGTGGGGGCGATAAGGGCAGAGGGAGAGGGAGAGAGAGAATCTTAAGCAGGCTCCATGCCCGATGCGGGGCTCAATCTCACGACCCTGAGATCATGACCTGAGCCCAAATCAAGTCAGACGCTTAACCGACTGAGCCACCCAGACGCCCCTACATTTCCTAGAGTTTTATACAGAGAGAATCAAGCAGTATGTACTCTGTGGTCTGGCTTCTTCCTTTCAGCATAAATGATTTTGAGATCCATCCATGTTGCAGCATGTATCAGTGGTTCATGCCTTGTCACTGCTCGGTAATATTTCGTTATATGGATACGTAATGCTTTTCATCCATTTACCTGTTACTAGACATTAAGGCTGTTTCCAGATTTTGGCTACCACAAATTAAACTGCTATGAACATCCATGTACAAGTTTGTATGAACATCTGCTTTCCTTTTGCTTGGGTAAATACTTAGAGGAGTAGAATTGCTGGGTCACATAATAGATTCATGTTCAAGTTTTTTTAAAAGATTTATTTACTTATTTATTTTAGTGATAGCAAATGAGCAAGAATGAGTGGGGGGGGACGGGCAGAGGGAGAGGAGAGAGCGAATCCTAAGCAGGCTCCACGCCCAGCACGGAGACTGATGCGGGGCTCCATCCCAGGACCCTGAGATTATGACCTGAGCTGAAATCAAGAGCCAGCTGCTTAACTGACGGAGCCACCCAGGCGCCCTGATTCACATTCAAGTTTTAAAGAAATTGTCACACTGTTTACTAGATTGTACCATGTTACATTCCCAACAGTAGTATTTGAGAAATCTGGGGTCTCCCCATTCTCACCAACACTTGTGAGGATCAGTCTTTAGTTTTAGGCATTCTAATAGATATATGGTGGTATCTCACTGTGGTTTTAACTTGTATTTTCCTAAAGACTAAAGATATTGAACACCTTTCCATGTGCTTGACATACATATATTTTCTTCAGTGAAGCGTCTATTCAAATCTTTTGCCTGCTTCTTTAAAACCAGGTTGTTTATTTTCTTATTGAGTTTTAAGACTTCTTTATATATTCTGGATAAAATTCCTTTGTCAGATATAGGATTTGCAAGTATTTCCTCCCAGACTGTGTCTTGTCTTTTCATAACAAATAATATTAAAAGCATATTATATGTACCAAACAGCCAAATAAACAGAGCTAATGACAGAATTCATTAACTGAAAGATGTATCATAAGAAACCATCCAAAACACAGTACAAAGAGACAAAGAAAGTAAAAACATAAGAGAGAAATTAAGAGACAAGGAGAATAAAATGGAAGATACAGCGTAAGTCTAATAAGCGTTCCAGAAGATAAAATTAAAAAGAATGTGGAAGAAGAAATACCTGTACAGATAATTGAGGAAATTTTTCAGTCATGTTGATAGATGTTGAGCCTCAGAATCAGAATATTCAACAAATCCCAACAGGGAAAAGTGAAAGAAATCCACAGCTCGTTTTTTCTTATAGTGGAGGATTATTTAATCCTAATTTCATTAAATCCCCAAACCAGGGCACCCAGGTGGCTCAGCTGGTTAGGCGACTGCCTTCGGCTCAGGTCATGATCCTGGAGTCCCGGGATCGAGTCCCGCATCGGGCTCCCTGCTCGGCGGGGGGTCTGCTTCTCCCTCTGACCCTCTTCCCTCTTGTGCTCTCTCTCATTCTCTCTCTCTCAAATAAATAAAATCTTTAAAAAAATAAAAAAATAAACCCCCAAACCACTAAATTACAGAAAAGGGATTTTGACATCAAATAATAGAAAACCACAGAAATGAACTAGTAGGAGAGGAGACTGTAAAAATGTTTGGAGCTGAAAAGAAAACGAATGGGAAAGGTGCCTGAGGCGGTCTGAGACGACCTCAAGCTGGAGGAGCCACGGCTGGGCAAGCCCGGGTACAGCACAGAGTATTTGTCTTGAGAACTGGCAACGCCTCCTGACTCCAGAAGCAGCAGAATCCTACGTGTTTATTCTTCAGACACTTGAAATGGCATCCGATCTGGAGATAGTAGGCACAGGTGAGTCCAGGTACCATACGTTAAATAGGGGGACCAAGTCACCGTATTAATAACAAATGCTTCCAGAAACGCTCACAGTTATGGCCAACTGCTTTGACAAAAGTACCAAGACAATTCAGTGGGGGAAAGAACAGTCTTATCACCAAATGCTGCAGGGATAACTAGATATCAACAGGCAAAAGAATAAATTTGGATCCTTCATACCACAAACAAAAATCAACTCACAAGGGATCATAGCCCCAAATGTAAGAGCTAAAACTATAAAGCTTTCAGAGGAAAGCAGAGGGGGCAGGATCAACTGGCCTCAGCAGTTCACTGCATGTGCAGGAATAAAGCAGGAACTGACTCATAGTTTAGTGTGGTTGGCTGAGAAAACAGGAAAAGCACTTCCAGGACACCTAAGGAAAATGGTGCCATGCAGAAGCGTTTACACCGCAGACCTGAGACCACTCTCCTTACGGACCAGCTTGAAGGGGGGCCCTGGACTGTCCTCTGGGAACTCAGATTTTGGGAGGGTTCCCACCATTTCCAGAAGTGGTAAGAAAGGCTCGCTGAACCTAAAATGTTTGTGCAAGTAACATGGTTTGTGTTAAATACCTGCTTCCTTCTGGAGTCTGGTGTTTTCGTACTTGCTACACAGAGACTGCCTACATGACCAGCTCTCAAGAGACCCTGGGCAGCTGGGGCTCTACTGAGCTTCCCTGGTTGACATGTCACACCTGTTGTCACAGCTGGTTGTGGAAGCCTGAGCATGTCCTGTGTGACTCCACTGGGGAAGGCCTCTTGGAAGTTGGTGCCTGGTGTCCTCAGACTTCACCCCACACACCTTTTCCTTTGCTGGGCTTGCTCTATATCCTGTCATTGCAGTCAATCATAGCTGTGAGTACAATTAGCTACTGAGTCCTTTCAGTCCTCCTGGTATATCACTGAAACTAGGGGTGATCCTAGGGACCCCTGCCACAAGTATATACTAAGAGAATAAATCCAGTTGCTTTGGTAGCATATGGTCAAACCAGATCCCCAGAATTCTACTGGACAAGTTCGGCATGCTTAGGACAGTGTGTGCATGTGACCTGGAGGTTCCCACACGTGGCAGGGCAACACAGGTATATGGGGAGTTTTGCAGGCCCGCCCCAGATTCACTGAATCAAAAGTTTAGCCAGTGGTCTGGGCATTTATTTCTTAGAAAACCTGACTTGTTGACCTGCAACTTTTGGACAACAGAACTTCCTGAGCTCCTTGCCCCAGCAGCTGCTAATGGGCACGAATCACACCAAGTCAGCTTCCTGTCCTCTCCAGCCCACACACGCCCTCCTCCCTCAGCTGCGGCCTGATCCAGTCCTTGCCGCTGCAGCCCACAAAGCAGGTTCAATGTGCCATTATTCTGTATCTAGGGTATATACAAAAAGTTTTGGAGAAAGATGTTTTTAGTATCTTACGAACTTTAAAAAAATGCACATAAAAGTGCTTTGTAAACAAGAAATTTACAAACGTAATGTATTATTGGGCTTAACAGGCAGGTGTATGCACCATAAAATATAGCAGTGTCTTTGATGTGAGGCTTCCAGTGCAAAGTTATACCTCCTGACAGCTCTCTGCCCTACTCTAATTAAAAACTCACATAAAGGTTACAAACACATTTTTAACTTTGGTTTCAGGTTTCAGTTTGTTGATCTTGAGATGTAAGTATTATCTCCATGTTAAATAATTTCATCACGGAAAGATCACAGACGCCTCACATCTAAACATCAGAACTCACTTTATGGGGGTGCCTGGGTGGCTCAGTTGATTGGGCGTCTGCCTTCGGCTCAGGTCATGATCTCAGGATCCTGGGATTGAACCCTGCATTGGGCTCCCTCAGTCTGCTTCTCCCTCTCTCTCTGCCCCTCCCCCTGTTCATGTGCTCTCTATCAAATAAATAAAATCTTTTTTTAAAAAAGAACTCATTTTGTGACTGGCATCCTTTCCTCCTGGGCCCCTTCCCTGTATCATACACACATCCCCCACCTCAATACACAGCACTATATTGTAACACTCAATCCCGGAAGTTCAGGTCATGGGCAATCTTAGAACTCAAGAGAATCTTCAAAATTCAGTTGGGGGGCGCCTGGGTGGCTCAGTCGTTAAGCATCTGCCTTCAGCTCAGGTCATGATCCCAGGGTCCTGGGATTGAGCCCCGAATCGGACTCCCTGCTCCACGGGAAGCCTGCTTCTCCCTCTCCCACTGCGCCTGCTTGTGTTTCCTCTCTCACTGTGTCTCTGTCAAATAAGTAAATAAAATCTTTAAAAAAAAAATTCAGTTGGACAAGTAAGTTCTGAATGCTTAGGACAGTGTGTGCATGTGACCTGGAGGTTCCCAAACGTGGCAGGGCAACACAGGCATATGGGGAGTTCTCCAGGCCTGCCTAGACTCACTGAATCAAAAGTCCTGCCAATGGGGTCTGGGCCTTTATTTCCTAAGACTTTCTGAAGCAGGTACGCCTGGCAGAACCCCCCAGAGCCTCTAGATTTGGAGTGAACCAGTATGGCAGAAGGCAGGCAGGTGAAGAGGATTTGTGGAATGGTCTTTAGAAATTGGAGGCTAAGGAAGGAGAATTCATAATCTTTTTTTTTTTTTTTAACATTTATTTACTTGTCAGAGACAGAAAGAGAGCTAGAGCACAAGCAGGGGGTGCAGCAGGCAGGAGGAGAAGCAGGCTCCCCGCGGAGCAAGGAGCCTGATGTGGGACTTGATCCCAGGACCCTGGGATCATGACCTGAGCCGAAGGCAGACGCTCAACCAACTGAGCCACGCAGGTGTCACCCCCCCTTCTTTTTTTTAAGATTTTGTTTATTTATTTGAGAGAGACAGAGATAGCGAGAGAGAGCATGGGGAGGAGGCGGAGAAGCGGGCTCCCTGAGCTGAAGGCAAACAGCCAACTGACTGAGCCACCCAGGCGCCCCAGGAGAATTCATAATCTTGACATCACGAGTCATTCTGAGTGGCACAAGGACTATGACACTGGAGCCAAAGAGAAGAAAATATAATCTAGTATACCACTTGCCGATGCAGTGAATAATATCTGCAAAGTCTAAAATAATAAACACTCTTAAATGGTTTTTAGGAGGCAATGAGTTAGACAACAGTCCAGATATTATTAACCCTGACGACACAGAAGTACTGCTGCAAGGGCCGGAAGGCAGGAGGGAGAGAGGAGGTGGAGAAGGGGGAGGTGCTAGTAGCCTCCAGTTACAGGGAGGGAGGTCTGCAGGTCTGCTCCAAGTTGGTAGTACAAAGACATAGCGATACAAGGTTGTCGTTTATTTTTTTTTTTAAAGATTTTATTTATTTGAGAGATAGAATGAGATAGAGAGCGAGCACGAGAGGGGGGAGGGTCAGAGTGGGAAGCAGACTCCCTGCTGAGCAGGGAGCCTGATGGGACTCGATCCCAGGACTCCAGGATCATGACCTGAGCCGAAGGCAGACGCTTAATGACTGAGCCACCCAGGCGCCCCCCCAAGGTTATCATTTAAAGTCACAACAGTAGCCAGTAAAAGAACTAAAATCACAGCTCAATAATACTAAGTTGGGAAGCAGAGAAGCAAAGTCACTTGTTCAAGTTCAGCTAGGTAGGAAGTTCTGAAGTCTGTGTGTGACCATGGGCCCTGCACACTCCCACGTTCTTCACCAGCCTCAAGCTGTGCCTTGAGCACTGTGCTAGGAAGTAACCTGCCCCATGCCACACACCTGGTTAGCGGCAGAGCCAGAAAAAGAAACTAATTCTCTAGCCTAAAAATGATTTGGAAAAGTTATTACTAAAATTTCCAGAAAAGACCATGTGAAAATCTCTCCTTCGTTCCTCATTCATTCCTTCATTTCTGCTCATTCTTTTTACACACACACACACCATTTCTTAAAAAGAGCTCCTCTGCTGAGACACACTTCCTCCCACTTCCTCCCTTCCCCACCCCTCCACATCAGGCCTGTTCTCCAAGGCTACACCACCTAATTAAGCAAGTTCTCTCTTCTGGAGGCAACTATGGAGACTTCAACCCACCAGCCATTTTGTCTTTCAAAACCTGACAGGACGACACAGAAGATACAAGGCGAGCCTGCCTGCTCATCTTAGTCTAGAGACTGAGACCCCCTGCTTCTGTCACATGCACTGAGGTGAGCAGCTGCTGCACCAGGACGTGCTGTGGCCGCAGCCTGTGGAGGGCCTGGAGGGCGGGGCTGTGCCCGAGACCAGCCTGTGTGCGGGCCAGACTGAAGACTGCGAAAACCACTCAGTGGCCCTGTGGAACTTCACGAAAACGCGTGAAATATTCAACAGAAATGCCACTTTCTACCCTCAAGATACGTCTTTATAAATAAACTATAACCCAAACTCATTAGTACCTATAAAAAGCAATTCCAAAATTTCAACTTGATTCACTATTACTTACGCCATTTTCTGTGCGTTTCTCTGCAGATACATTTATCACATTCCTCTGAGTTCTCTGCTCTTGGGTCTGACGGCCACCTAGAGAAATAAGAGGGCCAGACTTACTAAAAGACATACTAGTAAGAGGACACTCTCCCAACTCTCCACTTATTTATTTATGCTAACACAAGTACAATACACCATGATGAACAACTCAACACTTGATACAGTTGAAAAAAATGCTTTATAATTTTTATAAAGTTGTTTAAAAGAAATATTTTCTTCTATTTCAGAATCTTGAAATTGACTTATATCGAAAGATTTCTAACACTTAAAATGGTCAAGATGGCAAGTTTTATGTCACATGTGTTTTACCACAACTAGTTTTTATTAAATATTTTTAAAAGACTTTTATATTATAGCAGGGACTAAAATAGAACTTAAAATCCAGCAATAAAAACACTGGTGCACAGAACTGGTCTTCACTGGCAGGGTTGCAACTGACATGGGGCATCAACACAAATCAGGCTGTCTTAAGAATTCTCCCTTGTTCCATAAAAATTAGAGTATTTCCCAAAAAAGCCTTCAAACTTAAACTGTAGAAATTATATGTCCTGTCATATTTTGTAAACAAAATGAAATGTGCTGCATACTTGTGCACCTGGTGACTCTGAAGTCATAGAGACCAAAGTCCTTCATGTGTCCAGCGCCTGCCCCTAGCCCACTCATCTCTACAGCTGTTACTTAATGTCATTTGAGAATTATCGAACCCTAGAGCCTGCTTTAGTACCTAAAATCCATGACTTCAAAGGCACATGAACTTCATGTTAAAAACACACACACACACACACACAGGAAAACATTTTTTCTTCTCTTTCCTATTATTTTGAAACATTTGAAGAAAAATGCTATAATGGAAGTATGGCTTGCTTCACCTTAAAGCTTGCATTCTCAAAAACACTGATAGTGTCCCCAGGGGGGCAAAGACTGGTCCTTAGGGAATAAAAAATATCTTACTCTTTTTATGTATACAGCAAAGATATACAGTACATAAACAAATACATAGTACATCTGATGGGGAAAGATGATGGACAAGAATAGAATGTCCAAAAAAAGGGAGTGAAAATTCAAAAAGAAGTGAAACAGATGTGGGTGGCGTGGTGTGCAGCTGAACACAGTCCTACAGCACACAACAGCTGCCTCATGGAGTCTAGAGCAGTTTCCTAGTAGCAGGAATCACTCACACACACACACACACAGCCACACGCTTCCCTTAGACTACGGCATCTGTCAGTTTAGAAGGTAAATTAAATTCTTAGTTATTCTTGGTATTTTTAAGGAATAAGGTATTCAGGTTAATTTAATATTCTAGAATGCCTGCCTCTTCCAAACAACAAACTACCAAGAAGTCAGAATACTATAAAACATACATTAGAATTATACCAAATGCCACTTAACCTCTGATGGTAAAGATGACCTTACATTTTGAAGTCAGAAAATAAAAAACAGTAAGAGGTGACATTTGGTGAGTGCTCCCTGTGTATCAGCCCCACTGAGCACTTCACCAGAACATCTCACCAACCGCAATCACAGCGCTATGCACTGTGCAGATGAGGAGACGGGCAGAGGGATGGGAAGTCACTTGCCCAAGACCCATACTAAGTGAGCAGCCTCGCTCCCGTCTCCAGGGCACCAGCTCCTGGGTTCTAGTTTATGCTCTGCACATGGCCCTCATCGAGCTACTTTACACTCTAAGCTTGCTGTTCCAAGTGTAAAAGGTGACTGAAGCGAACGTCCCCGATGCTCTCCTCTAGCTTCCAGGTACAGAACTCTCATCATTTTGATGAGGGAGTTCTTTCACTTCTTGTTATGTATCCTGTAGTTCTACACAATAAACACTCAAATGTAATCACTTTTAAATAATATCGTTTGGTGACAGCTGCCTTCTACTCAGCTCTGTGGGAAGCACAGAGGAAACATGTTCTTGGATCCTCAACTCTGGCTGCTTAGAATATAAACCGGAGGAGAAGCTCAGCAAACAAAACAGGAAAACAAAGCACCCTTTTTAAAAAATATATATGTGCTTATTTATTTGAGATGGTGGTGGGGAGTGGTGGGGAGAGGCAGAGGGAGAGAATCTTTTAAGCAGACTCTCCGCTGACAGCAGAGCCTGATGCAGGGCTCGATCCCATGACCCACGGGATCACGATCTGAGCAGAAAATAAGAGCCGGATGCCCAACTGACTGAGCCACCCAGGCATCCCCAAAGCACCCACCATCTTACTGCTTGGGCTCTGAGAGACAGGTGCAGTGCATAAGCAGAGGCAGAGGAAACACGGCAGAGGGCAGAGCATTATGAGGGGTTACGTGAGTCAGGGCCCACAGAATATGAAGATGCAAGAAGGGATGTGGCTGAAAGGGATAAAGAAGGGACAGGGAGGTTGAAGAGATGGGTAGGGTCCTATTACAAATGCCATCTAAGCCAAGCTGAGGAGGGTCAAGTAGGGAGGCAGGAACTGTGCTGGAAGGTTCTATAAAGCGATGCAAGCTGTGACGAATTTGGTTCTTCCAGTCCTGACTGATGGTCCCTGCCCATCTAGGAATCCCCGTCACCACACCTTCCTGGGAGCCTCCTTCAACCTGGTGCCCTGCGTGCTCCCCTCCACAGCCTGCTCATCCCTCAAGGTCCCCAGGCTGCCTTTCCTGAATGCTCTGCTCTGTGCTGACAGTGGTCCTCTTCCCGCCACGCAGCTCAACAGCCCCTCCTCCTACTTAACTGCGGTGCCTCCTGTGTCAGCGCCACCAGGCTGAGCAGCACTGCAGGGTGATGATGCAGGGTAACTGGAAGGTCAGCATTGTCACCTTTCTTATGACTCTGAACAGTTCTCTTAAGTATTCCTAACACTTCTAAACTTTATAAAGTGAGAATAAAATAAGACCTACCCCCCAGCCCACCACCCAGGACATTAACAGGTATGTACAAATATTATATCAGTAAAAGTAAAATATAGAACTTCTAATTTAAGTATAGCTAGGTACTGGGGCGCCTGAGTGGCTCAGTCAATTAAGCATCTGCCTTTGGCTCAGGTCATGATCCCAGGGTCCTGGGATCAAGCCCCACATCGGGCTCCTTGCTCAGTGGGGGTCTGCTTCTCCCTTCGCCTGCCACTCCCCCTGCTTGTGCTCTGTCAAATAAATAAATAAATAAATAATTTTTTTTAAAAAAAGTATAAACCCTTAAAAATAAAAATAAAAAGTATAACCAGGTACAGGAGGGGTATAAGTATTTGGAGAGCTCAGGCAGAGAGCTAAAATAAATTCTTGGTACTAGAATAGCACTCAGCTGTCAGCTTGTCTAGCCCTCCGTCTCAGGAGGCTTTTGTCCTGAGAGGTTGGGCCCTTGTCTAAAGTAATGGTGGATGAAGAGCTAGCCCTGGAGCCCTGGCCTCCTGACTCCAGATGACCAGCAGCAGATGCAGTAAGACCCAGAAGTAATGATACACTGTAAAAAACAGCACCAGAACAATATTTACAGCTATGGAAAGATGATTTTAAGTAGCCAGTAGCTCATCCTAGGGACAAAATGTCCTTTCTGATATAATATAAATAAAAGGGGATAATTTGCAATAAAGGAACCTTTTTACAAAAGGATGTCCCTTATTTATTTTTTTAAATACCGGAAGTAATTCACAATCACTGTTAAATAACAAGTTAAGGGTCTCTTAACTGCACAGTGTATATACAGACTTTTAAAAAAAGATTCTATTTTGTTTAAATTCTGATTCAAAAATAGGTTGCATACTCCCATGGTTCAAAATTGAAAAGGAACAAATAGGTACATAATTAACAATTTGCCCTCCCTCCCCTGTCCTGCAGCTTCCAAAGACACTTTTCACATGGACAAGCCAGTAGAGATGCACAGAATTAGGCTTTTGTCTCTGTCACGCAGAAGGCAGCACAATGGGCACGTGGTTTGGCGCTGTGCTTATTTACTCACCTGTCCAGGAGATGGTGTGGGTCAGGGCACAGAGCTGCTTCTTTATTTCTGGCTGTGGAGCAGCCTACTGTACGGAGGTACCGCCATCTCTTTAACCTATGCCCATGATGCCCACGGCGGGCTCAGGCCGCTTCTACCAGCAACACTCCACAAGCAACAAGGCCTTACGAGCGATGTTACGTACGCACTATTTTGTGTGTGTGCAGGCAGAGCCTTAGGGTAAGTTCTCAGAAGTGAGACTGCTAGGTGAAAGGTCTGGTGCTTTTGTAGGTTTAGTACATATTGCTAAACTGCCTCTCAGAAGGAGCTGCCAACTGGCACTCCCACAGCATTATGGAAGAGGGCCTGTTTCTTGACCTCCTTGCCAATACCGCATTAGTAAATGTTCTCGTCTTTGCCAGCGTAACAGGTGAAATAGATCCACTGTTTTCCCTGCATTCTTTTATTTAGGAGTAAGGCTGAACATCCTTTCACATAACCTAAAGCCAAGTATATTTGCTTTTCTGTGACCTGTGTGTACATCTCGCCTTTCTTTAAAAAACTGATTTTCTGGGGCGCCTGGGTGCTCAGTCGTTGAGCGTCTGCCTTCGGCTCAGGTCATGATCCCAGGGTCCTGGGATCGAGCCCCGCATCGGGCTCCCAGCTCAGTGGGGAGCCTGCTTCTCCCTCTCCCACTCCCCCTGCCTGTGTTCCCTCTCTCACTGTGTCTCTGTCAAATAAAAAAACAGATTTTCCTTACCAATTTTTAGAAACTCATATATAAAGGTAGTTAGCCCTTGCAATATGAACTATAGATGCTGTTTCCCAGTTTATAATTTGTCTTTTGACTTTGCTTAGGGTGGTTATTGCCACAGTTTTTTTGGGGGGGGTGTTCTTCTTTTCTCAATAATTCGGTTTGTCTTTTATAGCTTAGTGTTATACTTAGTTCTTGTTCACTCTAAAAATTTTTTTTAAAAAACACTTCTCAGAATTCTAATCCTTTCATGGTTTTATTTATTCTTAAAATCTCGATGTTTGATCCATCCAGTATTTATCAAAAACAATGTCTTTAGACAGCAGGCCTCCTCACATGTCTGAGTCTATCACCTCACTGGCCTGGAGCCCAGGGAATGAAGCA
Organism: Eumetopias jubatus; assembly: GCF_037043125.1. Taxonomy (NCBI): domain Eukaryota; kingdom Metazoa; phylum Chordata; class Mammalia; order Carnivora; family Otariidae; genus Eumetopias; species Eumetopias jubatus. The sequence goes on along the minus strand of NW_028274813.1, from coordinate 2,184,527 downwards.
AGGCCAGAGTGCCCACACAGCGTGGAGTTGTGGACTGCCGTAACAAGAGGTCACAGAAATGCGAGACACCAACTCTCCCTCTCACCACTTGTGAGTGAAGGGAAAACAAAGATGTAATTTATTTTAACATTCCTATTTCACTTAAATTAACTTTTATGGCAGGAATTAACAAATGGGGAAAGCACTTATCTACCTTGCTCACTGCTCTCAGTTGGGGAATCTTCATGTCGAAGGAAAAATTTCACTTCTTCCCTGCGTGGCCCCCACTTCTGAAGATGTTCATACATCATGTGATCAAAGGGTATGGGACGCTCTAGAAAAAAACCACATCTTACTTATTCCAGAAACAAAATGACTCCAACCAAAAGTAAAAAATATAGATTTAAGTAAGTGTGTACACACACACACACACACACACACACACACACGTATTAGGACTCAAGGATATTATAAGCACTAAATTTTAACTTTAATGAGGTGAAAGCAGGAGTATGAGTTCCCGGGAAATAATTTAGGTAACACGTAAACACAAGAAGTGTATGTAAAAGCGATTTTGCAACATTAATTGGGAACACTGAAAAATGTCCTCTAGGATATTTATTTATCAGAAGGCACTGTGCCTTCCACTCTTCAGAGAAACACATTAACACACAGGTCCAGCTTCGCCATTCATGAAAATGTTGCTTGTGGCAGTCAGATACACACAGGATGGACAGGGCACCTCCTGGCAACTCAGGTACCGGTGCTGTGAATGTTGGCCAGGACCTGCAGAGACCAAAAACTATCCAGTTGATAATAAAAATGAAATTCTACAGAATCAAATATACTAATGCATTTCAAATATTAAAATAAAGCTAAAAACCCCCTTACTCACAGAGTATCGACGCCAGTCACTTGAGAAGAGCACTAACACAGGTGTTAAATTTACAAGGTACCATTTCATAGTTTCACGCTAGTCTGCTTAGAACCACATCATGTGTACAAACAGAAATCAAAACAAACCAAAAACCTGAGTTGTTTGCCTTTTTCTTAGGTATCTGAAGAACTATCTATATTTTGGATACTAACCCTGGGTTAGTTATATTGAAAATAGGCTTGTCTTTTAATTTTGTTGGTGCCTTTTGTTATACAGAAATTTAAAAATTTTAAATGTAAGCAGTTATCAATCTTTTCTGATTTTGAATTTTTTTGTACAATAAATCCTCTCTACTCCAAGGTCAAAGGGATATCTATATTTTTTTCCTACAAATTATTAAGTATTGTTTTTCACTGTCTTTATGGAACTGATCTGATTTTGTTTTTCCTACTTGAATCGTCAATTGTCCCAGCATCATTTACTTACTGGAAACCAATGACTGTCACCTCTGACCCGGCTCAGGCCCTAGTGACCCCGGTCTCTTCTATTCTGTGGGCTATTGCTCTCCCTTGGTGCGATGCCAGTCTTCAAGGCTACCACTTTATCACTGCTGTCTGCTAGGTGAGGTCCCCTCACGTGGCTTACCTTTAAAACTGTCTTGGCACTGCTCGGCCCTTTGCTCCCATATATCTTTTAAAGGAGCTGCTCATCAAGTTCTTTTTTTAAACGTAGGCTTTTGACTGTAATCATATTAATTTATTTATAAATAAAATTTGGGGAGACCCAAAAATCTCTGTAAACTGAGTCTTCTAGTCCATGAACATGGCTCTATTTTGTTCAGGCACCTTGTGTTCTTCATTGATTTTCTTTTCTTTCCTTTTTTTTTTCAAAGATTTTATTTGTTTATTTGACAAAGACAGAGAGAGAACACAAGTAGGCAGAGCAGCAGGCAGAGTGAGAGGGACAAGCAGGCTCCCCGCTGAGGAAGGACCCCGATGCAGGACTTGATCCCAGGATCCTGGGATCATGACCCAAGCAGAAGGCAGCCACTTAACCAACCGAGCCACCCAGGTGCCCCCAATGATTTTTTTTTTTTTTTAAGTCACCACAGAGGTCTGGTAAATCTTAATCTATTCCCTTGTACCTTACAAATTTTGTTTACATAATATATAAAAATATATAAAAATAACTTTCATTTTAGAATGATTGCAGACCTCTAGAAAAGTAGTCAAGACAGTACAGAGTTCACCCAATTTCCCTTAATGCTAACATCTTAACTATGGAATCTTTGTCAAAACTAAGAAACTGATGCTAGTGCATTAGTGTTAATTAAATTCCAGGCTTTATCTGCACACCACCAGTTTCTCCCCTAATGTCCTCTTTCTGTTCCGGGAACTGAACCAGAAAACAACGTTGCATTTACTTATCTTAAACCCTGGGTCTCGCTGCTCTATAACAGTTCAGTCCTCCCCGCCTCCCCCTTTTTTAATGCCCTTGATAGTCTGGAGGTGTTCTGGTCAGGTATTTTGTAGAATGCCCGTAATTTTGACTTGTCTAATGTTTTTCCCATGGTTAGACTGAGGTGATGGATTTTGGGGAGAACTCCACAGAAGTGGGATACCTTCTCCTCTCATCGCACCAGGTTGTGTGTGCCATCATGACAGATCACCATGAAGCTGGGCTCGACCACTGAGCTGAGGTGGTGTCTGCCAGGTACCCCCCACCCCAACTACTACCCAATTCTCAAACAGGCAGCTGGTAAATGGTGAGTGCTGTAATGCATGGAGGGGAGGACTGCAGGCTGATGGCATTAGCCTCTTTCTCCAGAAACATCTCCCCAATACTTCTTCACATGCCGATGACTGAGTCACAGGACCTATTATAACCTCTAGCTCTGCAATAGGAAACTGGAGGGAATTTCTCATTCTCAAGAGTTTAATACCTCAGGAGCTACCCCCCTACCTCCACTCTTTGGTATTACCAACATTAACAAATGTGGTTTGTGTAGGTGAAAAGTAAATTGTATTGTGAAATTTTCATATTTTTTTGGTAATTTCTTGCTTAATTATTAAGTATGCCTTTCTGTTTTATATTTTATTAGTGTTTGTGTTTTACAAACATTCCTGGAAGCCCAAAGTGGCAATTTTTTTTTTTTTTAAGATTTTATTTATTTGACAGAGAGAGACACAGCGGAAGAGGGAACACAAGCAGGGGGAGTGGGAGAGGGAGAAGCAGGCTTTCTGCTGAGCAGGGAGCCCGATGCGAGGCTCGATCCCAGGACCCTGGGATCATGACCTGAGCCAAAGGCAGATGCTTAACTGACTGAGCCTCCCAGGTGCCCCATAAAGTGGCAATTTTTGAAGACAAGGTACGAGATAAGAGAAATTCTAAACCTAGGCCTACACTCAAGAGAAGTGAAAACATGCCCACATAAGCATTTACATGTGAATGTTCACAGCAGCATTATCACAACCAAAAAGTAGAAACAACCCAAAGGTCCATCACCTGCTGATGGATAAAATGTGGTCTATCACACTACAGATATTATTAAGCCAAAAAAAGGAATTAAGTACTGAGATATACTACAACATGGATGAACCCTGAAAATATTATGCTAAGTAAAAGAAGCCAGACCAAAAAGCCACATATTATATGATTCCATTTATAGGAGGTACCTACAATAGTCAAATACATAGGGTCAGATAGTCATACAGTGGTTGCCAGTGGCTAGAGGAGGAAGGAATGGAGAGGAACAGAGTTTGGTGATGGCTATACAACACCGTGAATGTCCTGAATGCCACCAAACCGTACGCTTAAAAATAGTGATTTTTATGATATGTGAATTTTATCTCAAGTTAAAGGAGAAAAAAGGAAATCCTGAAATGTTCCCACTGCTGCTTGTGCTTGGAAGTGAGGAAGGATGTCAGCAAGACCGGGGGCTCACAGGCAGCGACTTGGGAGAGTGGCAGGACAACAGTGAGCAGCGGTGTCCACCTTTAACGTAAGCATAGGGCTGCATGAGAAACCTTTCTTTAAATGTGCTCTGAGAAGTGGGTTTTCTCTAAATCCACCCTAAGAAGTGGACTTTGAGGCAAAGAAAGAACTTTATGGGCTATAGTCTAATCATACATTCACGGTGTGTATTGCTCTGCCCCAGACAAGTTCTAGACTTCTATAAAGAAAAGGGTCCTGCCATTCCCAGCAATGTAACGAGCACTGTGCTGCTAAAGTTGCACCCTCCTGCACGTGCAGGCAAGCTCTGTCTTGCTCCTCAAACGTCAGGACGAAGACAGAAATGGTCTCATCTCCGTTGAAAAATGAAATATGTGTTTGCTTAGCTCAAGTTCAGCACACAATTATTTGCACAAAAAACCCAAGCACAAAGTGAACTTTAAAGAAGTAAATTAGTTTTAGAAGTAACACTTTTTATGTACACAGGCCTAGAAAAAAGATTTTTTTTTTTAAGATTGTATTTATTTCTTTTAGAGAGAGAGAGAGCGTGAGAAGGGGGAGGAACAGAGGAGAGGCAGAGAGAGAATTTCCAGCAGGCTCCTCGCTGAGCACAGAGCCTGACATAGGACTCGATCCCAGGACCCTGAGATCATGACCTGAGCCAAAACCAAGAGTCTGACACTCAACTGACTGAGCCACCCAGGCGCCCCTGAGCATAACTTCATAACGATTAAGTCCAATTTTGTCCTAAGTCAGTTATTTAACAAATTTATTGCTTCCCTTTATGAATTAAAAATTTCAAAGAAAAGACTAATTTCAAGAAAAGTAAGCTAAGCTTCACTGCCCTTGTTTTAAATAATAAAGGCTACCTAAAACATCATACTCGTGTGAGCGGAGAAGCTAACAGCGTCTCTAGTAATGGGAATCTACGATAAGACTTTCAGGTACTCTTGGATAAGGCAAAAATAAAAGCAAGTAGGAAATTTGACAAAAGGAAAAGCTGAAGATTCTACCTCCACACCTGGTTCACAAGAGAGCTGGTCCTGTGTTGGGAGGAAAGCACAAGTAAGGCAAACTGGCCAGACTGACAGGCTGTGATGGGCTGAGCTACGTGCCCCCACTAATTCATATGTTGAACTCCTAACCCCCAGAACCTCAGAATGCAACCTTTTTGAAACTGCATCTTTAAGGAGGTAATAAGTAAAAATGAGGTCACCAGGGTGGGCTCGAATCCACTATGTCCTCCTATGAAGAAGAGACTAGAGGGAAGACACAGAGAGAGGGTGGCATCTGTAAGCCAAGGAGAGAGGCCTCAGGAAAAACTAAGCCTGCCAACATTTTGACCTCAGACTTGAGAATGAATGTCTGGTGTTTAAGCCACCGAGGCTGCAGTACTGTGTTATGGCAGCACTAGCAAACTAATACACAGAGCCGCAGAGAACGAGGCTCTTCTCCAAAGCACGGACAATTATAGTGGGGTATTATACTTATGACACACTGAGCACACTAATATACCATGAGTTGTAGATGCAATAATTTTTATGCAAGGATTCTCTGAAACCTGAAAATTTCTGTAAGGGTTTCTCTAGAGTAAAAAATAGAGAATGGCTGTTCTAAGTGCTTTCCCCCTTCCTCTGAATCTTACCCACCAGAAAGTATCTCTTCAAGACCCAGCTTTGCTGTTTATTTTACTCAATGGTTTAAGTGTTTACTGAGGGAATATGATAGTGAACAGACATGTTCCTGCCTTGCCGTCAGGAACTGTAGTCCAATGAGGGAGATGAAAACTGCTGTATTCCGTTCTGATAAATACTATGACAGCATTGCAGCACAGGGGAGGGTCATTGTAACACCCTCTGAGACTCAAAGAAGGGATGAGAGGCAAAGAATGAACAGAAGTTAGCCAAGCAAAGGGAGATGGGTGCTAGGGATTGTCCCAGACAATGAGAACAGCAGATACAAAAGCCAAAGCAACCAGAGTATGCTGCGACCCTCTGCTGTGAGGTGTTAGTCCTCATTCCTGATGAGGTAAAACAATGGGGTATGATTTCAGGTGGGCTGGGAAACAAGGAGAGCACCAACCGAAAGACTCCTGTAAGGGAGACTGGCATTCTCAATGGCCAGGTGACTATCTGGAGCAATGATACTTAACAGTAAAAGTTTATTCCCTCCCAGATATGTCAAAAGAGAGGGAGAGGGAGGTCAAGACTTAGAAGTGACAACAAGTAACAAAGAACAAGAGTGCTAAGAGGCTGGGGAAGAAGCAACAATAACACAATGATCAGGCTCTAACAGCAGTCACCCAACAAACTGTCATTACTTAACTGTCCCCGCATACACATCCCCCCGGCTTCCTGTCACTGTTATCAGACTGAGAACTGAGAACCTACCCTCTTACTTCTGGTTTAGTAATAGTCCAGCATTTATCAAAGTCAAATTCCTCTCAATGTACCCCAAAATCTTTGCTCTGAATTCTAGGATCACATTAAAAGCACAAGACTTTGGAAGAAAATATTTAAAAATCATATACCCGACAAGGGACTTGTATCTAGAATATATAAAGAACTCTTACTGGGGATGTAATGTACAGCATGGAGACTTTAGTTAATAATACTGTAATGCATATTTGAAAGTTGCTAAAAGGGGCACCTGGGTGGCTCAGTCGTTAGGCATCTGCCTTTGGCTCGGATCATGATCCCAGGGTCCTGGGACCGAGCCCCACATCAGGCTCCCTGCTTGGTGGGAAGCCTGCTTCTCCCTCTCCCCCTGCTTGTGTCCCTGCTCTCGCTATCTGTCAAATAAATTAAAAAAATCTTAAAAAAAAAAAAAAGTAAGTTGCTAAAAGAATAGATCTTGAAAGTTCTGGTCACAAGAAAAAAACTTTTTTTAACTGTGTGGTGATGGATGTTAATTAGACTTACTGAAGTGATCATTTCACAATATATACAAATACCATTAGGTGGGCGCCTGGGTGGCTCAGTTGGTTAAGCGACTGCCTTTGGCTCAGGTCATGATCCTGGAGTCCCAGGATCGAGTCCCGCATCGGGCTCCCTGCTCAGCGGGGAGTCTGCTTCTCCCTCTGACCCTCTTCCCTCTCGTGCTTTCTATCTCTCATTCTCTCTCTCAAATAAATAAAATCTTTAAAAACAAACAAACAAACAAAAAAACAAATACCATTAGGTATGTGAAACTAATATGTTATATGTCAATTATACCTCAATTAAAAACAAAAACTCTTATAACTCAATAATAAAAAGACAACTCAATTAAAAATGGGCAAAGGATCTAAATAGACATTTCTCTAAAGATATGCAAATGGCCAATGAGCACATGAAAAGATATTCAACATCATTAGTCACTACGGAAATGCAAATCAAAACCACAATGAGATACTGCTCACACCCACTAGGATGGCTAGAATCATATACATAACATCAAGTGTTGGCAAGAATGTGGGGAAACTGGAACCCTCACTCACTGCTGCTGAGACTATAAAATGGTTGCTTTGGAAAATAAGCTGGCAATTCCTCAACAAGTTAAACAATCGCCTTACCACTCTGCAATCCTACTCATAAGTACACACCTAAGTGAAGTGAAAACAAACATCCACCCAAACACTTGTACACGAATGTTCAGAGCAGCACTACTCATAATAGCTAGAAAGTGGAAGCAACCCAAATGCTCATCAATTGCAATGGATGAACAAAAATCCATCTAGCAGGATATTATTCAGCAACAAAAAGGAATGAAGTACTGATACCAAAACAACATGGATGAACCTTGCAAAACATCATGCTCAATGAAAGCCAGCCAAAGGGGACTCCATATTGTATGATTCCATTTATGTGAACTATCCAGAATGGGAGAACCTACAGACAGGAGATTAGTGGCTCCTCAGGATGGAGGGGGTTGGAGAGGGATAGGAAATGATTGCTACGGGGTATGAAGTTTCTTGTTTGTGGTGATGAAGATGTTCTTTGGGGTGATGGCTGCACAACCCTGAGTGCACTGAAATGACTGAATTGCACACTTTAAATGGGTGAACATATTGTATGTGAATTTTATCTCAATAAAGCTATTTAAAAAAGTGTAAGCCTTCAGTGATTATCCCTAAGTCCCCTTTAAACACCTGAATTTGGATGCTCTCATTATCACCTCAGATTCAGCATGTTCCAGCTGATCATTCTTTTTCTTTCCAACGCAGACCTGTCCATACCCACTCCGTTTTCCTACCGCGTAAATCCTCGGCTGGTACTGAAGGCCTTTGTGCAAGCCGGTTCTTCTAGTCTCTTCCCTGCTGCCTACCTTCTCTCAGTACCTGCCCCTCAGCCAGCTGTCCCCCTCCCGTAACACCAGCCCCTCAGCGATCTTGGAAGCACCCTGCGTCTGTGTTCTTCTCTTGTCCTCCCATCACATCGCTCCCCTTGCTGAGTACAGCCCATCGACATTCAACCTCTCCTTCAGAGCCCAAATTATTTTGCAGAATTTTCTGTATTCAGTAATCGTATTACTTATGCTGATCTTTGCCCAGCTTCACTGTAAGAGCCAGTAGAGTTGGCCCTTGAACAACACAGACGTTAGGGACACTGACCCCATGTGCAGGTAAAAATTCACATATAACTTTTAACTCCCCCAGAATTTAAATACTAATAGCCTACTGTTGGACAGTAGCCTTACTGATAAAATAAATAGCCAATTCACACATATTTTGTATGTTACATGTATTACATACTGTGTTCTTACAGTAATAGCTAACTTTTTCTTCATTTTTTTGGTATTTCTAGGCTATGTGGTTTATCTCAGTTTTTTCAAATTGTTGCAAATCTCCAAAAATTTTCCAATATATTTACTGAAAAAAAATCCACATACAAGTGGACCTGAGTAGTTCAAACCTGTGTTACTCAAGGGTCAACTGCATTTGCTCTTCACAATTTAATAAATACTGATCAAGGACATACTGTTTAACAGGTTTTGTACGCAGTGAAAAAAAATAATGTTTCTGCCTTGAAGTGTCAGAGGGAAAAAGAAAAGTTGATGAACAACTCGATACATATCAAACAAAACACTGTAAAGTCTCAGAGGACAGAGAACTCTCATTTGGTTTGTAGTGAGATCAAGAAAGATCTCACAGAAGAGCTCCATCTATTTTCCCTACTTATTTCAGATGGCACTAGTAATAAGGGTCAAATTACATATCTTTTACGAAAAGCATTTGTAAAATCTTATCCCCATGTAATGTGATTTTAATTACTCAATTCCTCATTACTACAGATAACTAAGAACTACAAGAAATATTTTGCATTTGATAAATATTACGTTTTATATACTTAGTCATCTCTACAGAGCCTAATACATACCATTTCCCCTCCACACTTCAGCTAAATGGCAACTGCCTTCTCCAGGTTCCTTGCAAAATTCTACAACATCTCGACATGTTGTTTCTGGTGTTATAGGAACTTCTGTTAGAATCTGTTCGTTGTTGCTCAAGAACACGGTTAATATCATCTGTAAGAGAAAAGATTAAAGCTACAACTTAGAGTCATCATCATAAGGGATTAATCTGTAAATTTAAAGCAATCCCCTCTACCTCCCACTCCCCCACCCACACCAAAATGCCTACAGAATTAGTTTTTGGAAACAAGCTGATTCTAAAATTCATGTAGAGGGGCGCCTAGCTGGCTCAACTGGAACAGCACATGACTCTTGATCTTGGTGTTGTGAGTTCAAGCCCCACACTGGGTGTAGAGACTACTTATACAAATAAGAAATATAGTTAAACAAAAGTCATGTAGAAAAATTAAAAGGTAAAACAAGTCAGAAGAATTCGAAAAGAAAATAACATTAGAAGGAAACTAGCATTACCAGATACTATAAAGCCTCAAAACAATATGGCAGTAGTACAAAATATATCAATGGAACAATGATAAAGTCCAGAAACAGAAAATGGTAAATGACGAAGGAGGTAACTCAGAATTGAGGAGGGAAAAAGACTATGCAATGAATGATGTTTGAACAATTAATATTCCCATCTGGGAAAAAAAAACTGGATTCATATTGCACATCATTTACCAGCATAACCTCCTACTAGGATCAAATATTTACATATAAACCATAAGTTTATAAAAGTTCTAGAATAAAACCAGGTAAATTCCTTTTTATAACCTTGGAGTACAGAAGCTCATTCTAGCTATAGCTCAAAAACCAGGCACTATAAAAAAAGATTGATATATTCAAGCAAAAAAGACAAACTGAAGGAAAAATATTTGCAATGCGTATTACAAATCAAAAGTTAAGCTCCTTAACATATAAAAGGCTCCTAAGGGGGCACCTGGGTGGCTCAGTGGGTTAAGCGGCTGTCTTTGAGGGTCATGATCCCAGGGTCCTGGGGTCCAGCCCCATGTCCCCAGTGTTGAGCCCTGCGTCAGGCTCCCTGCTCAGCGGAGAGCCTGCTTCTCCCTCTCCCTCTGCCTGCTGCTCCGCCTACTTGTGTGCTGTCAAATAAATACGTAAAATCTTTGAAAATAAATAAATAAAAGGCTCCTAAAAACTGATAACAAAGCTGAGGAAGAGGGACCTGGCTTGCTCAGTCATTGGAGTGTGTAACTCTTGATCTCGGGGTCATGAGTTCAAGCCCTCATGTTGGGGATAGAGTCTACTTAAAAAAAAAGTTTAAAAAATTGGGCAAATACAACAATATATCAGAATAAAATGCAAATGGTCCTTAAACATGAAAATACATTATCATGTATTAAAAAAATTGTCCAGCATTTTTTATTTACATTAATCACCATACATCATTAGTTTTTGATGTAGTGTTCCATGATTCATTGTTTGTGTATAACACACAGTGCTCCATGCAGAATGTGCCCTCTTTAATACCCATTACCAGGCTAACCCATTCCCCCCACCCCCTCCCCTCTAGAACCCTCAGTTTGTTTTTCAGAGTCCATAGTCTCCCACGGTTCATCTCCCCCTCCGATTTCCCCCCCTTCATTTTTCCCCTATTATCTTTTTTTTTAAAGATATAATGTATTATTTGTTTCAGAGGCACAGATCTGTGGTTCCACAGTCTTACACAATTTACAGCGCTCACCATAGCACACACCCTCCCCAATGTCTATCACCCAGCCACCCCATCCCTCTCACCCCTCCAGCAACCCTGTTTGTTTCCTGAGATTAAGACTTCCTCATATCAGTGAGGTCATATGATACATGTCTTTCTCTGATTGACTTATTTCACTCAGCATAATACCCTCCAGTTCCATCCACGTCATTGCAAATGGCAAGATCTTATTCCTTTTGATGGCTGCATAATATTCCATTGTGTGTGTGTGTGTGGGTGTGTGTGTGTGTATACACACATACAAACCACATCTTCTTTATCCATTCATCTGTCAATGGACATCTTGGCTCTTTCCACAGTTTGGCTATTGTGGACATTGCTGCTCTAAACATCAGGGTGCATGTACCCCTTTCGGATCCCTACATTTGTTATCTTTGGGGTAAATACCCAGTAGTGCAACTGCTGGATTGTAGGGTAGCTCTAGTTTCAACTTTTTGAGGAACCTCCATACTGTTTTCCAGAGTGGCTGCACAAGCTTGCATTCCCACCAAGAGTGTAGGAGGGCTCCCCTTTCTCCACATCCCAGCCAACATCTGTCGTTTCCTGACTTGTTAATTTTAGCCATTCTGACTGCTGTGAGGTGGTATCTCATTGAGGTTTTGATTTGGATTTCCCTGATGCCGAGTGATGCTGAGCACTTTTTCATGTGTCTGTTGGCCATCTGGATGTCTTCTTTGGAAAAATGTCTGTTCATGTCTTCTGCCCATTTCTTGATTGGATTATTTGTTCTATGGGTGTTGAGTTTGATAAGTTCTTTATAGATTTTGGATACTAGCCCTTTATCTGATATGTCATTTGCAAATATCTTCTCCCATTCTGTCGGTTGTCTTTTGGTTTTGTTGACTGTTTCCTTTGCTGTGCAGAAGCTTGTTATCTTGATGAAGTCCCAATAGTTCATTTCTGCCCTTGCTTCCCTTGCCTTTGGAGATGTTTCTAGGAAGAAGTTGCTGCGGCTGAGGTCGAAGAGGTTGCTGCCTGTGTTCTCCTTTAGGATTTTGATGGACTCCTGTCTCACGTTTAGGTCTTTCAACCATTTTGAGTCTCTTTTTGTGTGTGGTGTAAGAAAATGGTCCAGTTTCATTCTTCTGCATGTGGCTGTCCAATTTTCCAACACCATTTGTTGACGAGACTGTCTTTTTTCCATTGGACATTCTTTCCTGCTTTGTCGAAGATGAGTTGACCATAGAGTTGAGGGTCCATTTCTGGGCTTTCTATTCTGTTCCATTGATCTATGTGTCTGTTTTTGTGCCAGTACCATACTGTCTTGATGATGACAGCTTTGTAATAGAGCTTGAAGTCCGGCATTGTGATGCCACCAGCTTTGCTTTTCTTTTTCAACATTCCTCTGGCTATTCGGGGTCTTTTCTGGTTCCATACAAATTTTAGGATTATTTGTTCCATTTCTTTGAAAAAAGTAGATGGTATTTTGATAGGGATTGCACTGAATGTGTAAATTGCTCTAGGTAGCATTGACATCTTCACGATATTTGTTCTTCCAATTCATGAGCATGGAATGTTTCTCCATTTCTTTGTGTCTTCCTCAATTTCTTTCATGAGTATTTTATAGTTTTCTGAGTACAGATTCTTTGTCTCTTTGGTTAGATTTATTCCTAGGTATCTTATGGTTTTGGGTGCGATTGTAAATGGGATCGACTCCTTGGTTTGTCTCTCTTCTGTCTTGTTGTTTGTGTATAGGAATGCCACTGATTTCTGTGCATTGATTTTATATCCTGCCACTTTACTGAATTCCTGTATGAGTTCTAGCAGTTGTGGGGTGGAGTCTTTTGGGTTTTCCACAAAAAGTATCATATCATCTGCAAAGAGTAAGAGTTTGACTTCTTCTTTGCCGATTTGGATGCCTTTGATTTCTTTTTGTTGTCTGATTGCTGTGGCTAGGACTTCTAATACTATGTTGAATAGCAGCGGTGATAGCGGACATCCCTGCTGTGTTCCTGACCTTAGGGGGAAAGCTCTGTTTTTCCCCACTGAGAATGATATTCGCTGTGGGTTTTTCATAGATGGCTTTTATGATATTGAGGTATGTACCCTCTATCCCTATACTCTGAAAGAGTTTTGATCAAGAAAGGATGCTGTACTTTGTCAAATGCTTTTTCTGCATCTATTGAGAGGATCATATGGTTCTTGTTCTTTTCTTTTCTTTTTTTTTTTAAAGATTTTATCTATTTGACAGAGACAGACACAGCGACAGAGGGAACACAAGCAGGGGGAGTGGGAGACGGAGAAGCAGGCTTCCCGCCGAGCAGGGAGCCCAATGTGGGGCTCGATCCCAGGACCCCGGGATCATGACCTGAGCCAAAGGCAGACGCTTAATGACTGAGCCACCCAGGCGTCCCTGTTCTTTCTTTTATTAATGTCTTGTATCACATTGATTGATTTGCGGATATTGAACCAGCCTTGCAGCCCAGGGATAAATACCACTTGGTCATGGTGAATAATCCTTTTAATGTACTGTTGTATCCTTGGCTAGTATTTTGGTGAGAATTTTTGCATCCATATTCATCAAGGATATTGGTTTATAATTCTCTTTTTTGATGGGGTCTTTGGTTTGAGGATCAAGGTGATGGTGGCCTCATAAAACGAGTTTGGAAGTTTTCCTTCCATTTCTACTTTTTGGAACAGTTTCAGAAGAATAGGTATTAATTCTTCTTTAAACGTTTGGTAGAATTCCCCTGGGAAGCCATCTGGCCCTGGGCTTTTTGTTTGTTGGGAGGTTTTTGATGACTGCTTCAGTTTTCTTAGTGGTTATAGGTCTGTTCAGGTTTTCTATTCCTTCAGTTTTGGTAGTTGACACATCTCTAGGAATGCATCCATTTCTTCCACATCATCTAATTTGCTTGTCCAACATTTTTAAAAAACATTTTATTTACTTGAGAGTGAGCGAGAGAGCGCGAGAAAGCACACGGGGTGGACTGGTAGGGGGAGAGAAAGCAGCAGACTCCCTGCTCAGCGGGGAGCCTGACGCTCGATCCCAGGACCCTGGGATCATGACCAGAGCCCAAGGCAGATGTTTAACCAACTGAGCCACCCAGGCGCCCCAGTATTTTTTTTAATCTTTAAAAGAAATCCTACCATTTTGATCTAAGATCTAAAGCGATCATAATGGAAGGGATTTCTTTAAAAACATTACTCCTAAAATACAATTTAAACCAAAGATTTTCTTTAATCAGTATTATGAAGTATTTGTTTACTCTTTGATCAAAGTCAGAAACAAAACCTGCATTTGTCCCAAAATCTTCCTCTCACTTAAAATTCCAGCTGTCAATTAAGTATTTTAGTTCACTGTTAAAATAGTTTTTTCTTAGAATTCCTAAATTCCTAAATTTTGAGATTAAACGTCTTTAGATTGATGGTCAGATGTTATGTAACCGAAATTGGTAACAGTTTTCAACTGGTTTCCTTGCCACCAACCTCCCCTCAGTCCAATCTAGCCTCTGGCACTGCCAGTTGACTTTCTAAATGTAAATCAACTGAAGTCATTCCCTAGCTTAAAATACTCAGGAGCTCCACACAGCTGAACAGCCCTTCCCAAAACGGTTTTTTCCTAGTATATAAACAGGAAACAGGTTTTTCTTTTTTTTTTTCAAGATTTTGTTTATTTATTTGACAGAGAGACAAAGCGATGGAGGGAACACAAGCAGAGGGAGTGGGAGAGGGAGAAGCAGGCTTCCCGCTGAGCAGGGAGCCCGATGCGGGGCTCAATCCCAGGACCCTGAGATCATGACCTGAGCCGAAGGCAGATGCTTAACGACTGAGCCACCCAGGCGCCCCAGGAAACAAGTTTCTTTACTGTGCACTTAGCAGTCCAATGGTCATGTGAACCCGTACCTTGTTCCCCACAGACTCTTCTGAGGCTTGGATTTCCCCAGAATACCCTCTGAGAAAGCCTATAGACTACCGGGTGAGCTCCCAGCTCCCAGCACAGCAGACACAGTTGGGCATAACCTTCCTAGCCTCCCAGCCCCAGCCCCTACCACACATTGAGCCTAGCTCCCTCAAATCTAATCAAGTTCTCTCAGGTTGCTGTCCCTGCCGGAGAGCCCCGCCTGCTTGCCTGTGAAATCCAATTCATATGCTACCACCTTTGCAAAACCTCCCTTCACCACCTCCTCTCACCGGGGAGGCTACATGCTCTGTCCTTTGTGATCCAGTTACTCCTCACACATATCTTTATTACATCACAGCATTAAGAGTCTCCCTCCGGCTCACTAGGCTCCAAGCACTCCACTTCCGAATCCGCCATCTCCCAGTGCCTCAGCAGTATCTGCGGCATGGTGGGCACACTAATCCAGCTGACTCCATGAATGACACACAGAATATAAAGACCCCACCATACCACATAATGGAGGAAATACTGCACACAATCTAAGATACATCCAGTCTGTTCAATAAACAAGCATTTTCCCCCCGCCTGTTCTTCTTGGATATTATACATACATTTCAATTTTATAAGAAGTTAAACAGTTATTTCTGCTAACCTATAAGAGGAAATTATAAAATTGGGGGCTTTTGAATACTGAAATAAATGACCTGGAATCTCTAGAATTTGGAATAAAATAGTAATTCCTGGATCCAGTGCAAACAAGCCCAGAACTGAAGGGCCTTAATGCTTTCAGTTTCAACAGAACTAGAATGTATTTTTACTCTTGTTTACATACATATTATAATTCTAATGATACATTATGTAATTTCATAGCCAGTGTTTTTCAAGATCTAATAATATATTTTCCTAAATCATGCTTTATAAATCAAAATTTCAAATTAGTGTGTTTTTTTTGTTTTTTTTTTACTATCTTCTCTTTAAATGCTAACACCACAGATCACTGATAAGTAGTAGAGTGAGTGCTCTGCTTCCCTCAGTTCCTCAGAGAACTTTTATTCCGCTGACTGCTGCAGTGCCCGTGGTATGTTCTCAACACCATGAAGCAGTGAATGTTTACATCATCATTTGCTTCTGGAAGACAGAACTCTGGCCAGAACTGGTATGGACATACTCACCTCCCAAGCTCCCACCCCGGGCACCCAGCAGCTCCGTTAGCACGTACTCGTAAAAGCACAGCTTGTGCTCACTTGCTGAAGAGCAGAGTCCCTGATGAACATGCTGTCGGAATGAAGGATGGAATGACGCTATTTTGGGACACTTTTGAATTACCCAGACTTTTCAGCTCACAAATAAGATCAACATGGTGGGGCGGGGCAGAAGAGGCAGAATGGCACAGTTGGGAGTCTGGACACTTAATTGTAAAAGCTTACTCATCCAAAATTCATTAAGCATTACCTCAGTTTTTAAGCTTTCTATTATAGTCTTTAGTAAACCTTATCTTTTCTAATCTTAGCAAAATTCATTTTCCCAAATCTCTAATTATTCAATCAAAGCTAATTTCATTATAACCATGACAGATTTAGCAGCTTTCAAGATAAACGAAGCTGGCATTGACCTGGATGGTACAAACTTCCCTAAAGCATCACCTAAAATTAAAGGTGAAAAGGCATGTCACTGCCGTTATTCTAGCAAGATTTCCTTCACTTAAAAAACTAAACATCTCCAACACAAATATAATATTTTATGGGTCTTAAAAGCACTTTTTGTTTTGTTTACATTTTAACGTCTCTGAAATCACAATATATCTTAGAACTGACAGCATGTCACAATCTGACAGGTAGTATTATTTTTTTCTCTCTTAACAGTAAGTGTAAGAGAGATGAAACCCAATAGGATTAGGGGAACTAAAGAAAGTAAGTACAGAGAAAAAGAAAAGAAGTTAAAAGTTTATCCTTCCCAAAAGATGAACATGCTTAAAAGAAGAGAGTTGGTTAGCCACACTTAGAAAAACCTGCAAAGGTTTTCGTACCGTGCGCTCTATCACACACAGCACGTGAGGACCAGACGCCGGCCCCCAACCACCCCTCAGCCCAGAAAAGCCATGCCCACAGACCCCATGCACCCTGCTCCTCCTCCTCAATCACCCACACACATCCCCCTCCTCTTGGAAGTTTTCCTGACACGAGTGTTTGCCCTTCCTGACCCAACGTGAGCGACAGCCTCCTATTCTGCTCTCTTATGACACACTGTGGCTTTTTCTAGTGCCACATTCTTACACTAAATAATGGGTGTTCTCTTGATTACATCCTCTTCTGGAACAGTGTTTATGACTCACGGGAGTGACTTGTAACCCATTACCAGCTTTGAAATCAAGCTGCATGTATAATTGTTTTTTTAATCTAAAAACCCTAAAACTACCATAAAGCCAGTGATGGCAGGATGAGTGTGTTTGCACTCAGAGCCTGAGTACAATGCTGGACTCATAAATGTGCTCAGTAAATGAAGACAGGCTAGCAGGCAGATAACTGTATAACCGTATCGAATAATCTGAGAGGCCACTTTACCCTTTCAAGAACACTGGAGCTACATACAGAAAATCAACTAATCACTAATAACCACAAATTTACATATCTACATACATCTACATATATCCTTTAAAATGTTTACAAACTTGGTATTTAAGGGATGTTCCTGGTGCAAGGAAATCAAACCAAGCACAAATTAGGGATGTATGAGACATTATAAAATAGGAACTATCTGCAATATACATATGTATCAAATCATCACACTGTATATAGTGTTACACAATGTTATATGTCAATTATACAATGATGCAATATTCTAGTCAATTATATCTCAGTAAAACTGGGGGGGGGAAATTATCTGTAACAACAAAAAAGGAACTATCCTAAAATCAAAAAGTCAGGTAATAACCAGTGTTGATGAGGATGTGGAGAAATTGGGACTCTCATGCACTAGTATGGGAATATAAACTGGTATAGCCATTTTGAGAAACCGTTCAGCAGTTTAAAATGTTAAACATATGATCCAGCAATTCCTCTCCTAGGTACCTAGCCAAGTGAATAAAAATATATGTCCATACAAAGTCCTGTATGCAAATGTTCATAAGCAGCATTATTCATAATAACCAAAAAGACGAAACAATCCAAATATCCATCAACCAATAAATGGATAAATAAAATGTGGTGTATCTTACAATGGAATATTAGTCAGCCATAAAAAGAAGTACTGACTTATCCAGGCTGCAACATGGAGGGCCCCTGAAAACATTATGCTACATGAAAAAATTATGCTTACACAAAAGATCACATATTATATGAAATGTCCGTAACAGGTAAACCCATACAGACAGAAGCTAGGTGAAACAGAAAGACTTTAAACAGGCACAAAATTTCTTCTTAGGGGGATAGAAATGTTCTAAAATTAGACAGTGGAGATGATGGCATAACTGTGTAATTTATTACAGATCACTGAATTGTTCATTTTTATGGTATATAAATTGGCATATAGATTATGCCCCTAATAAAGGTAAATGTCAGAACTATAAACATCCAGAAAAGGAAATGAGAAATTCTACTTATGTGATACAAGAAGCTTGAAATAAGTCAAGTTCTATCACTGACCCTACCACTGATTTTGCTATGACTGCCTATGGAAGCACCCCTCCTGCCTCTGGGTCATGCCTTCTCATCAGCAGCTCAGGAGACACTATGGATAGGCTATACCCTTTAGGACAGTGTTTCTCCAAATTTGCCGGCCCTTACCCACTCAGGTAAAACACTAGATCCCTTAGCCCACCAGCCCCACCTACTTCCATATCTAGTGGAAAAGGAATGCAGGAACAACAAAGATAACTGAGGAGAAATAAAATGATAAAAGCTATACCATATTGCAGTTACTGTAGGTAATGAATAGCTCACCTGGGAGCTTACAAGTAAGTAGCTCATAAAAGCCATAGAAAGAACTAGCTGGAGTGGGGGTAAAGGAATATGAGAAGACCCTTTCAAGTTTTCCAGTGGGCTATGTGCCCCAATATGAGAATCAACCTTAGCTCCCTTCTGACCCTAATGTATTATAACACTGTTCACCAATTCACCAATTTAGAATCTCAGAAACATTAGGGCTGTAAGGAAAACTAAGTCTAAGACCTCCCCTTGAATGCCTCATCCCACTTCCCTAAATCAGCCTCTCAAAGACTGAAAAACACATGTGAGGGAGCCCTTGCCACTCACACAGAGCAAGGAACATAAATTAAGACAGAAAGGGGAGGTACCCTTGACTCCCTTCTCTCTCATCCTCCACAAACAACACATTAGTAATACTGTGGACCCTAATTTCAAAATATACCCAGAATCTGACTGCTCTTTCCCATTGCTACTACCCTAGCCCAAGCCACCACGACCACTCAGCTGGATATTGGCAAGAGCACCCTAATTGGTCCATTTTTCCACTCCTGCCCTTCAGATATATCACTTCATTCAATACCCTCAAGTGGTTTCCTACCTTTCTCAAAATAAAATCCAAAGTCCTAAGTCCTGTCTACAAGGTCCTACATGATCTGCATCACACACACACACCACTTTGATCTGACCTCTTACCATACCTCCCCCTTCATTTCCCTGCTCCAGCCACACGGCAAAAACACATTTTCACTGTTCTTCCAACAGAGCAAGCCAATTCCTGCCTCAGGGCCTTTGTACCTGCTGTTCTCTACCTAGACGGTGCTCCCCTCAGCTACTGGCATGGCTGTACTCCTCTCTTCTTTCAGGCCTCTGCTCCAACGTCACCTTATCAGAGCAGAGCTTGCCCTGATCAATCTATTTAACACAACACTGTTCCATCACTCAATCCCTTCACTATCCTGCTTTCTCCTTCCTTCTTAGCACATACCACCACCTAATCTATGTTATATATTTATGATTATCTTCTTAGGTCTCTTCCCACTGGAACACAATTTTAGTTCACTGCTGTATCACTAGTGCCTGCAGTACTGCCCAGAACATAGCAGGCACTCAATAAGCTCCAATTATATATAAAATTTTTTTCAATAGGTTGAG
Source organism: Eumetopias jubatus (assembly GCF_037043125.1). Classification (NCBI taxonomy): domain Eukaryota; kingdom Metazoa; phylum Chordata; class Mammalia; order Carnivora; family Otariidae; genus Eumetopias; species Eumetopias jubatus. The sequence goes on along the minus strand of NW_028274813.1, from coordinate 2,164,677 downwards.
TTATGAAGGGTGGGCGCCTGCCTTCTCATCATCAAGGTCTCTATAGAAAGACTGCCAGTAGTTTACCCCTCTCATCAGTGAGTTAGTCCACATCAGAGAGAAGGAAAAAAATCTTTGAAAAATCCTAGTGTGAAAGTCAGGAGCCTGTACACACACGATACTTGGCAGATTTCACTCAAACCTAGAGATGCATGGACCACCCTTGCTAAATAAAGCCTTCCCTCTTTCCACAAGGTGGCCCTGCAGAGTATCAGGGAGTGAGTTTTCCCTGCCCCTCTAAAATTTGGGAGGAATAAGATTAACTCCAAAGAAAACAGAGGAACAGTTTACTAAGATCATGTAAGTTCAATTTCCAAAACTGGGATTTGCATTATTTTGGAAAAAAAACCAGAATTGGCCTTTGGAGAGCAATGAAATTTTTTTCTAATAAATGAGAAGTATAAAACTGCAGGGGTGGGGGCGCCTGGGTGGCTCAGTAGGTTGGGCGGCTGCCTTCGGCTCAGGTCATGATCCCAGGGTCCTGGGATGGAGCCCCACATTGGGCTCCCTGCTCGGTGGAGAGCCTGCTTCTCCCTCTCCCTCTGCCTGCCCTCTCTGCCTACCTGTGCTCTGTCAAATAAATAAAACCTTTAAAAGAAAAAACAAAACTGCAGGGAGTAGATTTTTAACCCTCTTGAGAGGACAGATATATTTAAATATTTGAGTAGCGTCTATTCAAAGTTAAATGTCCAGGAGCGCCTGGGTGGCTCAGTCAGTTAAGCGGTTTAGGGTCCAACTCTTGATCTCAAGTTCATGTCTTGATCTGAGGGCTGTGAGTTCAAGTCCCACACTGGGCTCTATCCTAGGCAGGGAGCCTACTTTAAAAAAAAAAAAAAAAGTTAAACGTCCATTAAATTAGATCCTCAATAACCATTATCAATTCTGTTTAGTTCAAAGTTTGTATTTGTTTTAATAATTTAACATTTAGAGGGGCGCCTGGGTGGCTCAGTTGGTTAAGCAACTGCCTTCAGCTCAGGTCATGATCCCAGGGTACTGGTATCGAGTCCTGCATCGGGCTCCTTGCTTAGCGGGGAGCCTGCTGCTCTCCCTGCTTGTGGTCTTTCTCTCTCTCTCTCTCTCTCTCTCTCTCTCTGGCAAATAAATAATTAAAATCTTGAAGAAAATAATTTAACATTTAAAAAGCATATATTCCGGGTGCTTGGGTGGCTTAGTTGGTTAAGCGACTGCCTTCCGCTCAGGTCATGATCCTGGAGTCCTGGGATCGAGTCCCACATTGGGCTCCCTGCTCAGCGGGGAGTCTGCTTCTCCCTCTGACCCTCTTCCCTCTCGTGCTCTCTATCTCTCATTCTCTCTCTCAAATAAATAAATAAAATCTTAAAAAAAATAAAAAGCATACATTCCATCATACAAAAATTCCTTCTCACCAACTTGAATTGGTGAAATCTGGTCATACATTATTCCTGGGAATACAAAATATACACCTTAGCATCCCTTCACCTTATTAATCTTGTCAGTACTTAAAAGCATATGCATTTTAAGGAAACCTGTCTAAAACTGTGTAAAAATGCAAAATTCACAAGACTTTCCGTAATGCTTAGATACGTCATTAGTATCAGGTATGGAGGTGATGCAGTTGACCAAATTTAATCTATTCATTAAAACTTAAAGAATCCTCTACAAGAGAAAAAGGGCAGTATCAGCTCTGAACTCCTGTTGATCAATGTCGGGAATCACTGCCCAGAATGATGGTTGCTTTAGCAGAAAAACATAGATCTTCAAACCACAGGCTGTGACCTACTCGTGGGCTGTAAAATCAATTAGTGCCTCAAGGGCCAGTTTTGGTTTTTAATGGGATAGAACAGAACAATATGAAACAGTGTTAAGAGAACAAAATGACAAACCACAGACTGGGAGAAAATATTTACAAAATACATATCTGATAATGGACTTATATCTTAAATATACAAAGAACCCTTATAACTTGATAATAAGAAAACAAAACAATTAAAATATGGACGAAAGATCCTAACAGATCAGATAATACATACAGATGGCAAATAAGCAGAAAAGATGCTCAACATCACAGATGACTAGGGAACTGCAAATTAAAACAATAATGACACCACACACCTATGAGAATGGGCAACCCCCAGAACACTGACAACACTAAATGCCGTGAGGAGGCAGAACAAGAGCTCGCTGGTGGGAATGTAAAATGGTGCAGCCACTCTGGAAGGCAGCCCGGCAGTTTCTTACAAAACCAAACATACTCTTACCATATAATTCAGCAATGGAGCTCCTTGATATTTACCCAAATGAGTTTGAAACTTACATGCAAAAACCTACACAGGAATGTTTATAGCAGCTTTATTCATAACAGACCAAACTTGCCACCAAGATGTCCTTCAGGAGGTAAATGGGTAAACAAACAGTGGTCCACCCAGATGATGGAATATTATTCAGTAATAAAAAGAAACTAGCTATCAAGTCACAAAAAGACACAGAAGACTCTTAAATGCATACTAAGTGAAAGACACAAGTACGGAAAGGCTACACACTGTATGGTTCCCACTATATGACAGTTCTGGAAAAGCAGAAACTATGGAGACAGTAAAAAGATTAGTGGTTGTCAGGGGTTTTGGGGACAGGGAGGGATGAATAAGCAGAGCACAAGGACTTTTAAGGCAGTGAAAATAACCATATGATACTGTAATGGTAGATAAATAACATTACACATTTGTCAAAATCCACAGAACTATACAATACAAAGAGTGAACCCCACGTAAACTATGGCCTTTAGTTAATAATTTTTCAACATTAGTTCATCAATTATAACAAATGTAGCACATTAATGAAAGATATTAATAATAGAGGAAACTTGGGGCACCTGGGTGGCTCAGTCAGTTAAGCATCTTCCTTCAGCTCAGGTCATGATCTCAGGGTCCTAGGATCGAGCCCTGCATCAGGCTCCCTGCTCAGAGGGGAGTCTGCTTCTCCCTCTCCCTCTGCCCCTCCCCTCAGCTTGTGCATGTGCGCTCCCTCTCTTTCAAATGAATAAATACAATCTTTTAAAAAAATAATACAGGAGGGGCGCCTGGATGGCTCAGTCGTTAAGCGTCTGCCTTCGGCTCAGGTCGTGATCCCAGGGTCCTGGGATCAAGCCCCACATAAGGCTTCCTGCTCCGTGGGAGGCCTGCTTCTCCCTCTCCCAATCCCCCTGCTTGTATTCCCTCTCTCGCTGTGTCTCTCTCTGTCAAATAAATAAATAAAATCTTTAAAAAAAAAATACATGAAACTGTTGGGACTCAATTTTTCTGTAAACCTAAGACTGATCTAAAAAAATAAAGTCTATTAACATAAAATACAAAATGAAATAGTACACTACACATGGTAAGTGTGGTCCCCTAAAATTCCAACTATATATATTTACACAGAGAGATGCACGAGTGTGTGTGTGTAAGACTGGGTCATCTTGTAACACGTACTTCTTAGTGTGGGTCACGGTCTTAAAAGATACTGCTCTCAGGGCCTCATAACACCCAACTACATGAAAAATCACCGTACTGCCATCACCATTTATCAGTACTTATTATTAGGCACTGATATGCACTTCACACATTCTCAATTCTCACACCAACTCTGCAAGACAGATACCACCCTTCATTTTACAGAATAAGGAAACGAGGTGTGCAGAGGTTAAATAACTTGTCCAAGATCACTGAGCTAATTAATACCAGGGTGAGACGTGACCCTGGTCTGACTCCCAAGCTCTCCTGTGAACCACTACTCTAAACTGCCTGCTACACAATACAGAAGGAAAGAGTAAATATTTTAATAAATACCTTCCTACTTATAATATACTCCCCATTATTTATTTCTCAATTATCTAAGTTTTATCTACTGTTTATATTTGAAACTAGTTGAAATTCAAAGTTAATCATTATACAAGGGAACCAGAACAAAGAATCATGCATTTTTTCCTAATTAATCAACTAACTGTATAGAGTATCCGATTAAAATCATGTAAGTGTTCTAATTAAATTTTCTTAAACTTTCAAAAATTTAAATTAGGTATACCCCCAAATTTTCAGAATAAGATTTCCTCCATCTATATATTTTTCTGTAAAATTCAAGAAAATATATTCTTATATGTATTTCTTAAAACATATCTATCTACTCCTAGGTATATATCCAACAGAATTAAAAACCTGTCTTACACAAAAACTTGAACAGGAATGCTTACAGCAGCTTTATTCATAATAGCCACAAAGTGTAAACAGCCCCAAATGATGAATGAATAAACCAATGTGATGTAGTTATAGAATGGAATACTACTTGGGCATAAGAAGGTGTGAAATGAGTGCTACAACATGGATAAACTTTAGAAATATAATGCCAAGTGGATGCAAAAGTCACATATATGATTTCATTTACATGAGGCATCTGGACTAGGCAAATCTAGAGGGACAGAAAGTAGAACAGTTTATTTGCCCAGGGATGGGGGGTGGTGAGAAATGGGGAGTGACCGCTAAGGGGTACAGTCTCTTCTTTCTGGGATGATGAAAATGGCTACCCAATTCTGTGAATATATTAAAACCACTGCATTGTACACTTTAAAAGGGTGAATTTTATGGTATGTGAATTATATATCAGTATAGTTGTTATTTAAGGGGGGAAAAACGTATCTAGTTATGCCAATTATCCAACCTACAGAACCTATACAATTAGTAAGATATTTTTACCAATGGAAATAACTTTAAATAAACACATTATCTCCTTGTATATTTTTTCTTTTCTCCAGTAATAAACATTTATATGTGTATAAATTTTTTTTTGTATCTGTTACTATAAAAAGTACTAATTCTTCTGTTAGTAGGAAAAAAAGCTTAAAACTTTAACAAAGATATTTAGCAAAATAAGGTCTCTGAAGAACACTTTAATCATGTGTATAGATATACCATAGTCAATTCATCTCATGATACAAAATCAGAATACAGTTTACAAAGGAAATACAAGTCTAATAATACTCCTATCTTTTTACAAATGACTATCCATTTTCTCTTTCAGGTTTGAGCCATCTCTTGAATACCATGATCCTACTTTGAATTTGCTTATAATGCTCTGAGTTACCATTCTTGAACTGTTTCTCATCTTTAGAAAGCTAAGCAAAAGTAAAGTGTGGAAAACACAAGTCCCACTGCCTAGAGATTATCTCTGCCATTCACAGAGGAAAAATACTTAAATAGATGTCCCTTGGGCTTTGTGGAATCTAAATCCAGGCACTAATGACATGAGCCATGATAAGACGTCCTAATGAAACAAGACAGACCACCGTTGTTACAGCACAGTGATATGGTAGATAAAGTTTCACCTAATTCGGTGAGTTCCAAGGAAGTAAAGTTCAGTGCTAGCACTGTTCAGTAACAACTGTAACCAGGATCTAGAAATCACTATGAAAAGGAAAACTAAACATTAATTTACAAATCTCCATATAAAACTTGTCATAAAAAAGACTGCCAAAGCTTTGTTAACAACTTTAAAAAGTGAAACCTCAACATTTTAAGTTTTCACAATAAATGCCTTGCTCATATTTTATGCTTAGAAAAATTGCTTGTTGGATGTAGGGTACATACAGAGCTACACATTTCTTTTTTCAAATTCTACTAGTATTTTAAAATTTTGTTTAAAAGATTTATTTTAGAGACAACACACACACACACACACACACACACACACACACACACACACACACACGGTGGAGGGAGAGAGAATTTCAAGCAGACTCCCTGCTGAGCATGGAGCCTGACATGGGGCTCAATCTCATGACCCCGAGACCATGACCTAAGCTGAAATCAAAAGTTGAACACCTGACTGAGCCACCCAGGTGCTCCCAAGTATGGACTTTTTTTTTTTAATTTATTTATTTGACATAGAGCCAGAAAGAGAGAGCACAAGCAGGGGGAGCAGCAGGGGGAGGGAGAAGCAGGCTCCCCGCGGGGCAGGGAGCCTGATACGGAGCTTGATCCCAGCACTTGGGATCATGACCTGGGCTGAAGGCAGACGCTCAACGACTGAGCCACCCAGGCACCCCAATATTAACCTATTTTAAAGTTTATCTATCTATGTCATCTCTACATCCAGTATGGGGCTTGCACTCATGACCTTGAGATCAAGAGTTGCATGCTCTTCTGACTGAGTCAGTCAGGCACCCCTGGTATTGACATATTTTATGTATGTATGTATTTATTATGTTCAATTAGCCAATATAGTACATCATTAGTTTTTGATACTGACATATTTTAGATGTTTAAAATGAGAATAAGGTTTATAATAAGACACAACATAAAAGGACATCAACAATTTATCAATAATAAGAATAGCTATTATTTTCATGCTTACTATGTTCATGGACATACCATTTGTTTACCCATACACCATTTGATTCTCCCAACAGATGTAGAGATTCATTATAAAACCCAACATGAATGTACTCAACAGCCTAAACTGCCTCCAGGCAAAAAAAAAAAAAAAATTCTTTAAAAAAAATCTTACTGCATAAAGGCTAAAAGGAAAATTTGATGCCTTCACACTCATATGAATTCACCTCTTTTATGAACCTGGCATGGGTTCATAAAGATGTGGATTCATGAAGATTCACCTGAGGTCTGGGTCTGCGTGGCTCACTCAGTTAAGCATCCGACTCAGCTCAGGTCATAATCTCGGGGTTGTGAGACTGAGTCCCACATCCATGCCCAGCATGGAGCCTGCTTAAGATTCTCTCTCCCTCTCCCCCATTCTCTCTCCCTATCTAGGAAAAAAAAATTGGTATATGATTGTCTAGTAGGTGCTGAGAGATGCTCATTCTCTTTATCATTTTACAAATGAGAAACCTGAGGTTGAGAAAGGTCCAGCAGTCATCAACTAGTCAAAAAAAAAAAAAAAAAAATCGAAGTGTTAGTTTGATATTTGGTAAAATGTCATCTGGAAATCAACTATTCAAAAAGAAAGAAAGGAAAAGAAAGAAAGAAAGGAGAAAAAAGAGAAAGGGTTCAGCACTCATCCAAGGCACCACAATTACCAGGTAGCTGAGTGCACATATGAACACAAGCCTGACTGGCTCCAAAGCCTCCACTCACCCCACACCACCACACTGCCTCCCTGGCCTTGACTGGTCCCCTACTTGCAAGCAGGCACAGAGAGCTTAAAACTAAAACAAAAGCAACAGGGGAGGTGTGGAGGGAGCAAAGGTCAGCAAGAACACTGGCTTCAGGCCCAACACATCACCAGGCAGGAAAAGCAGGGATCGTCCGGTTATGGAGAACTCCTCTCCCCTCCCTCCACCCCATAGGGTCGAGAACCGCAAGCAACTCGGTTTGGCAAATACAATTAAGTCCCAGCTCAGGACCAAGTTGAAAGCTCTGGCTGTTTCTATCCAAAGAGGAGGGAAAATGGAGTTCAGGTTGACAGATCATCTTTCCTGTAGTCTTATCATCTGCCCACACCACCACAGAATAGTTTTCTTTCCCCTCTGATCTCAAAAATGGTTAATGTATTATTGTTGGCTGAGTACTCAGGATGTTCTCACAAGGATCCATATTTTAACGCAAAAATAAAACACTGTGTTTCCCTAAGGTAACATTCATACTAGTCCTATTAAAAGCATACATTTAAGCTGCAAATCTGAGATGACAGTACATAAGGGCCTCATTTTTTTTTCTTCAATAGTCACTAAAGTTGTTCAGGGAAAAAACAAAAGATAAAAAAATTTTTGGTAATTTGAGTTATTTTAGATTAAGTGACCACTTGCTTCTTAATTCTTTTGTAAGCATTCAATTAAAAGGGACAAGTTGAGAGATTTACGTTTAAGCCATCATAAAGATCAGTCATCAAATCTTACAGCCAGAAGGAACCTCATCTAACCACCACTCTTTCCCCATTTTACAGATGAGGAAGCAGAAGCCCAGAGAAGGAAATAATTTGTCAAGGTTAATAAATCTTATGAGTAACAAAACCAAGACTGAAATCAGGTCTCTTGATTCTCAGCTCAGCAGGCTGCCTCCCTCTCAGCGGTTGATATCGTTATACTGTTTACATAATATTAAATGAGAAAGTCTGAAAAATGTCTAGCAAGAAGTCTGACATACAATATTCTCTCAAATCTAATTTAATTTCCTCCCTCTCTTATTTAAATACCTGATACTAATTTTGGGCACTGAAAAGGTTAGGAAAACCCCCAGGACTTTTGAAATTATAGAAATCAACTAACATTAAGTTTCAAAAGAGAACCATGAAACAAAAGTGACACAGGAACACATAATCAAATGCAAACTATAAAGGGTAGGTGATCATAAAACAGACCTATAATACACCTTGAAAATATTATAAGAGGGCTCCCTAAATATCAGTGGGATCCTGGAAAACATAAGCTAAGTGACATGATTTTGTTAAAAATAAGTAAGTGCAAGGCATTCAATTGGGATGTAATTGAGGTAACCATATAAGTAAGAACCAAACATGGCCACTTTGAGTGAAAAAAGAAGCTAATGAGACAGACTACCAGGACAACAGACAAAAACCAAGACCCCCCCCCTTGCATATCCAGATGTTCAGGCACCCAACACAAGTCATTCCTAAGAAAAAGTACATTGTTTCACACACAACAAACTCCCAAGAGACAAGTACCACAAAGCAACAAATCTTTTAAAAATCAGGTCTAAAGAGACAACAAAAACCCACAGAATAGATTTTTTCCAGTAAGATTCATTTCAACTATCTATTTTACCGGCAAGATGAAAGGTAAACCTTATAAGATGACCTACCAACCCTACCTCAAAAAAAAGTATTGTCCTATCTTTCATCCAAAAGGAACAAGGAAAAGAACCATTTATGACACACAAGTGAAAGAGGTAGGAGCATTATTCCCATTCTACAGATGAAGCAGGGTCAAGAGAGGCTTGATAGCTTGCTCAACGTCTGATTCTAAACCCAGGGATGACTCCAAAAGCCTCCTACACCATACTGCCCATCCATGAAAGTTCCAGGTTTCTTTTGGAATAGGCATCACAACTTGGCAGGCCACCTCTCTCCCTGCCTTCGAGATGTGGAGAACAATGTTTTTACTCTCAAGGGAGAATGAGGGGAGGGGATGGATGGAGAGGTATTCATGTGCACTTGACACACTCAGTCCAGCTGCAGGTCTTGGCTCTTTGACCCAAAGACAGCAAAAGGTCATGGACCACAAGGACTCTGGTCCCCAGATCTGGGCTCCACATGATAACCAAGATCCTACCCTGAGGAATTAACTGACCTTGGAAATCAAACTGTAGAACCCAAATTCAACCTTCAAGGATTTTGCGGTCTTCTTCCTCCTTAGCTGCCATGTCCAGCAGTAACAGTAATGGCACCTACTTACTGACTCTATGTGCCAGACCTCATGCGTTCTCACGCATATCATTCAATCCTGCCAGGATGCTGGGAAGAAGGTTTTTGTTCTTTTTTAACTATTACCTTTATTATTTTGGGGGTGGCACATTAACATATATATTTTTTGAGAGTCTGACAATAGAGGAAATAAACAATAGACAGCCTCCCTAATAACCTGCACTTGAAACAACTGGTATATATCCTTTCAGATGTTTTCTACACCACAAAACACGTTTTCTTCTGTTCTTACAGTAAGACCACAGTAAGTAGAATGTTGGTTTTTCAGCCAACACTGTATTTTGGGCATTTTTCCATAAGAATACACACAGTTCTACTTCACTCTTTTTTTAGGCTATATATTATTTCCTCTACATGGCTATAGCATAATTTAGAGACAGGCACTGTTCCTTTCATTTTACAAATGAGTAGATAAGGGGCGCCTGGGTGGCTCAGATGGGTGGGCATCTGCCTTTGGCTCGGATTATGATCCCAGGGTCCTGGGGTCAAGCCCCGCATTGGGCTCCCTGCTTGGCGGGGAACCTGCTTCTCCCTCTCCCTCTACTGTTCTCCCTGCTTGTGCTCTCTCACTCTCTCTGTCAAATAAATAAAATCTTAAAACCACCACCACCACAACAACAGAGTAGATAAGCTCCCACAGTTTATGTAACCTTCCTAAGGTCACATAGCCAGTAAGTGGTAGGGTCAGGGTCGAAACCAGGCCTGATTCCACAGTCTGCATACTCAAACACTCCTGCTCCACAGCGTACCTGTTCTGTGAGTTTCCATCAGCTGGACTATGAACCCCCTGAAGACAGCACATCAGTTTTTATAAGTCTGTAGTGCCAACACTGTGTTGGCACACAATAAATGTTTATATTTGTTGTATAATTATCTGCTGAATGTCACTTGTTTTGTACTATGTTTAGCTTCCCTACTATACCACTCATATCCCTCACAGTGCCCTGGCATACAGTGGGACACAACCATATCTGTTGAAAGTACAGGTCCAACACCCAGCAGAGAATTGCCCCCCATTCTCGGCCTGGTCACCTGGCTCCTCGCCATCTCAGAACTCATGTGCGACTCAGGCTCAGAGCCCACTTGCTTCTCCTGGAGCTTTTCTAACAGAGGCCTTTCATATGGAGACCCCTCTACTCCGCTCTAACCTAACATCGTAAGAAGTCAGCACTAGAAGTTACTTGTCTGACCCCTTCTTACTTTGTAGTAATAGAGATCATAAACCATGGTTTTATACCAAACTAATAAGGCTTCAACCCACAAGAAATTGAAATTTTCAAAACAGAAGTCTAAGGCACTTAAGTATAGTTTATGCTAGGTATTACTTGGAAAGGGAGAAAAGATATGAAAGCAGTGAGATTATGCAAAGATCTACATGTCGATTTGAGTCTGAAAAAACTGAGAACCCTGAGTTTATAGTCTTGTCCTGCCTGACTCCAAGGCAGTGCAGAATTCTGACCCTGGTAATCTCTATTTTTTTAAAAAGATTTTTTACTTATTTATTTAACAGAGAGAGGCACAGCGAGAGAGGGAACACAAGCAGGGGGAGACGGAGAAGCAGGCCTCCCGCGGAGCAGGGAGCCCAAGGCGGGGCTCGATCCCAGGACCCTGGGATCGTGACCTGAGCCGAAGGCAGACGCTTAACGACTGAGCCGCCCAGGCGCCCCTGACCTTGGTAATCTCTAGCACCAGATTTCTCCTCTATTAGCCAATACCTCATAAACTGCTAGAAACAGGTTCTTCTATGTACCATTGACCATAAAACTTCAGATTCGAAGACTTTAATAAGAGTTTTTGCATAATAAAAAAGCTGGCAAAAAACCCACAAAAGTTTTTTCCATTAAATTTAGTCACAGAACTTAGCTACTTTGACTTACTACCAAAAGCAACGGGCAGCTACTGTTACTCTGCTACTATAAAAATATGCCATTTTCTCCCCCCGGTTACCCAATGTAAGCCTTAGGATCTAATTACTAGCAACTCCCCAAAAGGAATATCAGACGCCCGCTGGACTGTAAGGTATTTTCTATTAACAATGGTATATGAGGGTCTGTCCAATTTGTGAGGCCAACAACCACATAACGAGATTAGAATTGGGCTCTCAGGCTGGCTTGTTTTACTGTAAGACACTGCAGGGGAAGAGGCACAAGAAGTCAAATCCCATCTTGTGAAGCAAAGCGCTACTCTGCATAGCACACAAATTGGACACATTTACAGAATCACTCATTCATTCATTTAGGGCATTTTACAGGCCCAATCTGGCCCCGGGACAGGGTCAGGGCACACACAGCCAACACCTCCACTGTCAATGAACTTGGAGCTGAGACAGAAGAGACAGCAGGAAACTATAGTGGGGAAACTGCAGAGCGACATGAGATCCCATGGAAAGGCTGCCTGATCCAGATGCCAGCATCAGGAAATACTTCCCAAAAGAAGCAACATGTAGGCTGAGACCAAGGAGTCTGCCGTGGAGAGGAGTGGAGAATGGGTATGAGAGCCAGGAGATGGGCAGACTGTGTTCTACATAGAGAGAATCTGTTCAACTGTCCCACAGACTGCGCAGGAGGGTGGGACGTCAATCAATGACAGATGAAAACAGCTGTGATTAAGGAACCCCCCCCCCCAATCAGGCACTGTTTTCTTCTATGCCAGAAACTTGACATTTAAATACCCATACCATAATTTGGTTATGTTTCCAGTTGTGCCTTACTCTAGAAGGTGATAAAGGACCTCCTCTTAAATGTCTTCCACTTTCTAAACAATGATCTTTTCATATTTTGGTTTTACTTTTGTTAACCTTCCACTCTATTTACAAATAATAGTAATAAGGTAAAACTCTCAAAATAATCCAGTTACAACAGACCAATGGAAAAAAATTAGAACTAGGTAGTCTCCCCAGATATAATAGGGCTGATGAAGTATAGTATTTCCGAGAGAATTATAACAGTACTAAAACCATTCTTTCATTTTCTTAATTTTAATTATAATCCTAAGATTATTTATTAATTACACTATTTCTGTGGTTGTTAAGCAGCCTCAATGTTGCAGCAAACAGGAAAGTTACTCAGACATCAATTAGAAAATATTCTCACCAAACTGCAATTCACATTTTTTCCCTTCACTGTGAAAACCTGTTAAATGCCTATCTGAAGTTAAGCAGTCTCCAAAACAAGAATGTCTTTAAAATGTACTGAATCGAAATCATTTAACATTTTGGAGAAAATAAACATTTTGGGGATAACAGCACACACCTATACCGCTTAGTATACACTAGGCACTGTTGTATACAGACGAGCCTATTTAGTGCTCACAAAGCCCAATGACGTAGGTACTACTATGACTCCAATTTTACAGATGAGGACACTGAGACACAGGCACATTAAGTAACTTGTCCAAGATCACACAGGTAGGAAATGAGACAGCTGAGATTCAGAGCCAGACCGTCTGCCCTCAAATCCATGCTAACTACTGCATTATATTGCCTCTCAATAGTTTTTCAAATATAAAACCAAAAATTCGTAAATAAAAATTACTATAATAAAACACCAGCCACCTATAATCCTTGAGGTATGTTTTGAATGATAGCACTCTATGAGTAGTTGAGGGTCTAGTCCCTTTGAGCCCAAATCTGACACTGTGCCTGTCCATGAAATGGCCACACCAGCCACACACACAGCTACTGAGAACTTGAAAAGTGACTAGTCCGAAATGAAATGTGCTGGATGTGTAAAATATGTTCTGAATTTGAGAGGCTCTGTATGAAAAAAGAATGTAAAGTATCTCACTAATAAGGTTTTAATATTAACTACATACTTACATAATTTTGGATATAATGAGTTAAAATATATTATTAAAATTAATATCACTTGTTTCTTTACACTTTTTTAATGTGGGTACTAGAAATTTAAAAATTGCTTTGTGGCTCCCATTATGTTTCTATTGGACAGAGCTCACCTAAAATGTATCCAGCCGCTGTCTACATCACTGATATTATTTACTCTTTTCTTGATGACTCAGTCATCAGGAGGAACTTTAACCACCACCCTGTGTGTAATCTGTAATCTGTAATTGTGCTATCTTTGGTGTTGACTGAGGTCAGGCTGCCCACTCTCAGACCACAACCTTAGGTTATGCTTAAAGTGTGTCTTTCTATGGTTTCCAGCAGTCTGTCTGCCCACAACTACACCACCCCAGCAACCTCAGAAAAGCGTCCGAAGACTGAGAAGCCAGGTACATCAGGGTTGTGCAACAAGCAAGAGTGAAGGAAGGCCTGAAGAGGGTCTCCCACACATTGGCTTCAACGCTAGATTCTTCCACGACTATTTTGACTGTGCAGGGGCCCTTTTCTGCCTTGACTACCTGCCTCCCATAGATTCTAGACACCTGGTACCCACTTTAACTTAGATTGGAGCACTTTACAACTCAGCTTAAAATCCTGCAACAGTAGTTTCAGCTTGAGAAGATGAGTACATTCTGAAGACAGATGGTGGTGATGGTTGCTCAACACTGAACATACTTAGTGCCACAGAACTATACACTTAAACACGGTTAAAATGGTACATTTTATGTTACGTACATTTTACCGCAATTAAAAAAAAAAAACCCTCAACAGTTTCATATCTTCCTTAGGATCAAGTTCAAACTCTTATGCAAGTGACACACAGCCCCCTGAATCTGACCCGTACCCACCTTTCTAGCCTCCCTCGTTTCAACCGGCCTCATGCTCCACGCCATCTCCCTCAGCACACCATGCAGACTCAGAGCTCAACGCCTTGCACACGTTAAACTCTCTACCTAAAAAGTCTTTCCCCGTCATCTCTGCCCTTCTCCCTCATCTGTGGAAATTCCACTCAAACGTCACCTCTTCTCTGAAAATCCCCCCAACATTCTGAGGTTGCGAGGACTCCTCTTGCCACTGTGCTCCGCTGTCCCTTGTACTCTCCCACTCTTACAGTTTTATCTTTCTGGAATGGCATTTTTGTTGACTTGACTGCTGCCCACTGTGAGCTCACGGAGAGCCGGCCTGTGCGCGGCCCTGACACAGAGCCAGCGTATAAGTGACGCGCCCTAAACGCTTGCTGAAGCCATTCAGTAAACAAGTACTGACTGAACGCCTATCAGAGGTACTGGGGATACTGCAGTGGAAAAAGAAACAAAACCCTGCTTGCCTGGAGACTCTACAAATAAATGCCAGGTGGACATAAGTACTATAAAGAGAAATAAAGCAAAGTAAGGGGAAGGGCATTTTACATGAGATGGACTGGAAGGTGCCCTTTAAGTAAAGACCAGAAAGGGGTAACTTTTCAGCTCACTGGCAGAACACTGAGTGAACTGAATCTTCTCCTGGTTCTAAACTGTGGTCTAGAAAACAGAAGGTACTGGAAAGAGAAGGTAAACTTTAATTTCCAAGAAAAGCGAACCATTCAACCCCTCTCCTAGCAACTTGATAGATTTTGCCATTACTACCTACTTCTCTCAGCATGAAGAACATAAGCATTCTACCTCAGTGGGATAAAGTGCACTTAGGGTCCTTTTCTGACTGAATCCCGCCCACCATGAAGCCTTATGGTTGCTAGAGAAAACTTAAGAGAACATTTATTGAGTACTTATTCCGTATGTTAACAGAATACTCTAAGCATTTGACAATCCTCACAACGGCTTTTTGAAATATCCTGTTATTAAACTCACTTTAAAGAGGAAAATAAGGCATGAAGAGGTTAAATAATCTGTCCGAAGTCATGGACTAGCAAGTGGCAAAGCTAGAATGTGAAACCTTGGCTCTAGAGTCTGAGCTGATAACCACTATGCTATCCATTTCACATGTATTTCCCATCACAAAATACTCTCTGTTCCTACTGTTGGGTTTGTTTTCTTGTTGATCCTAAAATTGTCAAATTTTACTTCATCTTTCTTCACATCTTGACCAAACCTCGTTTTTCATTTCCAGTTCTACCACAAAAATCTGTCTATATGTTGATCATTGTGAGGTTATTTACTAATTTTATTTTCAAGACTTCCATTAAAAATATAAACCTACACTAGAGTAAAAAAGCAGAATACAAACTATCAATACAAAGACACAGATCATAATGCTATACAAAGTGTGCATGTAGTCTTCCAGGTGCTGAGAGCACAAAGATGGAGGAGGTCAGGCCAACCCCCGCCCCAGATAGTGGGGCCTTAGGGTGGGGCGGGCTGCCTGACAATTACAAGGCACAATGTGTGTGGTATGCCACAGATGCCCAGGCAGCAATCTAGAATGCCTAAACCACAACATTAAAAACAACTTAATATAGGGCAAGTGATTTTTTTTTACTTGATATGTTGATTTCACCCTAAGATTTAAGAGTAACCTCTTTTGATATAGCAGGCATCTCAAGCTCAATACAACCAAAATAAAACTCAATGGTTCCCTTAAACCTTGAAAACCTATTCCTTCTCAAGTGGTCTCTGTCTTAAAGGAAAGACAAGCCTGGCTGCTGAAGCAATAAACCTGTTATCCTCAACTCCAGCCACTGGACTTCCTTCCTGTCTCTCTCAACCACACACATGCTTACATGTATGCACACAGGCAATCACACACTCCATCAGATCTATTTTACCTCTTGACTGGATCCTTCTCTTCTGCAGGTCAAGGCTGGCTTGCACCAACTGGTCTCCTAACTGCTCTTCCTGTTTCTTTTTAATCTCCCTTACTCCACAGTCCATTCTCTCTGACTTCAGAATTATCCCTCTTTCATACAAATCTGATCACATCATTCCACTTTTTATAAATGTTTGGTGGTTTCTGATCACCCACAGGATCAAGTGTGAACCCCATTACATCACACACACACCTCTTCACAATGGGGTCCAACACTACTTTCCACATCACATCTTCTTTCATTCAACAAATTGTCCCTGAATACCAAATGTGTGATCAGTCACTGGGATAGGCACTGGTGGTAAATGGCAAATAAAAAGAGGCAGCTTTTGCCCTCATGAAACTTACAGTCTAGGACAAGAACAGACTTTAAGCAGTCACATAAACGAATGTTTAAGACTACAACTATGGCAAGTACCACAAAGACACATCAGGCAGTGTTCTGAATTAGATAATGGCGATGGTTAGACTACCTTACCTTATGATGACGCTAAAAACCACTGAATTGTATAGGTTAAGAGGTGAATTTATGGTATACAAATTATAGCTTAAAGGAAAAGATGCACCAGGTTGCATACCTCTACTGGTTGATTTGGCCAAGGCAAAGATGGTGAAAGCTTCCCAGGGGAAATGAAACTTTTCACAAATAACATTTACTGAGCATTTACTACACAACAGGCACCTTTCACTGTAATAATCAACCGGACCCTCCTGACCATCCTATAAAGTTGCTATTATTATCTTCAGTTTAAGAACTGACGGTCCAAATAACTTTACCCAAGTCAGAGAGCCAAATGGCAATGACAGAATCCACACTTAGGCCAACTGACACCAAGACCCACATTCTTACCTGCTACACCCAGGCAATGCCTACTATTCAGAACAACTTACGATATAAAAAATTAATCATTGTTTCATTTCTTCCAATAGAAATTTCTCATATCTTTTGTCTTTAAAATAGCTTATATGAGGGGTGCCTGGGTGGCTTAGTCAGTTAAGCGTCTGACTCTTGATTTCAGGCCAGGTCATGATCTCAGGGTCTTGAGATCAAGCCTGGTGTCGGGATCCTCACTCAGCAGGAAATCTGCTTGGGATTCTTTCCCCCTCCCCCTGCTCACACATACAGTCTCCCAAATAAATTTTAAAAATCTTTTAAAAAAAGAAGCCTAAATGAATAAACTGTAAAGTCCTACAAGATCCTCAACTGCCCCACCATCTCCCCCTCTCTCTGCCTCACCAGGCACACAAGCCTCCTTTTGTTTCTCCAGTATGCTGGGCATGGTCCTACCACAGGACCTTGACATCTGCTTGTGCTGTGATGATTACAATCATGACATAAATTTTAAATCACGATTCTGCCAGGACGCCTGGGGGGCTCAGTCGTTAAGCGTCTGCCTTCGGCTCAGGTCATGGTCCCAGGGTGCTGGGATCGAGCCCCGCATCGGGCTCCCTGCTCAGCGGGAAGCCTGCTTCCCCTCTTGCACTCCCCCTGCTTGTGTTCCTTCTCTTGCTGTGTCTCTCTCTAATAAATAAAATCTTTAAAAAAAAATAAAAAATAAATCATGATTCTGCCAAAACTTCAGTTAACATTTTCTGTAGCTATACTAACAATAGTACTAGCAAGATACTGTACTGAACTATACACTAATATTTTGAACGTCATTAATTTTAAAACAATCTCATTTTCCCAGTCTTTTACTGTTCTACATGATGTCACCGTGCAAAGATTTTTATTTTACAAAATTCAGTAACAGTAGCTTTTGCTTATCAATTAGTATGAACAACAATCATACAGCTACATTTGCAGTGAAATAAAACAAAGCAATTAAGCCAAGAAAGTGTCACAATAGAACTTGATTACCACCATTCCTAAGTTCATCCCTAGAACCACAGTTTGTGAAATAACTATGGCAGCAACACTTCAGGCCACCAAAATACCACCAAATTTTGCTGAAAACTATTGCCCATCTGTGCAAACACACACAAAAATACATGTTCACAGGACACCTGGGTGGCTCAGTCAGTTAAGCTTCTGCCTTTGGCTCGGGTCATGGTCCCAGGGTCCTGGGACCGAGTCCTGCATCTGGCTCCTTGCTCAGCGAGGAGCCTCTTCTCCCTCTGCCTGCCACTACCCCTGCTTTGTGCTCTCTCTCTCTCTCTCTGATGAATAATAATAAAAAAAAATACATGTTCACAACCAGTTATATAACTTCAGTACAATAACACGATGACAATTTAAGTTCCTACCATGCTAAAAATCCTAAGTAACTCTTAAACATATATTTTGGCACAGACGGTTCAAAGTGGGTGCTGAGAAAGGAAAATTACATTTACATTCAAATCAGAGTTGTCCCCAAACTCAAGATGATGAAAACTACCACTTTTTATCAAAAAGTTTTACCTTGGTAACACCAAAAAAATCCCAAATAATCTAATTAAGAATGGGCAGAAGATATGAACAGACATTTCTCCAAAGAAGACATACAGACAGCCAACATGGAAAGATGCTCAGCATCACTCAGCATCAGGGAAATGCCAATCCAAACCACAGTGAGATATCACCTCACACCGGGCAGAATGGCTAAAATCAAAAACACAAGAAACAAGAAGTGTTGGCGAGGATGTTAAGAAAAAGGAAACCTCAAACACTGTTGGTGGGAATGCAAACAGGGCAGCCACTCTGGAAAACACTATGGAGGTTCCTCAAAAAATTAAAAATGGAATTACCATATGATCCAATAATTCTACTACCATTTACCCAAAGAATATGGAAACGATGTATGCACTCCTATGTTTACTTCAGCATTATCTACAACAGCCAAATCATGGAGGCAGTCCAAGTGCCCATCAACAGATGAATGGATAAAGAAGACGCAGTACACATGCACACCGGAATGTTGCTTGGCCAGAAAAAAATGAAATCTTGCCATTTGCAACAAAATGGATAGAGCCAGAGGATACAATGCTAAGTGAAATAAGTCAGTCAGAGAAACAAATACTATATGATTTCACTCGTATGTGGAATTTAAGAAACAAAACAAAGGAACAAAGAAAAAAAGGGACAAACCAAGAAACAGACTCTTAACTATAGAGAACACACTGATGGTTACCAGAGGGGGGTGGTGAATACAATGGGTGAAGGATTAAAAGTATACTTATGATGAACACTGAGTAATGTATAGAATTGTTGACTCACTATATTGTACACCTGAAACTAATATAACACTGTATTTTAACTATACTGGAATTTAAAAAAAATTCACCTCAGGATTCTTTTAAATATTAAGCTCTGTCTGAGCTGAGCGTAACGGGAAAAATTTCACCAAACTCAATTCATTAACACCCCCAACAAAATGCTTTCACTACAACAAACTTCCCTAAGTGACTGACACAAAGGGTAAGAGCAAAGGCTTTGAGTCAGCTTGTTTGTTTTCAAACCTTGTTTTACCACTTATTAGCTGGAGGACCTCAGCCAAGTTTCTTTACCTCTTGAGCCTCAGTTCTCCATAAAAACAAAGACACCGCCACAAAACCTATGACACAGTGCCTCAGCAGATGACAAATGCCATAAATACTATTACCAACTGAGCTATAGGAAGAAGTTAAATAGCTGCCACTTTATGGCTGCACTTAATACTGTAGCCTTTAGAAGAGCTGTCCACAAAGACAATTTTTAAGTTCAATAAAGCTGTAGTAATACAAGTTTTTATATACACATCTTTGTATGACCAAGGCTTTGCTTTTCCCTTTATGAATTTCTGGGCAATCTAAAGGCTAGAATTATTTTAATGACAATATTATGCCTGTAATTTTTGTTTTAAAGAAACTAGAGTTCGTTCTCTCACAAATATAAATAAATAAAATCTTTAAAAAGCGGGGGGGGGTGGGGAACCTGGGTGGCTCAGTTGGTTAAGCGTCTGCCTACGGCTCAGGTCATGATCCCAGAGTCCTGGGCTCGAGCCCCACATCGGGCTCCCTGCTCAGCCAGGAGTCTGCTTCTCCCTCTGCCTTCCCCCACCCCACCCTCTCTCTCTCTCTTGCAAAAATAAAATCTTTAAAAAAAAATAAAGAAACTAGAGTTAAAAAATCTTCTCAGGCGCCTGGGTGGCTCAGAAGGTTGGGCGTCTGCCTTCGGCTCAGGTCATGATCCCAGGGTCCTGGGATCGAGTCCCGCATCGGGCTCCCTGTTCCTTGGGAGCCTGCTTCTCCCTCTGCTTCTCTCTCTCTCTCCCCCTCTCTCATGAATAAATAAATAAAATTAAAAAAAAATCTTCTCCAGTCTTCAGGGTTTTGTTTACTGAATTAGGCTACAATTCAAGCCTATCAAGTGACTAAATTATTAATTCACAATAATAGTGAACACCTACTGAACTCTTATCTCCTCTATGATACAAAGATACTTGGGCAGTGAACAAGTTTACTATCAGGCTGTCAAAACAAGTATCAGGCTGCCTCAACCTCTGATTGTAGCCTGATTACTGCCCTTCATGAAAGTATCTGCTATGTATGAACTGCCGGACCAACCATAAACAGCTGGAAATCACCAAGACCAACTCATTTCACAGGTGAGAAACTGAAGCCCAAAGAAATTAAGTCCAAAGGTCACAAGGTTACTAACAAGGGGGACTAGAAAGTAAATCTCCCTACTTCTACTTTATTGTATCATTACTGGACAGTTGCTGGTTTAAAAAAAGAAAGATCTATTCTAGTACCTCAAATTTTTTTTGTACATAGTTGGGAAGAAAGTGAATATCTGAAATAAGTGAATGTTTGTTTAATGAGAGCTAAATGTTAAGCACAAATTAATTTAACCCCTAGCCTATCATGAATATGTTGAAAGGGCTCCTAGGACAGAAAGGAATGGAATCAACTAGTCATACTGGGTGGTACCCATGTCAGGTAAGGAGTCACTACTAACAAGACCAAAACACTACCACTAGCATACCTTTCTTATGAATGAAACACACTTTAGAACCACCGAACTTCCTCTACTCACATCAACATTCCTTTGGAAGAGAAAAAAGTATCCTTAACGCCATTCCCCAGATATATATTTCACCTTTGCACAAGAAGTTTTACCAGCTGCAAAATGCTCATTCTCTTTTGAAAAGAAAGATGCTGACCAATGAGCAAGGCAGTTTTCATACTTTTAATGTTCTGAATCAGGCTATTTTTACTAATATTCTTATTTCTATCAAAGTTATTTAGGTGTGGCCTAAATGCCTTCAGGTCCAGATCTTAGGGAGGAGCAAACGAGTAATCTTTAAAGTATAGCCCATTTTCTTCTTGGGAAAACATTGTTAAAATGTCATCCACTGACAAAAAGGTGAATGACTACAGACACTAGAATGCAATACTATTTTAATAAGGGAAAATTCCGAAATGTAACTTTATTTTTCTTTAAGATTTTATTTGTTTACCCGACACAGAGAGAGACACAGCAAGAGAGGGAACACAAGCAGGGGGAGTGGAAGAGGGAGAAGCAGGCCTCCCGCGGAGCAGGGAGCCTGATGCGGGGCTCGATCCCAGGACCCTGGGACCATGACCTGAGCCGAAGGCAGACGCTTAACAACTGAGCCACCCAGGCGCCCCCCAAAATATAACTTTGTTTAAAAGTGGATAGTCACAGGGCACCTGGGTGGCTCAGTTAACTGACCGACTCTTGATCTCAGGGTTGAGTTCAAGCCCCACATTGGGCTCCACGCGTGGAGCGCACTTAAAAGAAAAAAAAAAGTAAATAGTCACGGAACTTCCCATAACAGGAAAATTGAAGACTTCTACAAAGACTTTACTGTGTCAGATGAAAACGTGGCAGGATACTCCCATTTATACCCAACAGCTGAGAGACTGGGTGCTATGGTAAACCATCTGATCAATTAAGTTACCACAGACACTACACACTAATTGCCAATTCTCAAATAACTAAAATATATTCTAAACCTGTGTTGCCCAATATGGTAGCCACTAACCACGTGTGGTTATTGAGCACTTGAAATGTGCTAAACTGAGGTGTACTATAAACGTAAACTTCACCAGATTCACACTGGATTTAAATGACTTAGTGTAAAAAAAAAAAAAAGGTAAAATATCACATTAGTAAACTTTTCATGTTGATTACGTTAAAATAATACTGATATATTGAGTTAATAAAAGACATTACTAAAATATCACCTTTTCATGTAGTTCCTAGAAAATTTAAAATCACATTTGTGTGGCTCACATTATATTCCCATTAGAAAGTACTGCTCTGTACGAAGTATGCAAAATATGATCCAATCTTTCTCTGATGATTCATCATGATGATGAACACCAACTATACAATAAAGAAAAATCTTATTTATATCTTGGATACATGGTTTAAGATAGGACCAAGAAAGAATGGCATGTACCTTAGAACTTGATTAAATCTACAACCAGCCCTGTGTTACTAGAAGGACTCAATCCTACAAGTAGTATTTTTTAGGATCAAGAAGGAAGTACAGACCTAAAGACCACAAAAGAGAGACTAAGAGAAATACCATCTGTTTCTAGAAGGCATTTCAAAACAAAAGCAGTGTGTTTTAAATAGTTAATAAACTTACCTGTTCTGTTAAAAGTAGTATTTGATTATTCTGAGTATCATGAAGAAATTTCCCAACTGCCAGGTAAGCAAACTTCTTAAAAAAGAAACCTGATAAGGAGGAGACTAGAAACTCTACCCATGTGGAATAGAGGGAAAACATCTGAGTGTACCATATGGAAAATGTAAGCCAGGTTCCATAACAGGGCATTTATAATTAAACATTACACAATGATCAAACCAATCAAAATTTTATACATATCCTTCAATATTACTGTAGTATATCGTGAAATCAACTATAACATTATTTAACTAACACTGCTTTCAAAATTCCAAGACACTATAATGCCTTTTCCAAATCTAACCAGTGAGAATTAGGGAGGGAACAGCTTCCAAATGCCTTATCTTGCAGAGGTTAAAATTAGAAATTGACCATTCAGAGCCATATCAACAATAATAAGTATTTGCATGGCATTCTGTTTGACAAGCACTTTTGGACACAATCCTTTTTGATCCTCAGGACAGCCCTCAGACACTGGTATGTTTTTATTCCTACTTCAGAGGTAATTCCAGGCTGGAGACCTTGACTTGTTCAAGGTCACATAGCTAAAAAGTAGCAGAACCAGGACTCCACTCTGGATCTTCTGATACTCATCCAATTCTCTTTCCATTACAAGACATTCATTTAAAAGCCAAATGTTTAGATACTCGACAAGCCCTGATGCCAGAGAAGGATCTAAGGATCAATGAGGTCAAAGCTTAAGAATCTGTAAACATGATGTGCTGGAATGGGTTCAAAAAGGGGAGAAGAGATTATCAAGAGGCAGGAAATGACTTGAAAGATCGGGGGGGGGGGGGGGAATTCTAATCTCAATGTCCTTGAGTGCAGCATCGCAGAAGAGCAGTACTCAAGCAGAAAACGCAGAGAAACGGCGCTTTCCTTCAGGAACGTGATTTCCAGTGTAGAATTTGTAGGTTAAAGCAATGCTTTTGTTGTTACTTTACTATAGACGTGTTTGAGAATTTTACTTAAAATAAAGGCACTCGGAAGACCAAGACATCCAACTGGGTACCACCAGTCCTACATTTTTTCGTAAGTCATGAACCACCTCACAAAAATCCAGATGAGAAAAATGGTAATTCAGCACGCACCGCGATTCAGCCTGTAGGTAAAGGCAATGGCAAATCTTTCAGGAGAACGCATCCTTGAGGACACAGGACAAAGGCGGCACTACCACAAACGAACCTCCTTCCACCTCCAGATCGCAGTGACAACAGGCCGGTTAAAGCAAAATGTACAGATCTCCAAGACACGGTAAAAAGGAATTCCTAAGATGGCTCTCTCAACCCATTCCCCACGTAAATTCCTAAATACAACAGAATTTCAGAGTCAGGGAAGGGCTAAGGAGATACGTGCGGTTCCCAGCGTGGGAAGCCCACACGCGGGTGTGCACACCGCCGGCTCCCAACGCAAGCCCAGCAAACTGCAGGCGGGGGGTTACGGGGGCGCCGCGAGACCCCGAAACCGAGCGGGCGCCAAACGACACCCCCAGTCCGAACAGCCGCCAGGACGGATGGAAAAATGACTGGCTCCAATTTCATCTCCGGCTTCCCCTCCCGGGCAGCCCCCAACTAGGGAGGATCGGCAGGAAGGGCCGAGCCGGCCCCGGAGGGGGGGTGCGGGCGGAGGTGGGGGACCGGCGCGACCCTCGCCCCGGCCCCCGGCCCCCCGGCCCCGGCCCCCGATCCCCGGCCCCCGGCCCGGCCCGCGCTG
The DNA here is from genome assembly GCF_037043125.1 of Eumetopias jubatus. NCBI lineage: Eukaryota > Metazoa > Chordata > Mammalia > Carnivora > Otariidae > Eumetopias > Eumetopias jubatus. The sequence continues at coordinate 2,140,260 of NW_028274813.1, read as the reverse complement.
ACAGCCCCGGCGCCGCCCCCACCTGCCCGCCCGGGGGGCGCCGGGGCCGGGCGCGCCCGCCAGGCCACTTCCTTCCCCGCCCGCCCGCCCGCCCGGCCTCGCGCGGGGCCCGGGGGCGGGGAGCCGCGGGAGGAAGGAGGCTTGGCCGGCCGCCCACGGAGGAAGCCGCCGCCGCCCGCACCCACCGGCATCATCTCGGCGCGGGTCCGCGGCGCCCTCGGCCGCCTGACAGGACGCTCGGCGCCGCGCCGCGCCCGCCGCTCCGGCCGTCCTCGCAGGCCGCGCACCCGCCGCCGCGCTCTCGGGCCCTCAGCGGCGAGGCGGCGGCTGCGGCGGGCTGCGGAGCCTGACCGGCCCTGTCGCGGCCGCCACCGCGCTGCGTCGCTGTCCCGGGACCGGCCGCCGCAGCCGCCACCGCCGCCGCCTCCGCCCGACCGCCTCGCGCAGCCGGCCCTCGGGCTCTCCACTCAGCCCCCGCAGGCCCCGCCCCCAGCCCGTCGCCCCACACGGGGCCAGCCGCCCCCTCCGATTGGCTCGGCGGAGCCGGGGGCGGGGCCGGGGGGGGCCGGAGCTTCCCGGCCCCGCCCCCCAGCCGCTCTCGCGGCAGCCAGGTGCGAGCGCGCCCGTGCGCGTCCGCGCTCCCGCGGCCGGGCGCGCTGCGGACGCCTCGCCGCTGCCCCGCCCCGCGCGCGACCGAGAGCACGGGTTCTCCGAGACCTCGGGAATGGGAAAACGGAGGCCGGAAGAGGGCAGGGCCCGGGCGCGGCTCCGCAGCGAGTCACGCCAGGGCCGGGACTCGAACCTTGGGCTCCGGGCGGCCGCCGGGGGGGCGGGGCGCATCCCGCGGCGACGGCGCGCGCCCGCGTCTGACAGCGGCCTGACCCCGGGCTCCCCGCGCCGGGTGGGGCGGTAGCGAGGGACCGGGTCGGAGGGGCGTGGTGCGCCCCAAACCATCCACGTGACCCGGCTCCGCGGCGCTCGGGATAGACCCCGGAACCCGCCCTGCGCCCCGGCCCCGGGGCACCTGATCCGCCGTCCGCCACTGCGTCTTACGCGGCCCGCGGCACCCTGCTCCAGCCGCCCTTCCTGGTCTCGTGTCCGCTCTCCAGCCGCGGCCCTTCACACCGGCGATACCCCCGGCTTCGAACGCCTGTGCCCACCTGTGCCAGCGTCCTTGGTGCGCGAACGACCCGGGTTAGAGCCCAGGCCCCGTCTGTAGGGACCAGATCTCTTCCTACAGCCTTGTGTCCCGTGACACCTCCCGCTCTGGCCTGAGTGACGGAGACCCGGGCCACGTGTCCAGAGCCCATCACAGGGCATGGCACAGAGTGTAGTAAAGGCCGCAGAAAGGGCAGTCACCCTTCCTGTGCTCGCCACACTGTGCCATTCATTTGAACCGTGACTGGGAGAGATTGTGTCTGATGCCCTCCGCACGCAGCGCTGAAACTTCCACGAGCGCCCTGAACACGGAGGTCTGTTTATGGCCCCAAACACCAAAGGCCATAAACCACCCTGGGAAGGGCCCAGCTTCTTGGAGACGGCAGCAGGCGGTCAGGGTCCATCTCTCTTAGCCTGTCCTGTCCTCTGAGAGGCTCAAGGCCTGTAGGTGGGGCTGGGGGGCAGGAGGGAGGCCAGGGAGTAAGCACTGTTCTCTTCATGGAAAGCCACCCCTGGTCTTCAGAGGCCACAGGGGTTGGTGTTTAAGAGTGTAGACTTTCCAGTTAGACAGACATCTTCTGCCACGCTCTCACTGCATGGTCCTGGACAAGCTACATCTCTGTATTTTAATTTACCCATCCCTATAATGGGGGATTACAGAAATAATAGTGGCTGCCTCATGGAATTTGGGGAGGTTCAGACATGATGTCTGAAAAGCTCCTAGCACAGTTTGTGGTACATGGTAAGTGCTCCATAAATGGTTTCCTGCAGTGATGCTATCATTAGCAAGTTGGCTTAGCGTACCTATGTCCCTGGGAGAGGGATCACCCAGGAAGTTTTAAACACACACATGGGCAGTAATAGCTAGTGACACATCTCTTCTGGGAGCAGGGTTTGGAAAGAGAAGAGAAATCTCTGGGTAATGGGAGGAAGTCAGAGACCTGGATTCTAATTCCAGCTCTGCTTCTCACTCCCTGTGTGGTCTTATGCAACTGGCAGCCCATTCTCTGAGTCTCTGTTTCTCTCTGTGTAACCAGAGAGGGGTTAGACTCTGTGATATCCGATGGCCTTCCAGCTCTGCCATGCTAATGTTCATGAATTGTGGGGGTGGGTGCCGACCCACTAAGCCAGGCAAGGGACAGGCTTTGCCAGAGCAGTGCAGAGATGTGCCCCGCCTTGAGGTAGTCAAAATGAGCCCACTCTTCTGAGAAAGAGAGCCTAGCCACTGGGGTCCCAGTGGCTGTAGGACCTTAGGGACAGATAGTGGCAGCCACCGTGTCCGCACACCAAGGCCCGTCTATCCTCTAGGCAGGTATGCATCTGAGGCCAGGCTGGTTAGTGTCCCTCCACCCCCAGAGGCTCTCCAGCTGGTCCTGCTCTCCACCCTGCTGCACCTGCCATGCATCAGGCCCCATCACTCGGCATCCAGACTGAGGCTGTTGATAATTGGCCTCCCTGCTCTGACCTCCTCCACGCCCAAATCATCCCACACAGAGACATAATTGGGTCACGTGTACACAGGCCCGCCCTGCAAAGTTCTTGTCGCCCAGACTGAAGTTCACAAGAGGCCCTTCAGGAACCACTCCTGATGGTGGGGTATAGGCTTTAGTGTAATGTAAGAAGATGTGCACATTGTTCAGAGGTACACACTGGCATATGTATGAGGGCTGGAATTTGCTTGAAAACAATTGAGCAAAAGGGGGAGAGCGAGGCAGGGAGGGATAGCTGAAGCATACGCGCAAATTCTTGGTAAGTGCTGAATATGGGCGGTGGGTATATGGGGTGCATTGTATTTGTCTACTTGGTATGTTTGAGATACTTTATAGTAAAAATAATTCAATGCTCTTTCAAGCACACACAAAGGCCATTCAGGGAGAAAAGCAGTACAGATTCGTACTTGCATAAAGGATTCTTGAAAGGTGCACTGGACACTAATAAAGTAGCGGCTATAGGTGGGAACGCGCGATGCACAGACAAGGGACAGGAGTCTGAACGAGATTTTCACTATTTTTAAAAAATAAACTTTACTTTTAGAACCGTTTTAGATTTACAGAAAAATTTCAAAGATAATATAAAGAGTTCTCATAGCCTCCCTCGCCTCCCTGTTTTCTCTCTTAACAACATCTTGCGTGAGGATGGTGCATTGGTTACAACCAGCGAACCTATGTCAATACACTAGGATAACTGAAGTCCATACTTTATTCAGATTTCCTTAGTCTTACCCAATGTCCTTTGTTCCAGGACCCCATCCAAGACACCACATTAAACTTGGTTGTATTGTCTCCCTAGGCTCCTCTGGGCTGTGACAGTTTCCCAGAGTTTCCTTGGTTTTGTTGTTGTTTTGTTTTTTTTATGACCTTGAGAGTTTTGAGGAGTACAAGTTAGGTGTTTTGTAGAATGTTCCTCATTTGAGATTTATCTAATGCTTTTCTTTTCATTAGAGTGAGCTTAGGGGATTTTTGGAGGAAGGCCACACAGGTAAAGAGCCATTTTCATCCACATCCTACCAAGGGCACACACTATCAACATGACGTATTGCTGTTCATGACCTTGATCATCTGGTCGTTATTACTTTTTATGTTGGATTCTTGAACCAGATTAATATATCACTATTTAAAATTAAAATATAAAAACCTTAAGACCTGTATTAGTTTGCTAGGGCTGCGAAAACAAAAGATCACAGAATGGGGGGCTTAAACAACAGAAATTTATTTTCTCACCGTCCTGGGGGCTGGAAGTCCCAGATCAAGGTGGGGGCAGGGTTGGGTTCTTCTGAGGTCTCTCTCCTTGACCTGCGGATGGCCGTTCCCTTGCTGGCTCTTTTCTCATTGTGCATGCATCCCTGGTGTCTTTCCCTCTTTCTATAATGACACCAGTCATATTGGATTAGAGCCCACCCATAAGACCTCTCTTTAACCTTGATTCCCTCTCTAAAGGCCCTATCTCCAAATAGTCACATCTGGAGGTCATAGAAGGGGTTAGGACTTCAACATATGAATCTTGGGGGGCAGGGGCTCAATTCAGTCTATAACAAGACCCCTCATAGCATGGCCACAATCTATTTTTTCAAGTTAACCTCCCATGCCCCCAGCACTTCCCAGCTAAGGGATCGTATACCCCAGCCATCCTGAACCCTAGCCATTCCCTCCTCCAAGTCTTTGTGCATCCACCTCCCTGTGCCTGCAACAGCACTCGGTCAATTTCCTCCAGAAGTGCTACCTGTTCTTGTCACAGTTCAAATCCTTTCTCCCAAACTGCTCAGTCCTGGGTCACCCGTCACAACCTGCCACCTTAGAGCTGGCAACACACGTATTTAGCCCAGGGGTCAGTTTCCTCAGATAACAAACGTGGACTGGTTTTCTCCTGGGTGCCCAGCACTGGTCCAGGCTGCGGGGACAGAACCTTGAGCAAGACAGACATGGTTCTTTTTTTTTTTTTTTTCTTTTTTTGGTTCTTATACTCATGGAGCTTATATGCTGGTCGGGGGAGAAGATGATAAACAAGAGCACAAGGAAAATAACTTCAAACACTGGTTAAGTGTATTAAACCAGCAAAGCCAGGTAATGTGACCGGGGTAGATGCTTTTTCCTGAAGAAGGTGACATTTGAGTTGGGAGCAAGACACTGAGGAAGTCGCCTTGCAGGCTCCTCAGGAGGACCATGTGAAGGAGGAGAAAGAGGAGGTGAGAAGAAAATGAACTTATGGCAACTCTGGGGGCAAGCACTGGGGGCTCAAGGGTGGAGCCGGGGAGAGTGAAGGGAGGTGAGGTCCAGTGTGGGTTTGTGGGCCATGGAGAGTCCGGATTTTATATTAGTGCTTTTTCTAGGGGAGTAAAGGGACCTGATTTATATTTTCCAATGCCCAGTGGCCCACCATGGGGAGGGTGGCGAGACGGGAGGAGGGAGTCCCCTTAGGAGGACTAAGGTGGAGGTGGCGGACTGAGGAAGGGGCCTCCTTTTGGATGTGTTTTGACAGGGCGTTCTTAGGAAAGAAAGAAAGGACCTGGGATGGCCCCCGAAGCTTCGGCCCAGGGCTGGGGGGCTGGTGTGGACCAGCCTGCCCCATGCTCACAGAGCTGCCTGCAGGCCTGGGGAACTGGCACTGGTAGGTCCAGAGCTGGGGTCCTGCTTTGCCACGCTGTCCCTGGGGAGGGCCACACTTCGGGACCCCCTTCCTCTGTCCAGCCTGGGCCACCCCACCTTGCCATCTACTACTCAGCGTTCCTCCAGCCAGACATTGGGCATGGCCTACCAAACAACCCTGTTTTCCACTGCACCCCGACCTGAGCCGCCCTCACTGATTTAGCGGCCCTATGGCCAGAAGGGTGTTTCCAAAGTGGAAATCACACCAGCCACCTCCCCAGTGGCTCCCCGCAGCCCTCAGGGCTCCCCACACCCCGCAAGGGTAGTTAAACCGCCGGGGGCTCAGGAGCTCCTGCTCCCCAAGCCTGTCTGGCTTCCCTGCCAGACACTCCCCCCACCTTCACCCACCCCAGGCCAACTCCTACCCCTCCTGCTCCGCCCGCAGGCCGCCGGCGTGCCCCATCCCCCTCCCGCCTAGTGTGGAGGTGGGGACAGCTGCGGGGGCGGGGGGGGGGGGGGCGCTGTTTCCACAAGTGTTGGCCCTGAACCAGCTGTGGTTCCGTTCGCTCCTGTGGCGCATGAAGTAATACTTTCGTCAAGGTTAGAAAAGAAGAACACAGCCAGCGATCTGTGTTTCTCGTGTTTCGCGGGGCTGTGGGGGGTACGGCGGCCACTGGTCCCCCCAGCGCCCGGCAGAATCGGCGCCAGTTCTGCGGGGGGCCGTGGTCCGCCACGAGGGAAATTTGCAGGGAGCTGGGGGCCGCAGGCCGGGTCTCGGGAGCTGGGGAGGGGCGCCCGCGGCCACGCAGGCCAGTCGCCGCCGCCGGGTCACCGCCCCGGGAGGTGCGGCCCGTGGTGGACACGGCAAGGGCTCAGCACACGGTGGCCTCCGCTCATCCCCGCGGGGACCGCGGGAGGCAGGTGCTCTCTGAAGCCCAGGGAGGTTTCGCCATTTGTCCCGGGCCACGGAACGGTACCTTCGCTGCCTGGGGCTGGAGCTAGTGCCCAGGGGCTGCCCGAGTCCGGCCGCTGCGCCTGGCGCGCTGGTCTCCTCCGCGCTGCCGGCTCCGCCCCGGGTGGGCGGGGCGTCCTGCGAGGGCCGGGGCTTCCCCGCGGCGAAGCCAGGTGCGTGTACGCGCGCACACGCGCGTGCATAGGCACACACACACACGCACACACACCCTGGTCCTGGTCTGAGGCCAGTTACATGAGCACGCGTGCGCAGGCACACCCTCCCCCCGCTCCACACCCTCGTGCAGACACACACACCCCCATGCAGACACAGACATACAAACACACATCCTGGTCCTGGTCTGAGGCCAGGTACGTGTACACACACACACACACACCCTGGTCCTGGTCTGAGGCCTAAACCACATGCTCCCCTCCTCCTGGGATCCCCCTGGGGCTCTTGTGGGAAAGAGAGAGGCCTGTGCTGTTGGTTCATTGATTTCTGCTCTTTATTGTGTCCTCAATGCTAGGATTGAGGCTACCAAGCTGCATTCCCTGCCCGCAGCGAGCTTGTTAGAAGGCTTGACATAAAAGCAATTTAGTCCCAGGTCTTTTGTTCTTTCCTAAGCATCCTACCCTAGGCATGCCCTTCCCCCACTCCGTTCTAATGTTTTTTTCGGAACATCCTTTCTGCTGGCTGCATCACCTCCTGCCAAGCCGCTGCAGGGTGTCCTAAACAGCCCCCCACGGCCCCCCCTCCTACATTTCAGGTGCTTCCAGTTTCCACCATTATTCATGATGCTGTCACATCAGTCAGGGTCCCGTGGGAAAACAGATGGCTTCCGCAAATTAGGGAAATTCCAGGAGGGTTATTTACAAAGGGGCACTGCTTACAGAAGAGGGAGTAAGGGAACCACAGGGAGAGGGCAGGACTCCAGGGCCAGCACAGGGGGACAGTTACCACCCCCAGGGCTGGAGGGAAGTGGAAGAGGAGATCACCAGCAAAGGAGTCACCAAGGGGAGGCCTGACCTTGAGAGCAAGTGATGTGGCCTGTTCAAGGCCCTACACGGGGAGGAGCTGGGATCTATTCCCTGCCCTCCTACCAGGGCACTTTACTGGGCAGATCCACTGGATTTGGAGGGTCTGTCTGTCGATGCAGTTCATGGTGATGGGGCTCCCAGGCAGGGATCCAAAATTGAAATCCAATTATGAATTTAAATCCTGCACTCTGTACACACTTCTCATTGATCTATGAACTTAGAACCCATTTTGCAATAACTCATTGGATATTTTGTAGCAAGAAGTTAACAAAATATGCTTTCATATGGTACCTGTGAGCTTGGACTGTGAAGCTAGACCACCTGCTATTTAGTTCTGCTGTGTAATTTTGCTATACAACCTTTCTGTGCCTCGCTTTGCTCATCTGTAAAATGGGGATTATAACAGGGTCTACCACAAGGATTTCTGCCTGGATTACATGAAATGATTGGTGTGGCACCGGGGTTGGGCACACGGGCATTTGCTGTTTCCCTGTACTGGGTGAGACATTGCTGGCAGGCAGCGAGGGTACCCAATCCCTGGATGAGCCACTACGCTCATCCACTGATCTGCAGCCTTAGGTGCCCAGGCATGCCAGCCTGACCTTGAAATGCCCACAGCTTAAAGACCAGCTGCATGGCAGTGTCTTCTCTCTCTCACTCGCCCACCTCAGCCTCCTCCACGCAGACGTGAACACAAGCTAGAACAGGGCAATCTGTCCTTTTTGCCAACACCAAAGAAGGCAGCCGGCAGTGGGGTGGGCCCTCCTGGCATGTAGAGACAATGTGGCTGACTACTGTGCTTTCTACTGGGGTGCCGGAGACAGTTACGGACAAGTTCAGGAAACTCCTCCAGGTGCACAAGGACGGTACCAGACAGGCCTCCCAGTGACCCTGCTGGGAAACTGCCCACCTGTTAGCCTGCCTGGCTGAGCAAGGAGGGAGGGTCGCTGAATGAGCTGTGAAGGATATGTCAGGGTCATGCAGGAGCCTTGCTGGAGAATGCTGCTCTTGAAAGATGGGTCTGGCTGGGCCATAAGGGAAATTAGCATGCACACACACGCACACACACACACACACACACAGAGTTATAGGTTACAGCCCCCTCACTCCCTTCCTGTCACCTCCCAAATGGGCTTCTAATGCTCTTTACATGTAAACATAGTGATCAGAGCCAAATTCCAAGCCAAAACCCAAACATGCAAAAGGAGGGACAAAATGGGGGGCGCCTGGGTGGCTCAGTTGGTTAAGCGACTGCCTTCGGCTCAGGTCATGATCCCCCTGGGATCGAGCCCCGCGTCGGGCTCCCTGCTCAGTGGGAGGCCTGCTTCTCCCTCTCCCACTCCCCCTGCTTGTGTTCCCTCTCTCGCTCTCGCTCTCTCTCTGTCAATTAAATAAATAAATAAAATCTTAAAAAAAAAAAGGGACAAAATGGGACCAAACACCTAACTGTATGTTTAAAATGACAGTTGATCCTCGAATAACGCAGGGTAAGGGGCACCAACACTCTCATGTGGTTGATAATCTGCATGCAACTTTTGACTCCCCCCAAACCTAACTAATAGCTAATAGTTACTGTTGACTGGAAGCCTTACCAATGACATAAAACATCGATTTTCACATATTTTGTCTGTTGTATGTATTATATACTGTACTCTTACAGTAAACTAGAGAAAATACTTTACGGAAATCATAAGGATGAGAGGGTACATTTACAGTACTATACTGTATCTATTGAAAAAAAATCCGTGTATAAATGGACCCGCATAGTTCAAACTATATTGTTCAAAGGTCAACTGTAATTCTTACTCTTTTTTATAAGATTTTATTTATTTATTTTGAGAGAGAGCGAGAGAGCGAATGCAAGTGGAGGGGAGGGGCAGAGGCAGAGGGAGAGAGAATCTTCAAGCAGATACCATGCTGAGCACAGAGCCCGACTCGGGGCTCGATCCCCCAACCCTAAGATCAAGACCTGAGCTGAAATCAAGAGTTGGATGCTTAACCAACTGAGCCACCCAGGCGCCACTGTAATTCTTATTCTTATAGAAATAATCCATGGACTTGATTGTTTTTTAAAGATTCACTTATTTAGAGGCACCTGGGTGGCTCGGTTGTTCGGCGTCTGCCTTCAGCTTGGGTCATGATCCCACGGTCCTGGGATCAGGCCCTACATCGGGCTCCCTGCTCGGCCAGGAGCCTGCTTCTCCCTCTCCCACCCCCCCCTGCTTGTGTTCCCTCTCTCACTGTGTCTCTCTCAGTCAAATAAATAAATAAAATCTTAAAAAAAAAAAAAAGATTTACTGGGGCACCTGGGTGGCTCAGTCATTAAGCGGCTGCCTTCGGCTCAGGTCATGATCCCAGGGTGCTGGATTGAGCCCTGCATCGGGCTGCTTGCTCCGCGGGAAGCCTGCCTCTCCCTCTCCCTCTGCCCCTGCTTGTGTTCCCTCTCTCACTGTGTCTCTCTCTGTCAAATAAATAAATAATAAAATCTTTAAAAAAAAAAGATTTACTTATTTATTTTTGAGAGAAAAAGCGAGCGTGAATGGGGTGGGGAGGGGCAGAGGGAGAAGGAGAGACAATCTCAGGCAGACTCCATGCTGACCACGGAGCCCGATTTGGGACTCCATCTCAGAAGTCTGAGATCATGACCTGAGCTGAAGGCAGCCACTTAACCTACTGAGCCACCCAGGCTCCCCTCCATGGTCTTGATTCTTAACCAAATAGTCTGCAAAGACTTCTGAGATAACACAGCAGGCCTAGGCCCATCTCTGAGTCATGTGCCCCAGGGGTGATGCTTTCCACTCTCGCACAGTCTGTGTGTATGTGTGGTACATTCATATTTGTAAATATTACGCTTATACTGTTGTTTCTTGAATTTCAGTTCTAGATACTTTTGACTGGCTCCCTACTCTGATGGATGAGAATTTAGTAGTCTTACCTTCTCATACACAAATATTCCCAGTATGGTAAAGTTTTGAAGTCATCAGGGGTAAGTATTCCAACAATTAAAAAGAGGTCCTTAGCAGTAATTTCTTCTTTCTTTAAGATTTTATTTATTTATTTGAGAGAGAGAGAGCATGAGCAGGTGGAAGAGGCAGAGGGAGAAGGAGACTCCCCGCTGAGCAGGAAGCCCGATGCAGGACTCGATCCCAAGACCCTGGGATCACGACCTGAGCCAAAGGCAGACGCTTAACCGACTGAGCCACCCAGGCGCCCCAGTAATTTCTTTGACTTCAGCCTTAGCACATTTTTTCTAGGTATGTCTCCCCAGACAAGCCAACAGACACATGAAAAGATGCTCAACATCACTCATCATCAGGGAAATGCAAATCAAAACCACAATGAGATATCACCTCACACCACAGTCAGAGTGGCTAGTGTCAAAAACACAAGAGAGACAAAGCAGGAAAGAATGTCCAATGGAAAAAAGACAGTCTCTTCAACAAATGGTGTTGGGAAAATTGGACAGCCACATGCAGAAGAATGAAACCGGACCATTTTCTTACACCACACACAAAAAGAGACTCAAAATGGTTGAAAGACCTAAACGTGAGACAGGAGTCCATCAAAATCCTAAAGGAGAACACAGGCAGCAACCTCTTCGACCTCAGCCGCAGCAACTTCTTCCTAGAAACATCTCCAAAGGCAAGGGAAGCAAGGGCAGAAATGAACTATTGGGACTTCATCAAGATAACAAGCTTCTGCACAGCAAAGGAAACAGTCAACAAAACCAAAAGACAACCGACAGAATGGGAGAAGATATTTGCAAATGACATATCAGATAAAGGGCTAGTATCCAAAATCTATAAAGAACTTATCAAACTCAACACCCATAGAACAAATAATCCAATCAAGAAATGGGCAGAAGACGTGAACAGACATTTCTGCAAAGAAGACATCCAAATGGCCAACAGACACATGAAAAAGTGCTCAGCATCACTTGGCATCAGGGAAATCCAAATCAAAACCTCAATGAGATACCACCTCACACCCGTCAGAATGGCTAGAATTAACAAGTCAGGAAATGACAGATGTTGGCGGGGATGCGGAGAAAGGGGAGCCCTCCTACACTGTTGGTGGGAATGCAAGCTGGTGCAACCCCTCTGGAAAACAGTAGGGAGGTTCCTCAAACAGTTGAAAATAAAGCTACCATACGATCCAGCAACTGCACTACTGGGTATTTACCCCAAAGATACAAATGTAGGGATCCGAAGGGGTACGTGCACCCCAATGTTTATAGCAGCAATGTCCACAATAACCAAACTGTGGAAAGAGCCAAGATGTCCATCGACAGATGAATGGATAAAGAAGAGGTGGTATATATACACAATGGAATATTATGCAGCCATCAAAAGGAATGAGATCTTGCCATTTGCAATGAAGTGGATGGAACTGGAGGGTGTTATGCTGTGTGAAGTAAGTCAATCAGAGAAAGACATGTATCCTATGACCTCACTGATATGAGGAATTCTTAATCTCAGGAAACAAACTGAAGGTTGCTGGAGTGGTGGGGGGTGGGAGGGAGGGGGTGGCTGGGTGATAGACATTGGGGAGGGTATGTGCTACGGTGAGCGCTGTGAATTGTGCAAGACTGTTGAATCACAGACCTGTATCTCTGAAACAGATAATACATTATATGTTAAAAAAAAAAGAAGATAATAGGAAGTGAAAAATGAAGGGGGGGAAATCGGAGGGGGAGACGAACCATGAGAGACGATGGACTCTGAGAAACAAACTGAGTGTTCTAGAGGGGAGGAGTGGGGGTTTAGCCTGGTGATGGGTATTCAAGAGGGCACGTTCTGCGTGGAGCACTGGGTATTTTACACAAACAATGAATCATGGAACACTACATCAAAAACTAATGGTGTAATGTATGGTGATTAACATAACATAATAATAAAAAAAAGACAAGAGAGAACAAATGTTGGCAAATGTGGAGAAAAAAGAATTCTTGTGTGGGGCATGTGGGTGGCTCAGTCCATTTAGCATCTGTCTTTGCTCAGGTCAGGTTATGAGGGTCCTGGGATGGAGCCCTGCATCAGGCTCCCTGCTTAATGGGGAGCCTGCTCCTGCCTCTGCCCCCCCGTCCACTTGTGCTTTTCTCTCCGGCTCTCTCTCTCTCCCCCAAATAAATAAATAAAATCTTTAAAAAAAAGACCCCTTGTGGACTGCTCTTGGGAATGTAAATTGGTGCAGCCACTGTAGAAAACGGTATAGAGTTTCCTCAAAAAAAATAAAAATACAATTACCATATGGTCCAATCATTCTACTGTTGGGTATTTACCCAAAGAAGGTGAAAGCACTAATTTGAAAAGGTACATGCCCTCCCTTAGGGCCCGAACAGTGTGGTGTAGGATTGCTCCTCTCCCCCTGCGTGCAGTCTGTCTGGGGCGGTCGAGAGCAAGCATGAGGAAGCTGCAAAGATGCTTACCTTATCTTACAAACCCAAGTGCTCAATCTATACCAATTCTGGTCATTCATAATCTGTCCTTTTAATACTTTCATGAAGAGAAAATAGTGAAACCAAGAATCTCACCTTCAACCTGGTTAGAGCCCTATAGTGTAATAGTCAAAGACTGCTAAACATCTGCTAAACAACCTGACCCAGTTGTGAAATAAAGAAATGTGTGTAATAGATTGTTTAAAAAATAAAATTAGAAAAATAAATAACTTGCAAGTGCTGTTAAGAAATAAATAATGGGGCTCCTGGGTGGCTCAGTCGGTTAAGCCTCCAACTCTTGGTTTTGGCTCAGGTCATGATCTGAGGGTTGTGGGATCGATCCCTGCATTGGACTCCGTGCTGACCATGGAGCCTGCTTGGGAGTCTCTGTTTCGCTCTCCCTCTGCCGCTACCCACCCCACCTAGCTGTGCCCTCCCTCTCTCTCCAAAAAAAAAAAAAAAAAAAAAACCCAAACAACCCAAAACACTTTTTTTTCAATCTATAAAGAAAGCTAACTCTGATTATATTTTTATGGTTGATGAAACTGGTCTCTTTTATTTATTTTTTAAAGTTTTATTTATTTTTTTAAAGTCATCTCTATACCCAGTGTGGGGCTCAAATTCATAACCCTGAGATTAAGAGTCGCATACTCTTCTGACTGAGCCAGCCAGGTGCCCCAAACTGGTCTCTTTTAGAAGTGAACATCTTTAAGGGTCAGCATCTTCAAGGAGGAAGCAGAAGCTTGAAGGCTAAGGAAAGCCCAGCTGTGGTTTTTGATGCTAATAGAGGGGAAATGACTCCAGTAGTATTGTCATTAACACCATTTTTGTTTTTATTAGGGTTCTGGTTATGAAGTTCCAAGATGCAAAACACAAATGTAATAAAGGATTTATATCCAGAATATATAAGGAACTCTTATAACTCAAAAATAAGACAAACAACCCAATGAAAAATGAGAAAAAATGTGATGAGATGCTTCAGCAGAGATACGGATGCCATATAAGCACATGAAAAGTTGATCCTTAGTCATCACCAACGAGATGGCATCACACAGGTGCTATCAAGGCTAAGCCAGGTGAGGCTGAGCATGTAAGGTGCTGGTGACCGGGCAGAGCACCTAGAACCCTCACATGCTGCTGGTGGGAATGCAAAAGGGCCCAACCCCTTTGGAAAACAGTTTGGTATTTTCTTTTCTTTCTTTCTTTCTTTTTTTTTAAGCCTTTATTTATTTATTTGGCAGAGAGGGAACACAAGCAGGGGGAGCGGGAGAGGGAGAAGCAGGCTTCCTGACAAGCAGGGAGCCCGATGCGGGGCTCGATCCCAGGACCCCGGGATCATGACCTGAGCCGAAGGCAGATGCTTAACGACTGAGCCACCCAGGTGCCCCCAGTTTGGTATTTTCTTACTAAATTTTATGTGTTGGTACACACACACACACATTATGAGAAGCAGTCGCAGTGATTTACCTTGAGAAATGAAAAAATAAATGCATCCAAAAACCTGTATGTGAATATTCATAGTAACTTAAGTCATAATAACCCCAATCTTGAAATAAGCCGACCTCCCTTCAAATGGTGACCGTGGTAGATCTATACAGCAGAGTAGGACTTCAGCCGTAGAAGCGAACAAACTAATTGACAGAGAGAGCACGACGGATACCTCTAAAAACAGCATTATGCTAAGTGAAGGAGACAGACACAAAAGACTACACACTGTGTCCTTCCACTCTTGACGTTCTGGAATGTTACAGGTAAGGAAATATTCACAGGAACAGAAAGTAGATCCGTAGTTGCTGGAAGAGGAGGGGGAATGAACTGCAGGGGTAGAAGGGAACTTCTCAGGGTGACAGAGCTATCCCATATCGTGGTCACATGATGATTCACACTTTCCAAACTCATCAAATTACACACTTCAAAAGGACAATTTTTACTGTATATAAATTATGCCTCGGTAACCCCAACTTCTTAAAAATGTTCCATAGATTTTTTTTTTAAGATTTTATTTATTTGAGAGAGCTAACAAGAGAGCACAAGCAGGGGGAGCTGGGAGAGAGAGAGGCAGGCTCCCCACTGAGCAGGGAGCTGACGCGGGACTCGATCCCAGGACCTCGGGACCCTGACCTGAGCCAAAGATAGACACTTAACCGACTGAGCCACCCAGGCGCCCTGTTCCACAGATTTTGAGTAGTCTGTGCCTTACCCTCTTTTCTCAGTGAACCCTATTATTTTCGTGAACATATTTACGGAAAGTAAGATTTTAAAGGAACATATAGATTTAGTTATAGCAAAAATATCTCAGTTATCATTACATTTTCTTCCCTCTATAATTTTTCTCTTCTTCTGGGAGTCACTCCGTCTCGGTCTGGATGAGTTTCTCTCAAGTCTGCTGCACGGCTGTTGTCCTGGGACTTCTCCTTGCCCCTCGCTTGCGCAGGATATCTGTCTCCTAAATCCTTTATCTTCCTCTTTCTTGACTTTGCATCTTCTGTAGGGTAAAGCACATCTTCCAGTAGCTTCTTGAGATAGGGTGCATGGGAGAAAAGTGTTCTGAGATCTTGCATCCTGAGTCTTGATTCGATTCTCACAATTGACGGATAATTTGGCTGGTGTCAAACTCCAGGTTGGAAATCATCAACTGTCAGAATTTTGAAAGCACTGACTCCGTCACTTTCTTGCTTCTGGCAGTTGCTATGGAAGCGATTCTGCTACCTCATCCTCTGAAGATGATCTGCTTCTTTCCTCTCTGGAAGCTTTTGGATTCTTATCTTTATCCCTATTGATTTGAAATTTCAAGACCAAGTGCACTGACTTGGGTTTTTACCTATTACCTGACCTGGTAATGGTGGGGGTCTTTCATCAGGGTATCTATATATCCTCTGGTTCTGGGGGTTTTTCTTAAACTTCGATAACTTAATTTCTTCTGTTTTCTGTTTTGGTTTTTTTTTTTTTTTCTTTGTGTAATTCCTGACATTTCAGATCTTGGACATCCTGGTTTAGTCTTTTACTTTCCTTATCCATTGTTCTCTCCTTGTTCCTAATCCTCTCTTTTGGGAGAATTCTTCAACGTCCTGAAATGGTGATCCCAAGACCATCTTATCCAGTTTCGTGGCTTTAAATGCTATTTGCAGACACACGACTCCCATGTTTACATCCTCAGCCCGGACATCTTCCCTCAACTCCACATTTCTTTCTCTAACTGCTCTCTTAGAATCTCTGCTTCCGTATCTAATGGGCATCTTGACTTAATATGGCCAAAAGGGAATCCCTGTTTTTTAACTCCCTCTGGTAGCCTAAGTAACAGCCTCTGAAAAGAGAACCACACCCTTATCCACATACGTTACCTTATACGGCAGAAAGCACTTGCGGGTGTGATTGACTTAAGGCTCTTGAGATGAGGAGGCGGTCTTGGATCATCCAGGTGCATCCTAAATGCCATCACAAGGGTCTTTATAAGACAGAGGCCAGGGGTCGGAGGCAGGCGTGGGCATGACAGAATCAAGTGGCTGGAAGTGACGCAAGGAGGGGGTCATGAGCCAAAGAACGCAGGTGGCTTCCAGAAGCTAGAAAAGACAAGGACACAGATTTCCCAGAAGGAACAAGCCCCGCTGACACCCTGGCTTTAGGCCAGTGAGGCTGATTTCAAACTTCTGGCCTCCAGAACCGTCAGAGAATAAATGTGGGTTGTTTGAAACAAGCGGGCATGCGGTAATTTGTTAAAGCAGTGTTGGAAACCGACACCCCCACCCCCACATCTCTATAGCCCCCCCTCCATCTTTCTGGCTGCTCAGGCCAGAACCTCAGGGTCACCTTGGAGTTGTCACTCCTTGTCCCATGGCCCAGGTCCGGTTCACTAGGACATGCTTTTGGCTCTACCTTCAACACATCTCCACAATCTTATCAGTCTCTCCACCGACTCTGCGCCACCACAGGTCAGGGGGCGGTGTCCCCCGCTTGGATCGCTCCAGGAGCCTCCACACCGGCCCGGCTGCTTCTGCCTTCGCTGCCCGCTGGCCACCCATCACCTGCCCTCCAGCCCATTCTCAACCTGGCACCCGGCACGATCATTTTAAAATAAGTGGGACCATTTCACTCCTCTCTCAAAACTCTTCACGGGCTCTCCATCTCACTCAGCAAAAGCCAAAGTCCCTCCACAGCCTACAGGGTTGACACAGATGCCACCTCCCCTCCCCTCTCTCCTTATCCCCAGCAACCCGCCCCCTTGCTTACTCCACTCCAGCCATACTGGTTGCCTTGTTCAATTGCGCCAGCCATGTTCCTGCCTCAGGACCTTTGCACTTGTCTCCCCTTTGCCTGAGAAGTCCTTCTCTCAGATTCCACATGACTAGGGCTAGCTACATAATTTGTGGGGCCCCCGGCAGAATGAAAACATGGGACTCATTGTTCAAAGAGCTTAAAGAAAGCCTGTCCCTAAACGCACTAAAATATAAAATATTTTTTCTTCCACAGTCTCTCTCCTGACCTGTCATCTGTGGTGGTTGTTTTGTTGTTGTTGTTCTTATTTAATATTGCACTCTCTGGGGCATAGAGATGCTTGCTGTGAATGTGCAGACCCTGACAGATGCCCAGGGCCCCACACTTGGTATGTGTACAAACTACAGGTTGCTGAGTACGCTCTAATAGTGGTGTCAGGAAAGCCATCTTCTCTTCCCATGGGTGACCCCGAAGTTAGAACCTCCGTACAGGAAGCACCCAGTACCTGGATTGGAAGTGGGTGAGAGGCTTGCCCCTGCCAAATCACCTACAGAAGGTGCTATGTGGCTGCCAACCCAGGGCAGGGACAGCCCCCTCCATGGCCCGTCCCGAGACGCCATGAAGTGTGTGTGATGTCCCTGACGCTCCCTGTGCTCATGCCCAGGACCCCAGTGGGGGCGGACGGTGGCAGCAATTTCCAGGCTGGTGTGTGCGTGTGGGTGTGATGCAGCCTGGGATGACAGCCAGTGGTGTGTGTGTGTGTGTGTGTGTGTGTGTGTGTGTGTGGCCAAGAGGCAGGGAGACAGCCGGAAGTGAGCTTACCCACACAGGCTCCAACCCCTGGTGCATGCCCCATTATTCCATCGGACTCCACCTACAAAACACAAATTCCAAGTTAAAATCCTTAAGAGTTTCAAACGTTTGAGTGAACGAATGCGTGAATGGGCTCTGTCCCCACGGGCATCTCTCCGCGGCTTCCTCAGACCTGCCAACTCACCCTCCCGCTGCTTTTTACCTTCAGAACCAGCGCTGGACCCTCCTGGGCTCTGCGTCTCTGTCCTGTTGCTGCCCCTGCAGGCTTGCTGCTAGTCCCTTAATGCTGTGGAGTTCTGGAAGGCCGCAGCTGGCACCCGCTGCCCGCTCAGTCCCATCTAACCAGCTCCTCTTCCTTTCTCAGTCCCGCCCCTCCTCCAAACATCAGATTTTTAGCCCTAGGGGCCAAGGTCCTTTGTAAGCACCAACCTGGCAAAACTGTGCCTCTCTGAGGAAAGTACTACAATTGTCACTCCCACTCCCATTTTAGGTTAGTGAGCAGAATCAGAGAGGTTGAGCAACTTGCCTGAGGCCACACAGGGCTCGGTATTGGCTGGGGACTTGAACCTGAGGGTGATAGGCCACACCTAGCAGTGAGTAGCTCTTAGCTGTTTAGATCCCAAAGGCCCAGGTTTGCACTGTGGGCTCAGCAGAGAGGCCAGGACTCACATCATGCCCTGAAGGAGCTGGAGGGACACGGAGGGTCTCAAGCATGGGCCTGCATTCTAGAACTCTGCCTGTTGGAAGCCTTCCCAGCACCTTCTGCTACCTCCGGGCCTCCCCAAAGGCCAAGTGGGCTTGCCAGGGAACTCTGATGTTGTTCTGTGATGTGCTGGGTGATTCTTCCTCCTGTGCTTCCCTGGCCATGAGCCCCCCCAGGGGCACTTTTATACACATTACCCTCTATCCTCGTCACAGCCCCCTAGGAAGGGACACGGCTATCATCCCCATTTGACAGATGGGGAAACTAAGGCCCAGAGAAGTTTGATAACCTGCCGTCCCAGGCCACATGGCAGGAGTGGGCCTGGAGTCCCTGCCGCCTCGGGCTCCGTTCCAGGCGCTCCCACACCTGCAGGCAGCCCTGACTGGCCCAGGGCCCAGCTGAATGGAGTGCTAGGCAGTGCCAGGTGGGAGGCGGGGCTGGGGGATGGCAGTGGCGCCTGGGCCTGCAGGCTCTGGCTCCGGGCCTGTTGGCCTTGAAAACAATCCATCTGGGTACCCGTCAGCCCCAGATTTCTCATCTCAGAAGGCCGGGCATCTCCTCCACTGGCTAGTTTCGCCCCTTAGAGTGGGTCCCCTGGTCCCTAACCCCGGCCTTCCCTGCCTACACCCTACTGGCCAGGGGCCACTGGCTGAGCTCAGTCCTCGCTGGGCAACATTGCTGCCCAGGGAGCCTGGCTTTGCAGGCAAACAAAAAAGTGGTGTGTGGGCTGGGAGGTGGTGACGCTCCTGGGCCTCCCTGCTGCCCCTTTCAGAGTCCGATGTGGAAATGATCTGCCTGTAACCTGGGGGGTCCGATGTGCTGAAGGAGGCCTGTGGCCCTGCTCCCTATTACCTCTGGCTCCCGATCCCCTGGCCCTCCGTTCTAGCGCCTCCAGGGGCTGGCCCTGCCCCTTTGTCACTCCCTGCCTCCTTGGCTCCTGCTGTCACCTGACCCTGGGTGCCCTTACTTCCTCTTCTGGTTAGAGTCCAACTGTGTCTCCAGGAATAGCCCAGATGCTCCCTCCTCCACGAAGCTGTCCCTGACCCACCCACCTTCTTACCAGCTCAACCGCTAGGCCTTTATCTTACTAAATCCTTGCAGCAACCAGGTGCAGCCTCAGGGACCTCAGCCTTGCCCCCCTTTCCTGCTCCAAAGCTCAGGACAGGACCGAGGTTAGAGTGTGGGCTGGGCCGTAGGATCCCGTATCCTGGGGCCTCCCCCGGGCTTCACAGCAAGGGCTGTCTGAAGCTCTGGCTGGGCATGGCTGGCTGCCCAGGGCTGCAGGGAGGGGTCCACGGCGTCCTGCCCAGCCTGGACCCCCAGGGCTGCACCCCCACCCCACCTAGGCTCAGGGCCTCCCGACAGGGCTACTCATCAACAGCACCACTCCGACCACCCCAGTCTCGTTCGTGAATTGGAGGTGATGAGATTTACCTTAAGGTGCAGGTGTGTGCTAACCAAGGTGCAATGAGTCAGGCCTTTGTAATTCCACAGGCTTCACACCTATTGGTGGCTACAGGCAGCTGCTGCTAATGGTAACTTACCCGTTCATCAACCAGGCCTGTTAAGCAAAAGCCGGTGCTGGGCTGGGGGTGCTGCAGAGATGGGGTGTGTGTGTGTGTGTGTGTGTGTGTGTGTGTGTGTGTGTGTGTGTGTGTGTGTGTGTGTGTAGGGGGGGCAACCCCAGGCTCTGCCTCATTTCAACATTCAAGGGCCAACTCTCCCCACCAAGCCCCTTCTTCTGTCTTCTCTGTTCCTGCTGTCATGTGTGCCACCTTCTGAGTACATGCCTGTCCCTCTCCCGTGTCTGCACCCCTCTGTGACCCCATCGGTCTACCAGGGTTGGGCCCCCAGAAGCGCGTAGGGTGGGGGGCAGGGTGAAGAAGGATCTCAGAAGTCTTCCAAGGAGACTCATGGAAGTGGGGCAACGTTGGGAGGCTGCAAGCCAAATGAGGGACCTTAAACCAGGTCTTTGGTTTGATCTCAGGTGGGGATCTGGGTTCCGGAAGGCTCCGAGAGCTGCCGTTACAGGTCAGTTTCAGGCCAGCAAGCGGGGCATCCTGGGGACACGGCTGTGCGTCGCCCTGTGCCTGCCTGACTGGAGCTCAGGTGTCTTGTTGGCAGCCTGAGTGACCAGAGTCAGGGGCTGAAGCAAGCCACTGTCCACAAAGGGCTCTGGGAAGCTGAGTAGCACCAGCTCTGCTGGGTCTCCAAGGAAAGGGCCAGGGGCCCCAAAGACCCATGGTAGAGTGAGCCATCCCCGGGTATCCTGGGGTGAGTGCCAGAGGCTTGGCTTTCCCCAGGCCCCAGGCCCCCCTCCCCCATCCACACCGTAGACTCTTGATCCCCGCCCAGCCCCCCATTGCCCCTCTTCATAGACAGCAGTGCCACTCACTGGTCTTCCTGCCCCCACCAGACTCTTTGATGTGTTCACACAGCAACTTGCTGAAACCCAGATCTGACCAGGCTTCTGGCTCCCAGCTGCCTGGGTGATCAAGTCCCCCTTTCAGTGCTCAGTGCTCTGAGCTGCTGGGCTAGGCACAGCTTTCCTGGTCCTGGGCGTGCATGTGTGAAGTCATCCATGAGGGCGTGTGGGTGTGTCCAGTGAGAGCACGGGGCCACCATGGGATATTCCCAAGAGCTTTTGCTGCAGGGGGTGTGTGGGGGGCTTGGGGGGGCATCCCGAGACCAGCTTTTCCTTCAGCTGTCTCTTAGCAATCAGAGCTCCTGAGGCCTCACCTTCCAACTCCCCTCAGTCCTGGGCCTCAGAGGACTTGGCAGGATCCATGTGGCCTTGGTCAGAACAGTTTGTGGGGCACAGAACTGGGTTCTGACCCCCACAGATGGAGTCGCAGGTCTGGCTTAACTCCCTGCTCTGAGATGACAGGAGCCACACAGTTGAAGGGCTCTCCTTCCCCTGCCCCAGGCCCCGGCCAGATCTGAGGCTGGAGGGACTTGGCCAGCTCAGTCCCTGCTCTGTAGCTCAGAGACAGAACCCTCTTATAGTCTGTCCAACCCAGAAGGGTCCCCCACCACTGACACTGTCCCTGTGTTTTGGCCTTTGTCCACCAGACAAAGATGTGGGCCCCTCAGGGCCGAGGCCTTGCTCTGGGTCCCCTTCCCCGCCCTCCGTGTTGTCTGCCGCTGCCCAGCTGGACCAAGCACACTATCCCATGCCTGTCACAGGCTCTGACCACCTGCTAGATGGGCCCTGGCACCATCCTCCCTGGGTGTGGCGCCTGGACACTGGCTGGTCAGGTGGAATCACCCATTATTGGAGCAGCGATCCCCCGGCATCTGCAGGTCAACTGAGGTAGCCACTGTGATGTCTGGCTGTGTTCTTGTCCCGTGTCCGCAGCCCATCCGGCCTCCAGGGGATGGTGTTTCCCGTTCCAGGGAGGGCATCCCGGGGAAGGGCCCTGAGCAGCCCCCTGCCCGGGGCTGCCCTATGCCCCGCTGGAGCATGCCCCATCCTGTGGAGCCTCATCCTGGGGAGAACGTGCCTCATTGGGGCCAGCAGGTTTGGACCCTCCGCTGTTGTCCTGAAGGTCACGCCCTGGCCCCAGGCTCGGATGAGGTCCAGCCTGCAGGCCCTTCCCCGGGGGTCTGTGCCTGCCCCAGGCAGGGAGACCGGCTTAGTGGGGAAGCAGCTGCTCCCCCGGGCCTGAGCCGGGCGGGGCACGGACAGCAGGCTCGGTACTGGGTACCCCGGCCCGCCGCCTCCGGCCTTGGCCTCGTGCAGGGCGTGGCCTCAGCTGGTGGGAGCGGGGTCTGCTTCCCAGCCCGAGGGCCCCTCCTGCCCCTAGTCTTCCCTCCCTTGGGGGGGGGTTCGGTGTTGCCAGGCGGGGTCCCGCCGCCCCCCCACCCCCCACCCCTGCCCCGGCGCAGGGCTCTCCCCACCAGCAGCAACCCCCTCCTCGGATCCAGGGTCTTAGATGTGGAGACAGTGACGACCTGGACAATGAGGGGTGCTTTGGCTCTGCCTGGGGCACCCTCTGCCTTTCTCGGGTGTTCTCCCCACCCGAGTCTCCACCCAAACTCACCCCAGACTGCGGACCACCCTGGCTCACGTCTCTGCGCCTGCGCGTCCCTGGCTCATCCTCAAAACTGGCCCTCTCCGAGGGGGACCCCGTGTAACTTCTTATTTCCAGAAGGTCCTACTATACCACCCCCTCCCAGACGCGGGGCCCCCGACCTCCCAGCAAGTGCCAGGCCGGTCCGACGTGCCACCGCTGAGGGACGCCGGCCGGTCACTTCCACAACGGCCACCAGCATCGGGGCGCTACTTGGCCTCGAGGATCCTGTGCTATAGGATCTATAGGTCGGGCTCTTCCCAAAGCGGGGTGACTTGTGGTCCTGAAAGGCTGGGAAGCTGAGAACTGGCAGTTCCCCCAGAGCAGGAAGAAGGGCCACATCTCACTCACCCTCGACCACACCTGCGAGGTCGTTTGTTTGTTTTGAGGGGGAAAGGAGGTTTCCAGAACCACAGTGGGTGGGTAGAATCTGCAGGTACATGGTCCTCACGGTTTGGGGTCTGTCACAGTAGAGAGATGGAGCTGCAAGGGCTCAGCAAGCCCCTGTGAGCGAGCCCAAGGGTCCTGTGCATAGTGGTTGCTCCTTTTGCGTCTGTATTCTCTTACAGAAAATCACAAGTGCTGCTACCTTTTTTTTCTGAGCCCCTGTTGAGAGCTATTAGCTGTCTGTGCAAATTCAGATGGCCCTGACAGCAGGATTTTGGCTCACAGCTGTATCGCCAGAGCTCAGAACTGTGTCTGACGCACACCGGGCGCTCAATATACTCTTGTCAATAGATAAGGGGACCCAAGAGGGTAAAGGCACTGCCCCAGTTGGAATGCTCCCCTGGAGAAGCAGGGCTGGACCAGGGGGGCCCAGCTTGTCATGGCAGGTGCTACCCTGGGGCTGGGGAGTACCTTCCAGAATCCCTGAAAACAGTGTGTGCTGAAGGAAGCTGCGGAAGGCTATGGGATCATTGCAGCGAGTGGCACCGTTGTACCCCTTCTGACCTGACTCCTAAGTTGGTCACATTCACCCCACGGACCAACCCATTTCTCCAGCTTTCTGCTGCCCTGGCTTCCGGGCCATTTATTCAAGTGTATTCCTGTTGTCCCCTCCCAAGAAGAGAGTCCTCCTTGACGTTCCTGGGGCTGACCTCTGCTCCGACACTTCCCACCCCGTGTGATCGCTGCTGGCTTACTCGTCGGCGGTCTGGTTCTCACACTGGGACTCCCCGAGGGCAGAGCTCAAGGGGCCAGCTCCATGGAGGCATCAGCAAATGGTGGATGGAAGGCTGGACGGGTGTGGGGGTGCGTGGGTGAGTGGGTGGACGGAGGGTTGAGTAGGTGGGGGGGTGGATAGATGGCCAGGAGTGCGTGGGTGGATGGTGCCTTCCAAACAAAGGTCAGCTGACCACCCCCGCCTCTCTGCACACCTGAGTGCCCCAGGGCTCCTGGCCAGGAGGGATCAGAGAGGCTGTCCATAAAACGGCTGAGGAGGTGGGTGGAGCTTAGCCTGCAGAAGACAAGGAGAGAGCTGCCTTTGCGGGTTTGGAGGGCTCTTCCCCGGGAGAAGGCAAGGATACTCCCTCCTGACCCTGTGGCCCCAGGAGACCAGGGACAGGTGGTGGAAGTGGGAGGGAGGCAGATGGTGTCTCGAGACAAAGCCGACTACTGGTGCACACCCCCTCTCCTGCTGTGCTCCTGGCAAATGGCGAATGAAACCTGATTTTCCTGTTAACTTACATTTTCAGTTCCAAACATTTTATAATTAACAAAATGTCTTTTTTTTTTTTTTGCAAGCAGCACGCTCACAGTCACAAATCAAATAACACTGAGGTGCTTATGATGCCAAGCCTTGCGGTGCCCATCCCCTCCCCCAACCATGCTCTCCCCAGGATCTCCTAGGGCTGGTCTTCTAGCTCCCTGAGCTTAGCGCTGCTCACAGCTGACCCGTGGCTCCACACGCTCTGTCTGTCTCTAGTCTCTGACTCACCAAATTTCAGGCACCACAGACTCCTCAATACGAAAGATGGAACGTTAATTATATTAATTACCCTTCTACTTTCCTATTTATATTACTTTTATTCTTCTGCCACTTAAAAAATTATTTATTTGAGAGAGAGAGAGAGAGAGAGAGGGAGAGCACGAGTTGGGGACGGACAGAGGGAGAGAATCTCAGACTCCCCGCTGAGTAAGGAGCCCTATGCGGGACTCGATCCCCCACCCCGAGATCACGACCTGAACCGAAACCAAGAGTCGGATGCTCAACTAATTGAGCCACCCAGGTGCCCCTCTTCTGCCATTTTTTGGTGACTTCAAATAACATTCTCCTACCAAATAACCCAGCAATTCCACTGCTAGGTATACATCTAAGAGAATTGAAAACATATGCCCACTCAAACACCTGCACATGAATGTTCACAACAGCACTATTCACGATAGCCAACAGGTGGAAAAACCCAGATGTCCATCAGCTGAGGAATGGGTGAATAAAATGTGGCCTATTTTACAATGGAATATTATTCAGTCATATAAAGGAATGAAGGACTGATCCATGCTAAACCACTGAACACATTACACTAAGTGAAAGAAGCCTGACACACAAAAAGACACTCTGTATGATTCCATTTATTTATTTTTAAAAAAGATTTTATTTATTTATTTGACAGAGAGAGCACAAGCAGGGGGAATGGCAGAGGGAGAGGGAGAAGCAGACTTCCCGTGGAGCAGAGAGCCCTATTCGAGGCTCGATCCCAGGACCCCGGGATCATGACCCGAGCTGAAAGGAGATGCTTAACTGACCGAGCCTTCCAGGCATCCCTGTATGATTCCATTTATATGAAACATCCAGACAAGGCAAATCCATAGAGAAAGGAAGCCAAGCAGCGGTGGCTGGGGGCTGGGGGAGATGAGGAGTGGCTGCTCCTGGAGTGGGGTGTTTCTTTTGAGATGGTTAAATTAGGGTATGTTTTATGCTAGGTGGATTATATATCAATATAGCTGTTACACGTAAAAAATATTTATGCTTTCCCAGTGACCTTCTCCTTGGGAAGGCAGGGTTACTGGGGGCCTGCCTTCCACTCTGCCATCCCTCCTCAATCGGCCCCAGACACTGAAGCTCAGCATTCAGCAGCTTCAACCTGCAGACACACACCAACAAATGGCAGGAGGCAGAGGGTGCTAGAGGATCTTGGAGGGACAGGGTCCTGTGATCGTAACTGTGATGACAAAACGGTTGGTGGGTACCGAACACTTACCGCGTGCCAAGGCAGCGGCGCTCGGTGTTTTTACATGCGCCGTGGGTCATTAAGGCTCAGGATGTCCTGAGGGCAGGTTCATGTCCCCATTTCACAGATGAGGGAACAGCCGCTTAGAGATATCACATGCCAGCTAAAAAGTGGCAGAAGTGCGATTGGAGCCCAAGCCTCTCTGAGTGTAAATCCCAAACTCTTGACCACCTCAGAGAATGGCCCACACTTGCTTTCTCTTGCCAAATATGGGATTTTGCATGCTGGTGCCTACCTATACCCGTTCGTTTTGCGTGGTCTGTGTCCTTTGTGCAAGGCAAGACCCCTCCCGAGAATGTCCCTCCCTAGAGGCAGGGCCCCGCCGCACCCCTCTGTCCCACCTGCGCGGTGCCAGGATGCTCAGGCTTTCCTGGGCCTTCATCCCGACCTCAGGTGGGCACCAGCTGGGCCATGACCGTGACCGCTGTGGGGCAGACGATGGGCTGGCTGTTTGCTTCCTGGATGCTGGGATTAGACAATGTTTAGCTTTCCCTTGGTGGCAAAGTGTTTCCCCTCCCCTGCTGGGCAGGAACCAGTTCCTGTGGGGCAGGGCCAGCAGCTGGGCCCCCAGCCAGGAGCCTCCCTGCCCCTCTGCCCCACAACGGCACCGATTCCCAGAGGTTTAATCATTAACGGGCACGTCTGGCCTTTGGTTGCAGGTTGGAATTTGGGAGCTGTGCCCAGGAGCAATTATCTCTGACACATTATTTTGTGTAAAATCACTTTAGCTGCCATTAGCTGATAAAGCTGGAATGAAGGGGGGGTGGTCCATGAACCAGTACTGACCGCTTGGCACGCAGGGCTCCCTGGGAGGTAACTGAGGCACCTGCCTTTTGAAGGCTATGAAGTAGCTGGTAGAAGACTTGCTGTGAAATGTGGCCTAGCAGCGTGTGGTATGACCTCAGACCCCTCCCCGCATTGCTCCCACATGTGGTTTGGGGATTGGCAGAGGGCCCAGAGGTGTGCCAGCGCTGGGCAGATCCATCAGGAGCTGGGGTCCCTGAGTGAGAGGCCGGTGGGGTAGCTGGCTCCCCCAACAACACCCTAGCTGAGGCAGGGAGACCAGGCAGCAACACCCGCCTCCCGTCCTGGTAGCGGGGACTCTCCCCTGCAAGGAGCAAGCTGCTGTGTATTCCAGCTCAGGGTGCCCGGGCAGCGCTGCCCTCGGCCTGAGAGGCCTGCTGGAAGTCACCAACAGGTGCTCGAAGCCTCCTCCGGCCCCTCCTTCCCATGACCCCTGAGACAGCCGGCCTACTCTCACGCCGACTCCATTCTCCTGCCGGCTCCTGAGGACAGCCTGGCAGGCATGGGGGCCTCCCGACTGGAGCCGGCCGCCCTCGCTGGCTTTGTGCTGCTCCGGCATTTGGGGGGGGGGGCGGCTGGCTGGAAGGGGCGGCTGATTTGGAGAGGCCTGCTTGGGAAACAAGCAGGGTGCTCGCTCTCCCTGCCTCCTTCACAGGATACTCTGCTCCCCCTGGGCTTTATTCTCAGGGTTCCCATGCTGTCCGTATGCCCTTAGCTTCACTGCTCCCCCACACCCTGGACTTGTCAACTGGGGGAGCTTTGGAGTCCGGTGAGTCAACAGCTCTCATACCGGGGCGGGGGGGCTGAAGGGGCCAGGTACACACAGGGTCAGGCACACGTGGGGTCAGGGCCAGAGCTGATGTAGGAAAGAACATTAGGGTTCGAAGCCGATGGCTAAGAAAGAATTCTTGAGACGTCTTTGTTGCCAAAAGGTGGTTTTATTAAAGCCTGGGACAGGACCTGTGGGCAGGTAGAGCCGCACCGGGGTCCTGAGGAGTGGCCCATTATATACTTCCAAGTTGGGAGGGGGTTAGCGAGAGTGTAAGCCTCCCGGGTATTTTGGAAGCAAGGTTTCCAGGATCCTGAGGGGGCTAGCTAGTGTTGGGAAAGGTCATTTATCACTGTTTGGTAAAAACTCGGTCGTGAGACCCTTCAGATGTATATCGGTGGGTCATATGCTTGGGGGATGATTGCCGACATGTATCTTGTCGGTGGAGGGGGGTGGGTGTAGAGATAAAGGAAGTTTCTAAAGGAATTTTTTATATGTTAAAGTAGACTTACAGGGTCCTGGGGGGTCAGGCCAAGATTGCCTTTTTGCCCTTTAGCGAAGTATCAGCATTGAGGCGGCTGAGCTCCTAGAGGGACGTCTCGCTGCCTGTTTCCAGGACTTGCCAGCGTGCTAGAGGTGGAAAGGAAATGTCCTAATTGTTCTTCTGCCTCTGTTTCCCACACCAGAGTCCCTGCCTGTTCCCCAACCAGCCCTCGGCCTCCCTGTGGGGCTCTGGGCTTTATCTCCTCTCTGTTCTGCGAGGCTTCAGGGCCTCCCTGGCCGCCCGCCTCGGCCGCAGCTCCCAGACGCTCCCAGAGGCTCTGGCTGGCCGCGAGTGGGCCTGGCCGCAGCACCGGAAGGGCTGGCCGGAGCTGCAGGATGGGCACACCCCTGTTCGGGGCTTGCCTACCACCCCCCCGGGAGCCTTCCTGGAATCCAGGAAACAAAGGAGGACTTGGGCAGGAGCCCCCAGGGGCCCGACAGCCCCCCTTCCGTCTTGCTGCAGGACTCCCGGCCCCGGTCCGGGCCCTGCCCCAGTGCAGGGGTGCTCATGGGGAAGGCCAGCGGGGCTTCCTGCCCTTCACACCCTGGCTGCCTCCGTGCTCCCCGCAGCACAGCAGCGGCCTCCCTGCTTTGGGCTGGCCCCATGCACTCTCGGGCCCGGCTGCCTGGATTAGAGCCGTTTACCGGTCTCTGTTGTTGTGGGATCAGATCTTCAAGAACTTGACCCACAGAGAGGTGGTTGCCCAGATCGGTGGAGAAAGGATGCCCTTCTGGAAACAGGGTTTGCAGAAAGCAGGCTGGTTCTTCAGTAGTTTTATTTCACGGTTACATTGCAGGGAGACGAAATCACTAAGCGTAAGCAACACCACCTCTGGAACTTTTGAAAGAAAGCATAGCTGCGTGGGCCCCCCTCCCCCACGAGGAGGGGAGTTCTTGCCCTGGAGTGAGCATGGCCACCTGTCCCTGCCACCAGTGCCTCCCGCCAGGCTCCACGCAGGGCCCCGAAGGTGCATCTCCCCAAACAAACAGGCTGTGTTATCTCCAGCGCCACACCGGAGAGGGAGAAGATACTTTCCAGATGTTTGGGGAGTTGCTTCCCATTCTGAGCCCTGCCCAGGCAGAGCTCGGGCTGAATCCTTTGTGTGTGCTCCAAATGGCAACGTCCCCGGGGCAGGAGGGACCAGCCAAGAAGCCACAGGCCTGGGTGGGGTCCCTGGAGCCCTGCTCCCACTCACGTGCGGGCCTGTGAGGGCTGGCGCTGGGGGTCCCTGCCTGGCCTTGGGAACTTCCTACTGGCCGGGGGGACGGACGTGGCAGCCGCCCACTTCTGCTCAATGCCAAGTGGGACGGGCTGGGTGGGGAGGCAGCCTGTGAGCAGGAGGCCTGGCAGAGGGGCTTGGTCAGCCCTTCCCTGCGTACCTGACAGTCAGGATGCGGCGAGATGAACCAGACCTGCCCCAGGCTCAGAGCCCTGGCCTCCAGAGACCAGCCCTCACGGGAAGCTGCTAATCACGGACCGCAGGGATAAGGGTGAGGTGTTTGTTGAGGTGACCTGTGATTCAGCTCCGCGAGCCTCTGTCTCCTCGTTGGAGAGATGGGGACGAGAATCCCGCACTGCTGCGGGGTAGTCGTGGGGACGAGGCCACGCAATCTGGGTGCCCTGGATGTGGTCAGAACTCAGGATGATGCCTGGATGTGCACCCGGGGGGAGAGCACAGGATGTCTGGAAACTTCGAGGCCTGAGAAAAGCTTCATGTTCACAGGCTGCGGTATGAGGCCAAACGCAGAGGGCGGCAGAGGGCTGGTCCCACGGGAGGGCCTGAGAGCTGGGCCCCAGGGCCAGAGAGGCGGCTCCCTGTCCTCGGCTGCCTGTCGGGCTCCCTGGACGGCACAGGCCGGCTGGCTCCGGGGCTGGGTCACCTCTCCATTCAAATTTCCCAGGCTGCCCGGAATACCTCACCTGATGTCCAATAGTGCAGTTCAGAAAATGTCAGTCCGAGAATCTGTCCTGGTCTCTTGAGGTTCTCCTGACCCTTCCTTGGTCCCTGCTCCCCCAGCAATGCTGTGAGGCTGCTTCCCTGCAGCTGAGATTCTTGCAGGAGAAGAAAGCGAGGCTCAGAGCAGAAAGAACTCACTTGGATTTCCACAGTGGGCTCAAGGCTTTAAACCCGAGGCTGATCCTAAGTCTGTTTTATCGCCAGGACCTGGAGGGAACCTGACAAGACCGTTCGCGACCCACAGACCCAAAGCTGGTGGGTGAGGACTCCACCCTGCCTGTGGCACTGGGGAGCCTGCTGTCAGCCCCCACCTGTGGATGTCCATCCCTGATGGCGCAGAGGGTCCAGCCCTGACTCGGGAGAGCCCAGCACAGCCCTGCAGGGGGCCACGGCCATCAGGACAGACCCCTACCTCGGGGGCCCCCAGCCACTCCCCATTCTCCCTCTACATAGGGGTCCCGTGGCCAAGCCTGGGCCCGGTCATCCTGCCCACGGTATTGACCCCAGTGCGGGCCCCCGACACAGGCTGACCGGTCAGAATCTCCCTCCTGGAAATGGGACTCTGAATTGGCCACACCCAGAGACAGAGAGCCCTTTCCTTCTCCATGCAAGAATATTAAAAATTACGTTTTATGACTGCATTGGCATAACGATGAATAGATTCATATTCTACTTCGAGACATTTTCTTCAACCTAAAAGTTCATTTCTCTCCTTCTGATTGTAGAAGAAATAAGAACACTTTTGGGGGCCTGAAGGCACCCTGAGCTGTGGCCCTGAGCCTGCTGTGTCTCGTGGAGACAATACCTGTGAAAGGAGGTGCCCATCTCAATGCTGTGGGCGAGCTGGCCAGGGAGACGCCGTCTTCCTCCCGGCCCGGCTCCTTCCGCATCAGTTGCCCGGACCCGGTTTCTGAGTGCTGGCGGCAGAAAGAACTGAGGATGGCCTTCTCGCCACGGCTGTGACCCCGAGCCCCCATTTCACGGGTGTGGACACTGAGACCCAGGGCCCTGCTGGGGATCCAGAGCCAAGCTCTGAGAATCCACCTGCAGGTTGTTCTTTTGAAAGAACGGGAAGAAGCTCCGCCCTCGATTTCTCCTGCTTCCCGGGTTGCTCTTAGACCGGGGTCCCGGCACAGTGGGGTGGGAAAACGAGTCGGGGGGGGCTGAGGGGGGGCAGGCAGGCAGTGGCTGCTCCAGACGCCTCAGGTACCACCCCCTCACGCATCCCCGCATCCCTTGACACCCTGCGTGTTCCTGGCAAAGGGAGGCATCCCGAGGCCACACTGTAAGAGGACAGTCCCCTTCGGGGATGTGTGTGGAAGCCCAAAACTTCACAGCTCTGTCCAGAGAGCAGGGTCAGGCCCTTGCTCACTCAGGGCAGGGGTGCTGCCCGGCCATTTCCAGCCCCCAGGCCCTGCGGGGCTCCACCAGCCTTTCCCTAGAGCAGGAAAAGACGCGGGAAGTGTGGATGCGAAACTGAAAGCTCTGGCCAAGTCGGGGCAGGCCTGGAGCCGGCTGCCCTCACATCTCCAGCCTTCTGAAGGCTGGGCTTGGGCATGCCCAGCACCAGGATGGGTCCCCGCTGGACTCCCTCCCCTCACGCTTCCCAGGTACCTCCTGGGCCCCCGGCTCCCAGACGGACACAGGACCGTCCAAGCCTTGTGTGGGGGGCACTGCGACTCATGGGCGTGGCCGGCCAGGGCCCCGCAGAGTGGACCGAGGCTGTGCCGTCCCTCCCGTGGCTGGCCCTGAAGGAGCACAGGGGTGCTGGCCTTGGAACCCACGGGGGGTTGGAGGGAAGAAGCCAGGTCCCCTGCAGTCTTCCCAACTAGGAGAGCCTGAGCGTGCTGTTGTGTACCCGAGTCTGTATCTGTGGCAACAGCTTCCCTCCGGGGCTGTTGTGGGGCTGGGGTGAGTCACACACCGTACCCAGTGGGCATGTGAGTCTCCCTGCCCCACCTGCTCTAGATATGGGGCCCTCCTCACCTCTGCCCACCCACTGCCCAGACAGCCGGACGGACCCCCTCCCGAGCTGCCTCTGCTGCCTACCATTTCCTAGACAGGTTACATCGAAGGGCCGGGTGGAGGTGGGTGGTTCATGAATCCCCCAAGCACCAGCACCTGCTGTGCCCGCCCCCAGCCCATCCTCACCACCCCTCCGCTCCTCCTACAGTCGAGCTGGGACCTGGGCTCTCCTCCCTCACCCCTGGGCTTGGGGCTGAAGCTTGGCGCTGGGACAGCACAGGGCGACCCCAGGGCTCTGTCCGGAGCAGAGGGAAGGCACTGGGTGTGGTCTGGAGACCTGCCTTCCATTCCACCCGCCAACTCCGGGGCCATCACAGTCTCTGGAAGTTTCTGTTTCCCCATCAGCCACGTGGAAATCCCAGCTCTTAACGCCTCCCCCCGCCCCCCCCGGCCGAGAGTGGAGAGAGGAGCTGTGTAAACTGTAAAGTGCTGTGCCAGCAGGAAGCAGGGCTCCTCTCTGAGGCAGCCCCGAAGCTACTGCCTCTCCTCCAGGCTGGCGCCCGCCACCTTCCCCTCCTGCACTCAGCTGCCTTCCCCGCGGACTTGCTCATCCTCCAGCCACGTGAGCGGATGGGGAAGGTGAGGCAGGCGTGATGATGACCCGAGTGCAGGTGAGTCACAGGCCGCAGGACGAGGAAGTGGAGGCCGGGGGTGTGCATCACAGCGGCAGCGAGTGCCCCCTCCCTTTGTGCACCCCAGCTCTGGGCCCACAGCCTGCCAGGGGACAGCTAGGCGACCGGGGCCGCGGGCAGGGCGCTGGAGGGCCCTGCGGGGCAGGAGGTGGGCGCTTCCCCGGAGCCATCCTCACAAAAGCCTCAAGTGGAAGGAAGCCTGAACACCTGCTCCAGGGAGGTGACATGTGAGCTCGAGGGGAATGAGACATTACCCGCTGCTGTGTAAGCTTTCAGGGGTGTCACGGTGTTTGCAACTCTGGTGGCATTTTAAAAGTTACCCAAAGCCTCATACAATGGAAGTGGCTCTGGGCCCTTTGGGAAAGCTGCCCTGAAGTATGCGTCCCTCAGCCAGGACAGAAAGCAGGGCTCTGAGGGCAGAGCGGGGCCGGGGAACAGGCAGAGCGGGGCAGGGGAGCGGGCCCCAGGAAGGTGGGGAGCGGGCCCCAGGAAGGTGGGGAACGGGCCCCAGGAAGGTGGGGAACGGGCAGAGTGGGGCTGGGGAGCGGGCCCCAGGAGGAGCGGGGCCGGGGAGCAGGCAGAGCAGCCCTGGAGGAGGGGCTGGGGCAGCAGTTGCAGGGGTTGGGGGATGGGGGGGGTCAGGGTTAGGGTGAGCACTCCTCTAATGTTGTGGGTGCCTCACTCGTCTCACCCTGGTCCCTGCCCGGCAAGCTTCTCTGTACACGAGGGGAACTGGCCTTCTGTCTGGGGCAGGGTCAGGAGAGTGCGCACAGAGGTGCTGGGGAGGGCGGCCCGAGGGCCGCACCCCCAGGGCAGGTCTGTCTTTCCTTCCTGCAGGACGCAGCCTCTGCACAGCGCCAGCCTCATGGGGAGTGTCCCCCCCTCAAGAGACCCAGACATCAGCGGCAGGAGGGGCAGGGCGTAGGAGCTGAGGAGTCCCCGGCTGTGGTGGTGACATCAGTGCCCCACGTGGGGTGGCCAGGGTGCCTCGAGGACTGGAGGTCGGGACAGCCACCCCGACAGGCTCTCATGGATGCCTGCCCTTGGCGGCCTGGGGGATTATTACTTATTGTTTTTAAAGTGCCCTGTTGTTATTTTCTGATTACCAAAGCGATACACGCTCATGATAAAGACCTTTAAGCACCGAGTGGGTGGTTATGAGCTGGGTTCAGGGATGGGGAGGTGACGCACTCCGTCGAGATTCATCAGTATCAGCAGCAGGAGGACAAAAAGGGTTTAGTCAGCTTCCCCCGGGGACACAGGAGGGTAGGGAAGCTGGCAGACAGATGGGTCTGCACCCTGGCCCCTCCCAACCTAAAGGTGACCCCAAATGCTGGTGTTCTCTGCACAACGCTGGTGGGGCAGGCAGGAGTGGGGACAGGAGCAGGTGTGGTCCCCAGCGCTGCTTCAGCTCTTGCTTCCCTGGGTGGGGGGGACAAGGGCTGGGCTGTTATGTTCCCCTGGGGCGCCCTGGGTTAGGGGAGGCTGCTCAGAGCTGGCGGGGGCATTCTGGGCTGGCGTGCATGAAGCAGGGGTCCTGCGGGGGGTGTACCCTGGGTTTCTGGGGCCCTGCTTTTCGGGCTGAGCCCCTCCCTGCAACCCACGGGTCACTATGTTCATTCTCATGCAATCTCACCATGGGCTGCTGATGTGGACATTGCAACCCCATTTTACAGGCGAGGAACCGAGGCCTGGGAGCAAAATTCACACATTACTCCCTAGGTGAATTTGATTTGAACCTGGTGTTGTCTGGCGGCAGAAGCCCCTGTTCTCTCCAGTTCATTGTGCGGCCTTGCAGGAAAGCGGGTTAGGCAGGCCAGGGTCAGTGGCTCGGAGGTCGGAGGAGACCAGCCAGGTCTGCCGTCAGACCTGCGGCTGAGATCCCCTCTTCCCACCTGCTTTGGGGTGGATGGCACAGCTTGGTGCTAAGAGCAGGGATTCTGCCTTCAGACTGCTCAGGTCTGAATCTCCCTTCTCCTGGGTACTAGCTGTGTGCGCTTGGCCTCTCTGAGCCTTGGTTCCTCATCTGGAAGGACGGATGATGAGCGCCCGACTCCTGAGCTGCTGTGAGGATTGACTGAGGTGATGTGGTGCCTGGGTCTGTGGAGGCTGGCGGTGATCATGGAGGCAGGGTGGAACAGGGTTAAGAATGTCCACCTCAGAGCGAGGCCCATCTTCACTTGAAGAGGTCACCCCTTCCTGGCTGGGGTCCTGAGGAAGTACCGAGCTGGGTGCTTGGCCCAGAGCCTGGCACATGGCCGCGCCCCACAGGGTGGTGATGGCGTCCCCACTGTCTTTCTTTTCTATTCCCATGCTCACGAGGCCGCTGGCAAGCCGTGCCTCCCCGCAGGCCGGTCAGAAGGACTCTCAGGCGCCCGAATGTCCGCTGGGACTCCAGGGAGCACCGAGAACCATTGCTGCGTTCTTGGGACCTGGGTCAAGTTCCCGCACATTCTTTTTCTGGTCAGACCTCAGCCAGGACTCATTTTGGCTCTAAGGTCCTGGCCTGGGCATCGGAGCCCCGCTGTCTTCCCCGGGGGACTTCCCCGGCCCTGGGATCCCCCTGCCCGCTGCCTGCACCCCTCCTGCCTCTGCCGGGGCAGCCTCCTCCTCTGCTCTCAGGGGCCGTTCCAAGCCCTTTCCCACCTCCCAGCAACTTGCCCGCACTCAGCTCTCCAGGTCCTGACCTTATGACATGACGCTGCTGGCCCTCTTTGGGGAGCAGGGGCTCCCAGAACCCAGGGGTCACCAGACAGTGGGTGTGACCTCCGGGCACCTAACTTGTTTTTCCTGGTGCCCTCCTGCGGACTGCATTCCATCAGGCCTGACACATTTCTCCCAGGCCTTGGTGTGACCCTTTGGGCGGAGGTGACCAGATTGAGGGAACCTCCCCCTGAGCCCCTGTGGTGAGCTGGATGCTGTGCCCTGGGGTCTGGCCCACAGAAGGTCTCTGGTGTTCCAAAGTGCCCAGGGATGGACACACTTGGCAGGCTTAGAGATGCCTGGGTTCTGGGTCAGGGGGCAGAGCTTGGGAAAAGTGTGTCAGAAGGGGTCTGGGTGCTGAGAAGAGAGGAGCCCAAGTGCAGAACTCTGGTGGGCGCAGTCAGCGCTGGGTGCCTGAAGGGGGCCCTTAGAGTCTCTGGTCGGGACACCTTACAGGGGGTGTTGCAGGTGCTTGAAAAACTCACCTCCAAGTTACCTGTTTTCTGTTGCTTCATTGGTGCTGGTGAACCAAATTTGCTGGCTTCCTTGGGTTTTGCTGTGTGTTTTACTGTTTGGCTAATTAATCTTGGTCTGACACATTTTCTCTGTTGAAGAAAACATTCATGGGTGTTCGGCATGAAAAATACCATTGCTGGATTTTCGGGCCCCTCCAAACATTTAGGAGACGCTTGTCAAAGCTGGGCTGGGTGTGAAGTCCCTCTCCAGGCCAGGCCCAGCTCAGAACCACCTCTGACCTAGAGTCTAGCTGGAGGCTGGCAGGGGGCAGGTGACACGTGTTTGTTGAGTGAATAGACGACCTGGATGGGGGCCGGGGGTCCCGAGAAAGCGAGAGGAGCAGGGTAGGAAGATGGGACCACATCAGTTCTCCCCACACCTTTGCAAAAAGGGTGCACCTTAGTGTATAAGTGTGTCTTGTTTATTTGAAATCAGACAGTAATTCTTGAAGAGTCTCATAAAAATTAAAATGAGTGAAATCCGAGTCCATCTTGATGAGCCCCCTTTGATCCTGTCCCTGGCGTGCTCACTGTTTGGTTTTGGTGCATATTTCAGGCTTTCCCTGTGTTACTTGCACACAAGCATGTGCCTATACAAACGCATCGTTTGAGTTTTGTGCCCTTGTGTGTGCGCATTTAAATCAAATGGTGTCATTCCATATGTATCACCCCGTAAACTGCCTTTTCCCTCGAGCAAACTACATCTTGGAGATCTGCCCTGCGACCTGCCACAGCCTCGCAGGACCCAGAGCTGCAGTGGCTAGCCACAACAGGGATTCTCACACCCATTTTATGGGTGAGGAAGTCGAGGCTCAGAGAGCTTGCCTGACTTGCCCGGGTTAGCTTCTGCTGGGAGCTGAGAGGGGCAAGCATGACTGGTGAGTGTGAGCCATAAGGAAAGGAGGGGCAAGTGGCCGGCGGGGGGGCGGGAGGGGGAGGTTGGCGGGGGCGGGCCAGAGCCCAGATGCCAGAGGGAGGAAATCGGGGCCTCTGGGAAGCTTGGTGACTCTGGCTATAGTCGGGGCATGATGCTGACGGGTTACCCAGGCACTGCCAGCCACACGCTGTCCCGCCTCCAGGCTCCTCCTGATTCTCTGGAGCTTCCATGGCCAGGGCGCTCAGGACTCTGCTCTTCCGTGCCAGGTGTCCCAAGTGCAGAGCGGGGTCCGGTTGCCTGCAACCCCCATGGGAGAGTCTCCGTTCCCACCTGGACCCAGCTCTGGGTGACCTCTACCCGGCACCCGTCCCCCAAGACTTGGGTCAGAGTAAGGCACAGGCCCCCTGGGTGGGCCGAGGGTGTGACTGGCAGTTTCCCAGGCAGGCCCAGCCAGCCGAGGTGCTAATTAGGGCAGACTTCCGAAGGAGGAGGAGGAAAAACATGAGGAAGTGGCCTCTAGGCTCTTGGGCACTCTTTCCTCCTGATTCACCCCTGGCCTGCCCGTGGGCTGACTCGAAGTCACCCAACCTCCCGGAGCTTAGGGGCACCTGCCAGGTCACAGGCCTGCCTTGGCTGACCCACCTCCCAGGCATTTGGCTGAAAGAGGACAGGGCGATCCCGAGGGGTGGGTGGGTGGGGGAGACACTCAGGGTGCAGCCTGGGTGTGTTCACTGAGCCAGCACCGGCACAGTGCCCTTGGCCTGGTTTCTGCAGGGCTGCGCCCCGCCTGACCACGCCAGGCAACTGAGGGGTCCCACTGCCAGCAGGGTTGCCCGAGACACGGGGGGAGGTGTCCTAGCCTTCGGTCTGCAGGTCCTGTGCCCCCCAGGCCTTCCTGCTCTGCTGGCTATGGGGCCCTGAGAGCTACCTCTGGTCCTCCAGGTGTCTGTCCCAACCCGCCTCCTGCAGCGGCTACCTGGATCAGACTGAACCCTGGGCTCAGAAAGTTGGGGTGGTGGAGGCTGCAGGCTGTTGCACGAGCCACACGAGCACCCCCAGCTTTCTGAGCCGGCGAACCCCACGGGCTCATGTTCACAGTTCTCAGCCTGGATGTGGAGCAGCATCGCTCGTGGAGCATTTAGGAAACTTTGATTTTGTTAAGTGTCATGAATGTTTTACATGTCAAACTTTTCATAGTAGGCAGGGTTTCTAATGAGCCTCTGGGTCCCCATATCAACGATCAGCTGGTGCCCAGCCTGTTTCATTTATGCTCTCTCCAGATCCTTCTCCCTGTATTATATGGAATCAATCCAAGGAGTGCCTTTTTTTTTTTTTTCCCCTAAAGTACAAGTGCCAAACTCACCCCCAGGAATGTAACCAAGTCATCTAGGCTGGGGCCCAGAAAACATGTATTTTAGGAAAGATGCCTGGAGCTGCGGTGGTGCAGCTGGGCCGGGGCTGGGCGGGGGGTGGCGGGGGGGGGCGGGTGGTTAGCGCTCAGAGCCCGTAGACCTGTGGTGTCGCCTCCAGGAGGATCTGGAAGACTTGGTGACACCCCGCATATGGTGGGAGAGACAGGGAGCTGCCATGGCCCACTCTGAGCCACCTTCACCCGGAGGGGAGGGAAACCATGTGTGGAGATCGATCCCACCCCACACTGACCTGGGGAGGCCTGGGGGGGGCGCTAGTTCCCACAGGGTCGCCTAGAGGGGGTGCTCCAGCAGCTCAGCTCAGACCCATGCAGTGCAAACCCACCCAGGAAAGTGGCTAACTGGTCAACCACAAGCCTGCACATTCCCAGGGGACCACACCAGCCAGTTCCTACCAAAGGAGAGCCGGGCACTGACTGAGCCGGCCAACAAAGGATGCTTTGTTCACCTGTTAAAATAAACACTTCCCCTGCATATTTACTCCCGGGACTCGGATGTAATATGGGGTGTAAGTTACTCTTTAACAGGCCACTTGATCCAGGCCTCTAAGCTCTCCTGAACTAATTTCCTGAAAGAAAGGTGTTCCCACCACCAGCCCAGGTGTTTATTAACCACCGCCTTGGTGGTCAAGGAGAAGCTGGGCGTGGCTGTCTCCTGTGCCCCGAGCTCCCCTTGAGAACCCAGAGTCCTGGGGGCGGCCCTTAGCCTTCCCTGAGGAAGCAGCAGAGAGGCTGAGCAGCGGGTCCTTGACCTCCTGGGCCGGGAG
The DNA here is from genome assembly GCF_037043125.1 of Eumetopias jubatus. Classification (NCBI taxonomy): domain Eukaryota; kingdom Metazoa; phylum Chordata; class Mammalia; order Carnivora; family Otariidae; genus Eumetopias; species Eumetopias jubatus. Next base: position 2,101,538 of record NW_028274813.1, on the reverse strand, counting down.
TTGAGAGGCCTGTCCGTTCAGCCGCACTTTGAGAGAACAGGAGTGGAGTCAGGGTCCTGGGATGAAAGGGACACCCAGATAGCCAGGTGGCCCCTGGCAGCAAGGCCTAGCGCACACCCACGCAGCTGCCCCCACACTGAACTTTCAGGTCAATGTCGCTGGGTTGACACACCGTGACGTGCTGACCTCTAAAGTGTGAGTACAACTTCACAAACTTGGGGGCTTTACATATCAAAATTTAAAAACGCACACCGGGTTTCAGTGATGGAGTGAGGGATGAGGGTCAGAAGCATCGTGAAGGAAGCTGGCCCCATGGTCCCTGCTGGCTGTGACCTATAGTCTGGTGCAAAAAGATGAGCTGGGCCCATCAGCTGTCCCTCTCAGGTGTTTGGACCACAAAGGGAGGAGAGGAGTTGCCCACGGGGCCCACCACGGCATCCGGTCACTGTCGTCAGGGCCGAGACCAGGAGGAGGGAGAAGGCTATAGGGCGAGGGCAGGCCCTGGGCCCGGAGGGACGCGGAGAGCCTTGATCTCTGAGATACAGCTCTGGGTTCCAGGAGGCCCAGGGCCCCCAGTGTCTTCTTTGGGCTCCTTGGGGATCCTCTGCCTGTCTGGGCCAACACGAACAGGCAAACCGCGTGAGAACATCCCAGGATGGGCGTCTGTGGATACTGGAGTCCTCTCTCCTCCTGCCTGCCTTGGTTTACAGGCAGAGCCGGGAAGTGAGGAGGGGCAGCGTGGGTCAGGGGCTGTCTTTTGCACAAGGTGAGGGTAGGTCTGTGCCGTGAGTCTAGGACTGGTCAAATGTCCACCTCCCAGTAAACATAGGTCAGCTCACATTGGCTCCCATGCTGGGCTGCCAGAACCTGGCTGTTGGTTCAGGGGGCAGGTGGGCAGGGGTGGAGAGAAACCTGGCTCCAAAAGAAGGTGGTCCCTCTGTGGGAGGGGCCTGGTGAATGCAGGGGCAGCTCAGTCAGGAGGGGCACGGAGGTGTTCAGCTGGGTCGTGATACTAGCACCACCTTTGTTAGCATGCATATTTGACCACGAACTGGGGATTGGAGGAGAGTCCATCTCCTGGTGAGAGGGGGGAGCACCAGGCAGGAAGGCAGGACCTCGGATGTTCTGGTCAGGGCTAGAAGTCAGGGGACAAGCCCAACCTGCTGGCTGGACACATGAGGGGCCAGAAGGGAGATGACCCTGAGTCCACAGCCTCCTCCCTCCAGGTGTACCAGAAATGGAGCTTTAGGCAACCAGATCAGCTGACCCTCCCAGGCACTGGTGGGATGGGGCTCCTTGAATGCTCCCCGCCATGATCAGGGGCTGGGTGGGCAGGTGGGCAGGGGCAGGGAAGGGAGGCAAGCATTCCGGTATCTAGCCCTGCTCTGTGGCCTGGCATCCTCTGGCATCTAGACGCTGGGCCAGAGGGGGCTTCTCTCTGAAGGATTGTGTCATGTATTAGGGACATTAGTCTCTGTCTGATTCCCTGATGGGGCAGAAAGGCAGGTGGCTAACCTCTTTGCAGAAGCCTGTGCTCCAGGCTTCCTTTAAAGGCAGGATCTTCCGGGTCGGTGGGTCTTGAATGTGAATGTGATCAGGATCTCCTGGAGGGCTCCTTAAAGCCTAGGTCATGGGCACCCCCTAGAGTATCTGAGGCAGCAAGTCTGGGGCGGTCCTGAGAGTTTGCATTTCTGACCAGTTCCCAGATGCTGCTGAGGCCCCAGGACCCCACTTTGAGAACCGCCACTCCGGCTGAAGACATCTCAGGATTTAATTCACAAACATGCACCTGCAGAAGGGAACTGCGGCCTTATCAGGCCAAGTGAACCTCTTTCCCCGGAGGCCGGCCTCCCAGGGCTCGGGCTCCAGGGTTGGGGTCCGTGGAGTGAGGGCAGCGCCCTGGTTTTCTTCCTGAAGGTGGCAGTGCTCACAGCTCAGGGAGAGCTGTCCTGTGGGAAGGGGTCTGGGGGGATGGGGGATCCAGGGACGGGAGCTCTCCCACCTTGGTCAATGACATTGCAGAGGTTGTGTGATCGGTGGTGGCTCAGGACACAGGGTGGATTTTGGAGACACTCAGGCTCCCTAGGTGGGTGCACGCGAGGCCGCTGGTGCAGGTTTCACTGGAAAAGCCACTGGGTTTCCAGGCCAGACAGGAGATGCAGACACAAGGCTCCTCTCTGCCCCTTTTCAAAAGAGAGAAAGCCTGCACTTCAACCGTGGTGTGTGCACTGAGTCCTGCCATTGTCTGCAGCAGCGCGAACCTGAGCCGGTGGAACAGACAGTGCCTCTGGGCGCCTCACTGTCCCCACGGTCGTCCCTTTGTGGGGCAGGGAAGGCAGTGGGCCTCCTGCCAGCCTCCTGGATGCTGCAGGTCTGGCTCGATGCTCCCGGGTCTCAGGTTTGGGATATCGAGTCAGCTGAGGAGGGTGTTGCCAGGGCAGGGGAGAGCACGTGGCGGGGTGGCTGCCCTGCCCACAGTTCTGTGCGCTGGCCCTCAATGCAGCCCCTGCATTCCCCACTTGCTCGTTTGTAAGGGGTCTGCAGTCTTAGGCTGGGTTGTCAGGAGCTGCCAGGGGGCTTACTGGGGAGGGGTCCCGGGAGAGACTGGGAGGTGGAGGGGGGCAGGCTCCCAAATGCTGCGGAGGCAGAAGAAGCCACTCCAAGGAGGCATTTCATCTGAGTCTTGTGGGGGAGGCAGCCTGAGCCGAGCACGTGTCTGGGGCAGTCGGTGGTCCCTGGAGGCACTGGGGACACCAACTCCTGGCTCCTCCCGGGCTAGTCCTGGGCTCTGGGTGGGCAGCGACAGTGTCCAGCCCATCTGGGTCCTCCCCAGACCCTTCAGGCTAGGAGGGAAACCGTCCTTGAAATTCTTATGTCATCTACCAAGGAGGATGTGGAAGGATCGAAAGAGCTTAGTGATGCAGGCAGGGCGCATGCCAAACGCGTGGCGGAGGGGGAGGCACGGACCTCATCTCGGGGCCTCCTGGGCTACTCTCGGCTCCGGAAAGAGGGTGCGCTGGGGAGCAGCCTTCAGCAAGGGAAGAACAGAAGAATCCGGGGCTTTGTGCGGTGGGGAGAGGAGATTTAGGAACAATACCTGGTGATGTGTAAACCAACAGCCCCAAAGTGTGGTTCCAGGAACAATGGGCCTCAAGGTCACATGCATTTGGGTCACTTTGGGTTCAACTTGTTTATCCCTCAGGGTGGGAATAAGGTCCCCGGGCACGCCCTGGGAGATCCTGATGTAGGGCCCCATTCCCCACTTTCTTGTCATTCTTCCTGCTTAACTGTTCATATGGTCACCAGAGATGTCTCTTACTCTGTTTTACCAAGATGTAGGAAACTCTTTCTTTTTTTTTTTTAATATTTTATTTATTTTATTTCACAGAAAGACACAGAGAGAGAAGGAACACAAGCAGGGGGAGTGGGAGAGGGAGAAGCAGGCTTCCCGCCGAGCAGGGAGCCGGATGCGGGGCTCGATCCCAGGACCCTGAGATCATGACCTGAGCCGAAGGCAGACGCTTAACGACTGAGCCACCCAAGCGCCCCAGAAACTCTTTCTTTTTAAAAAAGATTTATTTGCTTGAGAGAGAGAGAGAGAGAGTGAGCACGCGGAGGGGAGGGGCCGAGGGGGAGAGAGAATCCTAAACAGACTCCATGCCCAGCAGGGAGCCCGGTGTAGGGCTTGATTTCACAACACTGAGATCATGACCTGAGCTGAAAGCAAGAGTCAGATGCTTAACCTACTGAGCCACCCAGGTGCCCCTAGGAAACTCTCTGTAACTGGCATCCCTATTCAATTAAAATTCACTAAAACATCTGAGCGCCGACTACAAGCGCCGGGGCCTGTGTTGGGTGCCAGGTGTAAAGAGGCGAAGTAGCGTCCTTCGCATAAATCTGCAGTTTGTGATCTGTCCCCCTACACTGGCTTCACAGCTCAGCTTTTGGTTCGTCTTGTTTCTGTTTTCGGATCATGGGATTTAGGTTCATTACAGACCCATTGGCGATGGCGTTATGGAGCTGAGAGATACTCTGGAGGCCATTTAATTCGATTACTTCACTTTAGAGACAGGGAAGGAGCCAAGACCCAGAGACGATAGGGAGTTTACTTGAGGCCACACACACACACACACACACACACACACACACACACACACACGATAGATGGTAGCACCAGTTGGAATCTGAATCCAGCTTGTGAGGATGATCTTGGCTATGGGGGCCGTAAGCTGTACACTGGTAAGGCATTTCCAGAAATCTGCTTTTAATACAAACAGCTGCAAATACAGGTTTGCTTTCAGTGGGCAGGATCAGGAAGCAGGGGCGTGGCAGGTAGGAAGAAATCACTAAAATGTGAGCCGAAGGAAGGAACCGTACTTACGAGACTGTTCTTCAGCTGTCGCTGTAACTTGAACGCATCTTGTCAAGTACTTTTCCAATTCAATACAATTGCCACAAGTTGGGGGGGGGGCAGAGGGAAAAGGAGAAGCAGGCTCCCTGCTGAGCAGGGAGCCCGATACAGGACTCAATCCCAGGACCCCAAGATCGTGACCTGAGCTGAAGGCAGATGCTTAACCGACTAAGCCACCCAGACACCTCATGACATTTCTTTTTTTTCCTTCTGGACTTTGACATTTGTTACCCCAGACCTGGAGGCAAACAAATGTAAACGTTGACACTAGCCCATTTAGTAACAGCACTGGAGGGGAGCTTTTTGTGGTGTGGTAATGAGGTTGCCGTTGCTCGACATGATCAACTAGACGTTTGCAGAGTGTTCCCTCCATTTCCCGGGGTTGCACAGTGGCGGCTCCTCAAATAGGTACCATACCACCAACAAAGCTTTGAAAGCTTTGATTGCACGGCTTTTGTTTTCTGCTGAGTGTTTTTGAAACAGTATTTATTGGGAGAAGTTCAAACATGTATACAGACAGACAGACTCGTGTAATGACGCCCCCTCCCGCCACGCGCCATGCATCCAGCAGCAAACTTCAACACATCATTGGCAATCCCCGTTCAGCTGTACCCTCGCTCCCCAGTCTATTCGGATTGGTTAATGTTGGCTCATGTATTTGAAGGTAAATCCTAGATATCACGCCCCCCTACAAATTTCTGCCTGCATCTGCCCCCCCCCCCCCGATTTCTGCCTGCATCTGCTTGTCTGCACCAAACACCTTTTTTGCAACAACCACAACACCAACATTATGATTAACAAAGTACCCCGGTAACATCGGTTCTTTCATATCACTTAGCATCCAGCCCATGTTCGAATTTCCCTAAATGTACCGGGAATGCCTTTCGGGGAGGTCTGTGTGAATAAGGATCTAAGCCAGAGCCGGCTGCTGATGCGTGCATGCCCGCCGGCCGGCCCCGGGCACACAGACGCCCACTGCTGCGCGGGCTGCCCGGCCTTGTGCGCGTCTGTTTACTCGTCTGTTCTCTAGATGCTCAAGGCCGGGAGGAAAGGGACTGTGGGCTCATCATCTCTACAATCCCCATTCTGAAGCAGATGGTCTGATTGGGAGCCCTGGCTCTACCAGTTAATTAGCTTGGTCGGTAACCAGCTAGTTTTCCTCTAACGCAGGCTAATTGTCCTGTCCAGACCAACAGGGCTTCGTCTGTGAAACAGGGTGACAGTATGAGCTCGCAGGGCGCTGTGCGGGTTGACGAAGTGCAGAGCAGATGGGCTGGGGCCGGGCACGCGGTACTTAGGAGCGCCTGGCTCTAGAGATGCAACCCCCCCCTCCCCGAGGACGGCAGAGGCTACATCCTCCGGGGTGCTCCACTGGGGCTCAGGGACCCCTGGGATGCACAGCGACAAGCACGGCGAAACACGTGCCTCCCCCGAGACGGAGTTACAGCGCAGTGTTTCAAGGTACACCGGCCGATGCGCGGACCTGCCTTCTCTTCCCTCTGCCTTTAAGGTTACACCCTGGAAAGCAGTGCGCCAAGCCAGGATGGGATGGGTGTGTGGGTTTTGGGACAAAAAGGCCTCCTTGTTGTTTCTTCTGGAAATCGGCGGCTCCCTCCCATGGGTGAGGTGGGGGGGCCTGCCCTCCGCCGGCTCCCCCGCGCGCTCTCCGGGCTCCCCGGCGCTGGGGGCGTGTCCGCGGGCCCCCGGCGGGCTCTGGCTCCACCCACCGGCCGCCTCCGGACACCTGCCGCCCGGAAGCTGGGAGGAAGGCGGGCGCGCTCCTGCCCGGTCCAACCAGTGAGCGCCCTCCCGGCCGGCAACGCACGCCTGCTTCTTCACGCTGCAAAACACACCGCCTCCACTGCGGGTTTTAGGGCCAGGAAACCACTTGGCCTAGCAGCGAGATCGTTTTGCTTCACTTTTAAAGGCGTGGCTGGTTCTTGGCAAGTTTTGGGGGTGGGGGTGGGATGTTTATCGTCGACACCCTCCTGTCTGCCTTCGTGTATCACTCACCACAAACTGCCCCCTGCAGCAGGCAACCCGCCCAGACCCGTCTACCTTTCAGAGGATCTGCTCAGTCTCTTCACAAAATAAATGGAGTCCGTTCATGAAAGAAATCCCACGGTCCCTCCCCCCCTCCCGTTGCACAAGCAGTGGTGTGTGGCAACTGGTTCACCGATCAAGATGGCCGATCAAGCATCTTTTGCAAAGCACTTATGTACCCAGATGCCAACTAAAGGAACCTTCAGGTGGGAAAGTGAACTGCTCCCCCGGAGCCGGCCTCAGGGGCCGGTTCCCTGGGTACTCTTCTCCTCCCTCCCCGGACAAGTGCAGCTTCCTGGAGTCCCCACCCCAGCCCTGGAGAGGTGACTTTGGCTCGTCACTGCCTCTAAGCCTGTCTCCTTCCCTGTAAAATGGGGCTACAGCTCCACCTAGTTCAGCTCTTAGGGCTGCATGAGCAAAGATGCGCAGGGCTGGCATCTGGGGGCACCATGGGAGCAGGGGTGAACTTGACAGGGTGGACCTAAGGGCCCTGGTGGGTCATGTTCTTTGGATGTGCTTTTAAAATGAGGTCCCCAGCCATCAGCTTGTCCTGGCAAAGTATGAGAAATACAAGTTCTCAGGCTCCTTCCCAGACCAACGGAATCAGAAACTCTGGGGCCCACTAATCCTTGTTCAGTCTCCCTGCACCCCCCGCCCTGCGCCTGGCTCTAGCACCGAGGCCCTGGGGGTAACACTTTCACGGCAACTCTGCATCGAGCCACAGTTGCGAGCTGGGCAGTGAGGCTGAAGGCAGGCTTTATCCCCATTTATACAAAACAAGAAATCTGGCTCAGAGGCCCTGCCAAGAGGTAACAGGCATTTGTCAGGCACAGACCACGGCCAGACCTGACATCACACGCTGAAAACAGGATGGTCTCTGCACTTAGGGAAAGACAGCTAGAGACCGGGACCGGGGCCCGTTTCTATTCCACAGCCAGACCGCTGCTAACCTGCAAAGCACCAGACTTCAGATCAGACTCACTTTGACCCCTACTGCTTTCGAATCTTCCTTACAAGTGCAGTTCTAGGGGCACCTGGGTGCCTCAGTGGGCTAAGTGACTAACTCTTGATTTCGGTTCAGGTCATGATCTCATGGTCATGGGATTAAGCCCTGCCTCGGGATCCAGCTCAGTGGGAGTCGGCTTGAGATTCTCTCCCTCACCCCCCCAAAATAAGAATAAATCTTAAAAAAAAAAATGCAATTCTAGGGGTTTGTTAATTGCCTTAGATGGAGGCAAATATCATGCAGTATTTAGTTTACCCAAACTAGGAGAAATATCAGTTTTGTACATTATGTACTCTGCCTTATCAGTGACTTCCTGAGAGAATCTCCTAGAGCTTATAAATTTCACCCACCACATAATCTCATCCCTTATTTCTGCAGTGTTTTACAGTTCAACTAATGCTTTTCCACACCTTCCCTACTGATCTTCACAATAACTCTAGGAGAGAACTGACACGCAGTCCCGCTGTCCACACGAGAAAACACAAGGCTCAGCGAGGTCACAAGAGTAAGTGGCAGAATCATCTGTGTAGTGGATATTTATCAGACATCAGAAGTGAGGGCCACATCGAAGCCCCAAGTCCTACAGTCATCGGGATGGGATGGCTCGCTCAGATTCTGACTGTCTGCCGTGTGGCGCACGGGGGAGCTGACAGAGGGACACAGGTGTGGGCAGTGGTGCACCTCAGGTACATTTATTCACGCCACAGGGGACACAACACATCTACAAGTGTACGGCGGCGCTCCACGTTCCCATCTAACAGCGTGCTGAGATTTACAAACAGACTGATGCTCCATCGGACGTGCGCTCCAAGTACAGCCGGTCAATGATGGCCATGAGCAGGCGCAGGACTGGAAGCTGTAGAAAGAGACACATAATACAGATATCATTGAAGAAGAAAGGAAACCATGGAAGACAGTTTATTACATGAGTATTAACAAGTCAGAAACTGTCAACGACAATTTTCAATACTACGAAGACATGTGGAGGGTCATTTCTACGAGGAGCGCCCAGCAGGTGTAAGGGTTGCGTGTACTCCCCTTGCGCAGCCGGGAGCTCGCCTGCCAGCACAAGGCTGGAGCGCAGGGGAGTGTCTTCTCCCCAGGGGTCACCAGCCAGCCCTGGGGCTTTGGGAGGACTCAAATGACTACAGTTTCACTGTCATTTGGGGAAAAGAGTGAAGACATGTCCAGCACCAGGACATACATTCATGTGGTGCTTTCTTTCCAGACACATTTCACAGGGCGGCTTCCTGCACAGCTAGCCTGGTGCTGCCCTCCTGGGGGCAGCAGCGACCCATTTCCTAGTATCCCTGGCAGTTTTACTTGGCCCAAGGCGGTGAGCAATGGTTTTTAACGCTCAGACTGTAAGAAGAACTTCCGAATTCTCTTTTCCGGTAGGGACAGCACACTTCACGTTCTCTAGCCGCCCCCTGCACTGTATACGTTTTGTGAGCAGTGACACACCTTGTCCTGAAAAGGTTCGACGGTGTTTTGCGTTCCCCATCCCTTTGAAGAAGCAAAATTCTTACCTTTCAAAGCTTTACTTCTTTTATCTGAAATAAAAAGAAAGAAACACTGGTTATATCAACGCTTTACAAAAATGTTCTTGGTCAACTGACCACTGCTAAAATCAACATTTGGCTGAGAAGTTCACAGCTGAGGTAAAGCGGTTACGTGAAGTTTTAGGAAACAGGAGTTTCGACGGTGCCTCCCAGCCAAGAGGTGGTACTGCTGCCACCAAAGATGGGTCGGAGCAGTGAGGAGCCCTTCGGAATCTGCAGGACTCTCCACTCCCGACCATTCCCCAGACTCCAGTCTTGGAGTTTAGAGTTTCTCCCTTCTCTCCTCTTCTAAACTAATTGCTTATTAATACATGATTGGGCCTCATCTCTGTTCCACTGAGTCATCTCTGCTCCAAAGGTCACCCTGCCCCCACTTCTATTATAAAAACAGTTCAAATGTTCACAGTGGTGGGAAAGGTAGCGTAACGCACCACACGCCAGGACACTCCACCCCTAACGGTTTCCGCAGTCTCTTCCAACGAAGGACATCTCCTGTGCATGCCAAACACCACTGTTACACCCAGGGAACTCAGAATCCCCCATTATCAAGGCCTTGCTCACATTTTCCCAGTTTTCCCCAAATGTCTCTTACAGCTGACATGTACTCCCCACATTTTAACAAAGGGTTCTGATGCTCACTTCTGGGTAAGAACTGTTGTTCTTTCACAACAGGAATCATGATTCCTTTTGAAAATGATGTTCATCCTGACTGCTGATGAATCGACATAAAGAAACTTACCAGCACTCCTGATTTTATAAATGATGACACTCATCAACCCCATTCCTAACCAAATCTCCTGGTAAACCTGGGTATAGTAGGGCTTCATGGGGATCCAAACATTTTTAATAAGGCTTTGAAGCATCTGAAAAGGAACACAGTGATAAATACTACCATCACCATCTTTTTTTTTTTTTAAGATTTTATTTATTTGAGAGAGCGAGCATGAGCAGCGGAGGATGGGCAGAGGGAGAAGGAGACTCCCTGCCGAGCAGGGAGCCCGATGCGGGGCTCGATCCCAGGACCCTGGGACTATGATCCGAGCCGAAGGCAGACTCTTAACCGACGGAGCCACCAAGGCGCCCCACCGTGACTGTTGTTTTAAAGCTAACTGGTAAGAGGTTCCAATATATATTCTTAAATTTGACCGTTTCATGTGCCACTCTCCAGCAGCCATTCCTACCCGTAATGGGGACCCCGCTCGGCAGCTCTTCAAGCCCCACTCACCTCCAAGGCTGCCAACCTCGGCCATCCTGGTGCTCCACCACCCCTCACCCCTCGAGCCCCAGAGTGCCCAGCCCGTGCCATCTTGCACTGTCCCGAACGTTCTTCCTCCTCACAGCTGTTCTCCACTGATGCTATGCCCAAAATTACACACCACGTTTTTCAAACTTTTAAATAAAACTACTATGTTTGCATCACCATGTGAAGAACTGCTGGCATTCAGAGCTGAAAAAGAAGTCCTTGTGAGACCCACACTCAGCCTAGAAATCTGCTGCTAAACGCAGTGTAGGATGACGAAGTCACTTCCTGAGAGCTGCAATCACGACATCACTTATTTAATGAATAAAAACGTTTACCTCATTACTGGATTTTGATTGGGAAAAGTCATCAAATGCTGAACTGACAAAGTTTGCTTCTATGAGCAGGTCTCAAAGTAAGGCTTTTGATTACAATTTACTAGACTCTAAAATTGGATGCCCTTATTTTCATTTTAGCTTTGTAACATCTCAAGTGGTCTATTAAACTACAGTCATTCAAATCATTGTCAGGAATAACCAGATGCAAGTACTTTGCATTTTCCTTGAAAACACTACTTTGGCTTCAGTTAGTGATGTCGCTCATCCCCACCCTGACCAGAGCCTCAGCTACCGCTTCTTTGCATCACTATTTGGGATACATGGAATTTTACTTCTCTTCACTTTTCTCCTGCGTGATCATTATTTACTCAGCAGATGTGAAGTGAGCACGTACTAGGTGGCGGGCATTGTTTAGGGGCTGAGGAACCAGCTCCTAAGGAGGCAGAATACCTGCGACAAGAGTGTCCTTGGCGGAGGCAGTGTATGTGCCAAGACCCCAGGTCAGGACGGACTCGCAGAGTCTGGGAGGAAAGGGGAGCCACAGTGGCTGCCCAGATTCAAATCCCGCTAACTTCAAGTGCCTCAATTTCTTCCTCTGGAAAACAGGGATAGAAACACCACCCACCCACAAAGGGAGCTAATGAAGAAGAGTTACTCCGCATCAAGAATTTACAGTGTGTGGTGTCCCACGCTGAGTGCTGTTAAGACTGTGGGAGGGAGGAGCTTGGTCATTTAGGGCCTTGGAGGCCATGGGGAAGAATTCAGCTTTTACTCTAAGAATGTCAGGCAACCCTAACAGCATTCACAACGTGCTTACATACTTATCTCCTGCACGACCGCCTAACCCCTACAAAGTGGCTACTTGTGGGAGAGTTGCCGGGGGTCACACAGCTGGATCTATGAATCACCCTGCCCCCCAAACCTCATTACTAGGGAGAATCAGCTCTTCTGAGAACTTACTCAGGCTGAGGCACTGTCCTAAAGGCTAGCCAGCCCCACCCCCTGCCCCCAGTGTGACCTTGAACAATGTGGTTGTGTCCTCCTCCCCGAACCCCCTGCAGAGACGTCTACCCTCACACTTCCTGTCCTCAGACTGGGATGCTCTGTCACAGCATGAGGATCCCAGAAACCAACAACCCTGCCCTTAGAAGGTGGCTGAGAAGACCCAAACAGGACCTGCAGGCGGCCTCTAAAACCCCCAGGTGGGAAGAAGAGTTCAGAGGGACCGAGTGCATTCCCCTCCTCCCTGAGCCTGGCAGTGACTGGGCAAGAAGGTGTTCCCAGCTCCCAGCGGGGCCAGAATCCTGGGTTCCAATCCCAACCTTGGCCAAGCTCCTGGAGTTGTCCTTTCAGAAGGTTGCCCCTCTGTGACACAGGGATATGTCCACCTGCCTCACAGGGATCTTGCTGGCATGCAAGGAGGAAACGTGAATGGCCCAACTGGTCATCGGTCACAGCAACAGCAGAAGGAAGTGCTACGAACACCCAGCTGAGGGCAATGGTACCACGCTCCTGGGATTCTAAGAGGGAGAACATAAGAAGAGGCCCTCACGTAGGCCAGACGAGGATCTGGAGGGAAAACAGCAGAGCACACTGAGAGAGTGCAAAGGAGGGAAGAAGGTGCTGCAAGAACGCCAGCTACCCCATTTTCTGCTCAGGACCCAGGGCCCCCAGCATCGTCTTTTCACCTAGAATTATCTTGGACTGCTCCCTCCTACACTACAAACACTTACCTATCCCCGCCCCACTTTCCTTTTGGCCAAGGTTGTCATATTTTTCTGGACAAGCGACCTTTTAATAAAGTGAGGCCCTATCCCATCTGAGTCCACTGTCCGTCCACATTACCAGCTCTGTGTGGGGGTTTTATTTTTTTAAAGATTTTATTTATTTATTTGACACAGAGAGAGAGGGACAGCGAGAGAGGGAACAGAAGCAGGGGGAGTGGGAGAGGGAGAAGCAGGCCTCCTTTGGAGCAGGGAGCCCGATGCGGGGCTTGATCCCAGGACCCCTGTGATCATTTATGTGACAGAGAGAGCACAAGCAGGGGGAGCGGCAGGCAGAGGGAGAAGCAGGCCTCCTTTGGAGCAGGGAGCCCGATGAGGGGATCCATCCCAGGACCCTGGGACCATGACCTGAGCCGAAGGCAGACGCTTAACGACTGAGCCACCCAGGCGCCCCTGTGTGGGGGTTTTAGAGCACTCATTCCTCCAAAGGCCCATCCTTTGGTCAAATGGGCGTCCACTGTGTCTGCGAAGTTTTGGGCACGTTAACAGCAAACTATTAGCCGGTCTTACACGGGAGACAGGGTACGTCTGACCCGCTGAAGCCCAGACTGGGATTCCAGAGCTGAGTGCCATACAGTTGCAACCGTCGCCTCTGACCCCGTCGTGGGCCCCGTGTCCCCTCCCTAAGGCCTTCTGCTGTGCCGGGGTCACCTGCAGGGCACCGCGTTGCAAGGAAACCCGAGGTACCAAGGAGAGAAGGTACTGAACGCAGGGCAGGCGCTCCAGGCCGGGGTCGGGGCTCCATCTCCAAGCGTGGAGCGCCCTCGGGCAGGTGGCCGACCCCGGCACGGCCGGGGCGCGCTCCCCATCACCGGAGGAGTGCGGCGGCCCTGGCCAAAGGACAGGGAGGGACTTCCCGCGACCCGCCAGTCCGCGGAGCGCCTCCTTTCACCGGCCGGGGACCGCGGCAGGACCCCAAGGTCAGCGGGGGCCAGGCGGCTCTCTCGCTCGTCGCCCTGCGCCCCGCGGGCCTAGCGGCCCCGCTCGAAACAGCCGGCCGCGCCCCCCGCACTCACCTCGGCGCAAGGACCCCGGCTCGGGCCGCCGCAACACCCACTGCCAACGACTTGGAAAGGTCACCGAATGCGCAAGCGCCGCGCGGGGTCCGCCGGGAAGGCGGAAGGAGCGGCAGCGCTCCGAGGCCAGAGCGCCTCCCGGACCGTGCCTGCGCACCACAGCGCCCCCAGCGGTCGCCCCGGTCAACCTGAAAAAGGGGCCGTCTTTACTTCCTGAATTAAAGGCTGAGAGAGAAGTCGTCTCCCCTTCGTGGTTTTCTTGCTCTTTCTCTTTGTATTAACTTTTTTGCTCTGCACATTTTTATGCAGCGATTTCTGTGCATAGTAGGTTTAGTCAACAGACACTGGGCTTAACAGACACAGGCTTTCAAAACAACTCGGCTTACTATGTGCAAGGAAATAAACAAGACTGAAAATTTCAGCGGAAAACTGGAAATCGTAAAAAAAGAAACAAAAAACCACTTAGCCGATCTGAAAAAGAACCAAATAGAAATTGGGTAGGTTTAGCAGGAGATTAGATTAGAGAGCTAGGGTACAACAGAAAAGTCCCTCATATGTGTAATTGGAGGCCCAGAAGGAAAGGAGAGTGAGATGGGCAGAAATATTAGAAGAGATAATGGCTGGCTGAGAATTTTTCAAAAGTGCTGGGGACAAAAAATACACCAAAGATTCAAAAAGCCTTCCAGAAACCCAGCAGGCAGATAAATGAAAATAGACCAACACCTTGAAACATCATAATAAAACCACAGAAGGGGCGCCTGGGTGGCTCAGATGGTTAAGCGTCCGCCTTCGGCTCAGGTCATGATCTCAGGGTCCTGGGATGGAGCCCCGCGTCAGGCTCCCTGCTCAGCGGGAAGCCTGCTTCTCTCTCTCTCCCTCTACTACTCCTCCCTGCTTGTGCTCTCTCACTCTCTCTGTCGAATAAATAAATAAAATCTTAAAAAAAAATAAAACCACAGAAAACTAAAGATGAGGAAAAAATCTTAATTGTCAATCTAGAATTCTCTGCATGCAGAAATTAGCCTTCAATAAGGAAGGCAAAAAAAGACATTTTGGATAACCAAAGACTGAGAGAATGATCACCAGTACCTGCACAGTTTTAAAAAAAACTCAATGTTCTTTATTCAGGCGGAAAGAAAGTGAGCCCAGATGGAAGGAAGAATGAGGGCACAGGAAGGAAGAGCAACAAGCATGGTCCCGCTTCCAAGGGACAAAGGCTTAGGACAAATGAAAACTTCATTCACCACCTGAAAATCTTGCTATTTTAGGATAGTCGTTCTCAAAGTGTGGTTTGGGGGTTTCCAAGAACTCCGGGGATCAAAACTATTTCCATAACAATGGTAAAATGTTTTTGTCTTTTTCGCTAGAAGTATCTCACAAGGGTTCTGTGGAGTTTTCCAGAGACCAACTTGTGATGTCACAACAGAATGAATACAGAAACGAATATGAGAATCCAGCTATCTTCCATGAAGGCAGACATTGAGAGATCTATAAAAATGTAAGAGTGTCATTCTTACACACATATAGTGACTTTTCATCAAAATATTCCCTTTAACATCAAATAGGTTTTATTATTGCTATTTTTAAATTAATTAATAAGTGTCTCAGTTGCAATCCCTAATAAAGTAGATGTAACCTACATAAACAAAAGTTCTCTAGGGGCTTCATTAATTTTTTAAAAAGATTTTATTTATTTGTCAGAGAGAGAGAGAGAATGAGAGAGAGAGCGAGCACAGCAGAGGGAGCGGCAGGCAGAGGGAGAAACAGGCTCTCCGCTGAGCAAAGGGCCTGATGTGGGACTCGATCCCAGGACTCTGGGATCAAACCCGAGCAGAAGGCAGATGCTTAACCAACTGAGCCACCCAGGCACCCCACTTCATTAATTTTTAAGAGTATAAAGGGGTCCTGAGGTAAGAACCCAGTTTGTGAACCACTGTCTTGGAAAAGAATGTTTGAGACTTATAATAAGGTAGGTCCTGGGATGGAGCCCCGCATCGGGCTCCCTGCTCGGCAGGAAGCCTGCTTCTCCCTCTCCCACTCCCCCTGCTTGTGTTCCCTCTCTCACTGTGTCTCTCTGTCAAATAAATAAATAAAATCTTTAAAAAAGAATAAGGTAGGAAACTGCTGACGACAATAAGCATTTCGGAACAACTTACAAATATCATCATAATCTATTTTAAGATAACAAAGCTTTTGAACTTCAAACTCCACTTGAGATCAACAGGATTTTCATGTCTTTTGTTGCAAAGCCAAAACACCCTATGAAAAATACATCTTCAAAGGAAACAATGTTTGAAGACAGAGCCACCCAGCAGATTTATGCAAAGTGCAGAATTCTGCATTTTGCAGCTGAGAAGGTCAGAGAAGACATGAAGGTACTTGGGACACTTCTCCCACTTTGTCAAGAGTGCTGCTTACCGGCACCAACATCATTTATAATTGTCTCAACTGCTTGTTTTCCCTTTGGGTCTGCGGCACAAACTGTTCTGGGAATGAAAATACGCAAAACCTCCACCAAGGCCCATGGCTTCCTCTGTGCTCTAGTCTAAATGTCTACAAGCCTTTTAAGAACTGTCAAGCTGTCCCTTTCAGCTTTGGAGAGGAATGCAAGTTGAGCTGCGCTAATTGAGTATGAAGCACCAAGAACTACCAATGAAATGAAGGGGTCAAATCTATTTTCTGTGACGACACAGAATGCTAACTACAACGCAGGAAAATGGCAATTAAATGAGAACAAATTTTGAAACTGAAGCATCAAGACAGTCTCCTTAAACTGCTGTTAAAAACTCAAAACTCAGGGCACCTGGGTCGCTCAGTTAGTTGGGCGACTGCCTTCGGCTCAGGTCATGATCCTGGAGTCCCGGGATCGAGTCCCGCATCAGGCTTCCTGCTCAGCAGGGAGTCTGCTTCTCCCTCTGACCCTCCCCCCTCTCATGTGCTCTCTCTCTTTCATTCTCGCTCTCAAATAAAGAAAGAAAAGAAAAAAGTTATTAAAAAGCAAAACAAAAAAACCCCCTCAAAACTCAAGAGGACTGAGGGAGGTAGCAACCCAAAAGTTCAAAGAACATAGAAAAAGTCTTCCAATCATTTTACACCTGTTAAAATGACTAAAATCAAAAAGACAAGAAATAGCAAGTGTTGGCAAGAGAAACACTTGGGAGGAAAAGGAACCCTTGAACACTGTTGGTGGGTATGTAAATTGATGCAGCCAGGGTGGAAAACAGTATGGCAGTTCCTCAAAAAATTAAAAATAGAACTACCATATGATCCAATAATTCCAATATTGAATATTGACCTAAAGAAAACAAAAACACTAATTTGACAAGATAAAGCACCCCTATGTTTACTGCAGTATTATTTATAATATCCAAGATATGGAAGCAGTCCAGGTGTCCATTGATAGACAAATGGATAAGGAACACACACACACACACTGGACTATTACTCAGCCATAAAAAGGATGAAATTGTGCCATTTGCAACAACACGGATGGACCTAGAGGGTATTATGCTAAGTGAAATTCCCCAAAGAAAGACAAATACCATATGATTTCACTGATATGTGGAATCTTAAAAAAAAATGAATAAACCAACAAGCAGAATTAGACCTATAAATACAGAGAAGAAACTGATGGTTGCCAGAGGGAAGGCGGGCTTGGGTGAAATGGGTGACGTGGAGGGGGAGGTTCAGGCTTCCAGTTATGGAATGAGTAAGTCACGGGACGAAAGGCAGAGTGCAGGGAATCTAGTTGAGTGGTGACAGGTGGCAGCTACACGTGCGGGCAGCTCGGCCTAACGTCTGGTTGTCCAATCCCTACATTGCACACCTGAAACTAGCGTCCCATTGTGCGTCAACGATGCTCAAAAAAAGGAGAAGCCCTCTGGAAAACGTTCTCGTGAAAGGAAACCTCTTCATCTGTCACCTGAAAACGTACGCTGACGCCGACGAGGGGTGATACAGTGTGGAGACACAAAGGGAAGTTTCACAGTCTTTTGAAGTGGTTTCAGTGTATTTTGGGAAATTTAGAACATGTGCTGGCCTTCACATCAAGGATGAAGTTACAGTATTTTTAGTCAATGCTGAATGACATATCAAGAGTCTCAACGACTTTACGATTACATTTTTACTTATTGCAAAACGGGTTCTTTCCCATCGCCAAAGGGTGTGTGTGTGAGGGACAGTTTTGCAGGCAGCTGCATCTGGACAGGTCAGAGCCTGAGGCCCAGAGCCCACCATAGACGCTAGTGGTGTGGTCAGGATCTGGACCTGGGGCCCCCGCCCCAGCACCAGGCCGGGCTCTTTTTTTCCGTGAAACACCTAGCGTGTAACCCCCGCCTCGTCGGCCTTCTGTCGGCACTGTCCCGAAGCGGACCTCCTGCTTGCCACTCTTGGAGCGTTTTCCAGTCCCTCACTAGACTTCCCGGGGTTGGTCAGCGCCACGCTCTTGGATCCCTCCACGTACTCTTTCCCAGCCCTTCCCGAGAGCGCACGGGAGGGCGGGTTAGAGCCGGCACTGGCGGCGGGACGGCTGGCAGGGATTCACGCGACTCTTCGCGTTCTCCCCGCGGGCTTCCTTCCTTTGTATACCTTCGCTGCGTTCCCCCGCCCCTGCCTCTTCCTCCAGGCTCTTTCCTAGGGTTCTGTCCTCCACCTTCACTCTCCTAGGGCTCAGTCTGGCCCATTTCAGCGACTCTCGGGGTCTTACCACCCACCCTCTGCGGGCGACCACCCAATCTGCGCCTCTCGCCGCCCCCTTCCCTCGCTGCGGAGGACGCCGCACGTCCGAGGCAGGCTTAGGGAAGCAGATGAATATTCCATCTCGTTACGCTGTGGCCCCACAGAACTTGGTCCAGGCCCTCGGTCCAGGCCTTCGTCCATGGAGGACCTTCCCCTGTGACTCGTTCCCACCAATCGCCCTTCACATGCCTCCTTCCTGATCATCCTGCAGGCGTCCACTGAGGTGTAATTTTATCCCAGAAGCCCTTCCTGACCTTCTTGCTCCTGTCCCCAGGTCGGGTGCAAGGTGTCCCAGTGTAGCAGCCGGCTGTTCACCTCGACAGTACACACCCAGAACCCTTCTCCCGTCTGCCTCCCACCTCCCACCCTGGGGTGTCTCAGCACGGGACCGCAGCAGCTCTGCCCCGGGCCTGGCACACAGCAGGCGTTCAAGCTCTAGCCCTGGCCGGCCTGAAGCACCACGCCGCGGACATGACCTTCGGGGAAACAGGTGGAGAGCGAGTCAAGACTAAGTTCTTGCACCCCCTGGTGGCTGAGGCCTGGGGCCCCCAGAGCGTCTAGGGGGCTGATTCAGGGACAGCCGCGGCGGCGCAGGCGCGGAGAGGCCGGGCTGGCAGCACGAGGTTCGGGCTGCGTGGGCGCTGGCGCGTTCTGATTGGAGGGCCCGGGCAGGGCGGGCTCAGCGGCACGAGGTTCTGGCTGCGTGGGCGCTGGCGCGTTCTGATTGGAGGGCCCGGGCAGGGCGGGGTCAGCGGCACGAGGTTCTGGCTGCGTGGGCGCTGGCGCGTTCTGATTGGAGGGCCCGGGCAGGGCGGGGTTGGCTGCACGAGGTTCGGGCTGCGTGGGCGCTGGCGCGTTCTGATTGGAGGGCCCGGGCAGGGCGGGGTCGGCTGCACGAGGTTCGGGCTGCGTGGGCGCTGGCGCGTTCTGATTGGAGGGCCCGGGCGGGGCGGGGTCAGCGGCACGAGGTTCGGGCTGCGTGGGCGCTGGCGCGTTCTGATTGGAGGGCCCGGGCGGGGCCGGGTCAGCGGCACGAGGTTCGGGCCGCGTGGGCGCTGGCGCGTTCTGATTGGAGGGCCCGGGCGGGGCCGGGTCAGCGGCACGAGGTTCGGGCCGCGTGGGCGCTGGCGCGTTCTGATTGGAGGGCCCGGGCGGGGCGGGGCCGCGTTCCTGGCGTCACCACGTTGCGCCGTCACGTTCCCGAGTCGTCTGTTCCCGCCGCTCCGCGGGGCAGTTGAGACGGCGTCGACGCTAGGCCGGCAGCATGCTGCGCAAGCTCACCCTCGACCAGATCAACGACTGGTTTACGATCGGCAAGACCGTGACGGATGTGGAGCTGCTGGGCTCGCCGCCCGCTTTCCCGGCCGAGGCGGCCAGGGACGAGGCGCAGCGCCGGGACGCGGCCCCAGGCTTGGCCCCCGCGGCCCAGGCCCAGCCCGTGGCGTCCAGGAGGTAGGAGGCCGGAGAGGCGTGGGCGCGGCCCGGGACGGGGGGCGGTGGGTGCGTGGCCTCCCCGGGCGCCGCGTGACTCCTCCGTGGCCCCCAGGCTGCCGCGGAGCGAGCTGGCAGTCCCACGGGCCTCATCCAGTGACCCAGGCACTGGGTCCAAGGGACGAAGAGAGCCTTGGCCCCTTCCGCAGGCCGAGCCACCCCAGACCCTGGTTCCCTTTCTCAGTGTTTTATTAACAGGCCTCGTCTCTTAGAGCCGTTGAGGTTTAGAGAACAATCGAGCGGAGTCCCGAGGCCTGAGTGCCTCCCTCACCCCCTCCCCCAGCTTCCCTGCTGTTCGTGCCTTGCGCTAGCGTCGCTCGTGTGTTACCGCGGAGCAGCCCCTGCGCGCTCGTCCTCAGTAACCCGAGTCGGTGGCGGCGGCGCGTGTGGTTGTGGACAGGCGGCGACCACGGATCCTTGTTTGTCCTGCGTTTTCCATCGTCTTACAGTTGGAATCAGAGCGCGCATTGCCTTTTCAGAGTGGCTGCTTTGATTTTGCAACACGCAGTTAGGTTTCCTTCATATTTTCTCGTGGCTTGGTAGCTTTTTTTTTATTTTCTATGAGTGCTGAATAATAATCCCTGTTGTGGATGGATGTAGCACAATCTGCATTCAGCTACTGAAGGATGCCGGGTGGCTTCCAAGTTTTGACAATTATGAGCAAAGCTGTGGTAAACATTTCTGTGCAGGTTTTTGTGGGTCAAAAGTTTTCGCCCATTTGGGTGAATATTAAGCGGTTGGAATGCTGGATCTTTGTTCAGTTTTATTAATGCTCTTCCTCCCACTATTTTTTTTTTAAGGATTTTTTTATTTACTCCAACTATTTTTTGACTGAAGTAACTGCTGTTCATCTGTTCCCATGATTTTGGTGGAAATAAAAAGGCAAGAGGAGGCCTTCCGTTTTTTAGAGAACCCAGATCGGGTGTGTAGAAACACCTCTCTCCCCAAAGCAGGCCAGTGTGGAAGTACTCCCCTCTTGGGAGTATCTGTGTCACTGCTTGGACCGCGACCCCCCCCCGCCCCCCCCCAAGTTCAACGCCTTTTACAGCTGAAAGGGTGGTTTTTGTTTTTTACTTTCTAAAAAAGTTACTCTTGTTTGTTGGCTCCATCAAGTTTTCATAAGCTTCAGGCCCTTGTAGAGTCAAGGGCAACGGGATCTTTGGTACATTTTTTTCTTGGATACAGGGAGGGGACAAAGAGAGCCTCGTGCAGCTTTAGAGCGGCTGTTTTATTTCTGTTTTGCACACTTTGTTTCCTTGAAGAGTGCTGGTGAATGGTCCTGTAGACTATCCTGTCTCTTTAATGCTCCTCTGCTTGTAGCAGGCAGAGCTGTACTGCTTTTATTTACTTATTTATTTTTTAATATTTTAAGATTCATTTTAAATAATTTTTATGTTAATCACCATACATTACATCATTAGTTTTTGATGTAGTGTTCCGTGATTCATTGTTTGTGCACAACACCCAGTGCTCCATGCAGAATGTACCTTCTTTAATACCCATCACCAGGCTAACCCTTCCCCCCACCCCCCTCCCCTCTAGAACCCTCAGTTTGGTTTTCAGAGTCCATCGTCTCTCATGGTTCCTCTCCCCCTCTGACTTCCCCCCCTTCATTCTTCCCGTCCTGCTATCTTCTTCTTTTTTCTTAAAATATGTTGCATTATTTGTTTCAGAAGTACAGATCTGTGACTCAACAGTCTTGCACAATTCACAGTGCTCACCATAGCACATACCCTCCCCACTGTCTATCACCCAGCCACCCCCTCCCTCCCACCCCCCACCACTCCAGCAACACTCCCTTTGTTTCCTGAGATTAAGAATTCCTCATATCAGTGAGGTCATATGATACATCTCTTTCTCTGATTGACTTATTTCACTCAGCATAACACCCTCCAGTTCCATCCACATTGTTACAAATGGCAAGATCTCATTCCTTTTGATGGCTGCATAATACTCCATTGTGTATATATACCACCTCTTCTTTATCCATTCATCTGTCGATGGACATCTTGGCTCTTTCCACAGTTTGGCTATTGTGGACGTTGCTGCTATAAACATTGGGGTGCACGTACCCCTTTGGATCCCTACATTTGTATCTTTGGGGTAAATACTTAGTAGTGCAATTGCTAGATCGTATGGTAGCTCTAATTTCAACTGTTTGAGGAACCTCCATACTGTTTTCCAGAGTGGTTGCACCAGCTTGCATTCCCACCAACAGTGTAGGAGGGTTCCCCTTTCTCCACATCCCCGCCAACATCTGTCGTTCCCTGACTTATTAATTTTAGCCATTCTGACGGGTGTGAGGTGGTATCTCATTGAGGTTTTGATTTGGATTTCCTTGATGCCGAGTGATGTTGAACACTTTTTGATGTGTCTGTTGGCCATTTGGATGTCTTCTTTGGAAAAATGTTCATGTTTTCTGCCCATTACTTGATTGGGTTATTTGTTCTTTGGGTGTTGAGTTTGATAAGTTCTTTATAGATTTTGGATACTAGCCCTTTATCTGATATGTCATTTGCAAATATCTTCTCCCATTCTGTCGGTTGTCTTTTGGTTTTGTTGACTGTTTCTTTTGCTGTGCAAAAGCTTTTTATCTTGATGAAATCCCAATAGTTCATTTTTGCCCTGGCTTCCCTTGCCTTTGGCGATATTTCTAGGAAGAAGTTGCTGTGGCTGAGGTCTCTTTTTCTCAGCCTTTTTATTTTCCATCATTTGGTCTTCTATGTCGCTGATTCTCTCTTCTGCCTCACTTATCCTAGCAGTTAGTGCCCCGATTTTTGATTGCACCTCATTAATAGCATTTTTGATTTTGACTTGGTTAGATTTTCATTCTTTGATTTCTCCAGAAAGGGTTTCTCTAATAACTTCCATGCTTTTTTCAAGCCCAGCTAGTATCTTTAAAGTCATGATTCTGAACTCTAGGTCCGACATCGTACTAATGTCCGTATTGAGTAGGTCCCTGGCTGACGGTACTATCTCTTGTTCTTTTTGCTGAGGTGATTTTTTTCATCTTGTCATTTTGTCCAGAGGAGAACAGATGAATGAGAGAACAGAAGGCTAACAGGTTAACAATGTCCCCAGCAAATATACTCTATACGAATCAGAAAAGACCTGAAACCAGGGGACAAGAAAGGGAAAGAAAGAAGAGAAAAAAAAAGGAAAAAGAAAAAGATAAAAACAAAAACAGAACAAAACAAAAAAAAACAGAATATGATCAAATATGATCAGGCTAGTGCATGGATCAGTGCCACACACTAGCTTTTGGACATATTTTGGTCTCTTAGAAGAAAGTGCCTGCTAAAATTTTAAAGGAAGAAAGACATATATGTATAAAATAAGGGTTGATACAATGAGGGATGGAAGATGACTGTAAAGATGAAAATTATAAAAGATTTTATAAAAGGAATTGATAAGTTGTTTTTAAAAAGAAAGAAGATTTAAAAAGAAAAAGAAAAAAGAAAAAAAAAGGGAGAGAATGTGATCAGGCAGGAGAATAGAACAAAGCCATACACTAGTGATTTAGGGTATATTTTGATCTGTTAGAAGAAACTGTATCTCAAAATTTTAAAAAGAGAACAACTTATATATATATATATATATATATGCGCCAAAAATAAGGGTAACTACTATGAAGGGATAAAAATATGACTCTTCCAGAAAGTGGTCACTTTTCTGTTCAGAGTGCTGTTACTAGTCTTATTTTCGATCTCCTGTTGAGTTCGTAGGTGTTCAGAATGGTTTGATCCCTATTCAGCTGAATTCCTGAGACCAGACGAAATCCAGGTCTCCTACTCCTCCGCCATCTTGCTCCGCCCCCCTCTATTGCTTTTAAATAGCTCATTGTGTGGTAGTGGAAGTAAATTATCGACCTTTTCAGAAACTGGAAGTACAGATTTAAATGTTCTTCTAACTACTAAGGATCAATTTTTAAAATTTCCAGTCCTTCATGGACTGAGACGTTGAAAAATCAATAAGAATGAAGTGTCAGAGTAATGGAATGAAAACAAAGTATAAGCCCATTTAAAATATAGTCAACACGTAAAATTATTTTGTAAAATTGTCATAAACATTTCAACTTCCGTAGGTAAGTAGAAACAGGCAAATAACTAAAGACGGGCAGATAACGTTGAGGTTTGCTTGTCTGTATAGTGCTTTGAGTCTGGGTAGTACTTCTTCTGGAAGTCCCGTCCTGGGCCTTTACCGCATACCTAATGCCAGAGGTTCTACGATGTAGTAGGCTCTCAAATATAGTTATATTATTGCATTTTTGAAATAACCCCTTGACGTTGATGGCATTATCTTGATTTTGTAGAAATCTGAAGGAAACAGATTTGGGTGGTAAAGTGGCTTGCCTGATAGAATGATCCACACCCTCCACCCCACAAAAAGAAAACCACTAGAACCTGTGACTACCTTATATTACATTGGCAAAAGGGATTTTGCTGATGTAATAACTAAGGTTATAGATCCTAAAATAGGGAGATTACCTGGATTGTCTAATCACATGAACCTTAAAAACAGAGACCTTCTCCGACTGGAGCCAGGGATTTGAAACATGAGAGGGACTTGACCAGTTGTTGCTAGACTGAGCCACAAAGGAAGTAGAAGAATGTGGGCAGTTGGGGGCAAAGATGGGATCCTGGCTGACAGCCTTTAGGGAAATGGGGACCTCCGTCTTACAGCTTAAAGGAACTGAATTTGGCTGACAACCTTAATGATCCTGTTATAGTAAATGCAGCCTTGCTAACGTTTTTTTTTTTTTTTTTTTGGAGAGAGGGAGAGGGCGCGGGGGTGGGGGACAGCGGGACAGAGACAGAATCTTTTTTTTTTTTTTAAAGATTTTATTTATTTATTTGAGAGAGAGAATGAGAGAGAGCAAGCACATGAGAGGGGGGAGGGTCAGAGGGAGAAGCAGACTCCCTGCCGATCAGGGAGCCCGATGTGGGACTCGATCCCGGGACTCCAGGATCATGACCTGAGCCAAAGGCAGTCGCTTAACCAACTGAGCCACCCAGGCGCCCCAGAGACAACCTTTAGCAGGCTTCATGATCAGCGTGGAGCCGTATGTGGGGCTCAATCTCAGGACCCGGAGATCATTACCTGAGCCAAAATCAAGAGACGGAGGCTTAACTGACTGAGCTACCCAACCAACATCTTGATTTTGGCCTCATGGGACCTTGAGCAGAGGACCTAGTTGAGTCCACCTGAAGTTCTGATTTACAGAAACTGTGAGAGGATAGATTTGTATTGTTTCAAACTGCTGAATTGCTGAGTTTGTGGTAATTTGTTACGGCAGCAACAGAAAACTAATACAGTGGTAGAGTTGGGATTGACTTAGGGTGAGCTGACCTGAAGGCCAGTC
Source organism: Eumetopias jubatus (assembly GCF_037043125.1). Taxonomy (NCBI): domain Eukaryota; kingdom Metazoa; phylum Chordata; class Mammalia; order Carnivora; family Otariidae; genus Eumetopias; species Eumetopias jubatus. Next base: position 2,076,548 of record NW_028274813.1, on the reverse strand, counting down.
TCAGCCACAGTGGCTGGCTTGTTGACTAATGTCTTTCCAGAAAGGAGACTTTGAGTAGGTTTTGACGTTGGTGAGAAAAACATTTGACGTACAGGAAGACAGGCTTTACAAGCATAGGATATCACACAGTGAAACCACGTCTGAGAGGACAGTCAGCCTAAGTAGCTTAGAGTAGCTCTCTGGAGTTCAGTCCACAAGAGCACTGTTAAATCAGCTTTATAGGTCGTGTGAGTAGTGACCACCAGCATTAAAAGAAGAGAAATAGGGGCGCCTGGGTGGCTCAGTTGGTTAAGCGACTGCCTTCAGCTCAGTCCCGCATCGGGCTCCCTGCTCAGCAGGGAGTCTGCTTCTCCCTCTGACCCTATCCCCTCTCATGTGCTCTCTCTCTCTCATTCTTTCTCTCAAATAAATAAATAAAATCTTTAAAAAAAAAAGAGAGAGAAATAGAAAATATCAGACCCTTTAGCACCTTAAAGTGTACTTTGTCCCAGAGAAGACTTTCCCACTATATCCGGTGGTTCCTTTTTACGTAATTCAGTGTTTCCTTCTTGGCACATCTCAGGTGGGTTAAGTGCCTGCTGTGTTGAGCTTTGTGTCAGGGGACACAGGTGCACAACAGTCTCAGTCCTTCTGACAAGGGAAGTCCCATTTTATAGCTGAGGTTCAGATCACTTGTTAAGAAAGTTACTTCCATCCCTTGTGTTATTATGTTGTAAGGATGGATGTGTTTGACTCCACGTATAAGTATATTAGTTTTTCCTTTTTGCCTTGTTGTTTTTCAGTATATAGGCTTTGCACAGATGTTAATGTGTGTGTCATTCTCCAAGGACTCTTATTTTCTGTTCACTCACAAAGGCCATGTCTTTTTAAAGACCTTCTTATCTGTTTAACAGATTTAGTTTGGTAGGTCACTTTGCCATTAAAGTGTTCTGTATCTGTGTGCCACTGGAGTGGAGTAGCTGTGTGAGAGAGAATAGGGGAGCTCAGAGGGAATGGAGCTGGGCCCAGAACTGTCCCTGAAATCAGGGAGGACTTTCTACTTCATCTGAGGCTACTGGGGAACCATTGGAGGGCACTCTAGGGTTGTGAGCAGAGCTGTGACATGACTTAAGGCTTTAACGATCCCTGCTGTGTGGAATGGACTGGAGAGGGCCTAGGGCAGAAGCAGGGAGATCAGGGAAGAGTCTGTTGGTATCATCTTTGACATCACCTTTATATGTCAGCTTGGCTGGGCCATCATGCCTGTATTTGGCCCAGCATGATTCTGGATGTTTCTGTGAAGGTGGTTTTTGAATGAAATTAACATCTAAGTGGATGGATTTTTAGTAAAGCAGATTACCTTCCGAATTGTGGGTGGGCCTCATCAAATCAGTTGAAGACATGGCTAGCGAAAAGACTGACCTCCTGAAACAGGACGGAATTCTGCCAAATCCCTTTAGACTCGGACTGCAACTTCTCCTTGGGTTTCTAGCCTGCTGGCCTAGCTAATTCCTTAAAATAAATCTCTCTCTCTCTCTGTGTACGCACTCGTCCTGTTGGTTTCTTTCCTCTGGAGAACGCTCACTAACACGGCACCCCAGGAGAGAGGGTGGTCGGTTAGACCAGGACTGTAGCAGTGGGGGTGGTAAGCGCAGCGTAGTTTGCGTATGTTTCTAAGACAGAGGCGAGGCCTTTGTAGCTGGACCAGATACAGAACATGAGTGGGGAGGCCAGTCATGGGCGACACCAAGGTTTCCGGCTGAGCAGCTGGAGCATGTTGCCATTTACTGAGAAAGGAAGACTTCAGGAGGGGCTGGTGGATGGGGAAGCGGTAGGAGTTTGATTCGAACACTTTAACTTGATATTACTAGTAGGTACTGTAGATGTGGGCAGTAAATATAAGCATCTGGAGTTGAGGAGAGAAATCTGGCTAGAGCCAGATGTTTGGGGATTTAAGGCTTTGAGACAAATGATCTCACCCACACTATGGGTGGTGGATCCTAGTGGGTGATTGAGTGTGGAGGGAGAGGAGGTCCAAGGACCCAGGCCTGGAGCCCTTGAACATTTAGAGGTTGACAAGATGGAATGAACAAAGGAGGGTGAGAAGGCGCAGCTGGAAGGCTCAGAAGAAAACCAAGCGAGTGACCCTCCCCACTTGAAGTAAACAACTGTTTGCCCAGTACCCCATGTGCTTTTCTTAGTACCTGTATGGAATTCCTTTATGTTGTTTTCCCCATGTAAGACTTTCGTGAGTTAACAGATTATCAGCAAATCTCCACCTCCTAGTGCCTGACATACTGTAGGAACCCAGATACTTGTTTGCATGAATGAACTGCCTTAGTAGATCCCAGTTATTGATTGCTTATGATATACTGGAAATGAGAGTGCCCTCCTTATCCACTCCTGCCTTGACTGAATCATGAAATCTGTCTTACTCCTTTGATCATAGCTGATTTCCCTAAGGGGTGTGTGTGTGTGTATGTGTGTTTTCAATCCAATGAAAATCAAAATATCCTGGCAACTGTACTGTAAAATGTTTCCAGGATAAGAGCACACTTCACTGTTTATACTTTCACCACCCCGGACTAAGTAAACCACCATCATCTCTTTCCTGGATTATTGCAAAAGGCTTCTATTTTTATCCTCCTAGCTTCCATCCTTGCCCTCCAACAATTTATTCTAGCACCTAGAAGAATACCTGGCATGAAGTAGATGCTCAGTTACTATTTGTTAAATGAGCAAATTTTTATGTAAACATTCACTCCCAAGGTTCTTTGAGTAGGTGTACGGCTTTCTGTGGATAGATTGCCATTAGAACAAAATGCAGACTCTGTCGTGGCTTGCCAGGCCTTCCTCCATCTGGCGTCTGCCTAATCTGCTGTACTCTGGCCACATTGGCATTTTTTCTGTGTCTGGAAGACACTGAACTCATTTCTGCCTTGGGGCTTCTGCATCTACCTCTCTGCCTGGAATGCCCCCCCGCAGTCTAGTTTCTTCCCGTGACTGAGTGCTCTCCTCATTCTGGGCCCTGTTCCAATGTCTTACTTCTTGCAGAGGTCTCCTATGGCCTCCACAGCTGCACAAGTCCTCCCACACCTCCTCTCTCTGCCTCTCTAATCTCTTTCAACATTTTTTTTCTCCTCTAAAGCCCTTACCATGTGCCCCAAGTCTTATTTGTTTGTGAGGTATTTTTGGTCCCTCTGCCCTCCGGAATGGTTCTGAGATTCTGGCTTATAGAATTGGATGGCTTGGTGGTGGTGTCATGTACTGAGCTTAAGATTTAAATAGCTATGGGCGCCTGGGTGGCTCAGTTGGTTAAGCGACTGCCTTCAGCTCAGGACATGATCCTGGAGTCCCGGGATCCAGTCCCGCATCGGGCTCCCTGCTCAGCGGGGAGTCTGCTTCTCCCTCTGACCCTCTTTCCTCTCGTGCTCTCTCTCATTCTCTCTCTTTCAAAATAAAAAAAAAATCTTAAATAAAAAAAGCAAATTTCTTTGTTAAAAAAAAGATTTAAATAGCTATGCTTTTCGTTTGTGGATGTATGTTGTTTTGATTCCTTTGTTTCTTTCTTGATTTTTATTTATCCTTTCAAAAAACAAACTCTGTGCTTGCCTGTGGGCATCCAAGAGGAGGTGTGTCAAGTAGGCAATTGACTATGCATTTGGAGCTCAGAGAGTAGGTCGAGGCTGGAGGGGTGCAGGGGCCTGACAGAGTGACATGAATCCCCAAGCTCTTGTTCCCTGATACCGGGCAAGCCATTGAACGTGTCCAAGGCTGTTTGTTCATCTGCCAAGTGGGACTAATATTACCTACTTTCGAGGAAAGGATTGAATGAGAGTATATATGCAGTGCCTCGCACAGTGTCTGGCATGTGGAAGAATGACTTTAACACTGTTAAATGGATTGGGCTGGTTGATAATGCTAACTCTTGAGAGCTTATGATGTGTCACATGCAGAGTACTTTTATGTGGATTAATGTATTTACACCTCACTATTTCCTAGCTAAAGCTTTTAGTCATTGCGTCAATACTCTCTCTTTATAAAACATGCCTGAAGCTTTCCTGGTATTCTTCTCCCCCATCCGCACCCCCCTTATGTTTTTGAGGTTCATCTTCCTCCCAACTTTAGGTACTATAACCAGCCCAAAGTATAGAAGCAGGATCTGTTAATATTTAGGAAGTTATTTGTGTTAAAATTTTTATTTGATTTGTAGATTTTCTAGGAACAACTATAGCTTTAAATTACGTACACCAATGCTCTCACTGGAAATGTGGTTATTAGGTTATTGTCAAAACAAACAGAGATGGAGACTTTGCGTACCAAAATGCAGTGTATTTCTTCCACTCCCCTTTAAAGTCTGGTTGTGGAATTGATTGCGTCATGGGTGACTTAGAGCAGCGTGGGGTTCATGTTCCTCCTTGACTAGTGGGTCACCTAACTGTCTGCAGCTTCTTCAGTTGCAGGAAGCTTCGGACAGGGGGGACTTGAGAAAATTCTCTTCTTCCTGTCTGGATAGGGAGCATGGCACCTCTCAGAAGTGTGGTGGGCTTGGTCATTTCTTTTGTGCGGTGGCTGATGGAGATGCCTTGTGGAGAGAATGGAGTGTTTGTGGCCTCTTTCTGGTGTGTTTTTCCTAACCCACATGGTGAGGTGGCCAGTTCTAGTGCCGCATTTCATAGACAAACTCCATGTTGTTTAAAACAGAAATTTTGGGGCGCCTGGGTGGCTCAGTCGGTTAAGCGACTGCCTTCAGCTCAGGTCATGATCCTGGAGTCCCGGGATCGAGTCCCACATTGGGCTCCCTGCTCGGCAGGGAGTCTGCTTCTCCCTCTGGCTCTCTTCCCTCTCGTGCTCTCTGTCTCTCATTCTCTCTCTCAAATAAATAAATAAAATCTTAAAAAAAAAAACAGAAATTTTGTTATCACCATTGAGGCAATAATATTAAAACTCTATTTTTAATGTATTCACTGGACAATAATCAATTATGCACTTCTGGGGATACTTAGCTCTTCCACAATTTCTACTTTAAGACTTTTATAGTGATTAAAGAGTCATAAATAGCTCATGAAAACAATCAAAAGGGAACAGGAATGAGAGGTGTCTTTATTTTAGATCCACTTAGGGCTGTGTTTCCACTCGTCTTATTAAACCCTGGTCAGGTTGACACCATTTATGACACAGGATTAAAGACCAAATTGAAGCTCGTTCAGAATGGTGTAGATGTTGGCCAAGAGTCCAGGAAAAAACAATTCAGAAGGGTTTTTTTTTTGGAGTGGATATTGAGTTCTAGTCTTCAATATTTTTCCTCTTAGATGGGGAAAAAACAGCAGATCTCTAAATATAAAGTAAACATTAGGTTCCTTGGACTTACTTTTAAGATGATAAAGATCCTAGGACTTTATAAAAAAAAATCCAGTGATTAGTTTTCTACTTTAATGAAATTATGAAATATTGAATTTTGTATATTGAATATTTGCTATATTTTTAGAGAGGACTGGAGGGGCAGAGGGAGAGAGAGAATCTTAAGCAGGATCCATGCTCAGCAGGGAGCCCAACCTGGGGCTCGATCCCACGACCCTGAGATCATGACCTGAGCCGAAATCAAGAGTTGGAGGCTTAACTGACTAATAAGCCACCCAGGGGCCCCAGAATATTTGTTATTTTCAATGAACCCAGCCTGTTTCTTTTTAATGATACAATATAGCTCTATATTTTTTACTTTCCCCTTGTGTTAATTGAGATTAAAAGTGTTGTAATTATTAACAACTTTGAATGTTGAAGTAAAGCACTACTTAGTCTTTAAACTGCACATTATTTTCTCTGTCACTGCCCATCTTCCCCTTCCCCGCTGAGAATGACTGAGCTGGAATCATTTCTGTGTTATATTGTAAAAGCAAGATTCACATCAATCATTTATTTTATTCTATACATAGCTTCCTTTCGGAATAAAAGTCAAGGTTAATGTCTAATTTTCACACAGAATTTGTCCAGTTCCATACTTGTTCCTGTGAGATGTGTTTGAAGTCTAAGAAAATACTTCAAATGTGTTTTTCGGTCTTTAGGAATCATTTTAGTTAAAAGTATACAGTTCAATAAAACATTGCATTTTTAGAGCGGATAAAAAAGGAACACTATTTGAAACATAGGATGCATAGTTAAAAACTACTTAACATCTGACTTTGCAACAGAGAAACATGAAATCACATTACTTTTTTGTATTCTTAATATTAAGAGTTCTGCTTCTAAAGATGGCCATAAAAACTTCTCTGGTTATAAGTGACTTAACTTGATGGGTAATAATATGGTAGGTTCCATATTCTATGCGAGAATGCTGGGAACCTGTTCTTTGTGGTTTTGTCCACGTAACTAGAAATCGTGGGTATTTCGTCTTTATTGGAACCCCTGGAGCTTGTGCCCAGGATCACAGAAGGAACAGGACAGTCTGTGTTCCCTGACTCTTCCGCGCCTTCTTGCTGGTTACCTTTGTTAGTACTGTTTAGGAAGTCTTTCAGAACTTGCTTGAAGATGTAAACTATTTCCCATGGCAGTACATCATTTTCTGCTAAAACTTCTCGAAATCTGCAGGGAAACCAGTAATGAACATTCAGTTCAGAAACTTTCTTTTTTCATACCTGTTTATCTCCAAAGTACAGCTTAAATAACATGATCCTATAGTAGTCGCTCACCTTTTTGAGTAATCTGCTCATTCCTTTAAAATTAAGCTTCTTAGTAAAGAAATTCTGAATATGGTTTAAACATATTTCCTAGCCAGTAAGATGTCAATGGATATTTTTGTCCAGTCTATCCTTGGGGATTTTGGTTGCCAGGTTTTTGATACACATGATTAAAGAATTTACATGATAGAATACAATTTCCAGTCTAGATGTATGAGGAACTTAGACTTGACAGTAGCAGAATATCACAAAAGAGAACATAGTATTTTTACCTGCTGAGAATAGTTCCAGTTTGACAAGGCTGAACTTGTGAGCAAAGGACTTCAAGTTGTCTTTGTTCCGTAGCTGGGATGGTCGTGTGGAGATTCTGGTAGTTTCTCAGCCAGTTGTAATCCACACCTGTTTTTTTAACTTTTTGTTCATTTTCGATCTCCTGTATTAATCTCTCTCGCTCCTTCAGGTGCCACTTTAATTCCCGAAGCAGAGTCTTTGTCACTACGTCGGAGCCAGGATAGTGTGTAGGTTTGTAGGAATCATATTTTGGCCATTTCATCCAGCCAAAAAGTGGCATTTTTAGCCTATGGAAATATCCTCACTTATTTATTTGCATAAAATGTTGTGGTTCTGATGAGCAATATCTTTCTTTGTAATAAATTTGCTAGAAAAGTGCATGAGTTTTTCACTGGTCAGAATAAGATTAGAACATGGATTAAAGCTTTTCAGTCTCTAACTAGGTCAGTACCAAAAACCAAGCTTTGAAAATACGTTTATGTAGCTAAGCAGAAATGAAATATACAAAGAGATAATCACCAGACTGAACATTCTCTGAAAATTAACACTGACACTTGGCTATAAAAAGTTCTTAGGAGGCTTTACAATATTAACGTATAAGAAGTGCTATCTATAAACACACTTTTGACTTAGGTTTTGTGCAGAAAATGTTTAAAGCGTACCTGGTAAGCTGGTGGATCCGATGTGGTGATGCTGCCAAAGAGCTTGCTTGAATTAGTGATGAAGCTGTGTTTTACTCAGGCATATGTTGTTCTCCTGGATGTATCCCCTGTTGGAAGGAATGAGCCTCCTTATTTACCCACTGAAACTGTATTTGAAATAAATAAGTTTCTATGTTAGGAATGAGGTTGTGATGTCTTCATTTAGGGAGACTGCTCATTAATTCACCTTGTAAGGAAGCTAGAAGAAATGACAAAAATAACTTACCATTCATTCTTCACAAATTATATAATGGTCTACCTTTTGAACGTAGCTCAGTCTATTTGAAAAAGATGCCGGCAGCAGTGGGCTCTGGTCCTAAATGCACTCAGACTTATCTTTGGTAATGAAATGAGAACAATAGTGTGAGGCACCACGGATGTGCTCCCAGCTACGGTGAAGACTGTCGCATGGTGCGATGCTCTGCTATGCATAGCTGTAGGTCACAGTTTAGTGCTGTATTTTTATGCCTGTAGAGCTCTAAAAATAACCACACTGCTTTTATTCTTCAGCTTAACTTTCAGGCCATCTAGAAGCCAGGTCACTGTCCCCTCCAATGAAAGCAGGAAAAAACGGATCAGTCTTGACGATTTGCAAAGTACCCATTTTGAGAAAATTTGTTATGATTGAGCAAAGTAGGCAAAGAATGCTGATATCCATCATGTGAAATATTTAGTAAAGGTTATTTTTTGTACACATTCTCTCTTTTTATTTATTTATTTTTATTTTTTATTTATTTATTTGACAGAGACAGATAGTGAGAGCAGGAACACAAGCAGGGAGAGTGGGAGAGGGAGAAGCAGGCTTCCCGTGGAGCAGGGAGCCCGATGCGGGGCTCGATCCCAGGGCCCTGGGATCATGACCTGAGCTGAAGGCAGACACTTAACGACTGAGCCACCCAGGCGCCCCTGTTTCTCTTTTTAAATAGTAGTTAAATTTATATATTTAAGCAAGTTGTAATGCCAGAGGACATAAATGCTCAAGTAGGTAACTCTAAAATATAATTTATAATCTCTTTAAAAACATAGCAATAATAGATTAAGGTTAGGAAAAAATAGAGATCTAAGAACATACAAAATTGAAAACAAAGTCTTATAATTCATTATAGAAGATCTAATATTAGAGTGTTTTCCTTTGGAGCTGAAGGTGAGACGCTTACACTTACTGCTTGGGTGAGTACCAATGATGCGTAATGCTCATTATTGTGCTATTTTTCATTCAGGTACTGTGTGTCTTTTGCTCAAGAGTGGACGGGTCTTATACTCTCTAGTTCTATGTTAAATGACTGCATGGTGGCTTTTTCTTTTATAACATTTGTTTCTTCCCTTGCTTTTTCCAGCAAGTGAACCATGAGGAACAGACGGGGTTTACATCAGACCTGTATGTCATGCATGATCAGGAGTGATGTGTGTGGTCAGCCTGGAGCTCCTACTGCTTGTCTGTGAGAAAAAGCCCAATGTCAGCATTCATTCTCTTCAATGAGAAGGTTTTCATATTACATTGTGTAGAGTACGAAAAGGAGAGGAGAGGAAAATTTATCATGACACAAGTGTCCTACCAGATTTTCTGCCAAAGTCACGATGAATCCTGACACTTCTCCCTTTGAATAACCTCGTTATTGCTTTAATTCTTAAAATTTTTGCCTCTGAGGACAACGTCAGACATGGATTGTTATGGAACATAAACCAGGTTCTTCTCAGGGCCCTCTGCAGTCTGGCGGCACCCCTTCCTACCTGGCGTCCCCTCTCGCCGCCCCCCCCCCAGACTGTGCCTTTCAGGCCTGACTGTCCCGATGCTTGTCGTGCTGCCTCTGACCCTTCAGAGCGGCTCACACTGACTCTGTCTTTGCAGATGTTTACTCTTTCTCTTTTCCACTTACCCACATCATAATTCTTGTTTCCAGGGCCCTGTTTAAATACCACCCCGTGTTTTTCTTCTGTCTGAGGGAAGACATCAGCATGTTTTCCTTGGCTCTGTTGTTCCTTTGAACTTACAGAAAGGTTGGTCTGTGTTCTTGTTCTCTGCTCCCTGTTTTCTAGTCCTTTCTGATTAGATTCTGCTCTGCCCTCCACTGGAATTGCTGGCTCTTAGTCACTCAGCAGAGTGTGATGACTGTGCTGTGGCCTAATGCTGGCTAGGGACTGGGGCTGCTGCAGTGGGCGAGACAGACCTAGTCTCTTCCCTTGTGGAGAGCACCTTCCGGTGGGAAGACGGGTAGGAGCAAGAGCCGTCCAGCAAGCTGGTCACAGATCACAGATGGGGGGCGGGTGTTTAATCCGCTGGAGGCCTCCCCACTTCCATGTGGAGGTCAGGGAAGGCCTTTCTGGGGAGGGGGTGTCCTTTGAGTGGAGATTTGAAGGTAAGTGAGCTACTACACAGAGAGCTCCTCGAAGACCATCTCCCACCCCCAGGACACTCAGTTGGCATCTGTCTTGCCATCGTGACGACTGCTCAAGTCCAACCCTCACAGAGCTTTTTCTTACCAATCAGCTTACATTCAGCACACCTTTCTCTGATGGGTTAATTGTGGAAACCTGTGTTTCTAGTGCTCAGGGCATGCTACTAGTATTATTATCAATTGTATTTTTTTCTGTCCTAGATCCTGAGATTGTTTGATTGAAATAGAGCCCAAATTTTCCAGTCATGTTCCTACTACCATGTAGATGGAGAATGTAAATATTTGTAGATCAGGGTAAGAAAGTACCTTTGTGGGGGCGCCTGGGTGGCTCAGTCGCTTAAGCATCTGCCTTCGGCTCAGGTCATGATCCCAGGGTCCTGGGATCGAGCCCTGCGTTGGGCTCCATGCTCAGCAGGAGGCCTGCTTCTCCCTCTCCCACTCCGCCTGCTTGTGTTCCCTCTCTCTGCTGTGTATCTCTCTGTCAAATAAATAAATAAAATCTTTAAAAAAAGTACCTTTGTGTCAATCCTTCCTGTTTATTAGGCTATGATCAGATTAACTTGGATTTTATTAAACATTTTAGTAAGTTGAATAAATGAATTGTTTGTAATGAATTATAACCTTAGGATATTTTGTGTGGAGGACATAAAAGTTAAACTATGAAACTGGTCAGTTTCTTTTTTGGTCATTGTCATTGCCTTCTCATGTGGTGTCCAGGAGCATTAGATAGCAATGAAGGGAAGACTTGTCACTGTAAGGAGACCGTCGATAGCCTGTTTTTAATTCCTTTGCTACTGGATTTAAAGTTCTGGATTATTGGTTCTTCTTTCTTTCGGCTGGTAAAGATGCAGTTAAGGGGCACATGGTTTCGGCTCAGGTCGTGATCTCAGGCTAGAGAAGGGAGCCCGGCATCAGGCTCCATGCTCAGCAGGGAGTCAGCTTATCCCTCTCCCTCTCCCCCCAATAAATAAATAAATAAATCTTAAAAAAAAAAAAAAAAGATGCAGTTAACATTTGAGGAGACACTAAAACTGTGTTAAATTTCTTTTCCCAGTGTTATTTTTTCTTTAAAATATTTTAATTAAAATACACTGATTCAGGGCGCCTGGGTGGCTCAGTCGTTAAGTGTCTGCCTTTGGCTCAGGTCATGATCCCGGGGTCCTGGGATCGAGCCCCGCATCGGGCTCCCGGCTCAGCGGGAAGCCTGCTTCTCCCTCCCCCACTCCCCCTGCTTGTGTTCCCTCTCTCACTGTGTCTCTGTCAAATGAATGAATAAAATCTTAAAAAAGAGATACACTGATGCATGTACCTTTTAAAAGGTAAAAATCACGTTTATATTGGGTTGTGCATATGTTCTTGATTTACAGGAATTCTTAACGTACTCCGGTGCCATGCACTGCAGATGTTTTCTCCTGAGTGACTATTGCTCTTGCCCTTTCTAGAGACGTTGTTCATCAGCTTAAATGACAGTTTAGCTTGTTGATATTGTCCTTTTTGACTTTTCCTTTTCGTGCTCCTGTTTATGAAGGCCTTCTCCAAAGTTCTTGAATGTTGGAGAGCATTAGCTTTTGGCGTAAAAACATAAGTGCCTGGGTTTTGAATCAGTTTGGAATTGATTTGAGATTGGTGTGAGGTGTAGGGTTTCTGAATTGGTAGCCAGTATCTTAAGTGGTCATTGCTCCATTCTGGAGATTTTCCTCATTCTTTATATGCTGAGTAGTTGTGTGTATCCTGGGCATTCTGATATTATGGGACTTTGGGGCTTGTTTAAATCCTCTGGGGAATGCAGCTGAGCAGCTGTGTTCAGGCAGCAAGTTCCTGCCAGCCTTCTGTGGGGTTCGAGGTCTCTGGGTTTTCTTTTCTTTTCTTTTCTTTTTTTTTTTTTTAAGATTTTATTTATTTATTTGACAGAGAGAGACAGCTAGAGAGGGAACACAGCAGGGGGAGTGGGAGAGGGAGAAGCAGGCTTCCCACTGAGCAAGGAGCCAGATGTGGGGCTTGATCCCAGGACCCTGGGATCATGACCTGAGCCGAAGGCAGACACTTAACCATCTGAGCTACCCAGGTGCCCAAGGTTTTGGTGGGTTTTCAGAGCCATTGCAGTGCTGTCTGGGTCTGTCCTGCTGGGTGCCACCTGCCGGCTGTTCTGTAGTTAAGCCCTCAGTCTTCAGTCTGTGGTGAGCTCTTGGGGGTCTGTGCATGCTCTGAAGCCTTGGGGTGAGCCCAGTAGCTTATGGATGGCCTTGGGGGGTGGGTCTGGATTTCCCAGGTACTCTCCTATCCCTAAGGCAGCTCCCCTTTTTGGTCCTTTATTGCTCTGCTCCACCCTGCGCTTCCTGCCAGTACATCTGCCTGCATTCACATCTGGGGTCAAGCAGTGGGAGGACCCAGGAGGAAAGTAGGCAGTGAGGGTCTACCCTACCCTCTGGGAGATGGTGTTTCCCCTCCTCAGAGTTTGAGGCTCTTGCTGACCCCTGGAACTTGAGAGAAAGGAGAAAAGAGAAAAACTGGGGACTGCCCTCACTTTGAGCATTTGGGGTCCCCTTTCTTGCTCCATGGGGCACAGGGGCGCTTCTGGGGTGCTCTGTCTATGCTGGACCTGTGTCTGCATTTGGCAGACATTTGCAGTGAGTTCAGCTCAGGGGATGGCAGAGTTAAACAGTGGCAGGCGCGCCCCTGGTTTGCCTGCTGGTGCTCTGAATTCTGGTCTTCGTCCCCCGTCTGCCGTCACCTGTGCTTTCAGAGACTCCAGTAACAGCCCATGTGTTCCATCCTGGCTTGGTGGCTTCATTTTGTGGGGCACAGGGTACAGTGTGCGTGTTTGGTCTTCCCAACAGCGGGAACCAGGGAATCGTTCTTGACTCTTGTTTTTTCATACCCAGATCTAGTACACCAGCATATTCCAGTGGTTCCCCCTTACCTGTTGCCCCTCTAGTCCAAGCCACCTTGTCTCTGGCCTTGGTTGTTGTGCTGGTATGTTAGGTGGTCTCCCTGCTTCTGCCGTGTCTGCCCCTGTCACCTCACCCTGCTTCAGCTGCTCACAGCCAGCCTGTTACCATAGGAGTTCGATATTGCTATTTCTCTGTCCCCGCTTAAAACCCATTTCACTCAGAGCAAAAGCCAAAATCTTTGTAATCAGCATCTGCCAGCAGTCTGCCCCCTGCCCTCCCTGGGAGCCATTCCACTTCCCTGTCCTTCTAGGCTCCCCCCACTTCTTCTGGCTCCTTCTGTCTCCTGAGTCTTGCTGGCACACTTGCCTCAGGGCTCTGGCTTTCCGGGGTTCTCCGTCAGGAGGTCTTTCCCCTCATAGGGCTGCTGCACGGTCCCTCTCTTAACTTTGTTTTGATCTTTGCTTTAATGTCACCTTATCGTCAATTAACACTGCAGCCACCCTCACTCCATCTCCTCTCCTGGCTGTATTTTTCTCTGTGGACTTATCTCTAACATACTCTTTGTTTTCCTTTATTTTTCTTTTCTCAACCAGACTGGAAGCTCCATGAGAAAAGTCTGCCGACTGCTTTGGGGGGGCGGGAGGGGCAGCAGGAGACAGAAAGAGGGTCTTAAGCAGGCTCCATGCCCAGTATGGAGCCCAACGTGGGGCTCAGTCCACGACCCTGAGATCATACCTGAGCCGAAATCAAGAGTCGGGTGCTTAACTGACTGAGCCACCCAGGCATCCCTGGCAGCTACTTTATCCCGTGTTTAGGACAGTGCCTGGCATGGAGTCAGCCCTTAATTATTAATTTGCTGAGTGGATTAAAGAGCGTCAGGTAAGTGGTAACCAAAAGAATGCTCCTGTTAACTATGAATATCAGGCAAAAGTAGGATTTAATGCAAATAGCATTTTATTAAAGTAAATCTCCTATTTCAGGAATTGGTATTATACAGTCTTTTCTCTGACAGCAGGGCCATTAAATTAAATATTGAGAATACAAACATTATAATAGTATATTTTGCATATCACATTGCAGTTACCTTTTTTTAACTTAACATCTTGGACTGGTTAACTTGGACGTTAACATCTCGGACTCATACCTACTAGTGTGAATAATAGCTGTGGCAGTCCTTAAAAAGATGCATACTAAGTAGGAGTGTGTCGTAGTTTAGCTTAGCCCTCCGTTGGGCATTGGTTTTCAGGGATTAACTATTACAGACACTGTAAAAATGTTCCTCCCTTTCATAATGTTTGGACCCTTCTTCCCTGGAGTCCTTTATACCTTTGCCTTTTAAGTTTCCCTCCGTACCCCTGATGAGCACGTATTCCCTTGTGTCTCCTCCACTTGAGTGACCGTTCCGTGAGGGCAAGGACGTGGTTTGTTTCCTGCTCTATCTCTAGTGTCTAGGGCAGTGCCTCGCATGTGCTGGGTGTTCAGTAACTGCTTGCTGAGTAAATGAGCGCTTCTGTGCATGTCTGTGCCTGCGATGTGGTGAAATACTGCTCCGTGGAAGACGCTGCGGGGGAAAGTGTGGCCCAGATACCGGCAGATTGCCCTTCAGGATAACAAATGGTCTTACCCATTTACCACTCTCCGCTGTGATCGGAGAATATTCATTCTTCCACTCTGAAGGAGGGAACAATGGTTTTTCACTGTTTGAATTTGCACTAAGTGGCGAGTAGATGTGGAGTGGAGCATATTTTCAGTTGCATGTGTTCTTCTATGATTTAGTGCAAAGGGAATTATTCAAGAATTCCTCTGGCACATGGGGTTTCTTGGCTTTTCGGAAACAGTATACTAACATTGAATATTCTTTGCAGGCCACTTAGCCGAAAGAGCTCAGAAGTGGAGTATATTAACAAATACAGACAGCTTGAAGCACAAGAATTTGATATGTATGGCAGTGATCAGTCAACCAGTGGGCCAGGTAAATGGGTATTTTTAAATATTGAACAATATGCTGCATTAGTTATTCACAAATAAAACATTACACACTTTAAAGTCTTTAAGAAATGTAATATTTTGGTCAAGAAAGAATACATATTGCTAGTTAATTCAGGATTTTTTTTTGAGGGGGTGAGTGTATATTGGGTTGTAAATCAGTAATTTTTTTTCTCTTTTAAATATAGTTTCTAAATAGTTTGTCTTTTGGAAAGACTAGTAATGGTCTTTTATCTTACTATTAATTAGAACTCCCTAAAATTAAAAAAAAAAATTGTTAAAGATTTTATTATTTTTTACACCCAACATGAGGCTTGAACTCACAACCCCAAGATCAAGAGTCACATACTCCACTGTTTGAGCCAGCCAGGCACCCCTCTAGAACTACCTAAAATTTTTATTTAAAAATGATTACAGTTTTTTTATTTTTTATTTTTTATTTTTTATTTTTATTTATTTATTTATTTATTTTTAAAAGATTTTATTTATTTATTTGACAGAGACAGCGAGAGAGGGAACACAAGCAGGGGGAGTGGGAGAGGGAGAAGCAGGCTTCCCGCCGAGCAGGGAGCCCGATGTGGGGCTCGATCCCAGGACCCTGGGATCATGACCTGAGCTGAAGGCAGATGCTTAACGACTGAGCCACCCAGGCGCCCTCAAAAAATGATTACAGTTTTTTTAAACAACAAACACATTAAAATGAAATTTTAAATAATGCTTAAATGTATAAAGTAAAAGTTTCTTCTTACACCTCCTCTCTTCCCTCCACCCCTGCCTGCCTTGGGTGTAGCTGCTGAGTGTTGGGATCAAGCTGCTTACTTTCTGTGAGTGTGCAGCTAGTTATCTTATTAACATCAGTCCCTATTTGTATGACAGAAGTTAGCTTTTGATTTGTTGCTTTATCACAGACCTTCTATTAATTCAACTAAGAAGCCCCGTCTCCTGTCCTTCTACCCTGTTTACACACTTCCTCACACTTAAGGGCAGAAGTTGGGGTTAGAGTAATTTCCTTTTCTTTTTTAGCCTTTTTAAAAATTGCAAAATACAGTCCATATGTAATAGTACATTAACCTATATTCTTCTTGGGATTTGTTTGGGCTTCTTGACAGTACAGAATATCTTTTGCCAGTTGTGGAAAAATTCTGAGCTATTATCTGTGCCCCAGTGTCTCATTTAGTTTTGTTTTCTCATTGTTTGGTCACTGTACTGTGTTCAGGTTAATTTCCCGTTGCTTGTGTTTCACCTTAAGGTGAAAGCGTGTTGAGTTCTTTGCCTTCGTGTCTGCGTTGTTGCCTTACTGCACGCTTCCTTACGTGGGGTTCCCTCACTAGGTGCCCTTTGTGTATTTCCTCTACTGTCCCTTATTGTCCTCAGGAGGAATACTTGTCTGACGAGTCTAGTATACTATCACCAGAAGTGATAGTTCAAAATGTGTGTGCCCCTTGATCTAGTTTTTACTTGTGCTAAGAGAAGTACAGAGTTGTATGTGCAAGAACGCTGATGGCTTCGTTGCTTGTCTGTGGGAAGCCTTGGAGGTCTCTTAAATGTCTGCGGACAGAGGACGTGTAGTGGAGTACAGCACAGCTTCCGTAGAAGCACGAAAGAGCCCTACGTCTTCTTGTGCAAAGATACCCATCATCTCATCTTTCCGTTTGGGGAAGCGTATTAGTTTTCAGATGACTGTGATGTGATCCTTCTGGTTACACCCGTATGTACTGACCCCGGGGCATACCATATGGGACTGCTGTTTTCTGAAGGTAGCGAGGTTACAGATGAATGCCTGCCATTGGAAGTGTCTGCTCTAGTAACTTTTGACTTGGATTAATATTTGGAACTGCTCTTTGTTTCTTTGTGCCTGGCATCTTTATAGTTTGGAGCTTTTCACCAGGAAGTCACATAAATTACAGTTTTGACTCTGTTCAGAGGATTCATTCAGTGACCAGTGTTTGTTAAGGTGTGTGCCAGGGACTGTATGGGGCCATGGGAATATGATAAGTAATAAGACCTGGCCCCTCCTTGCACAGAGATTACCATTTAATCATGTAGTTACACAAGTAAATGCTTTTGGAGATAAACGCTCTGAAAGACAGCTCTATGGGGGCCTGAGACAAGGGTTTCTGACTTGAGCTGAGGTATCAAGAAAGTAACAGTTGAGCTTGGAGCTGAAGGATGATAGAAGTTTCCTGGGTGGTGTGGGGATCAGGGTGGAGGGAATGTATACAGAAGGTCTGTGACGGGGAGGCCTGGTGCTCCAGCCCTTAAACAGGCATTGTTGCTGGGGAATCGAGAGTGGAGGTGGGCAGGCCTGGGCACGGTCAGTTGTAGGCTGGGTAATAGCCCCCCAAGAGGTCCACATCCAAACCCCCTGAACCTGTGACTGTGGTACCTTCCAGGGTAAAAGGAACCTGGCAGCTGGGATTAAGTTAAAGAGCTTGAATGGGGTGATTGTCCAGGGGGCCCAGTGTCATCACAGGGTTCTTCCACAAGAAAGGTAGGAGGATCAGAGTCAGTAGGACGAGATGTGATAGTGGAAGCCTTAGTTTGCAGTGATGGCAGAAAGGGCCCCACAAACCAAGGAATGCAGGTGGCTTCAAGAAGCTGAAAAGGTATGGGAACAGGTTCTTCCCAGAACCATCCATGCAGGAACCATCTATGCAGCACCTTGAGCTTATTTAAAGCTCATTGAGATGGATTTTGGACTTCGGACTTCCATCACTCTGAGAGAGTGCGTATTGTTTTAAGCCACTTAGTTTATTGCAGGAGCAGTAGAGAACTAGCGTGGCTATACTGGATGGGGCTGGATGAGAGAGGCATGACCGGTGGCAGAGGCTGTGGGTCATAGCTAGGAATTTTGGTCTTGATACTCAGAGTAGCGGGAAGCCATTAAAGGTTCTAGGTTAATCCTGGGATGAGTGCGAAGGGAGGAGGGGGATGTTGTATGATTAGAACTGTGTTTTGGGAAGACCACCCTGGTCCTATTGGAGGGGGTCCGAGCGGACCCAAGGAGAGTTAGGAGGCGTGGTCCTGTCCAGGGGAGACTCCGGGGTGATGACCGGCTGACGACAGCAGGGGGAGCGGGCAGGCATGGGATGGACTGCACAGGGTGTGGTAATGGGTTGGATCTGGGGCGAGGGAGGGGATGGCCGTGGGGGGCAGGAAGGTGCTGCTCCACGTTTTGAGGTGCCTCTGGAGCACTGGGGAAGAGAGCTGAGGTTAACACGTGTGTGTGCACACAGCTCTTCCTGTGTCTGGGCTGGTCTGTATTAAAGCCAGGAGATCACACCCATATCTCCAGTCCCAGTCCCACACCACTGGGTTATATCCAGTTATAAAATACTTTGTTTCAAAACACTTTTGATTTTGGCATGGTACAGGTACTACTTCATCTAAGTAAGTGGTTTAAAAAATTATTTCTAGGGGACCCCTCCTACACTGTCGGTGGGAATGCACGCTGGTGCAGCCACTCTGGAAAACAGTGTGGAGGTTCCTCAAACAGTTGAAAACAGAGCTACCCTACGACCCAGCAACTGCACTCCTGGGTATTTACCCCAAAGATACAAATGTAGGGATCCGAAGGGGCACCTGCACCCCAGTGTTCATAGCAGCAATGTCCACAGTAGCCACACTATGGAAGGAGCCCAGATGTCCAATGACTTCTGAATGGATAAAAAAGCTGTGGTTCATATATGCAATGGAGTATTACTCAGCCATCAGAAAGGATGAATACTTACCATTACATCGGTGTGGATAGAACTGGAGGGTAACATGCTGAGCAAAAGTAAGTCAATTGGAGAAAGACAATTATCCTATGGTTTTACTCGTGTGTGGAATATGAGAAGCCGCACAGAGGGTCATAGGGGAAGGGAGGGAAAACTGGATGGGAAGTCATCAGAGAGGGAGACAAACCATGAGAGGCTCTTTTTTTAAAATAATTTTTTATTTTAAAATAGCTGTATTAAGGTATAATCAACATGCAATAAACTGCACACACCAAAGAGTACGATTTGGTAAGTTCTGACATCTGTACATTCATGACACTGTCGACACAGTCAAGGTAATGAGCACGGCCACCCCCTGAAAGTGTGTTCATGTTCTTCTCAGCTTATCCCTCCTGCCTCTCCCCACCCCTCACCCCACAACACACTCCTGGCCATGTCTCAAGGTAACCTGGTCTGTTTCCTAGAAATTTATATGATCATACAGTATGGATTCTCCATGGGAGACTCCTAACTCTAGGAAACAAACTGAGGGTCGCAGGAGGGGAGGGAGGAGGGGGGATGGGGTCACTGGGTGATGGGCATGAAGGAGGGCACACGATGGAATGAGCACTGGGTGCTGTATGCAACTGATGACTCACTGAACTCTACCTCGGAAACTAATAATGCACCATGTGCTAATTAATTGAATTTAAGTTAAAAAATTATTTCTAAATATAAATCCTGAATGCACACTCAGGGAGTTTGTATAAACTGCATTAGAATTGTTTTATATAGTTAAAGGTAAATCATTTTTAAAAAATTGAGATCTAATGGCGTTTCTGAATTGGTTGATCCTGGTCCCAAATTGTGAACTCCTGCAGTGTTTCTGTTGCTTTCCTTTTTTTTTTAAGATTTTGTTTATTTATTTGACAGCGAGAGTGAATGCACAAGCAAGGGGAGCGGCAAGCAGAGGGAGAGGCAGACTCCCCCGCTGAGCAGGGAGCCCGACACGGGACTCCATCCCAGGACCCCGGGATCACGCCCTGAGCCGAAGGCAGCCGCTTAACCGACTGAGCCGCCCGGGCGCCCTCTGTTGCTTCCCTGCAGCGGTTTTGAGTTTGTCCTGGGGCGGTGTCTTCGGCTTGTGGTTAAATGCTACTGCCCTCTCCGTGTGGTAATATTTTAGTTGTGGTTTCCATCTTACTCATAGCTTTTCTTTTGGTTTTAAGGGAATGGCCTGTGTGGAATATATACTAACTACAAAGGGAAACACGTTGTTTACTTTTATATTCAGAATGCCATTCTGTACTTGAAAAAGTGATATGTAATGGTTAAGTCAGCAATGTAGTAATTAAACTTATTCTATGTAATGTGCAGTGTCTGTATTTTAAGTAAAGAGATGTTGGGCACCTGGGTGGCTCCGTTGGTTAGGCGACTGCCTTCAGCTCAGGTCATGATTTCGGAGTCCCCGGATTGAGTCCTGCATCGGGCTCCCTGCTCAGTGGGGAGTCTGCTTTTCCCTCTGACCCTCTACTCTCTCATGCTCACTCTCTCTCTCTCAAATAAATAAATAAAATAAAATGTTATATATTCCAGTTCAAATCTATTATATACTGTTTGGAACCCCTAACTGCTAAATTTTTTGGTTAGATTTTTATATATGCTTGATGAGAATATGGTGGGGTGGCTTAATGAAGAGAAACTGGCAGTTTTTATGGTTTCCAATTTTTTCCAGTTCATGTAAAATATTTTAATATTAGGACAAAAAGATAAAAGGAAAATAAAAATAGTGAATTTTGAGCTTGACATATTTCTCATGGCACTTTTGGATTACACTTTGCCTTATGTAGTTTGCTGATTTTCCCTAAATTATCCATTTTCTTTTCTTTGAGAACTTAACCAATGATGCTTTTCCTGGTCACCTCCTTTGATTTTGTTGCTGATGCACAGATGAAAGAGCCATGTGGCCGTGAACATTTCCCTGTTTGGTTTCCTGTCCCTCTCTGGCGGTGGACTTGGAGGCAGGACTTGATTTGTGCTGGGTGTCCTTCAGCCAGTGACCTAGAAACGTCCAACTGTGTTTGTGTTCTCTGGAGGAAGGGCTAGGGTTTAGACAATAGAGTTAAGACTTTGAGTATTTTTTTCTGTAGGATTTCTGTCTTTAAGTAGCAACCTTCAAAATGCATGTAATCAAGGAATGTAAGTCACATCAATGTTGTCAAAGTAACGGCTCTGTTAGCACAGTGAACTGCGTCTTAAAGTCTCTTAGCAAACAGCATAGCTGCTGCCTTTTTTGTCATTCTAAGAGCCTTTGCCACCTTGGTGCCTCTTTGCAGAGTTGCTCCTGCCTTTCTCATTCCCACTCTGTCCACGCTTATTCTTCTTGCAGTGGTGTTCCAGCTCAGGAGCTCCTCTGCTGCTGTGTGCATCCCTCTCCTATATTACTGATTGATACACCTGCCAGCATCAAGTATGGGAACGTGTTTGTTTTTCCTCTATTTTTATAAATATCTGATTCTTACATTTGTGGGTTGGCCTGGATACCCAGCCGCCATTCAGAGTTCGAAGTAATTTAATGAACTGTTGGAACCATTTTTAAATCAGGAACTGTCCGCGCATTGAATTTTGCTCCACCTCAATGTTTGGCAGGTAATGTGGTTAATTCTAAGGACTCCTTAGTTGAGAGAGCCTTCTGGAGGGGTGAGACCAGGGGTAGGTGTACCACTTGGGAAAACAGGGTGGCATTGGTGATGGAGTTCTTCAAAAGATGAGCAGATTGATGGGAGGAAAGCGAGACAGGAGAATGGAAGAAGAATACATGTTTTTGAGAGTCCCAGAGCCAGTTGTGCACTGACGAGAGGGTCAGAGAGCTGAGGGCAGGATTTGGAGAACCCTCCTGTGGCTGTGGCCCCTGGTGCCCTAGGAAGAGTGCTGTTGTCCACAAAAAAGCTACCTTGGTTCTGAGAGATTATAACAGGTCTCGCTTCTCTGTTTTTAAAATTTGGAACAAGTACTACACACCTCGATTCAAATATAGGAGAACAGCTATATTTTAATTATTATTAGACTAGTTATGAAACAATATGTGTATCAGGTGGGAAGGGACTATGGCAGAACACAGGAGGAGGAGATGATGGGGCAGAGAAATGAAGGGCTGGGAGGAAGGGGGGGCGTTGGGGGGAGATACTGAGGAAGGGGAATGAGCTCTAAATTTGGAAGAGGTGGGAGCATTTAGAGAGTATTTGTTTTGGAAGTAAAAACTTATTTCCCAATAAAAGTTTGTGTCCTGGGGCGCCTGGGTGGCTCAGTCGGTTAAGCGTCTGCCTTCAGCTCAGGTCATGATCCTAGGATCCTGGGATTGAGCCCCGCATCGGGCTCCCTGCTCAGTGGGAAGCCTGCTTCTCCCTCTGCCACTCCCCCTGCTTGTGTTCCCTCTCTCGCTGTCTCTCTGTCAAATAAATAAAATCTTTAAAAAAAAAAAAAGTTTGTGTCCTGTGAATTTCGATGACTTGCCAATCCGTCAGGTGATGACTTGAGGTCCAGAATTTCTAGCATTGCTGGAGAGCGGGGGTATATTTATAGGAGGATGATAATGGTCAGAGCGCTGCATCATGCATCTTTATCAGAGTCAAGTTGCTCCTTTTCAGGACACCTGTAGTTCGTCAGTGGTATTTGGTGTCTACTAATTTATTTTAGTAGTAAGAAACTAACAACAGGGCGCCTGGGTGGCTCAGTCATTAAGCGTCTGCTTTCGGCTCAGGTTATGATCTTGGGGTCCGGGGATCAAGCCCCTTGTCAGGCTCCCTGCTCGGCGGGAAGCCTGCTTCTCCCCCCCCTGCTTGTGTTCCTGCTCTTGCTCTCTCTCTCTCTCTCAAATAAATAAATAAAATCTTAGAAAAAAACCTAATAACAAATTGGTGCATTCTCAATTTGAAATAAAAGTTTGTTCTTTAAGCTAACCATTTTAGTACTGTCAACCTTAAAAAATTAAACTGCCAGTTATTTTACCAGCAAAAGAGATTTATCTGGGAATAACAGAATTTCAATCCACGACAAGCAAGGTAGAGAAAAACCTGAGAACAAAGCAGAGGAGACTCTTTTTTGGGGGGCGGGGAGTGGGGTTGTTGTTGGGAGTAAACTGAGCTCAAAGTATAACTGGGCCGTGACCGTCTCCCATTGGCTGGGCTGTTGCAGGGGCGGAGGAAACCTCCCTTCCTCCTGCTGGGAAGGTAACATAGTATCCCTGAGCAAGGGGCGTGTCTTCCCGTTGGGTCTGCAGTGGTCAGTGAGGGGGGCGGGCAGGAGCGCTGCTCCTGCCCGCCTCCTCAGGCCATTCTAAATGAGGTGTCCTTTACTAATTTTCGTGGTACCATTTTCAGGTGCTAGGTACTGTGCTTTGTAGGTCTTTCATCTTAGGAGGTGGTGCTAAGCCTACCACGCTGATGGCTGTGATGGAGGTGTAAGTCTGCTCAGCTTGTGTAAATGATTAATAGTGGGTACTGAGGGAATTTACTGGTTACCCTGCTGCATTGTTAGCCTGTAGAATGTACTTTTACATTTGTGTGTGTGTGCATGTATATGTCGTATATAATGTTGGGTTGTTTACCTTCTCCTTTTTCAGATACTTAATTGTATTTGTTTGTCTGAATACAGGTCCAGGGCCGTCTTCGGCTAAATTAAGCAATGTGACATGCATCCCAGAGACAAATTATAAATATCCTGATTTGCCTATAAATCGATGTAAGGAAGAGGTAAAATTATTTTTGTCATAATATAATTCTGCTGTTTGAATAAACGTCTGAGGCCCAGCTTTTTGGTTTACGGTGTGAAAGTGATGAGGTGCCAGGCCAGCACACCTGGCTTGTGCCAGACTCGGAGGTGGCCAGAGCAGCATGTGCCCGGGCCTCATAACAACCGTGTTATGGTCTTCCTTTGGGCTGCACTTTGATTTGTTCAGCCTTCCCTCCTCTGAGGTAGCTGGAGGGAAACACCGCTGCCGGGCCCAGGAGCGCTGCTGCTTGGAAAAAACTCACTGCCAAGTCTTTTTGTAAATTAATAATGTCCCCTGGCCACAGTTCTCTCTAACGTTCTACTGGCCTATTAATTGATTTGGTCAGTCATTGGTATATCATTTTTTTAAACAATGCTGGGCCAGATATTGCAGCAGGCTGATTACGCTTTTAATTAGTTACACTTTCATTTTATTTTACTTTTATTCATTTATTTTTTAAAGATTATATTTATTTATTTGACAGAGAGAGACACAGCCAGAGGGGGAACACAAGCAGGGAGAGTGGGAGAGGGAGAAGCAGGCTTCCTGCCAAGCAGGGAGCCCGATGCGGGGCTCGATCCCAGGACCCCGGGATGATGACCTGAGCCGAAGGCAGACATTTAACGACCGAGCCAGCCAGGTGCCCCTAGTTACACGTTTTTTTTTTTTTTTTTTTTTTTAAGATTTTATTTATTTGAGAGAGAGAGAATGAGAGAGAGAGAGCACATCAGAGGGGATAGGGTCAGAGGGAGAAGCAGACTCCCTGCCGAGCAGGGAGCCCGATGCGGGACTCGATCCTGGGACTCCAGGATCATGACCTGAGCCGAAGGCAGTCGCTTAACCAACTGAGCCACCCAGGCGCCCTAGTTACACGTTTTTAAACCAGGTCAGAAGTGAGCATGTTGAAACATTTAACATACTAGTGGAAGGATCAATTACAGATAAAACTAAACCATAAATGTTCCAAATTTAAGTTTTGTTTTAGTGAGCCATAAACTTTTGTGGAGTATATATTCTTTATTAATTTTTAGAGGCCTATACTCATAATTTGTATTCCCCGACCATAGCAATTGCCAGAGAGATAAGAGCTTAGATAAATTTAGGGTGGAGTCAGGGAGTGGTAGATAGGAATTAGGTTGGAGTTTTTAAAAATGCTCCATACAGTCTGTAAGTGATACAGTGGAAATTAATTGTTTGAAAATGCATCTGCAGAATTTCAAGTGAAATTTTAAAACCAGGGCTTGGGTGGCTCAGTCGGTTAAGTGTCTGCCTTTGGCTCAGGTCCTGGGATAGAGTCCCGAATTGGGCTGCCGGCTCAGCGGGGAGTATGCTTCTGCCTCTGTCCCTCTCCTCAGCTTGTGCTCGCGCTTATGTGCGCTCGCTCTCTCAAAAATAAATAAAATCTTTAAAAAAAAAAAAAAGGAAAATTTAAAACCACCTGAGGGTAATAGCAACAGTACTTTCCTGTTTTTCAGGAGAATTGTGTAAGATTCATTACAAAATTTTAAAATAATCTTTAGACTTAACAAGAACTATAGAAATCCTTGAGTGTTTTCATTTTTTTTTTAAAGATTTTATTTATTTGAGAGAGAGAGCAGGAACACAAGCCGGGGAGAGGCAGAGGGAGAGGGAGAAGCAGGCTTCCCACTGAGCAGGGAGCCCGATGTGGGGACCTGAGCCGAAGGCAGCCGCTCATCCGACTGAGCCCCCCGGGCGCCCCAGGTGTTCTCCGTGTTTGGGTGGAGATGTGGAGGCCTGGAGCGCTGGGCTGCCCGGGCTTGGCTTTCTGTGGCTGTTAGCAGTTCCTGTGCTCAGCGGTTGGAGTGCTTTTCAGAGTAGCAGCCATTTGTAGCTTGCTTTCTCTCTATTGTGATACTTAGATGGTTAGGTAATAATTTAACTTTTAAAGATGAAAGGAAGATAAACTCTGAACATCCTACTAAGATAAAGTTTTTGGCTTATAGGTAATACTGTATGTCATTGTTAATTTTGTGGCAATTTCAAAAGAATTTTTTTTTTTAATTCTAGGTTATTTCTCTGATAGAAAGTAATTCTGTGGTGATTATACATGGTGCCACGGGTAGTGGTAAAAGTACTCAGCTCCCACAGTATATCCTGGATCATTATAGTCAGCACTCTGCCTATTGCAACATTGTTGTGACTCAACCCCGGAAGATAGGGGCCAGCAGTATTGCCAGATGGATCAGTAAAGAGCGAGCCTGGACGTTGGGTGGTCTGGTGGGCTATCAGGTGAGATTGAGAGCAAGCCGTCTCCCTCCTTGTGAATTTTTTATTCCATGTAAGTTGATGATAGGATGTGGTTATTTTCTTCTGGATTGGAAATGAAACCAACTGCTTACAGAGCAGAACTGTGGTGTAATTTAAAAAAAAAATAGTGAAACTGAATTTCTTAGCCAATTTCTTTTAAAGATTTTATCTATTTATTCCAAAGAGAGAAAGGTAGCCCTCGCACGAGTAGGGGGAAGAGTAGAGGGAGAGGGATAAGCGGACTCTGTGCTGAGTGTGAAGCCGGATATGTGGCTTGATTTCAGCCCCCTGAAGATCATGACCCAAGCCAAAATCAAGAGTGGGACTCTCAGCCGAGCCACCCAGGTGTCCCCGAAAATAGTGAAACTGAATTTCTTGGTAATAACTTCAGTTTCTCAGTTGAACAGGAAAGAAGTGAGAATTCTCAGGCTCATGGCTTTTGTAATTTTTCTTTGTATATAGAGGTCTTTGTACACTGTTGTCTTTATGTAAAAATGGTACAGATGAGACATGACTAGATAAGCCATAGTTTACCCCCCCCCCCCGAAAAAGAGAAGAAAGAAATCAACTTGACAACAGTTTTCGTTTTTATTTTTAAGTAGGCTCCACACCGCTCGTGGAGCCCAACGTGGGGCTTGAACTCATGACCCTGAGATCAAGACCTGAGCTGGGATTAAGAGTCAGATGCTCAGCCACCTGAGCCACCCAGGCACGCCAAGAACAATAGTTTTAAGTTCTGTATTTTTTATTCCCTTTCTTACTTATCTCCAATAATAAATGGACATAGCCTTTTTTGGTAGTTAAATGCAAACCATTTAAACCTGAAAGTTTTCTCCTTTCTCTTTTCCTTCTCTACTTTTAGGTAGGGTTAGAGAAAATAGCAACAGAAGACACCAAGTTAATTTATATGACAACAGGGGTCTTGCTTCAGAAAATTGTTAGTGCTAAGAGTTTGATGGAATTCACCCATGTCTTCATTGATGAAGTAAGTACTTCTTTTACATAGCTCTGCTCTGATGTTCATATGCTTATTTTAGAAGAGAACCTTGCAAATTACTGTAAATGTGCCCTTCTTGTAAAGTATCAAAAAGTACTGTGGGTCTATATCTGCCTTATTCTGTTCATGAATGTTGATTTTCTGTTTTGCTCTTAGTTCTAAAATGCAGGCTTGGAGGTTGGCGACTATGACCGCATTCCTTGTTTAGGGTAGGGTTGGCAGACTACAGCTCTCAGGCCAAATTTGGCACCTGTCTTTGTAAATAAAGTTTTATTTGAACACAGGTTTGCTTGCTTGTTTATGAGTGTGGCTGCACTGTGGCAGAAGAGAATTGTGGCTGCATCAGCCGCCGTGTTTGCAGAGCTGGACATCCTCACTGTCTGCCTTTTGCAGGGACAGTCTGCCGACCCCTGGTTTAGAGTGTTAGCCCCATCAGACATTGGTATGTAGGTATTTTGTGTGCATCACAGATACTTTCTGTCTACTATAACAAGAATAATAGTGTCTTTTAACAAAATCAGTAAATATAAGATACTGATATAGTCTCCTTTCGGAAAAAACCTCAAGAGTCTGTCTTTGCGCCAGTCTTAGCTTTCTGGGTTTTGCTCAGGATGGAATATTTAATTGATTTTGTTTATATTTTATTTTTTAATTTTTTTTTAAGATTTTATTTATTTATTTGAGAGAGAGAGAATGAGAGAGAGCATGAGAGGGAAGAGGGTCAGAGGGAGAAGCGGGCTCCCTGTGGGATTCGATCCCGGGACTCCAGGATCATGACCTGAGCCGAAGGCAGTCGCTTAACCAACTGAGCCACCCAGGCGCCCCTGATTTTGTTTATATTTTAAACAAGAGTTTTTTGAAGTGGGAGGATGTTGTATTCAGACAATTTTCCCAGGAGTTTTGGAAATACTTCCACCCCACATTCTTGAGTTTTAAACCCCAGTATTTATGCCTTAAGAAACTTCAGCAAAGAGAGAGATTTGTGGAAGGTTGGAGATGGAGCTGAAGACAGAGGCTGAAATGAAGCCATCTGGGTGGCCGTGGAGGGTCAGGTCTCTCTACTCTCTTAAGTGTGTGTGATCATTAATAACACACATACTTCAGGTAGAACTGAGTGGGTGCATTTGCCAGCTTGTGTACAGTTAAACATGGTTTTATAATTTTTATTTTTATTAAAGATTTTATTTATTTGAGAGAAGAGAGAGAGCATGCACACGCACGAGTGTGGGGAAGGGGCAGAGGGAGAGGGAGAAGCAGACTCCCTGCTGAGCAGGGAGGTAGTGCGGGGCTGGATCCCAGGACCTCAGGATTGGGACCTGAACCGAAGGCAGGTGCTTTACCCGACTGAGCCACCCAGGCACCCCTAAACATGGTTTTAAATTACTAGGGACTGTTTGGGAGAGTAGAAAGTAGGAAAACGATCTCTTGTTCTTTGCAGAATAGTGTAATGTGCAGTATGGTTCAGGATTTTTCTTTCTTTTTTTTTTTTAACTTACTCTAATTTAACTTTATTGATGCCAAAACCCTCATTTACATTTTTCATAAAATTATGCAGCAGTTCTCTCCGCTTTAGGGACAAAGCTAATAAACAAATACATAAATTAGTATATTTTAATTAAACATTATCCCATGAAGTAATATTGTACACCACTGTCTAATACAAGAACAATTTTCTTACTTAAAATCAGTACAATATTAAAATATTAAAACTCATTAAAAATACTTTACAAACATTCAAGTACTCTGAGTTCTGTATCTTTAAAGGTTTTATGTTGTTGTTATACATATGATATAATTCCTAAGATCTTAGCAAAATAGTGCAAGAAACTAAGGTTACTTTGCAGAAATGCCCTGATAAATGTTTGTTTGTTTGTTTTATTATGTCAGTCACCATGGTTCAGGATTTTTCTTTATGATTTTTGGCATTTTTGAGTGTCTTTGGATTAGATAGGGAGGAAATGCAAATTTCATGGGCAGTGTACTCAAAGGCGGCATTGCCAGGTTCACAGTAGTTAATCGCTTATTGAGCCTTCCGCTACGGGCTCCCCACAGCAAATGGTGTTGCGGGGTTTGCCCTGGGCAGTTTACTCTAGAGCTCTGCAGCTGGCATCCTAGTGTATTTCCTGTGTGTCCACTGCCTTTCTGTCTGAGTGGGCTTCTTGTGCACACACCTGGGGGATGAGGACACACCCATCCACCTATGTTACTCACTTCATTCTTACCTGGAGCCGTGCCATCATAGCTGAACAAGAGTTGGCTGCTCTCAGCAGGAGCCTGCTCTGCAGGGGACTGTTGCTAGCAAAGACCTGTCTTGTCACTCTGTTAACAACAGCTTCTGGCTCTGCTGTATCCCCAGCTCCGAGTAGGCATGCTAAGTATTTGCTTCAGCAAACGTTGGATTGGATTATACTTGAAATTTTAGGTTTATAAACAGTGTTGTTCCAATTGTGTGGGATGATTGAATTTCAAAGCAAATCTAAGAGCAAAGATTGAAGATGGCCAGGCAGTTGAAAATGGGATGATAATGTTTTTAACTTCTCAGCTCTTGAAAAACAATAAACTAGTTTCGGGTAAGCCATTCATTCAAGAAGCTTTTTTCTGGTACCTGCCTCATCAGGTGCCGAGGTGCTAAAGACAGGTAAATGGTGGTTTCTCCTTTCAGCCAGTCTCCTGGGGAGACAGACACCTGCTGAGGTATGTGTGTTTATGTGCTGTGGAGAAGGCCAGTGGCAGGGAGAGGGCTGTGGGCGTCCTGGGGAGAGCGGGGTCCTCGGAGCGGGAGAGGAGGCAGGGTGGCTTCGAGAGCCCAGGGCGAAGCCGGGTCGTTAGAGTCAGAGTGTGGAAGTCGAGCTGAAAGCTGAGGAGATGGCACTTGGGGGCTCTTCACTGATGAGAGTGTTTTTCCTTCTCAAGGAAGAGACAGAATGTTTGTGTTGAGGAGGTGTTCCGGAGTCTGATGATAGGACAACATAAGAATTAGATTTACAATGGTGTTTCTAGGATTTCCAGCCGTGGACGTGAACATTAGATACTTTCCAGCTGCTGTTTTTTTGTTTTTGTGTTTGGTTTCTTTTCTCTGTCCTCCCTTCCCCATCTCCCCTTTCGTGGGGTGTGAGGCAGGGGTAGGACCTGGAACAGACGTGGCTGTGGAATAAATGATTGGGCCTTTGACTCCGAGGGGAAGAGAGCTCCCTCTTTCAGACTCTGTAGCTAATCTCTCCACTTTGGCAGCGAAATGTCCCAGAATAGAATCTTCCTGTGCCCTGATGCAATGAGGTATCCTGGCTAAGTGACCGAGTAGCGGGTGCTTGTGGAAAAACAGCCCCACGTGACCCAACCCTTTGCTGTTGGCTGGTTCTGGGGCTGGCAGAGTTAGGGGGAGGCTGAGGGAGCTGTGGGACCTTGGGTGGGCTCTGTTTGAAGGGCTCCCACCTGAGGAGGGGGGAAGTAGCTGCTCTCCCTGAGTGGTAGAACTTGGAGTGAACCATCCAGGGGTGACCCCCTTCACACCATTTTCCAAGTGCTCCTGCAGCTCGCTCTGGTGTCCTCAGCTCCTGACCTGGGTCTGCTTTCCCTGTTTTTGACTGATCTAACTGTTCAGAGCCCACCCTAGCCCACCCTTGGGAACACAGCTCTGCACATCATGGATGGGGTACGCTGCTGCCCAGCCACAGCTTTCACCCTGTACTTACTTGCTAAAATAAGTGTGACGTGAGACTGAGGCAGAGGTGTGTGGCTGGCCAGGGATAGCATGGGGAGGCTGGTCCGGTTGTTTTCTCTCCTGGGGATGGCTGGGGGTGATTTTGGTTGTTATAGTGACCCGGGGACATGATTGGCATTGAAGGGGCAGGCCCAAGGATGCTCAACATTACTCTGCCCAAATACCAGTAGGGCCCCAAAGAGAAGCACAGGGGTGGGGTTGCGGACAGTGACATGCCTCTTCTGTGCCCTCTCGTTTGTGGGCCAGTGTTCCTGGCTTCCTCTTCCCTGGGAGTGATACCGGTCCCAAGGAAGTGCCTTTAGCAGAGAGAGAGAGCAGATTTGTCCCCAGTCTCCTGGGTGCACCATTAAAACCACTTCCCTCTGTTCGCTGGGCAGTCGCGTGTGTTGCTTGATATGTGGGGTGCCCCGCTTTTTTATTTTGTAGGTGCATGAGCGAACTGAAGAAATGGATTTCCTGCTGTTGGTGGTCCGCAAACTTTTAAGAACAAATTCACGTTTTGTGAAGGTAAATTGGATTTCATGAGTAACAGAAATATTTAGGGTTAAGGTTTATTATTTAGTTTTATTTTTCTTTATTTTTACAGAAACAGTTGAAAGCAGTGACTCTTAAAAAATGTGTCACGCATACTTCTCCACATTTTGCTAGGAAGCTAGCTCAGGGGCATTTTCTTAGGATCGGAGTATGGAATACTTTTTGGTTATTATGTTGCATTAAATTCTAAAATTTTCTCCAGGCAGATAATGATGTAATAATAGTTGACTCTAATGCAATGCTGGGTGTTGGTTGAATGCACTGCTTTTGGTTGAAAAATTACCACAATTTGAAGGTATGTGAATAATACATCTGCAATCTCTGTTTTAAAAACAGCACCAGAGCACATGGAAGCTCGAGAGTGGTTATGTGGGTGGCTGTTATAGAGACTTCTGTTTTGGGTTAACTGAAAGTCCGTGGGGATGTGAGCATTGTTTGCATCTGATGTGAACTAAAAGGAGCAAGGTGTGAACCAGACCAAAGTAACGAGGGGTGATAATAATTATGCATTCTGGACATAGGCCGTCCCTGCCTGTGGGGACAGCTTTCTGAAGGGCAGCCACGGTTGCCGTGAGGTATCACCGTGTAAAGGGCTGTGACAGGGTTTATTGCTGTTGGAAAGCAGGTTGCTTTCTAAACATAAAGCGTCTTGTCTTCCAGTGTGTCGGCTATTTATTTGCTTATGGAAGCATTTCTTCTCCTTGCCCCGCCCCCAAGATGGGGCTGTCAGCCTCTCACCTGGTGGGCGCTCAATGAATGGAACCTGACATTTGCACACGGTTGTCTTACTGCTCGAGGTGATTGTAAAAAGAATGCAGGAATTTGGCTGTTTTATTCCTTTTTTGGACTCTTAAAAGATGACATTAAAGATTGTTCAACAAATTGGGGCCTTTCTGGGTTGTCATTTTAAGACTTTTCTACTTTTAGTTAGATACCGACTTAATTACGTTTTTTAAGTTTTCAGTGGGAAGGAGAACCGAGAGTACTAGTGGGTTTTAAAGAGTCTGCCACACCGCTGGTGATGGTGGTCAGGAGTTTGACACCTGTCATAGAAATTGGAGGAAACCATTAGTTAGTTTCAGTATTTTCTTAATTTATTAAGAAACTTATGAAGCAGAATATTTTCTGGGCCAAGAAATTAGAAGTCAGGTTCTAGATGGCATTGTACTGAGTTTTTTGAAATGCTCAAAAATTCTTTCTTTATTACTTTTTAAAAAGAGAGCTGCTGCCAGAGACTTCGATTCAGGAGTGTGGGCAGATGGGCCTGAAGGTCTTCCTTTCTGCCACACAGACCCGTAGAGGTTCCTGGCTGTGTGCCGTCCCCGCAGCTGCTGACTCCGCTGCCCCTGCTGGCTGACCACGCTCAGCCCAGTCTCACCCTGGACAAGCAGGTTTCTCGGGCTGCCACGTTGTCTCTTTGGAGGCGAGGCTGGTGGCAGTGTGGAATCTTGGTTGCCCTGAGCAGTCTGGTTTCGCCTGATGACCGCACGCTGCCTCAACAGAACAAAGGCCCTGCGTGTCATTTAGCCTCACTGTCCTTTGGAAGACCATGTAGAGCTCATCTGCTGTGACTGGTTCTGCCCCTTGGGGGCCGTTCTTACATCCAAGTGGCTTCTCCGAGCCTTCCTTCCAACATCAGGCATCTCATCTTAAAGTGAATTCTGGTTAATATGCTTTTAAAATACCCTTTGGATCTAATGTCGAAGGATAGAATCGGCATATTTTGTATGCCCACTAACTGCAGATAATGCCTGTATAAAGTTGTTACTTTTCTGCTATGGTGCACACACCATAGATCCTACTCGCCAGGATGCAGTGGGTAGTCAGCAGCCAGCAGAGAGTTGTGTTTACCCCTGGTGAGCATTTCTGAGGCTGGTGGATGGTGGACATTCTTCGTTGAGCTGCTGCTACCTTATCTAGGGCACATCTGGTGTGCTGTGGGTGCTGCCCCCGTTTTCACAGCTGAGTCTCTTAAAGGTGTCCTCTCATATTGGGTTTCTGGCAAAACCAACACCTGAGGTGGGTCCCCTATCCTCTGTGTCCCGCTCAGATCTGGACTGGTTCCTTTTGGCTTAGAACCAAGGTCTTCCGACTCCCATGTTCACCAGGGCTGCTCTACTCCCTCACTTTCTGTAACACCTTATCTAGTAACTTACTCTCTTGTTTTCTGTTACAGAGTTTCATTTTAGATAAATGGTTATAATTTAGCTTTATCGGACATGTAGTTTCTCACTTGACAAAATTATTTAAGATAGTAAATAATTTAAATAATAAAAGGTGGTATCTCCGAGCATTCTTCAAACTGCAATAATTAGTATTACACTAGGGATTAAATCAGTGTATTCTACTAAAACTTTGAAAATTATTAAAGCAGAAGACAAGCTTGGCATTTTAACAGTATTTCATTTCAGTTGTTATTATGACTATTTTTTTTGTTTTAACGGTTTCTCTTATTCTGTAGGTAATCCTCATGTCGGCCACCATCAATTGTAAAGAGTTTGCAGATTATTTTGCTGTTCCTGTTCAGAACAAGATGAACCCTGCTTATGTTTTTGAAGTGGAAGGAAAGCCCCATTCAATTGAAGAGTATTATCTTGATGATTTGGGGCACATTCATCATGGCAGGGTATGTTGGAATGCATTGTTTCTTTTATGGTGAATGTACTTTTTTGTTTGAGTAAGCCTGCATTCATCAGCTGCAGTTGTTAAGACTGTAGCAGAGCTTGAAGTCCAAGCTGGGAGATGGTGGGGGGTAGGGACTGGAGAAGAATAAGTGGACGGAACCGCCCGTGTTTGTTGTAAACTGTGAGTGTATAAACACTCACATTGTATATTCTGGTGAAAATTATTGGACTGGCTTTATACTTTGTTGATGAAAAATGTCAGATTCTGGTCATCTACAGAATTGTGGATTCAGTTGCGGGTGGGAGGTAATCTTATTTCAAATTTTATTTTGATTAAACAGCTTCTTTTATTTTTTTTAAAGATTATTTATTTGAGAGAGACATCAGAGTGAACAAGAGAGACAACATGAGTGGAGGGGGGAGCTGCAGAGGGAGAGGGAGAGGCAGGCTTCCCGCTGAGCAGGGACCCTGATGATGTGAGGCTTGATCCCAGGACCCTGGGACCCTGATCTGAGCCGAAGGCAGATGCTTAACTGACTTAGCCACCCAGGCGCCCCTGAACTGCTTCTTTTAATATAAACTTTACTGCTCTAGACTGGAGGAGGGATGTATTGTTGTGGTGCAGAACCGTGATAATGTATTCTTATGAACAGCTGTAGTTGAATCCAAATTATTTTCACATGGGTAATACATTCACAGGGTTTGAACATCAAAAAGTATGAGCAGGTGTAAACTATCTCCTTCCTACTCCTACCCTCTGCCCAGCTTCCCTGCCAACGAGAGGAAACCACTGTTAAGGATTTCTTAGGAAGCGTTGCATAAATTGGTATGTGTGTGGGAGCAAATGCAAACCTACTGTCTCCCCTTTGCAGAAAGGGCGGTGCTCCTTCCGCGTGCACCTTGCATTCTCATTTACCTTTTCATGTCTTTTCTCGTCAGTACATAGTTTCTTCATTCTCTTTGTAGAGCTATATTCTGTTCTTTCAAGTGCATATGCCGTTCTGTGTCTCAATCTCCAGTGTTTCTGGGCTTCTTTTTTTTCCCCCAAGATTTATTGATTGATTTATTTAGAGGGGGGAGGGGCAGAGGGAGAGGGAGCAGACTCCTCTCTGAGGGCTGAGCTGGATGTGGGGCTACATCCCAGGACCCTGAGATCACGCACGACCTGAGCTGAAACCAAGAGCCCACCCCTCAACCGACTGAGCCACCCAGGCACCCCTCTGGGCTTCTCTTATAAAAACAGTGCTGCGGGAGAACAGCTCTGCACATGTGACAGTGTGTGTCTTAGAGGCCAGGCTCTCCCAGTCTTAGTAGCACTGTTGACATTTTGGGCCAGGTCTGTGTGGTGGGGGCCGCCCTGTGCATTCACTGTAGAACATTGAATAGCATTTCTGGCTTTGACCCACTGGATGCAAGTAGGGCCCCCCATTGTGACAACCAAAAATGTTTCCAGACAATCCCTGGGGAGTAAGCTGCCCCCGTTGAAGACCCTGGTGTAGGTGAGGCCTTCCTAGAAATTAAGTTCCTGGAAGTGGAATTGCTGGTCAGATGGTTTATGCATTTGTAATTTTGATGGATGGGGCCAAATTGCTCTGTATGGGAATTTGACTTTTATTACAAACGTTTGTGATGTGAACATAAACAGTAGTTGTGACTACAGTGAGTTAACTGACTAGGTTCCACCTAATGTAAGAAGACACATTTTGTCAAATTTAATTGTGTCAGAGGGAGGCCAGTGATGGCCATTAAAATGTAGCACATCTTGTTTTTCCAGCTTTTTAAATGATGTGTTTAAAAAAACCGAGAGTTAAAAGAATTTTATAATGAACATCTCCATATCTGTCTTCTAGATTCTGTGTAGTTCACATTCAGTTTGTAGCATTTAAAAATGTCAGAACGAAGAAACTGTTATATTACTATAACTAAACTTGTATTTATTTAGATTTTATTGGTTTTTCCCTAATTTCCTTTTTCTGTCCTAGGATCCCACATTGCTTTGAGTTGTCATGTCTCCTTAGGCTCCTCTGGGCTGACAGTTTCTCAGATGTTTCTTATTTTTGAGGACCTTGCAGTTTTTAGGAGTACTGGTCAGGTATTTGTAGGATGCCCCACTATTAGAATTTTTCTGATGTTCTTCTCAAGAGTATACTTGGGGCTCTGTGTTTGTGGAGGAAGACCACAGGGGTGAAGTCCTATATTTTCGTGTTGTGACCACCAGCATAGCTCATCCCAGGTGATGCTGGCCTTGATCTCCTGGCCAACGGAGTGTTTGCCAGGCTTCTCCCTTGTAATGTTATCCCTTTCTTTTTCGTGTGTGTGTGTGTGTGTGTGTGTGTGTGTGTGTGCGCGCGCGCGCGCGCGCCTGCACATTGAATACATGTTTGGTTTGTTCCTTTGCTCATTGCCTGTCACCCCTAGTGAGATATAAACAGGGTAAGGAGGGACATGTCTTCTTCTTTGCTCTTTGGAAACAAGTTACTAAATACAGCCCATATTCAAGGTAGAGGGGAGAGGGCACTTATTTATCATATTTTAAAATTCTGCATTTCCTTAAAAAATTTTTTTTAAAGATTTATCTATTTTTTTTAAAAGATTTTTTATTTATTTGACAGAGAGAGACACAGCGAGAGAGGGAACACAAGCAGGGAAAAGCATGCTTCTTGCTGAGCAGGGAGCCCGATGTGGGGCTCTATCCCAGGACCCTGGGATCATGACCTGGGCCGAAGGCAGATGCTTAACGACTGAGCCACCCAGGCGCCCCCCCCAAAATTTTTTTGACCCATTTTGGAATGTGAGAGTAGCAGTGGCTTGCAAGTCTCTCTTCAACTGGCCATTAAGTGTTGGAATCATTTAGATGATTACTTAAGGATATGCTGAGGAGCTGGGTCAGGCCTGAGCATTTACCCGCTGAACCTGCATAATCTGGGCAGCCAGGGCCATTCACCAACCAATGCCTTATGTTCCACAGGCTGGAGAATACATGGTTTTAGCGTTCTATACCAAATACTGTGGTACTTAATAGGTGCTTAGTAAATATTTCAATGAATGAATAATTAAGACCTAACTAGATACTAACTTTAAGCCTTACTAAATTTGTGTTTTGTATAGATTCTGCTGTATGGTTTTTGGAGTTAGGGGACTTTGGTTAAAATTCTCATTTTGTTATTGTTACTACTGCCATCATATTACCTGGGTGTACTATCTAATGTCAGTAGGAGAAGCACCCTTCCTTCTGTGGAGCACCAGCCTTTCTCCCTTCCTACCTTCTTAGGGACCTTTTCTGATTCACTGTCTACCCCTTCTTGCTTTATCTTAACTAGCTCCTTCTCTCCTGTCCCTTTCTTGTCCCCATTTATTTTTTTATTTTTTAAAAACATTTTTAAAATTTAAATTCAGTTCATTAATATATAGTGTATTATTAGTTTCAGAGATAGAGGTCAACGATTCATCAGTCTTATATAATGTCCAGTACTCATTATATCACGGGCCCTCCTTAATGCCCATCACCCAGTGTCCCCACCCTCTCACCCCCTCCCCTCCAGCAACCCTCAGTTTGTTTCTTGTGATTAAGAGTCTCTTATGGTTTGCCTCCCTCTCTGATTTTGTCTTGTTTTTTTTTTTCCCCTTTCGTCTTCTATGCTCCTCTGTTTTGTTTCTTAAATTCCACATATGAATGAAATCATATGATGATTGTCTTTCTCTGATTGACTTCTTATTTTTTTATTAAGATTTTATTTATTTGACAGAGAGACAACGAGAGCGGGAACACAAGCAGGGAGAATGGGAGAGGGAGAAGCAGGCTTCCTGCTGAGCAGGGAGCCTGATGCGGGGCTCGATCCCAGGACCCTGGGATCATGACCTGAGCCGAAGGTAGATGCCTAACGACTGAGCCACCCAGGCGCCCCTCTGATTGACTTATTTCACTTAGCTTACCTCTAGTTCCATCCATGTTGTTGCACGTGGCAAGATTTCATTTTTTGATGGCTGAGTAGTATTCCATTGTGTGTGAATATATATATATATATACCACATCATCTTTATCCATTTGTCTGTCGATAGACATCTGGGCTCTTCCCACAGTTTAGCTACTGTGGACATTGCTGCTATAAACATTAGGGTGCAGGTGCCCCTTTGGATCACTACATTTGTATCTTTAGAGTTAACACCAGTAGTGCAATTGCTGGGTCGTAGGGTAGCTCTATTTTCAACTTTTTGAGGAACCTCCATACTGTTTTCCAGAGTGGTTGCACCAGCTTGCATTCCCACCAACAGTGTAGGAGGGTTCCCCTTTGTCTGCATCCCTGCCAACGTCTGTCGTTTCCTGACTTGTTAATTTTAGCCATTCTGACTGGTGTGAGGTGGTATCTCATTGACGTTTTGATTTGGATTTCCCTGATGCCGAGCGATGTGGAGCATTTTTTCCATGTGTCTGTTGGCCATTTGGATGTCTTCTTTGGAGAGATTCTGTTCGTGTCTTCTGCCCATTTCTTTTCTTTTTTTTTTTTTTTAAAGATTTTATTTATTTGACAGAGACAGCGAGAGCAGGAACACAAGCAGGGGGAGTGGGAGAGGGAGAAGCAGGCTTCCCGCTGAGCAGGGAGCCCGATGCGGGGCTCAATCCCAGGACTCCAGGATCATGACCTGAGCCGAAGGCAGACGCTTAACGACTGAGCCACCCAGGCACCCATGTCTTCTGCCCATTTCTTGATTGGATCATTTGTTCTTTGGGTGTTGAGTTTGGTAAGTTCTTTATAGATTTTGGATACTAGCCCTTTATCTGATAAGACATTTGCAAATATATTCTCCCATTCTTTGGTTGTGTTTTGGTTTTGTCAACTGTTTCCTTTGCTGTGCAAAACCTTTTCATCTTGATGAAGTCCCAATAGTTCATTTTTGCCTTTGTTTCCCTTGCTTTTAAAGACGTGTCTAGCAAGAAGTTGCTGCAGCCAAGGTCAGAGAGGTTGTTGCCTGTGTTCTCTTCTAGGATTTTGATGGATTCCTTTCTCACATTGAGGTCTTTCATCCATTTTGAGTTAACTTTTTGTATGGTGTAAGGAAATGGTCCAGTTTCATTTTTCTGCATGTGGCTGTCCAGTTTTACCAACACCATGTGTTGAAGAGACTCTTTTTTCCATTGGGTGTTCTTTCCTGCTTTGTCGAAGATTAGTTGACCAAAGAGTTGAGGGGTGTTCTGGGTTCTTTCTTCTGTTCCATTGGTCTTTGTGTCTGTTTTTGTGCCAGTACCATACTATCTTGATGATTACTGCTAGAAAAGCTTCCATTTTCTGCATAAATGACAAGATGGAAAAACCACAAAAAAGGGAACAAGAGGCAGTACTGACTGCCACGGACCTAATCAGTATGGATATAAGTAAGATTTCAGAATAACGATTATAAAGATACTAGCTGGGCTTGAAAAAAGTATAGAAGACACTAGAGAATCTCTTTCTGGAGAAATAAAAGAACTAAAATCTAATCAGGTCAAAATCAGAAAGTCTGTTAATGACAGGCAATAAAAAATGGAGGCTCTAACTGCTAGGATAAATGAGACAGAAGTGAGAATTAGTGAGATAGAAGACAAAATGATGGAGAATAAAGAAGCTGAGAAAAAGAGAGATAACTACCGGATCACAAGGGGAGAATTTGAGAGATAAGTGATACCATAAAGCAAAACAATATTAGAATAACTGGGATCCCAGAAGAGGAGGAAAGAGAGAGAGAGGGGCAGAAGGTACATTGGAGCAAATTATAGTGGAGAACTTCCCTAATCTGGGGAACAAGACAGGCATTCAAGTCCAGGAGGCACAGAGAACCCCTCAAAATCAATTAAAAAAGGTCAACATCCTGACGTATAATAATGAAACTTGTAAATCTCAGAGACAAAGAGAAAACCCTGAAAGCAGCTTGGGACAAGAGGCCCATAACCTACAAGGGTAGAAACATTAGACTAGCAACAGACCTATCCACAGAGACCTGGCAGGTCAGAAAGGACTGGCATCAAATACTCAGGTGCTAAATGAGAAAAATATGCAGCCAAGAATACCTGATCCAGCCAGGATGTCATTCAAAATAGGAGAGAGAAAAAGCTTCCAGGACAAACAGAATCTAAAAGAATTTGCACTAAACCAGCCCTACAGGAAATTTTAAAAGGGATCCTTTAAGCAAAGAGAGAGCCCAAAAGTAACATAGACCAGAAAGGAGCAGAGACAATCTATGGAAGCAGTGACTGTGCAGGTAAAATACAATGGCACTAACTTCATATCATTCAGTAGTTACTCTGAGTGTAAACAGGCTCCATGTTCCAATCAGAAGACACAGGCTGTCAGGTCGGATAAAAAAACAAGACCCATCCATATGCTGTCTGCAAGAGACTCATTTTAGACCTAAAAACACTTCCAGATTTAAAGTGAGGTGGAAAACCACTTATTATGCAAATAGACATCAGAAGGGATCTGGGGTGGCAATCCTTATATCAGACAAATTAGATTTTAAACCAAAGACTGTAATAAGAGATGAGGAAGGACACTATATCCTACTTAAAGGGTCTATCCAACAAGAAGATCTAACAGTTGTAAATACCTGTGCCCCTAACGTGGGAGCAGCCAATTATATAAGCCAATTAATAACAAAATTAAAGAAACACATTGATGATGATACAATCGTAAGGGACTTTTAACACCCCACTCACTGCAATGGACAGATCATCTAAGCAGAAGATTAACAAGGAAACAAGGGCTTTGAATGTCACACGGGACCAGATGGACTTCACAGATACATTCAAAGCATTTCATTTTAAAGCAACAGAATACACATTCTTCTCAATTGCACATGGAACATTCTCTAGAATAGATCACATACTGGGTCAGAAATCAGGTCTCAACTGGTACCAAATGATTGGGATTATTCCCTGCATGTTTTCAGACCACAGTGCTTTGAAACTGGAACTCATTTACAAGAGGAAATTTGGAAAGAACTCATACATGGAGGCTAAAGAGTGTCCTACTAAACCAGGAAATTAAAGAAGGAATAAAAAAGTCATGGAAACAAATGAAAATGAAAACCCAGCAGTATGTTGCAAACCTTTGGTATGCAACGAAGGCCGTCATAAGAGGGAAGTATACAGCAATACAAGCCTTTCTCAAGAATCAAGAAAAGTCTCATACACATCCTAACTTTATATGTAAAGGAGCTGGAGAAAGAACAGCAAATAAAGCCTAAACCCAGCAGGAGAAGAGAATTAGTAATGATTAAATCAATGAAATAGAAACCAAAAGAACAGTAGAATAGATCAGTGAAACTAGGAGCTCGTTCTTTGAAAGAATTAAGATTGGTAAACTCCTGGCCAAGCTTACCAAAAAGAAAAGAGAAAGGACCCAAATAAATAAAATCATGAATGAAAGAGGAGAGATCACAACCAACACCAAAGAAATACAATTATAAGAACATATTATGAGCAACTATATCCCAACAAATTAGGCAGTCTGGAAGAAATGGATGCATTCCTAGAGATGTATAAACTATCAAAACTGAACCAGGATGAAATAGAAAATGGGAACAGACCCATAACCAGCAAGGAAATTGAAGCACTAATCAAAAATCTCCCAACAAACAAGAGCCCAGGGCCAGATGGCTTCCCAGGGGAATTCTACCAAACATTCATTCATTTATTATTATGTTAGTCACCATACAGTACATCATTTGTTTTTGATGTAGTGATCCATGATTCATTGTTTTCATATAACACCCAGTGCTCCAGGCAGTACCTGCCCTCCTTAATACCCATCACTGGGCTAACCCATCCTCCCACCCCCCACCCTCTAAAACCCTCAGTTTGTTTCTCGGAGTCCATAGTCTCTCATGGTTCATCTCTCCCTCCGATTCCCAGCCCCTTCATTTTTCCCTTCCTTCTCCTAATGTCCTCCATGCTCTTCCTTATGTTCCACAAATAAGGGAAACCATATGATAATTGACTTTCTCTGCTTGACTTATTTCACTTAGCATAATCTCCTCCAGTCCCATGCATGTTGATGTAAAAGTTGGGTATTCATCCTTTCTGATCGCTGAGTCATATTCCATTGTATATATGGACCACATCTTCTTTGCCCATTTGTCTGTTGAAGGGCATCTCAGCTCTTTCCACAGTTTGGCTATTGTGGACATTGCTGCTGTGAACACTGGGGTGCGTATGGCCCTTCTTTTCACTACATCTGTGTCTTTGGGGTAAATACCCAGTAGTGCAATTGCTGGGTCATAGGGTAGCTCTATTTTTAATTTTTTGAGGCACTTTCGCACTGTTTTTCAAAGTGGCTATACCAACTTGCATTCCCACCAACAGTGTAAGAGGGTTCCCCTTTCTCCACAACCTCTCCAACATTTATTTTCTTGCCTTGTCAATTTTTGTCATTCTAACTGGTGTAAGGTGGTATCTCAGTGTGGTTTGGGCACAAAAACAGACTCATAGACCAATGGAACAGAATAGAGATCCCAGATATGGACCCTCATCTCTGGATGAGAATCTTCGACAAAGCAGGAAAAAATATGCAATGGAAAAAGTCTCTTCAATAAATGGTGCT
The DNA here is from genome assembly GCF_037043125.1 of Eumetopias jubatus. Taxonomy (NCBI): domain Eukaryota; kingdom Metazoa; phylum Chordata; class Mammalia; order Carnivora; family Otariidae; genus Eumetopias; species Eumetopias jubatus. Next base: position 2,034,444 of record NW_028274813.1, on the reverse strand, counting down.
GGGAAAATTGGACAGCTATATACAGAAGAATGAAACTCAACCATTCTCTTACTCCATGCACAAAGATAAACTCAAAATGGATGAAAGACAGGAATCCATCAGAATCCTAGAGGAGAACATAGGCAGTAACCTCTTTGACATAGGCCACAGCAGCTTCTTTCAAGACACGTCTCCAAAGGCAAGGGAACAAAAGAGAAAATGAACTTGTGGGACTTCATCAAGATAAAAAGCTTTTGCACAGCAAAGGAAACAGTCAACAAAACAAAGAGGCAACCCATGGAATGGGAGAAGATATTTGCAAATGACACTACAGACAAAGGGCTCATATCCAAGATCTATAAAGAACTTCTCAAACTCAACACCCCCAAAAAACAAGTCAGAAAATGGGCAGAAGACATGAACAGACACTTCTCCAAAGAAGACATACAAATGGCTAACAGACACATGAAAAAATGTTCATCATCATTAGCCATCAGGGAAATTCTACCAAACATTTAAAGAAGAATTTTTCTGAAGCAGTTTCAAAAAGTAGAAATGGAAGGAAAACTTCCAAACTCTTTCTATGAGGCCAGCGTTACCTTGATCCCAAGACCAGACAAAGACCCCACTAGAAAGAATTACAGAGCAATATCCCTGATGAATATGGATGCAAAAATTCCCACCAAGATACTAGCCAGCGGGATCCAACAGTACATTAAAAGGATTATTCAGCACGACCAAGTAGGATTTATTCGTGGACTGCAAGGGTGGTTCAACATCTGCAAATCAGTGTGATACACTATGTAAATAAAAGAAAGGACAAGAACCATATGATCCTCTCAATAGATGCAGAAAAAGCATTTGACAAAGTACAGCACCCTTTCTTGATTAAAATTCTTCACAGTGTAGGGATAGAGGGTACATACCTCAATATCATAAAAGTCATATTTGAAAAGCCCACAGTGAATATCATTCTCAGTGGCGAAAAACTGAGAGCTATCCCCCAAAGGTCAGGAACACACCAGGGATGCCCACTCTCACCACTGTTTGTTCAACATAGTACTAGAAGTCCTAGCCCCAGCAATCAGACAACAAAAGGAAATAAAAGGCATCTAAATAGGCAAAGAAGTCAAACTTTCACTCTTTGCAGATGACATGATACTCTATGTGAAAGACCCAAAATACTCCACCCCAAAATTGCTAGAACTCATACAGGAATTCAGCAAAGTGGCAGGGTATAAAATCAATGCACAGAAATCAGAAGCATTTATATACACTAATAATGAGGCAGAAGAAAGAAATTAAGGAGTCGATCCCATTTACAATTGCACCAAAAACCATAAGATAGTTGGGAATAAACCTAACCAAAGAGGCAAAGGATCTGTACTCAGAAAACTATACAACACTCATGAAAGAAATTGAGGAAGACACAAATAAATGGAAAAGCGTTCTATGCTCATGGATTGGAGGAAAAAATATTGTGAAAATGTCTGTGCTACCCAAAGCAATCTATACATTTAGTGCAACCCCTATCAAAATACCATCAACTTTTTTCTCAGAGCTAGAGCAAACAATCTTAAAATTTGTATGGAACCAGAAAGATCCTGAATAGCCAAAGTAATGCTGAAAAAGGAAACCAAAGGGTGGCATCACAATCCGACTTCAAGCTCTGTTACAAAGCAGTAATCATCTTGTCCTCATTTAAGCAGAACCGAGTCTCTTTCAACTTAAAAACCTCCCTTGTTAGGTCCCATGTTTCTCACAGCTTTGGCCAAACTTTGTCAAAGCACCCAGTGTTTTCTCTGCCTCACGTTCATTGTGGTCTGGCCCCCAGTGCCCCTGCTCTGAGATGGCATTTGCCAGAATCACTAGGGACCTCCTTTAAGTCAAGAGCCCGCAGCCCTGAGCTTAACCTTGACCTCTCTGTAATGTTCAACACTGTTGACCACTTTGATTTTCTTGAAAGTCATCCTACCCTTGGGGCCAGTGTTGCCCTTCTGGTCCTTCTGTTGTCAACTCTGACTTGACCTTTCAACAACCTTTGAAGAGTCCTTTTCATTATTTTCAACTGTTTGTTTTTTTAATTTAATTTTTTTTAAAGATTTTATTATCTGACAGAGACAGCGAGTGTGGGAACACAAGCAGGGGGAGTGGGAGAGGGAGAAGCAGGCTTCCTGCTGAGCAGGGAGCCCGATTCAGGGCTTGATCCCAGGACCTTGGGATCATGACCTGAGCCGAAGGCAGACACTTAACCATCTGAGCCACCCAGGCGCCCCTGTTTGTTGTTTGTTTTTTTAAACAGACCCACCCCACCCTTAGAAAAGTACATAAAAGGTAACTGTGCACTCTGATGGGTCTGTGGAGGGAGCCTCCATGACCTGCAGCCTAAGTCCCGACGTCGAGTGTGGCCCAGCCTGCAGCTCCCTGTACCCCTCCAACCCTCTGCCCTGCAGCAGGGCTTTTGGGGCCTCCCATTTGCAGGTGTGCAGTGACCATGTAAAGGGATGGTGAGGATGGTGTGAGGCAGGTGGAAATTCCCTTCTTGCTCCCTCTGGGTGCCCAGCTGCCTTGGCCATTGGTTTTCCACCATTTGCAGCGTCCATTCTTGCACACCTCTTGCTCTCCTCCTGGGCTTAGCCGACTGGCCTGGGCAAGGCCGGCTTGTGGTGTGGTGGCAGATGTGTGGGGCCCTGGCCTCCGCGTGGGGCAGAAACACTGGAGCTTCTGCCTCTTCCTGTTGACAGGGTCCTCCACCAGTGCAGGAACAGGTGTCCCCACTTCCACCAGTGTGAATAAAGTGCTTCCCTCCACATTTCTGTCCCTGTCCCCCTGTGTTGTTTTTGTCCAAGCTTTTCGTCTGACAGAATCTGCCTCTGTGCTCTGACCACACTGTGCCATCCAGGAAAGCAGAGGCCTTGTCTCTTGATTGCCTCTGACTCTTGCACGTGGAGGGGGACAAGTTCAACAGTGGTTCGGTAGGTCCATGACCGACTTACTTATATTTCCTTTGTTACCTGTGTGAAGCCTGCTTGGAGAAAGCATGGCTATGTTCAGTATCTTAGCATGGTGTTTAAACAATATTCTTTGGCCTTGGCTTCTAGAACTCTGTGAGTACTTTTGAATTGATGGCATGTCTTTTCTGTGGTTTGTGTGTAGGAAAACAGTTCTAGATGGACCTGAATGCCACATTGGAGTTTGTGAAAATTATACTTTTTTTCTATTTCTATTTCATACAATTGTGTTATGGTTATTATTTGGATAAAGTAGAATATGATTTCAGGTAAAGGTTGAACAATAGGAATGGATTTATTAGGCATGTTTCTTCACAATTACTGATTAAGTAAAAGTCAGTTGTTCATACGTTAATAGGATTGTAATAATAATGAAAAATGGTTTATTACTCTTTGACTTAATTTATTCTAAAAATTGGAAAAAAATTTTGCATTTGTGGCTAAGTTCTTACCACCTGTAGACTTCTGCTGTGTCCTCCACAAAGTCAAATACAATGCCATGAACATAGTACTTGGTAAGTAAAATGATTAAATAAACAAAAAAAAAGCCTTCTTACTCTTGGTGCAAGAAAACCCAATATGGCTATGAAATAGATTTTGTGCAAATTATGTTGTATCTGTTGTGCTGGATATTGTAGAGAGAGTCTTTATTTATTTATTTTTTAAAGATTTTATTTATTTGACAGAGAGAAACACAGTGAGAGAGGGAACACAAGCAGGGGGAGTGGGAGAGGGAGAAGCAGGCTTCCCTCAGAGCAGGGAGCCCGATGTGGGGCTCGATCCCAGGACCCTGGGATCATGACCTGAGCCGAAGGCAGACGCTTAATGACTGAGCCACCCAGGAGCTCCCTCCCCCTTTTTTTTTTTTTAAGATGTAGCGAGAGTCTTATGTAGCGGTGGCTTTGGCCTCATGAAGCTGTCAGCTCAGACAGGTGATGGCTGCTCCATCCAGGGTTTGCTGCTGTGGTTGACCCCCAGCATTCTGCAGACCTGCCTGGAGGGCAGTATTAAATTAGGTGTGCTCAGTTGGGGTTTGTTTTAATACACAATATGGAAAGAGCTGAGATGTCCATCAACAGCTGAATGGATAACGATTTGGTATATAGATACAATGGAATACTACTCAGCCATCAGAAAGGATGAATACTTACTATTTACGTGAACGTGGGTGGAACTAGAGGGTATTGTGCTGAGCGAAATAAGAGAAAGAGAATTATGATTTCACTGATATGCGGAATTTAAGAAACAAAACAGGATCATAGGGGAAGTGAGGGAAAAATAAAATAAGGTGCAGTCAGAGAGGGAGACAAGCCGTAAGAGACTCTCTTTCTTTTTAAAGATTTTATTTACTTATTTGACAGAGAGAGCACAAGCAGGGGGAGCAGCAGAGGGAGAGGGAGAAGCAGGCTCCTTATTGAGCAAGGAGCCCGACATGAGGCTTGATCCCAGGACCCTGGGATCATGACCCTAGCCGAAGGCAGACGCTCAACCGACTGAGCCACCTGGGCGCCCCCATAAGAGACTTTTTTTTTTTAAGATTTTATTTTATTTTATTTTGACAGACACAGCGAGAGAGGGAACACAAATGGGGGAGTGGGAGAGGGAGAAGCAGGCTTCCCTCAGAGCAGGGAGCCCAGTGCGGGGCTCATTCCCAGGACCCTGGTATCACCATCTGAGCTGAAGGCAGACGCTTAAGGACAGCCACCCAGGCGCCCCACCATAAGAGACTCTCAATCACAGGAAACAAACTGAGGGTCGCTGGAGGGGAGGTGGGGGGGGATGGGGTAACTGGGTGATGGGCATTAAGGAGGGCATGTGATGTAATGAGCACTGGGTGTTATATAAGACTGATGAATCACTAAATTCTACCTCTGAAACCAGTAATACAGTATGTTAATTAATTGAACTTAAATAAAAAAAAAAAAAAAAACGTAGTCTAGTGACCTCCCAAACCTTGGCAGATAGATGACACGGTTATATTCATACTGTAAGTTGGCAGATGTACATGGGATATTAGCTGTTCCTGGTCCTCGTGATTATGATGGTGTTGACATACCAGGGCTTGTTGAGGTAGACGCTTGGCAGAGGGGCAGACTGCTGGTGCTGGGATCAGAAACTCCTCTGGGTTCCATACACGTTTGGAACAACTTAATTCTGCCTACAAACTAGATTTCCAGATGGACATTTCCCTTCTGTATGTTTGGCTCCTGACTCCATCCTTGCTCCAGTGATGGGGTCAGGGATGTGTACTAGGACATCCCATGGATATTGGGAGCCTTGAGTAGAGCTTGACACTCAGCAAGTGTTCACATCTTGGCTGAAGATGATAGTCTTTCTGTTGGGGGTATTTGTTACCAGGATACACTAAAGAGAGTCGCCCTTCCAGCCCCAGAACCCCCTTGTTGTGTTCGGATATACCAGCTTTTTCTCTTACTGTGTCTAGCTCCCCCATCGTGTCCTGGAGGAGCCGGTGATTACTAAGGACATATATGAAGTTGCCGTCTCCCTGATCCAGATGTTCGATAACTTGGACATGGAAGAGAGAGGGTAAGAAACACTGCCTGGCAGTGTGCTTGAAGTATGATTTTTAAAAATGTGGTATTCATTTAGACACTTTTTAGTGTTTTTATAATGTTAAGATATAACTGTAGATACTTTTTCCAGTGGTCACTGTATATATTTTAAAACAATGTTAGTACATTGCAATTTTTTTTTTTTACTGAAAATTTCCACTTTAAAGTAGTAAAAACCAAGTACAGTTTTAAGGCTGACAGTTTTAAAAACCAGAAATCACAGCCTGAAGAGAGAGTGGTTTCCAGATGTGCTGAGTTCTGCCACTCCTAGTCTGAGGCAAAATGGAAGGGACCAGGCTAGGAGGAGCTGTTGGGAGCCTTTCTTTGCCTTTGTTTGTGTTTGTTCAGAAGGTATGCTCCTGACTCACAGCAGGCTCCTTTGTCATCTAGTCTTCCACTCCTATGTTTAGGTGGACCCTTGAAACCTGGAACCTGTTTTTCCTTAGGAACAACTTGAGGTTATAAGTGGTGGTTAGATCTGTAATTTAACAAATGCACTGCTTTCTGAACCTTTCTGCGCTCATTTTACTACAGTTCCTAAATAGAGTTTATCTGTCATAACGATGGACGCCGAGGACGTAGAGTCCCCCTGCTCACGACAGCCGGAGCGTGAGTGTGGGTAGCTGCTGGTCTTACAGGCCTGACACGCATGCTCTTGCCTCTCTCCTTGTGCTGCTAGTTGCTGAGTATAAACACCTGTAAAGTGTGAGGTCACTCGAGCTCTTCCGTTCCCCTGGAGCTTGGCCTGACAGTGGGTCGCTGTAAGCTGGTCGCCGGCCCCTCGCCCCTCCAGCTGCTGCACTTGTGGGTATTGTGGCTGTGTTTCCGAGCTCCCACCGGTGTCTGTTATGTTTATGTTGTCCGTGTGTTTTGATTTACCCAACATATATCATTTTATTTACTCATTATTCTGTCTTACATCTTAGACTTTCCTTAGATCATTTTCATTCTTCCTAAAGTATATCTTCCTAAAGTTTTTTTAAGAGTCTGTTGGTAAATGTTCTTAGTTTTTATTTTGCCAAAAATGTCTTTATTTGAGTCTCATTTTTTTTAAAAGATTTTATTTATTTGAGAGAGAGAATGAGAGAGAGAGAGCATAAGAGGGGAGAGGGTCAGAGGGAGAAGCAGATGTGGGACTCGATCCTGGGACCCCAGGATCATGACCTGAGCGAATGCAGACGGTTAACCAACTGTGCCACCCACGTGCCCCTTTCACTCATTCTTGAAATAGTTTTGTTAGGTGTAAAATGTAGGTGGTTCTTTCTCTCTTTATTTCTGCTTTTTCTGATTTTTTCATTTAAATAACTTTAGTGAGATGTAATTTGCATACATTAAATACAACCATTTTTATTTTTCCTTCTGTATTTTGATGATGTTTTCCCAGAGTCTGGCTTCTCTTATTGCAGTGAGAAGTCACCTTTTGGTCTCACCCCTCCTTGTAGGAATATCTGCCTTTTGGCTCCGGCTGACTTTCACCCAGGCTCTTACTCTTGGAGAACTATGGTGTGACTTCTGCAAGTAGGTGGGGGTTACTCTTTGCTGATCTTGCTTCAGGTTCGGCGGGCTCATGGAGTGGGAACATTGGTGTTTCTGAAGCTGCCTGACAACCTTTCATCCAGTAGAGTGAGCGTTCACTGACGATCCTACCACATGGGTGGTGGTCTAATGTAATCATTTGTTTTTACTGCCTGGGATTATTCTATAAAGAAGAATTTCCCTTTTATTACCCTGCTTCTTCTCTCTCTCTTTCTTTTAATATCACAGTGGACTCATGGATTTTTTTCCTTTAAAAGAGACTTTATTTTTTAGAGCAGCAGTTTTAGGTTCACAGCAATATTGAGAAAAGCACAGAATTCCCATATACCCGTTCCCTGACACGTGTACAATGTCCCCATCTTGCACTGGAGTCCTACCTTTGTTTTAAATGACACATCATTATGACCCACAGGCCATAGTTTACTTTAGGGTTGTATACTTTACTTTACTGTTGGCGTTGTATGTTTTACGGGTTTTGACAAGCTTATGACAGCGCATATCCACCATTATAATACCATGCAGAATAGTTTTACTGCCCTCAGATCCTCTGTGCTCTGCCTGTTCGTCCCTGCTCCCCACCCCCTGTAACCCATGTCAGCCTTCTTAATGTCTCCATAGTTCTGCCTTTTTCAGGGTTTCATGGAGTTGGGAATCATACATACGCAGTCTTTTCAGATGGGCTTTTCCCCCTTAGTAATATGCATGTAAGTTTCCTCCATGTTTTTTCATGGCTTGATGGCTCATTTCTTCTTAGCGCCAAACAGCATTCTTTCATCTGGATGGACCGCAGTTTATTTCTCCATTTACCTACTCAAGGACATCTTGGTTGCTTCTAAGTTTGGGCAATTTGAATAAAGCTATTGTAAATATCTGTGTGCAGGTTTTGTGTGGACATGTGTTTTCAACTCCTTTGGGTAAATGGAGCATGATTGCTTGATCATGCAACGCAAGTATGTTTAGTTTTGTAAGAGATCACCTAATTGGGGTGCCTCGGTGGCTCAGTTGGTTAAGCATCTGCCTTCAGCTCAGGTCATGATCCTGGGGTCCTGGGATCGAGCCTGAGTTGGGCTCCCTGCTCAGCAGGAAGCCTGTTTCTCCCTCTCCCTTTGCCCCTCCCCTTGCTTATTGGCACTCTCTCTCAATCTCTCAAATAAATAAATAAATAAATAAAATCTTAAAAAAAACAAACACTTAAATGTCTTCCCCTGTGGCTGCACCATTTCACATTCCCCACAGTGAATGAACGAGAGGCCCTGTTGCTGCATATCTGCACTGGCATTTGGTTTTGCCGGCGTTCTGGATTTTGGCTGCTCCATTTTGTTTGGTTACTGTCAGAGTGTTGTGAATTATGACCTTCAGCATTATATTGTCCCCTTCTTTGTCTTGCTTATTAATGCTGTGGGTCTGAATTCTACTTTGTCATGTTTCAAGATTGAAACCCCTACTTTCTTTTTATCTTTGTCTCTAAAACCTTTGCCATCCCTTTATTTTCATTCTTTTTTAAAAAAGATTTTAATTTATTTGAGAGCGCTCAAGCAGGGGAAAGGGGCAGAGGGAGAGAGAATCTGAAGCAGACTCTGCTGAGCACAGAGCCTGACGTGGGGTTAGATCTCAAGACTGCAGGATCGTGACCTGAATTGAAACCAAGAGTTGGACGCTCAACTGACTGAGCCACCCAGGCACCCCTTCTTATAGTCTGTTTTAGAACATTTTCATCATCTCAAAAAGAGACCATGACCCTTTTGCTGTCTTCCCTCATCCTTCCCCTTCACCCCCAGCTCTAAGTAACCAACTAGTCAACTTCCTGTCTCTGTAGATTTCCCTATTCTTGACCTTCATATGAATGGAATCTGATCTTTGGTGACTGACTTCTTTTATTTACTGTAAGTTTTCAAAGTTCATCCATGTTGTAGCATATGTCAGTATTTTATTCCTTTTTATGGATGAATAGTACTCGATTGTATGGATATACCACATCTTGTTTATCCACTTGTGTAGTGGTAGTGATTTAGGTTCTCTTTTTCTTTTTGGCTTTTGTGAATCATGTTGCCGTGAAAGTTTATGTGCAAGTACTTGTGTGGACATTCTTCTTGTGTATATACCTAAGAGTGGAATGGCTGAGTCCTACAGTCACTCTGTGTGACCATTTGAGGAAGTGCCAGACTGTTTTCCAGAGCATCTGCATCATTCTGCATTGCTGCCAGCACCTCAGGAGGGTCCTGACTTCTGCACACCCTTGCCGCTGCTGCTTGACACCTGAGCTTCGCTTGTAGCCTTCCTAGTGCATATGAGGTGGTATAGTGCAAGGTGGTTTCGATTTACAGTTCCCTAATGACTAGTGATGCTGAATGTTTTTTTTTTTTTTACCATTTTTTTATTATTATGTTAATCACCATACATTACCTCATTAGTTTTTGATGTAGTGTTCCATGATTCATTGTTTGCGTCTAACACCCAGTGCTCCACACAGGACGTGCGCTCTTTAACACCATCACCAGGCTGACCCGTCCCCCCAACTTTGCATTCCTCGGGTAAGTCCCACTTGGTCATGGTCTGTAATTCTTTCCATGTGTTGCTAGTTGGATTTGGTTTGCTAATATTTTGTTGAGGATTTCTGCATTCATATTTGTAAGAGATCTTGGTCTGTGGTTTTCTTGTGATGTCTCTGGTTTTGGTGTCAGAGTAATACTGACCTCATAAATTAAGTTGGGAAATGTTTCATTTTTTTGGAAGTTTGTGAAGAATTTGTATCAATTGTGAAGAATTTGTATCAATTCTTTGAATGTTTGGTAGAATTCAGCTCTGGGCTTTCTTCATGGGTAGTTTTGAAATGATCAGTCCCATCTCTTTTCTTTGTTGTAGGTCTATTCAGATTGTTTTTTTTTTTCTTGCGTCAGTTTCAGTAGTTTGTGTCTTTTTAGGAATCTGTCCATTTCATGTCAACTCTCTACTTCATGGGTGTAAAATTGTCCATATTACTCCTCTATAATCTTTCTTATTTCTGTAAAGTGAGTAGTAATGTCCTCTCATTTCTGATTCTGTCTAGTATTTTGAATCTTCTCTCTTTTCCTCTTGTTTAAACTAGGTAAAGATTTGTCCATTTCATTGATTTTTTTTTTTTTCTAAGACCCAGTTTGGCTTTTGTTGATTTTTCTCCTTTGTTTACTTTCTCTATTTTATTAGTTTTCACTCCAGTCTTTATCATTTCTTGGAGGAGCCAAGCAGCAACAATCCAGGCTGTGTCTGGGAACAGTAACTGCAGAGGAGGAGAAAAGTTGTGGGGGTGAGCTGGGCACTGCAACACAGAGGCTCCGGGCCCCTGTCTGTTCCTGCCAGCCCTCTTGTTGCTCAACCCGAGGCACCTGATTTGCTTGCCTGTCTCTTGTCTGTCTCACCAGCTAGAATGTGAGCTCCAAAGAGCAGGGACCTTAACCTGTCTTGTTACCGCCTTACCCGCCAGCATGAGGAGAGCTCACAGGGTGCAGAGAATGAAAGTTCTGATTTCACGCAAAGGAAATATTTTGATGGGAATGGGGAAGCAAGCTGGTGGTTTGAGTTTGGTTTACTCGTAGTTATTTTTAAAGTTTTGCATTTTGAGATTCTGGATTACAATAGCTAAATTTCAAGGGAAAGTTTGGCAGGTAATGAGTTTTTATAGGAGACAACAGTGGGAGTCGAGGTGCTTGGGGCCCCTTAGTGGTTGTGGGGCCATGTCCTGGGGCCTCTTTGTTTCCTTATGTACAAAAAGGAACATTATAGTGGACGGTCTGTAAGAGATTTTCGCAATCGGAAGCCTGGACCTTGAGGGTTCTGGAACAGCAACGGCCGCACTCACCTGGACTCCCATTTGTGCACCAACAGGAGCAAGACCTGGTCGGGTGCCCAGTTTGTGCTGGAGCGGAGCAGCGTGTTGGTGTTTCTGCCAGGTGAGCATCATACCTGTGACCTGGATGGAGGCTGTGTTTGTGTCTAGCCCATGTTGCGAAAAATTGTACTTGCTGCGTCAGTTTAGTCTTTTTTAGACCCTGAGAACCTGAACAAGTATGATTTGCAGTTTGATCTCTTACTGTAACCTGAGTATTGCTAAAGCGATTGATCACAAGACTTTAATTTTTTGAAGGCAGTCTTACCCCCTTCAAAATTTTCAATAAAATAATTGGCTTTGTTAAATTTGCTCTTTCATGTAGATGGTTATAAATGTGAGGTAATGGCCACCAGCATACACTTTAAATCTCTCTCGGTGACAGTGTTGTTCCTGTGACCCTGCAAGGGTCCTCGGGAGGGGCCTGGTGTCCCTTTCTTAATATTTGGGAAAATTGGCCCTTCAGATATCTGAAAAGATTAATTTATGTTAAGTTGTACTTTTTCAAAATAATGTTTTTGATTTTTTTTTAATCAAGTGGTATCGTTTAGTGAAATCTTAGGGCAATAATATATTTTTTGGTTGTCGGAAGGTAACATAGAGAGCGTATGAATGTTTGTGCTGGTAGATTTGGAGAACAAAAAGCCTGAATAAAAGTAACTTATACTTAATTTTGGGGTGTAGCATTTGAGTGTACAACTTTGATCATGTTTTGCTTAGGCTCCTATGGATTAGTTTTGTACCCAGGAAATGCCATTAGCTGACAGTGGGGTGGAGTTGTATTTACCCCAATAAATATTTGTCAAAGACTGCTGTCCACATAACAGCATATTAAGAAAATGTATGACCAGGGCAGAGCCACAGTGGTATGAGTTTAAGAATACCTAAAAGCGAGGTGAGTACCTTTTAAGTGCTAAACATTGTCTGCAGAAAATAGTAACAAATGATATTTTACAGTTTATTTTGTTGTCTTTCTGTTCTGTGTTTATGTGAATGCAGGTTTGATACATGTTTATTTCATTTATTGATCTTTTGGGAATGGTTCTGTGCTAGTTTTGTAGGGCTGCTGTGCTAAGGGGCTAAACTGTAAGTCTTCAAACCAGAGATTTATTCTCTCACTGTTCTGGAGACCAGGAGTCCAAAATCAAGGTGTTGGTAGGGCCCTGCTCCCTCTGGGGCTCTGGGTAGAGTCCTCCCTTGCCTCTGCCAGCTTCTGGCGGCCACCTTCCATCCATTCTTGGCGTCCCTCCTCTCTCTGCCCCCCTTGTTAACCTGGCGCGCATGCCCCTCTGTCTGTCCCTCTCCCTTCCCCTGAAGGGAACATCATTCGTATTGGAGTAAGGGCTTGTCTACTCCAGTATGATCTCACCTTAGCTCATTATGTCTGCAGTGATACTGTTTGCAAATAAAATCATGTTCTCAGGTACTGGGGTTAGGACTTGAACATCTCTTTGGGGGACACAGTTCAATCCATTATAGGGTTGATACTTCAGGGTGACGGAAAAGCACATGAAAGTTTTATTTATCAGTAGACATTTTTTAAACCTAATGAAAATAATTTAGCATATCTCTGTGACCAAGACTTTTTAAAAACTTTTTTTTTTTTTTGGTTGTGAAATGTTGGATGTTCAGTGTAGGAAATTTGGAAGAGTCGGTGGGAAATAAAAATGTAAAATTGTTCACATGGCCACACTGCAGGCAGTCGCTGTTGTTAAAAGGAAAACACTGGAAGAATGTGGGTTTTTCCCCATATTTTTGAGTTACTAGTGGTCAGTGTCATTGTACATTTTTGTTTGTAATTGTGATGTAATTGGGCGAAGAGGATAACAAACACAAATAAAATGAATTGGTAGGGCCTTTATTGAAAAGGATGTCATTTTAATTTAAAGTGGGTTTTTTTTTGTTATTGTTGTTTGTTTGTTTTAGTAATAAATACATCTTTTTCCCCCCCCCTCTACTTCTTTTTCTTCCCCAGGTCTGGGTGAAATAAACTATATGCACGAACTTCTCACAAACATGGTTCACAAAAGGTGTGTTTCAGATGATGCAGCTTTGTTTTTACTGATATACTATTGTATTGTTTCTGCCTTAAATAATTCTGATCATCTCTGTGAACTGTTAGTCTTTTGTGTGTGTTCTCACATACATCTACTCTTTATGGACATTTTATTTCATTAATCTGTTCCCTAGGTTACAGGTTTATCCACTACATTCAAGTGTGACTCTAGAAGAACAGAATAATGTGTTTTTAAGTCCAGTTCCTGGGTACAGAAAGGTAGGAACCTGGGAGGCAAGTTGCAGCCACTTCAGGTACATTTTTCTTAGAGACTCTACCAGCGGAGAATGCTAACATTTCAGCTTACTTGTATCCTGTATTCTTAGCTAGTGTTTACTCCCTGAGCAAATAATTGCCTGATGAGCCAGGTATGTTGTTTAATTTTGTCTTTTATTTTGTAAGTCGGTTGCTAACATTTTTAAATTTCCTCAGCTTCTGGGCATTGTTGCTAGTGGATTTTGATGTCTTTTACTTGTTGGTATTTCTCAAACTGTGGGACTGTTCTGGCATCTGCAGCACTGCTCTGGCGACTTTGTTCAGAGCCCACATTCTCAGTCCTGTTTAAAGAGGATTTCTTTACTCTCGGGTCATGTGTGGACTGTGGGAGTGTCTTAGCACAACCCTTCCAGAGCTGCCTGAGATAGCCAGGAACGTTGCTTGCACGGTTCAGCCCCCTTGCTTCCAGTGCAGGTGTTCGGACTCTAGGGTAGCCGGGACCTCGCATGGTGTCCCAGTGTAGTCACCATCTGTGTTAGCTTGGTTGTGCTTTTTTTGCCTCGGGGTAGTCCCAGCACCCCTGAAGTCCCATGTCTGAGGTCTGGGATGGCTATATCTTTGCCTGGCTTCTTGCCTTTTGTTGTAAAGCACCTGCTGTGTTGCCGGGCTTTGTTTGTGAGGGATGACGCTAGGAGGAGGAGTAGCAGTTAAGACCAGGCACGTGGACCTGGACAGAGAGATGGCGTGGGTGCCTGCCACCTGTCATTGTGTGGCCTTGAGCAAATCACTTCTCTGAGACTTTTATTGTTTGAATGCAGACGGTTAGGAAGGTGAGTTGCAGGAGTGTGTGTCTGGACTAACATTACGGTAGCGGCATGGTGCCTGGTGCAGTGCCTGGGTGCGAGCAGTGCAAGGAAATAGGTACTATTTATTGAACACTCGGTTCGTGCCAGCAACAGTTCTAAGCACTTTACCCTTGTTGACTCCTGTGATCTTCAGAACAACCCTGTTGGGGCGGGCATCATCATTATTATGTGCATGGTGTGTATGAGAACCATGAGGTAAGTAACTGGCCCAACGCCCCACCCTGGTGTAGGGCAGAGCTGGGAAGCCCACCCTGCGCCAAGTTCCCCCACCCTCCTCCGGGACCCTTGTATCTTGTAGAAAATAGGAAAACCATTAATTTTAAAATTTGAGTCCAGTATTTACATTAAAAAGCTTTTAAATAATTTTTGAGTTTGAGTTTTTGTTTTTTTTTTTAAACAGTAAGAATGTCAGATGCTTTATTTTTGATGTTTGCTAGATTATCCTGTCCACCAACATCGCAGAGAGCTCCGTCACGGTTCCAGATGTCAAGTATGGTAAGACGCCTCTCTGTTTTCCCTACACCGTCCACGGCAGTATCTGTAGGCCTGTCTGTCCCCAGGAATTCGTCTTTCTCCTCCTCCCCATCTCTTCCACTGTTTGGAAGAGAGGATTTAGAAAAGTAGGCTCAAACAGTTTCTCTGTACTTGTAGTTCACCTCTCCTTCCTCCTTTGGGGGCATTCTGAGGCCCTTGTGGACAGGAGGGCCTGGGGCTGTCACAGGTGGAGTTCTGTGGCTGGAGGGAGGGGGTGTGGGCAGGAGCTTGGCTGATCTCTGTCACTCAGGATAGCTTAGTGGGGTACCATGTCAACTCGGAGGGAAGCTAATCATAATTTGGTATTCTCTGTATATGTCCTTGATTACTTTGCTTTCTAAGTTCATTAATTCTTATTTTGAAGCCTCACACGTGCCAGGCACTGTTCTCGATGCTGGGGGAACAGTGATGAATAAACCAAAGCCCTGTCTCATGGTGGCTGTGTTCTGTGTTCTGGTGGGAGAGACAGACAATTAGCAGGCAAAAATAGGTATCGTTTCAGGGAGAGTTCAGTGCTGTGTAGGGAAGTACATCAGACAGAGGGTTACAGTTATTGGGAAAAACGATCTTTTAGACAGGGTGGTATGGGAACACCTCGCTAAAGAAGTGGTATTTGAACAAGACTTGAATGAGGAATGAGCCATGGGAAGACGTGGTTCGGGCTTAGGGAACAGGTTTGAGGAGAAGCGAGGGGACAGTGTGGCTGGACAGATAAACACGTAAACTTGGGGAACGACAGTGTCTTGTCTCTGTGCCAGGGATGATTCTAGGTGCCGCAGGAATAGTAAACAGGCAAAAGTCTTTGTTATCACATACCTTCAGGGTGGTGGGTAATTGAACGGCAGACAAATAGAGATGTGTAGTATGTGAAATGATGGTGTGTATAAGAGGAAGAAGTGGAGGGGGCAGGGAGTAGTGGGGAAGGGCAGCTGATGGAGTGGCCGGGGAAGGGGTGGAGGCATGGGGAAGAGTGTTTGTAGGAGCAGCAGAGTGTGCAAAATCTGTAAAGTGAGTGCAGGGAACAGCAGGGAGGCTGGGGAGCTGCCCCAGGTGAGCAGGAAGGAAGTGGTTGGAGGGAGAGGTCAGGGAGGTTAAGGGGTGGGGTACCAGGTCATTCAAGGCCTTCATGTGAAGACTTCGGGTTTTGCTGGTGAGAGAGAGTTTTGAGAGTAGGGGTGAAGGGGAGACGTTGCCTACAGCTCATTCAGGGACAGACTACAGTGGGGCAGAGGGGAGTGGGGGTGCTCAGTGAGCAGGGTACGACTAGTGTGGTTTGCAGTGGGATTTGGTGGCAGGGACAGAAGGAGTGGCCAGTTCTGGAGAGGTGTGCTGGGGGGTCTGATGTGGGCCATGGGAGACACGGAGCGGTAAGCTGGGGACACCTGCTGCATGTGCAGGAACAGTTGGCTGTGTAGCCTGGAGACCAGTGGGCCGTGGGTGGCCGTGCTTCCCAGTGGGTGCCCATGGGGAAGGCATTTCTGTATTGAAAGGTGGGCAGTAATGAGCTGCAGAGTGGCAGCCA
This sequence comes from Eumetopias jubatus, assembly GCF_037043125.1. Classification (NCBI taxonomy): domain Eukaryota; kingdom Metazoa; phylum Chordata; class Mammalia; order Carnivora; family Otariidae; genus Eumetopias; species Eumetopias jubatus. The sequence continues at coordinate 2,018,289 of NW_028274813.1, read as the reverse complement.
GCAAAGTCCTAGAAGCCAAATCGGAAAGTGTTTTGAGGAAGATGGGTGGACAAGCATGTCATGATGATTGGTTAAGTTGGAAGACTAGAAATTGGCTGTGGATTTAGCAACATGGATGTCATTGGTGACCTTGACCGAGGCAGTTTTGCTGGAGGTGACAGAGGGATGGGAGAAGAGAGGCATTGGAGGCAGTAAAGTCAGCACTCCTGAGGCATTCTGCAGAGAAATAGGGCCGTAGCTGAAGGGCAGCTGGAGCCAAGAGAACACATTTCCAGTAGCAGTGGGACACCCAGCAGCACTTTCCCTGGGGGACGGGAGACGTACAGAGGACGATGCAGGAGAGAGGGCCTGGGTGCTGTGGCCTCATCCTTGTGAAAGGCAGAGGGGATGTGACGGGGCATCGTGTGGGTGCTCGGCCTCTGTGAGCATGTGGGCGGGTTAACTTCGCTCACAGGGAAAGCCTGGGGTGTGAGGACGGGTGCCCGAGGGAGCTCACAAGGCCCTCTACTGCCTCAGCTTGCCCCTGGTGACCCCGAGACTCGGCCCTTAGTGCACAGTGAGGTCGGGGGAGCCATAGAGGTTTGAGAGGACCCTAAAGAGTCCGGGAGGGGGATTGATGGACCAGGGGCCATGTCCCCTAAGGGCCACGCAAGCCTCGTGACCAGGAGTAGAAAGGGGGCAGTCCATCTGCTGGCCTGATGGGTTTGTCCTTCTCTGGCTCTGGGGGACTGCACAGGGGAGGTGGGGAGTGGCAGTCTGTGCAGGCTGCGGTTGGCCAGACCAGCAGGTCAGCATGGGAGGGTGCAGAGTTCGGAATACCTTCAGGGAGTGGAGCTGAGGTTTGGTCAGCAGGGAGGGGAGGACAGGAGGCGGCAGATGGAGGGACAGCTAACAGGTCATAAGATGGACAGATCGCGGGGCCATCTGCAGGGAGTAAGGGTTGCTGGGTAGGCCTGGAGGCAGGGAGAGGAAGGATAATTCTGGTTGGGAGGGGGCGCTTGCTGTCACTATAACCCTGGCGTCAGGTGCGGCCCTGGGTAGGAGCTGCTGGAGGGTGGAGGGCAGGATGATGGGGGGAGGCAGGTCACGCACCTGGGAGCCCAGGTGCCTCCGGCATTGTTTGCTGGGCATGGAGATCACCCAAAATTCTGGTGGGAGCGGTGTTGGAGGGTGTGAGGACTGGGGAGCCAGGAAGGAAGAGGGGGGTGGTGAAGTGAAGGAGGCAGAGGTTTTCCGGGAGGGCAGTGGCAGGGAGGGATGGGGGAGGGTACATGCTGCCCCTTCAGCCTCAGCGTGTGAGGGGGCGGGGAGAAGAGAGCACCCTGCCTGCCAGCCTGGCCCCTTTCTACAGTCAGGACAGGGAGGGTCTGCGCACAGGGGATTTGGAGCGACTTCTGTCAGTTGGGTCTCGCAGATGAGGACACTGAAGCCCCGAGAAGATGAGCGGCTTGCCCTCCGCCCCAGATTTGAGCCCCCACAGTCCAGCGCTGTTGTCGTGTGTGCCTCTGACCACGCTCTCGTGGGTGCCGTCCAGACGGGCTCTTCCTATGGCATGTTGGGTCTGCACGGCTTATGGCCTTTAGGCCCAAAGGCTCCCAGTCCTTAGAGGAAAGAATGTGTGCCTGGGCAGTAAGGAGTGGCCTGTGCATTTCCAGAGGCTTCTGTAGGTGCACTGATTCTAAAGACTGCATGTGTTATATTATTTTTATCACTATGCATAGTCATTATTACAGTTATTTCTTGTTAGCATTGTGTTTACATTCCTTTTTTTTTTTTAATGACAGTTATAGATTTTTGTTTGACTAGAACTCTGGTTTGTGATGAAGATACGAATTATCAGAGTCTGCGACTGAGTTGGGCCTCTAAAACCAGTTGTAATCAGAGAAAAGGTAAGGCACTGTTCCAGCACAGTAATGAGTTGATGGCACATTCAAGTGTCTTTAAAAATTTTGGTTTTTATATTTTTACTCTTATGCTGATACTTTCTTTACTGGAACCAGTTCTAAGTTTTAAGTAACAATAACTTATATCATCAGACTCTTCCTTTTAAATCTGTGATTCTCCTCTCATCCATAGAATTAGGTGACAGTTTTTGTATGTAACAGACAAGCATCTGCTCATCTCAACACTACCGTTTTTGGTTTTTTTTTCTTTTGCACTGAATTCAAAAAGTGTTTGTAGAATAGTTATGGAGACCAAGTTAATTTTTGATAGTTTTTAATTAACTTCTGGTAATCCTTCCTCTGACTTCTCTCCAAGTTCTGATCCTTCGAGGGATATTTTTCCTAAACTCGTGTCAAGAGGGTTCAGCATTGGCTGCGATGTGCGCATGTTGTGTCACTGGGGAGTTGAGGGTACGGGCGGCGCCTGTCGGGGGTGGGAGGCTTTGACCACAGTGGAGCTGCAGTTGTGATGTACTTGGACAGGTTGCTGCTGTCACCTGTGGGCCTCGGGCCCCAGGGGACAGAGTTCTTGGCGTGGACCGAGAGGTGGCTTGTGTTTTATTAGAGGACTTTGCGGGAGGATGGGGGAGGGACCATTCCAAAATACCTGTTGGGAAGTAAAGCTGCCGCATCACAAATTAGAGTCGAGGAACGTTTATTGAGTGCCTGTGGTGTGCCTGGCCTGATTCTGAGTGTTTGATGGGAACTTGTGCCCATCCTGCGAGCTAGTACATGGTTAACATCACTTACTTACGTCTGTGTCCCAAACACGTGTCTCTGCTGCCTCCCCGGGGACGGCTTGCCCATAGCGGGAGCCAGACCGATTGATCGGGCGGCCACTCCAGCCTGGGCAGAAGCAGCTTCTCACTGGGCGTGGTGGAAAAACCCAGTGTTGAGTTTACATACCTCCCCACCCAGAACTGCCCCCCAAACAAAAACCCACGCTCAGAAAAAATGACTAGAAATAAATACACAAAAATGTCAAAGTGATTATCTTTGGGTAAGTCTTGAGATTATAGGAGTTTCAGCTTTTGTCTATTTTTCTGTATGTTCAGAATTTCCGTGATAAAAATCTTTTTTCCTACAAGAAGTTGCAGAAATAGTTACAGAGTCCCCTGAACGCTTGCCCCAGCATCTCGCAGCTTGTTGTCAGGGAGCTCTGCCAGCCGGAGTCAGGCGGTTGGTGTCGGTACAGGGCTCACTCGGACACCGCTCTGGCGTGTGTTCTGTGCACTTGGATCCAGCCGCGCGTAGACCGTGTCAGCACCACCGTCAGAGCACAGCAGTGTTCCGCTGCCTGGAGGGAGAGGCCCGGGGCCGCCTTGCGTAGTCGTGTAGTCACGTCCCTGCCGCTCCCTGCCAGCCACCGTCTCTTGTTCGTTGTCTTGTCGTGGCGAGGCTGCTGTACCCATGGAGTCAGGCAGCAGGTAGCTTTTGAGATGGGCTTGCTTCACTCACCATAACCCCCTGAAGACCCGGCCAGGTGCTGCACATGTCAGGAGTCCCTCTTGCTGCTGGGTCTCATCGTGCCATTCACACCGGAGGACATTTGAGTATCTCTGGCTCTGGGCGATTGCGGATGAAGCCGCTGTGGGTGTGGATGTGCAGGCTTTGCGTGAACATCAGTTCTCACTTCTCCAGGATAAAAGCCCAGGAGTGCAATTAACGGGGGACATGGGACACACATGAGTTTTATGACAAACTGCCACAGCCTGTGGCCGTAGTGGCCGCACCCTTTCACGTTCCTGCCAGCCGTGTGCAGGACGGTGTGCCCCACGCTGTGCTCCCTGTCATTGCTGGCCTGCCGTGCAAGCGCTGTTTGTGGCTGTGGCCATTCTTTTTTTTTTTTTTTTTTTTTAAGGCTTTATTTATTTATCTGACAGAGAGACAGCGAGAGAGGGAACACAAGCAGGGGGAGTGGGAGAGGGAGAAGGGAGAGCAGGGAGCCCGATGCGGGGTTCGATCCCAGAACCTGGGATCATGCCCTGAGCCGAAGGCAGACGCTTGACCACTGAGCCGCCCAGGCGTCCTGTCTGTGGCCATTCTGAAGGTGTTTGTAATGCCTCCTTGTGATGGGGACAGCTGAGGTGAGTGGCTCGTCCAGTGCTGCGTCGCCATCCGTCGTCTCTCTGCAGCACGACATCTGTTTGTGTCTTTGCCCATTTCGTAGTGGGACTGTGCACGTGTTGACTGTGAGTTCTCTGTGCACCTGCCATACCAGTGGTTTGTGAGCTGTTACGTATGTGGTTCACACATGTTTCTCCCATTCCCTTCTGTCCTTTGTCTCTTCATCCTCTTCACAGGGTCTTTCAAAGAAAAGTTTTAGGGGCGCCCGGGTGGCTCAGTCGTTCAGCGTCTGCCTTTGGCTCAGATCATGATCCCAGGGTCTTGGGATAGAGCCCCGCATCGGGCTCCCTGCTCCGCGGGGAAGCCTGCTTCTCCCTCTCCCACTCCCTCTGCTTGTGTTCCCTCTCTCGCTGTCTCTCTCTCTCTCTCTCTCTCTGTCAAATAAATAAATAAAATCTTTAAAAAAAAAAAAGGTTTTAAATTTGGCCAAGGTCCAGTGTATCTGATTTTCCTTTCCTTTCTTTTTTTTTTTTTAAAGATGTTATTTATTTATTTTATTATTTATTTATGGATATTATTTATCCAGGTGCCCCTGATTTTCCTTTCACGGATTGTTTGGGGTCACATGTAGGAACACTTCACCTCGCCCTGGCTTGCAAAGGTGTTTCTCCTGGGTTCTTCTAGCTGTATGTTCTGTATTTATGGCCACGACCTATTTGAATTACTTTTTGTAACTACTTTTGTGAGGTTTGGGGTGAGGTTCATTTCTTTGTGGTGTCCGGTTGTTTCAGCACCGTATAATTTTCCCCATGGAGTGGCTCTGCACCTGGTGGTGTGTCCCTGGGGCACGTGTGTGTGGGGCTCTGTTTGGGGGCCTGGGGTCACCCTGTTGGACACTGGCGTGCACGGCTCTCCCTTCACCATCAGTGCACTGGTTACAGTGATACTGCACCTAAAATGGACAGGTTACCCCCGCTTTATTCTTTACTTTCGAAACTGTTGGACGACTTCTACTTTGTCCTCCCATACAGATTTTAGAAGGAACTTGTCTAGGTCGCCAGAAAAATAATCTTGTGATTTTGATAGGAATTGAGTTAAACCTGTCAGTCAGTTTGTGGAGAATGGGTGTATTTCTTATGTTGAGTCTTCCCGTCCCTGAACACACAGTGTGTGTGTGTGTCCATTTATTTAGGTTTTCTTTGATTTCTTTAATCAGCATTGTGTTGTTTCCAGCATAAAGATCCTAAGTAGTTAATTTTACTTAGAGTGATTGTAAATGGCATTGCCTTTTTTTTTTTTTTTTTAAGATTTTATTTATTTGAGAGAGAGCACAAGCAGGGAGAGAGGCAAAGAGAGAGGGAGAAGCAGACTGCCCGCTGAGCAGGGAGCCCAATGGATGTGGGGCTCCATTGATAGACGCTGAACTGACTGAGCCACCCAGGTGCCCAGCAATGCATTTTTAATTTCAGTTTTTACATGTTCATTAGTGGTATATAGAAATGTGATTGACTTTTGTGTGTCAGTCTTCGGTGACTTTGCCAAATTCACTAATTGGTTCTGGGAGTTGTTTTTGCTTTTATTTTTGGTCATTACCTTGGAGTTTTCTGCTTAGACAGTCCTGTTGTGTGCAGGTAGGTGTGGGGTGGGGGTGATGGCAGTTGCTGAAGTCTGGACTCCCCACTTGACCTCCTGGTGGGGAGGGGGTCTGCCAGGGGGAGACAGTGGGGCGGGGGGGGGGGGGCGGGAATCCACACGTCCCCTCCATCTTTCCTGACTCCACATGTGGAGAAGGAAAGCGCCTCCCCAGGCTGCCCCATTTTGTAAAGCTGGGTACTTATTAAGGACACCCTTCCCCCTTGCCCCATTCTCTCTCCTTCGGAGATTTTACTATGTTTTGGGTAAAGGAGTTTTTACTCCACAAGCAATACAATGGCAAGAGAAGAGTCATTTATATGGTGGTGTGGGAGGGCCAGGCCTGGCTTTGAGCTGTGTGCGTGTGATCCCTCATTTCGTGTGAAGCAGCTGTCCTGATGGTCGTCTTTGCATGGGTGTGAGGACAGATGGCCGCGGGAAAAGCCTATGCATTCCACAGCCACCTCACTGGGGGAGCCGCACCTGCTCCAGCCAACTTTATACTTTTGTGTTTTTTATTAGTATGAGCTTTGCATTTGCAGGAAATGTCTTTAAAATGTTTTGATTTCCATTGCATATCGGGGCCAACATTGGTTTCTTTAGAACTACACATTGGATTTTATTCTGTGGATCACTGAGTACAAGCCAGGGCTTAATCTGCCTGTATAAGAGGACTTCTGACACTAATGTATTCTAAAGTGTTTACTGACCTGGTCTGGTAGAAGATAAAGGTTTTCCTTAATATTTAGTGGTTATTCTTAAATACTTACGCTAACGTTAAAGTGATTAGTGTCAAATGGTGTTTGGATGCTTCCCCTTTGCAGGCCGTGCGGGGCGAGTATCTAAAGGGTATTGTTACAGACTCATCCACAGGGATTTCTGGGACAGCTCCATCCCTGACCACGTCGTTCCGGAGATGCTGGTAATACTCTTTGGTCATTTTCTTTTTTTTTTTTTTTTTATTTAAAGATTTTATTTATTTATTTGAGAGAGGGAATGAGAGAGAGAGAGCACGAGAGGGGGGAGGGTCAGAGGGAGAAGCAGACCCCCCCCACCGAGCAGGGAGCCCGATGTGGGACTCGATCCCAGGACTCCAGGATCATGACCTGAGCCGAAGGCAGTCGCTTCACCAACTGAGCCACCCAGGCGCCTCTGACCAAACTAATCTTTAATCACAGTGCTGGCTTGCCATTTACTAAGGACCGGGCGCTCTGCTGGGACTTCACAGGCATGTTCAGTTTCTCATGGGAGCAGTGGCTCCTCGTGTCCGTGGGCTCCGCAGCCCCTTACAGCTCATGGGCGTGCGCTTGGCTGCTTGCTTCCTCCTCTGTCTCTCCTCTCCTCTCTTCTTCCTTCTCTCTCCCCGCCCCTCCCTCTTCTCCCCCCTCCCCCGTCTGTGTCTCTCCCCCTCCCCCCTCCCTGTGTCTCCCCTGTCCGTGTCCCTCCCCCTCCCCCTCCCCCGTCTGGGTCCCTCCCGCTCCCCCTGTCCATGTCCCTCCCCTCCCCCATCTGTCTCTCCCCCCCATCTGTGTGTCCTCCCCTCCCCCATCTGTGTCTCTCCCCCTCCCCCATCTGTGTCTCTCCCCCTTCCTCCGTCTGTGTCTCTCCCCCTTCCTCCGTCTGTGTCTCCCCCCTCCCCCGGCTGTGTCCCCCCCCTCCCCCATCTGTGTCCCTCCCCGTCTGTGTCTCTCCCCCTCCCCCGTCTGTGTCCCTCCCCACCCCCGTCTCTGTCTCCTCTTCTCATCTCGCTCCTGCTCTTTCTCCTTCTCGTGCCCTCTGTCCCTCTCCCCATCTTCTGTTTTTCTGTCTCTCTCCTCCTCTCTTCTGCTCTGTGTCCGAAGTACTAGTCGCGTGGGTAGGTTAATTATTTCGTTATTTTATTATTTCTAAATTTCTGCTCTTCTCAGCGTTGTCCGTTAGGAAGCACAATATTGAAAGTGAAATTGCTGGACATGGGTGAACCGAGAGCTTTGCTGGCAACCGCCCTTTCTCCACCTAGTCTGAGTGACATTGAACGAACCATCCTTCTACTAAAGGAGGTACGTCTGTCTGATGTACGTCAGTGTTGGGAAAAGCTGAGATTTTGTTGGGTAAATTTTAGAAGTTTCGTATTGTGGATATCTTTAAAGAATTTTGATTGTCATGAGTGATCAGCATCTGCCTGAGAAAGCATGTGTAATGCCTCATTGTTGATTGTAGACTCCATACCTCTTGTTTACTCCGAGTTTGTTAGTTGTCCTGCTGAGGCTCTTAGCTTTCCACGGCTCCCCCTCCTTTCCCGCCTGCTGTGTGCTGGCTCCACCGGCAGTGCTGGGAGAAGAGATGCGTATGATGGTATTGAATGGTTATTCTTAAATACACCTTTCTGCGCATGTTAAAGTAATTAACACCAAATGGTGTTAGCACATGTCTTCTTCGAAGGCTGTGAGGGGCAAGTGTCCAAAGGGCACTGCTGTCAGCTGATGCACAGGGATTCGGGGACAGCTCTCCCTGAGGCATCTGCCTGTGGTGCCCATCAGCTCCTTGGCTGTCCCCGCACTTCGCTGTCCCCCTGCAGGTCTGTCCCCACCCGTCCTCTAGTTGTCTCCTTCCTGCACTTCGCTGTCCCCCTGCAGGTCTGTCCCCACCCGTCCTCTAGTTGTCTCCTTCCTGCACTTCGCTGTCCCCCTGCAGGTCTGTCCCCACCCGTCCTCTAGTTGTCTCCTTCCTGCACTTCGCTGTCTCCCTGCAGGTCTGTCCCCACCCGTCCTCTAGTTGTCTCCTTCCCTTGCGGGAAACTGCTTTGCCTCCTTGGATTCCTGGACTCGGCACCCTGCTCACGCTGTGCTCTTGCTGCTTGCAGCCCCGGCCTTGGCCTGCATGCCACTTCTTGGGGCTGTAGATATTCTGCTTCTGGCCCTCAAAGTTGGGGGTGCTCTGGCATTTGACTTTGATTCCTGTATTGGTTTCTATGAAATACCCTTTGTCAAGTTAAGGAAGTTTGTCCCCATAGACAATTTAGTACTTGGCGTTGGGAGTGACCATTGCGATGTGTTAGGCCTTTGGTTTCCTATGGTGCGTGCCCTATTTGTTAAACTGCAAGTGAAATAGACCTTTGTGGGCGTATCTTGAGTGTTACCTCGTGGTGTCACCTTTTTAAAAAATAATAAAATTATTCTAAGTTCCTAAAAGCAAATTAAAGGAATTTTTTTTGGTAGCATCAATTTTTCGTCCATTTAGATGTCTTTTAGAATAATCTTTATCACCAGAATTTGGTCTTCATTTCCTGTTTAGACTCCCTGCCTTAAGGGAAGAAAGAGCAAGAAGAAGTCAGTGCTTGCTAACAGGGTTACTTTATTTCGTAAAGGTTGGGGCACTTGCAATGAGTGAGCAGAGGGAAGATGAGAACCCTCATGATGGTGAACTGACCTTCTTAGGAAGAGTTTTAGCCCAGCTTCCTGTTAAACAGCAGCTCGGTAAACTCATAGTCCTTGGACACGTATTTGGATGTCTAGATGAATGTCTTATTATAGGTAAGTGTGAGCCCACGGAAATCTGCCAGAAGGGGTGTGGAATGCCACTCTTAACGATCTCACCTCGTCTTTGTTTTTCTCTTGTTAGCGGCAGGTCTTTCTTTGAAGAACTTTTTTGCAATGCCTTTTAGGCAGCATCTTGATGGATACAGGTATGTGACATTCATAGTTTTAAAAGTCACTTTGTTTTAATGGTATTGCATGACACTGTTTGTTATCTGTTTCTAGGAACAAAGTGAATTTCTCTGGCAATAGTAAGAGTGACTGTATTGCACTTGTTGAGGCTTTTAAAGTAAGTTTTCTCTGTGCGAGTGGGGAAAGCAACTACTACAGATTGTTAGTATATTTTTCTACCATAACCCTGTCTCTGCTGAAAGCATCATGAGGCTTGTTGATGTCCAACATGAAACAGACCATGTTGGAAGAAGTAAATGGGGGGGAGGGAGTCTAATTTTATGAAATTGATTGAAAAAAATTAAATTTGTGTTTTTTGTGGTCAAAATGTGTTGAAATGAGACTTTAAAGTTTTTAAATTAGCTAATAAAGTGTTTTTGAAACTGGGTCCTTTATTTTTAGATGTGGCAGACTTGCAGAGAGAGAGGAGAGCTGCGGCATCCAAAGGTTGGTTCTTCCATTTGTGGCCGGTGGTAAGGGACCCAGGGAGACTCCCCGAGGCTTCTCTCTTGGCCTGATCGCCATGCCTGCGCTGAGGTCACTGTGGCCTGTCCTCAGAGGGCAGCAGGCTATAACAGTGAGCAGACAGTCATTGGGCAAAGAGCCTGTCTTTGCTGGCAGTGGTCCCTCGCAGGGGCAGCTCTCAGCTCTGGGGGCCTGTGGCCGAGCCCTGCTGTGTGGCTGGACTTCCGCCTCCAAGTCTGCATGATCCTGCGCAGGGTCAGGAGCCACCCCAGTTGCTGCTGCTTAGTGCCTGCAGGTGTGTGCCTCGAGGCACCGTGCACAACCAACAACCCCAAAGCCTTTCCTTTTGCTGTTGTCAGCTCAGTTTTAGAGAATAGGCTTAAAAGAATTCAACATATAGGTCTCCCCCTTTTTTTTTTTCTTTTTTTTCTTTTTGGTCCGGTTTTGTTCCCCTTCCAAACTGATTAGGTTCAAAAGGCTGTTGATGGGTTTGTGTGTTTAAATTTGCCAACTCTAGAGGTATCCTTAGAAGAGCAACTTAACGTTAAGGTTAAAGCTTCCTTTTAAAGAGTCAGCCATGGTTTTTCTCTGGTTGGTATACATGTTCTTTTTGACTTACAATTTTGGATGACGTAGATGTATTGTAGCCAAATTCGCTCTAATTTGTTCATTAACACTGAGTATTGTGCCTTTACTTAAAGGATGAACTTGACTGGGGGCGGTTAAATTACATTCAAATCAAGAGAATCAGAGAGGTGAGTCGTGAGTTCTGTGGGTGTTTGTGAAGTGCCCGTGGTGCGCAGTGTGGTGGTGAGCCCTCTGCCTCCAGTGGGGTCTGTGTTTGTGGTATGTGTTCAGGATGCAGTTTCTATGGTATGTAATTTATGAATATCTAAGTATAGAGTACACATATACAACCTGTATGTATGATTAAACGTATGTATTCAACTCACACTCTTGTCATATTCTTACGATTCCAAAAATGATAACATCATTTTCTCATTCTGAATATTGTGGACTTGTGCCCTCTCGGATTCTTGATTAGGTTTGTGTATTCAGGGAGTCCCCAAACCACCCTCAGGCTCAGTGATTGGCTAGAAGGACTCACGGATCTCAGAAAAGCTATTCTACTCATGGTTATAGTTCATTAGTGCTAAGGGATACAGGTTAAAATTAGCACAGGTGAAAGGCACATGGGGAGAAGTCCAGACCACCCATGAGCAAGGCTTCCGTTGGCTTTCCTGCGGGCTTGTGGGCACAGCCAGCTCTGCTGGCCTCCATGGAGGACAGCAGGCGTGAGATATTGCCAACCGGAGAGGCTCCCTTGGGCCTTGGTATCCAGGGTTTTACTCGAGGTTGGTTATGTAGGCCTGGGGTGCCCGCAGAGCTGACCCTACTTACTTAGTTGTTCGCCCCTGCAGAGCTCATGCTGGTACTGCCGGGCACAGTGCCTCCACCCTAAATCCTATTGCTGTCACCAGCTGCTCGTCAGCTCCAAGGCCTCAGGCAGACAGGACACTCTTCTGCGGTAGGATGTTCCAAGGGCTGAGAGGCTGTGTCCCAGGAGCCAGACCTGGCTTTGGAATGTGCATGTGTGGACAGCTCAGGCCTGCCGGCTTAACCCTTCACTGTGCAGTTTGTGCATGCTTAGCCGCTTTTACTTTCAGAGGACTTACTCTTGGTTTGCTTTGTTGGTCTTACTGTGTAGGTTTTTTTGGGGAAGGGGAAAGGTAGAGGATTTAATTGATTTTTGCTTTTTCCTGTTAATTTAGTTCTTTGTTTCTTGGTTTAGTTTTTTGGTCTTCCTGAGATGAATATTTAATCCATTAATATTTCCACTTTTCCTAGTTAAAAGCTTTTAAAGCTGTGTATTTTCTTGTGCATAATTTGGCCACATCCCATTGATTTTTGATAAAGTAGGGATCATCGTTAGTCCCCTTTTCTAACTCTTTTAGTGTTGGTTTCCTTTTTGACTGAAGAGATTTTAAGTAGAATATTTGAATTTTCACTTAGAAATATTAAAAAATATATATATATTTTTAGATTTTATTTGAGAGATAGAGCACAAGTGGGGAGGAGAGGGAGAAGCAGGCTCCCCGCGGAGCAAGGAGCCCGATGCGGGACTCGATCCCAGGACCCTGGGATCATGACCTGAGCCAAAGGCAGATGCTTAACGACTGAGCCACCCAGGTGCTCTAGAAATATTTTTAGATATCTTGCTTTGTGGTTCATTTCAGATTTTACTGCATTTTGGTCAGAAAAATTGACTTGCATACTTTCAAACTGATTTTTAACTAGAGAAGTCCTATGTGACAACAGCCTTAAGAAAGGTTTCAGGAACATGGAAGTACGTAGGCTGACTTGGGTGGTGGGCTTGGCTCCTCCTTCCATGTTCCAGGCTTTTCCCACCTCCTCACAGGTCATGGCTTTTAAGTTTTTCTGTCTTTCCAGTTCTTTTTAGTTGTTTTTCAGTTAATGTTCACACCTGTGGTTTTTATTTGTTTTTACTTTTTTAGTTTATTGAGATAATTTTGTGGTAAATGAATTTCGGAACAATTTATAGGTATTTGGGGTTGTGTATCCTCGTGTGCGTACTTTGATGTTTTGTGTGAGATGGTTTTTACTGCAACGGGGTGATTTGTTCAGAGCAGCTGTTGAACCATTGGTCACTTGAGCCTGGGTTTTTTATTTTATTTTATTTTATTTTATTTAAATTCTAGTTAACATATAGGGTAATACTGGTTTCAGGAGTAGAATTTAGTGATTCATCACTTACGTACAACACCCGGTGCTCATCCCAACAAGTGCCCTCCTTAAGTGGAGGGCAACAAGTGCCCATCCCGCACCCACGTCCCCCCAGCAACCCTGTTTGTTCTCAGCTTTTTTGTTTGTTTGTTTCTTTTTTAAAGATTTTATTTATTTGTGTGAGAGAGAGTGAGTGGGGAGGAGCAGAGGGAGAGGAAGAATCTTAAGCAGACTCTGCGCTGAGCGTGGAGCCTGTTGTGGGGCTCCGTCTCACGACCCTGAGACCATGATGTGAGCCAAAATCAGGAGTCGACACTTAACCGACTGAGCATCCAGGCGCCCCTGTTCTCATCTTGTTTTTAATCACAGAAGCAGTACACATCCATGCGGAGGTTTTGAGGCGTGTAAAGGACTTAAAGCAGAGGGTATGGTTCTGGTTACTTGCTTTGCGATGCCCAGAGGCATTGTAGGTGCATGTTTGTAGTGGTTGTGTGCATGTGTGCGTGTGCGTGCATGCCTGTGCACTTACAGACAAGGATCGTGAAGCACGTATGGTTCTGTGTCCTGGTATGTTCTGTTAGTGTTGTATTGAACATACTTTCTATTTCTTATTCATTCATCTTTAATAAGATGACTCTTAAATGCAGTGTTTAGGGGCGCCTGGGTGGCTCAGTCGTTAGGGTCTGCCTTTGGCTCAGGTCATGATCCCAGGATCCTGGGATTGAGCCCTGCATCAGGAAGTCTGCTTCTCCCTCTCCCGCTCCCCCTGCTTGTGTTCCCTCTCTTGCTGTGTCTCTCTCTGTCAAATAAATAAGTAAAATCTTAAAAAAAAAATAAAATAAATGCAGTGTTTAATCCCATAGACGTATGAGTGTTTTGTGCATTGTACACTTATTTTTCAGTGTTTTCATTATTCTGAGTAGCATAAGTACTTTGAGACATCATATTTCAATGTGTTTTTCCTAGGTGGCTGAGTTATATGAAGAATTGAAGAATAGGATCTCCCAGTTCAACATGTATGTTGATTCTCGGAGGCCTGTCATGGACCAGGAGTATATATATAAGCAGCGGTTCATCCTGCAGGTGTGCCGGGGTTTCCTGGACGTCTGTTCTTACCCTTTCTCCTTGCTAGGTGTTGTGGTTGAGAAAGTACTTACGCCTTCTTTCTGATACAAATCGTGCCTCAGGAGATTTTAGGCCCACGATGTTCACACTGCTTTTGGGGATAGCATAGTACAGGTTTTCCACGTCATCGAGTTGGTCATCCAGCCCCATTGCTAATCTCCAGAGGAATGGTTCTGTAGCATAGCAGCCATCGTTCGTTACTGCTTCAGGAGAGGTCCTTGGGTTTTTGCTTTTAAGAAACTAAAAATGTTCTTGATGTTATTCAACATATGTAGCTCTTCCCTTACACTGAAAATGCTAACTTTAGGGGACATGACCAGGCTAGCTTGTTGGGTGGGGCCTTACAGGGATTGTGTAGAGGGAAGCGTATCCTACAAAGGGGCTAATGCTTCTACTTTGGGGTTCAGAGAAGGACTACATCTGTACACGTCAGCGTGTAGAACTGGGTTGTAGGTGGATGTCTGTGAATGAAGTGATGCTGGAAAACAGTTTTTCTGGATGTCAGATTGCTTTGAGGCCGGGGAGAGTCTTCCATGAGTGTATGTTTCCAATGGAGTATTTTGATTGACGAAGGGACTTTTTGCAGAGTGCTATTTAGAAGTACGTATTGGCTGTGCTTCTTGGAGTCTGGGGAGGTGCCTGGCCCCCTAGAGGTGAGTATGTCGGACAGCGGGTGGGACAGTGTGTATAGGCATTCATGCCTTCACTCAACTACCACTGTTTCCTAAATTTCCCTCTGAGACGGGCTCTAACTCTTTCGAAGGAGGACATGTCCAGAGTGCTTCTGTTAGTAATGGTGAAATCATCAGAATTGTGACTTTCTACTTGATTGGTAGAAGGTCTAGTATTTTTATATAAACTTTTCTTTTACCTTACAGATGTTCGTTATATCATTCTGGGAAGAGAATAGTGTATTGTTCAGACAGACCGATAAATAATGTTGCTAGTTCATGAAAATCCAGTTCTCTTCCAGGTGGTATTGGCAGGTGCTTTTTACCCAAATTACTTCACTTTCGGACAGCCTGATGAGGAGATGGCGGTGAGGGAGCTGGCTGGCAAAGACCCAAAGACAACCATCGTGGTAGGAGCTTCATTTCAGTGTGGCTACTGCGGAACGTTATAGCCCTCCAATTGTTCCCAATTTATAAGGACCTGGTGGATTTTTTCCCCCCTAAAGTGAATATTATGGCTTGTTTGACCTTTTCACATCTATTTGCTCCTCAGTCTGGCTTCCTTTTTTGCAGACCTGGCCTTGAAAGAAAGTCTTGAGAAATTACATATTTATGACTGATGTTGATTGATCGTATGCTGTTTTGAAGGATTTAAGACACTTCTCCATAAGTTTAAGAAATGAAATCGTTAACTTAGTTAATGATTTCATTTCACACAAAGTGTAAAATGTTACTGGTTGGCAGCTTCATACTGGGATTTAAACTGTGATGCCCAGACCTGAATGTATTCCAGTAGAATCACCCAGAGAGTGTTTATTTTAAAATTCATGTTTGAGGGCCCCATGCTACAGAATCTGAACTAGAAGGAATGGCCTGAAAATGAGCATTTAAATAATGCATGTTTTCGGTGAATCTGATAATCAGCCACAGGCATGGACCATTGGATCAACATTTGTAGACCATTTGTTTAAACCTGAGCGCATGGTAACCTCAGGAAGCACAACTGGAATAAAGCATGCAGGAATTGGACTTTTATTGGACTTCTTGGTTCCATCATCAGTTTCTCTGATAATGGGGGGGTGTAAAGCACTTGGCCAAACTTGCTGGCATATAGTAAGTGCTCGATCTTGCCAGCTTTCCCTATTTTGAATGTCCTCACAGTTACTGAAGAGATCGTGCACGGGGCAGGGAGGGTTGCAGTTTGCTAGAGTGTTGTGGAGATCTTTGAAGAGCCTAAAAGTTGCTGGTGCTCAGGCTGGAGATAGGCTGCTGAGATGCACTTCATATCTAGGGAAGGGGTTTTAATTTAAAAGGTGGTCACTAGCCTTTTATCACTGCTGGTGGCTCTGCTTCCGTGGCTCTTCAGGGTGGACTAGGCTCTTTTGGTTGGCTTCCTTGAATCCCTTCATGGTATTCTCCCCTCACCTGTGCCCTTGGAGAAGGATCTTATAGGAGTCTCCTCAGACACGGAGCTGTGCTTGCCTCCTCAATCCATGAGGCAGCCTGTTTGCCATGCACTCTGGGGGCCAAAAATTTGTCTTCTGTGTGTGTTGTAAAAACCCAGTGATAGTTAGTATTGACCCTGCACTTACCTGAGAGGCCCTTTATGACATACTTTGTATTCATGCTTCTCTGAGCCTCACATTGACCCCTTGAGGCGGAGATTTACCATCAGCCTTACTTCATGGCGTGGTTGAGTCCTAGTGTGACTCCGTACTTTGCCTCAGGAGGCTTGACAAGACAGCTCAGGGCCCAGGTGTTCACGCCCACCCACTGCCTCTCTCATGGGGCCAGGGTGCGTCCTGAGACAAGCAGGACTTGGTGGCAAGGGGCCAGGGCCTCAGGTTTCCTGCCAGAGCCAGAGCCTGGAACAGGCATCACCGGGACCGAAGAGGGAAAGTGAGCACTCGCGGCTGGGAGAGGTCCGCAGCAGCTCAGCGTGCTTTACTTTGGGCTGTGGCGGTGGGAGTGCCCCCCCCCCCCCCCCCCCGTCCCTGTGCTGTGCTGTGCTTCCCTGCCCCCATAGTTCCCATTATTCCTTACGTAGAAAAGGGTCTTTTAAAGGGATGCATTTAGTCAGCTTGATTACTTGAAGGTAAAATAAAACACAACTCTTATTTTTTTGTTACATTTTGGATTATTTTAACAGAGAAAGAATTATCTTTTATTTAACGTATATTTGTAATTAAAATTTACTTGTAATGTAAAAGTCATCAGTCGTTAAATAGGCCTAACCATAGAGTGTGCATATCATGGTTAAAGACAGTGAATTTTGTTTTTGTGAAATAAATAATGTGCAGCACTTTAGCTTATGGGCGTTGTAACTGTTTCGTTAGCTCTGACATCTACTCTGATGAACACTGCCTTGTGTGTTACAGTTGAAACACATTCCTCCCTATGGATTTCTCTACTATAAACAGCTACAGTCTCTCTTTCGACAGTGTGGTCAAGTCAAATCCATTGTATTTGATGGTGCAAAGTAAGTCATGTATTTTTGTAACAACTGCAATTATGAAAGAGCCATCACGTGTTCAGTGTTTGTGGGAACTAATTCTTAAAACTGAGTGCATGTGGAAATGGGCCCTATTTGGGCTGCTCAGCATCACCTTGGAACAGAGCTTTGGTTTATCTTGTTATCATTAGTGATTTATCTTCTTTGTCAACCATGTGAGCTCCTAAAGGTGCTAAGCTGCGAGCTTGGTGGTCTGATAACTAGAAGGCTCTGTGGTGCTGTGGGTGCTGTGGCGGGTGCTTGGAGCATGCGCCTGTCCCTAGGTTTTCACAGGGTGTCCCTAGTAGGGCCACAAAGAGGCCCCAGAGTAGGGTTTATCTGCTTGTAGTTATTTAGAACATACATATGTTCTAAATATTTTTGGAAGACAACTAATGCAAAAACTCAGTTGTATTGCACCATATTTTAGTTGCAGATAAAGGAAACAAGATGGCATGTTTGAAGTATCACTTTGAGTTTTTATTTCTAAGAGGGACTGTTGTGCAGAAAACACTATTTACAGTTTTAACCATCTAGCTGAATTCCTGGGACCAGGTGAAATTTAGGTCTCTGACTCCTCCGCCATCTTGCTCATCATCCCTATTTACATTTTTAAATTGAATTTTAGTTTTAAAATTAGATATTTTTTCCTGGTGTTCTGTAAATTGTGCTTCATTTATAAAACTTGGTAAAATCTAGTGAGCAAGAAACACTCCCAATTCTTTCTTTGACTGATGTCCAGTAACTCAAGTT
This sequence comes from Eumetopias jubatus, assembly GCF_037043125.1. NCBI lineage: Eukaryota > Metazoa > Chordata > Mammalia > Carnivora > Otariidae > Eumetopias > Eumetopias jubatus. The sequence goes on along the minus strand of NW_028274813.1, from coordinate 2,000,711 downwards.
GAGCACATTCAGTCCCTTTTCCATTTGGATTAATTCCCTCAAACATTTTAAGTTCTGTTCCTATGATTAATATATTGATTTTGTTTGTAAGCATGTAAGCACGTGCACCTTTTCCCTGGCCTGTGCTTGTGCTCACGTGGCAAATTCATAACACTAACAAAGTCTAAGTTCTTTTAACAACCGTTACAGTTTTAACTAATTAAGCTTAAAATGTCTCAAGGTTTTTCAAATATCCTAATACAAATTACAGTGAAATTCTTGATCACATTTACAGAATCACTTCTTTAAAACTGGAATCACACAGTGAAGTTCTCTTTCTTGAATACGGAAGTCCATTTGCCTGGGCTGAGGTTCCACTTATGGGTGGGCGTTCTTTGATGGGTTGAGTGGCCTGCAGTCTGGGCTCTCACTGATCTTCTTCACTGGGCCGAATTCTGTGTTTGTTTCATTTTCTTCCTGTCTGAGCCTTTGTTAAAGGTGTTTTAATCCTATTTTGTGTGGTTCCTTGTATTTCTGGCTTTTTAGTCACCATAGCAATGTCACGTCAGTTACTTGGAGAAGTAACTGTTCTTCTGGTTATACCAGGAGCAGTTCTTGTGCTTCAGGTGTTTAAAGGCAAAGAATGACAGGAATCACTATTTGACAGAGTAGAGGCTATATTCCTTCTGGGATCATGCAGGGCCCACTTTGGTGAGGAACCTGTGTCAGGTGTGAAGGGCATCCGAGCACAGGTAGTAAGTACATAGGTGCATCTTTTCCTCCCATATGAAGCTTTCGACCTAGTTGTGGGGTTCTGTAGACGTCTGCCTGTTGTGAAATGTCATGGGAGAGGCCCAGGTGGTCAGAAGACATTCTTTCTGGGCCTCAGGAGCAGTTCACTTGGGACTAACTGAGGAGGTATGTGAGGTGGACGGTGGAGGTGGCTGGTGGGGCAGGATGTGGTGCTGATACAGTAGGAGCCCAGCGTGAGCCCAGTTGGGACTTTGGAGAGTGTGGGGTGTGTGCCAGCCGCTTGCTTTGTGTCAGGTTTGTGTGGTGGGAGGCCAGATGCTGTGCTCTGGATGGTCCTTTGTGGCTGCCTGATCAGGATGGGCATGATAGATGGGCGTGTGGAGACCCCTGAGTGTTCTGAGCTGCACTGTTTTGTAGGACTTGGTCAGGGAATGACGAGAGAGGGGCCTTTTGTAGTTACCTAAACCAGAGGTAACATTTGAAACAAAGGAGGCTTCAGGTGGGACAGAAGCTCTCTTGGGTTTGGCTGTTGATCGCATGTGCAGGACAGAGAAGAGAGGCGGGCCCAGGAGGGCAGGTCTTTGAGACAGCACTGACCAGAGAGGGGCTGTGAGGAGCTGACTCCTGGTGGGAGGAGGGTCGGGGGGGGGGTCCCACAGGTGGGACTTCAGAACCCTGCTGCACGGTGAGCATCGTGGAAGTGTGGTGTCAAGTGTGAAAGAAACTGCCTCTGAGGGAGGGACTCTGGAGCCCTCTAGAGAAGGATGACAGGACAAGGGGTCAGCGAAGTGAGCACAGGCCAGGGGGAAGGTGCGTGTGCTCAGCAGTGAGTCCACCAGGAGGTGGGTGAGGAGGGCAGAGGAGAGCCAGCTGTCCAAGGACAGCAAATGCAGCTTGCAGAGAGGCTAGGTGCAGGGATGCACACTGAGTAGGCCAGCCAAGTTAGAGGCTTAACTCTCTTACCTGCTTGACACTGTTCAAGGCTATGTCCTTTCCAGGGCTCAGGTTGCACATTTCCATGACAGTACTTGCAGGGGTCATAGGTCTGTTTGCATGAGTATGATGTTTTGGCCCAGGGGCATTCATGTACAAGCAAATGTGAACTTGAAGCTTTATTTCTTTATACCAGGAAATGCCCGGCAGACAGCCTTAGTGCATGCTTGGTTCCCATTCCCCAGAGAAAGGGATGGGAGGGGTGCCCAGAGATGGGGGGGGGTAGAGTGGGCTGTCTGTCAGCATGACTGGGTGGTAAACTCGATGGTGTTTGTGGAGGGAGACCACAAAGATCACTGACTTAACTCATTTGTGTGATTTTATCTTATCTGTGTTTTATTTTACAGTAAAGTAGAAAACCCCCCCAGAACTCAAAAAGTTGTCATTCTGTGTTCATTTTGAGAATTAAGATTCTGTAGCTGAAAAATGTCATTAGTGTTTGGTGTTTATTCTTCATTATCTGCATCATCTATAAGGTGGTTGATATGTGGTTTTACTTTAATGGTACATCATTGTAATTTTTATTTCTCTTAACTAAATAATTTTCATTTAAGGAAACACTTCTTGGTTAATTATAAAATGAAGAGTTACTGGTATTTCAAGGGGAGATGGAGCTGAACATCTCCGTCTAATCTTGAGAGAAATTAATACACACTTAGTTCTTTTTTTTCCAGATGCCTGATAAACTAATTTTTTCTTTCCATTTGTGGAGCAGAGCCTTTGTGGAGTTTTCACGTAATCCAACAGAGAGGTTTAAAACTCTTCCTGCAGTGTATATGGCAATTAAGATGTCTCAGCTGAAAGTCTCCCTTGAACTGAACGTCCACTCTGCAGAGGAGATTGAAGGGAAGGTGCAAGGAGGGGCTGTCTCAAAGCTCAGGAGCACCAGGTATTTCAGAAGGCAGCCGGGCAGGCCTCTATCCACCTGCTTTCGCAGTTTCAGAGGCTGCATTTAAATGAACCTTGCAGCCAGAGTCCTGGTTTCCTCATCTCCTGGCTGTGTGTACTTGGGCACATTACTTGACCTCTCTGAACCTTGGTGCTTTTTTCATCTGTTTGTTTTTTTCCGGTTTTATGGCAAAATAATTGCCATCCATCGCTGTGCACGTTGAAGGCGTTCAGCATGACAGTTGCGTTCCTTGCACTGTGAAGTGACTACCACAGGACATTCAGCTAACACAAAGATTTCTCCTTGTGATGAGGACTCTTAGGGTCTGTCCTCCTAATGACTTTCCTGTACATCTTACGGTAGTGTTGGCGGTCTGGGCCGTGCGGCACGCTCTGTCCCTAGGACCCACCCAGCGCGGAGCTGCAGCTTTGAACCGCCTTCCTCCTGCTCCTCCCTCTCCTTCCCTCCGTCTCTGGTACCTTGAGTCTGAGCTCTTTTTAAATAGACTCTTAAAAAAAAAAAGATTCTACATGTAAGTGAGACCACACAGGGTTTGTCTGACTTATTTCACTCGGCATATTGCCTTTGAGAGCTATCCATGTTGTCGTGGATGGTAGCATTTCCTTGTTTTTCTTATGGCTGAATACTATCGCACCACATCTGTCTACCACAACTTCCTCATCCCTTCATCCAGTGCGGGGCACGCAGTTTGTTCCCATGTCTTGTCTGTTGTATGTAGTGCTGCTGTGAACACGGGGATGCAGATACCTTTCTGAGGTAGAATGGGTGATGGCTGGCTGGCTGGACACCTAAGTTGACAAAAGGTGGCTAAAGGCTCTGGATGACTAGTGATATTGAGTATCTTTTCATGTGCCTGTTTGCCTTTTGTGTATCTTCTTCAGAGAAATCTCTATTCAAGGCTTTTGGCCATTAAACAATTTTTTTTCTGCTTGAGTTGTGTCTGTTTAATTGATATGGTACCTATTGTACAAGATTGTTGAGAAGATTGAGTGGAATCATGAAAGTAATTCTCAGGTTAAATAGAAGGGATGAGACCTAATAGGAGCTCCTCATTTCTTTTGTTTAAGCACAGGGGCATATTCTCTGTCCTCAGCAGAGCAGATGGTAGGACAGAACAGAGATGCAGCCGGGAGCACCTGGGGGCTGGCCAGCACAAGCTGCCCCTCCCTCGTGGAGGAACAGGAAGGCTGGGTTGCCCGTGTGGGTGGCCCCGCGTGGTGGCACTCGCCACTTGGCAGCTGTCATCGGGCATGTGGATTTTTTTTTCTTGGGCCAAATTAAATCACCCTTCAGAATTTATGAAGGATTCCTTTGCCTTTTGGTCACACTTTTTGAGTACCGTGTGTAAGAATTCTCAGTCATCCTTTCTTATTTGTGACCTTTTTAATTTTATGAGGAACTTGACAGGAATTTGGGGGAATTGGTGAGAAAGGGAGATATGTCCCATTGAATCTCATCCCGTGGGGGAGGTTTAGATTCTGAGACTCGGGGGGTGCAGCGGGTTAGGTCTGTAACACAGGGAGGACCTTTTCTTCTGGTAACTTAGTGCCTGAGTCACTCTTCGGAAATGGGTCTGAAAGTTGAGAGAGTTGGGTCAGGATCCCTTGTATAATTTTTCTTCATCTTAGAATAAAAGCATTAGGAAAGGGACATTTTGTTTTTATCAAATTTGTATTTCACATTCTCGAACTTCAGCATTTACTCTCTTATTGTCCTAAGGGATGAATGATAACTCCTTGGTTTATCAGAAAATCATGTATGTCTTTTCTAACGGCATTGAACAGGGCATGGATTCTGGTACTTTCGGAAAGGTCAGAGTCACCTCTGAAACCAGAAATTAGGAAACATTGCAGGTCTTAGATTTAGAATGTGTTCCCTTAAAAGTCGATCTTCTGTAAGAGTCTTGATCTTTAGAATCTATTGTTGAAGGGTAGTGTGTAACTCTTGGGTTGCACGGACCTCCAGGGCAGCTCAGGAAGCTGCCGGAAACTCAAATTTGAGATGAAACCAAATTTGTCATCTCCAGGTTAGGTGTTTTATTAAAATGTTCTTTTCTTGTATAAGCACTGGAATAGTTGGGGCAGTAACTTCACATACGGAAGTACGTTTTCTTTGCAATACCTGACTTTTACTTTTATTTTTTTAAATCACGTTACATAGGGTAAATGTGGACTTCCAGAAGCAGACAGTAGATCCTATGCAAGTCTCATTTAACACGTTCGACAGATCGCGGACAATCACAGATCTCCTCTTAACAATTGATGTCACAGAGGTGAGATGTTGTGCTTGAATCATTAGAAGTTTTCTGTCGTCTTCACCTGGAATTGTCATGTTGTAGACGTGAAATAGCACACGTACACACACGCGCACACGCACGCACAGCCTGTGCACCTTAGTGATCAAGTAAATGCAGGTGGGTTTGAGTTACTGTACTTGTTAAATAGAAATGTGGCTACAACACAGAATGAAACAAATACTCATTCTAGAATCAGAGTGATTTTTAAAATGTTAGGTACCGTCTAAGATGCTCAAACACTAATTTTGGCGGTGTGATAGACGTGAGCATTCTAGTTGGCGTAGTGGCGCACGGCTGTGTAACTCAGTTATGGCAGGAAAGCTGGCGTTGGCACTCTCTAAGGTGTGGTTGTTACTTCTTCAAATAAACTGTCAGCGGGAAATACGTACCACTTCCTGGTAAATCTGTGACTACACTCACCAGGAGACTTCACACACAAGCCTGGGCTCCAGGCCGACGGGGAAACTGCAGCCGGTGTGGGTCTGTGCCTGGCAGCATGGGCAGGAGGTGCTCAGGGAGGCCCTTCTCCAAGGAACACCCGCTCCTCCTTCTCCCACTTGTCACTGACCTTTCAGGGGCTGCGTTCACAGCACACCTGCCCTCGCTGCCCTTGGGTGTGCCTGCACTCTGTGGGCTGGGCGTACTGCCTGGAGCCCATCTCAAATAAAACAGTCTGGCCTTCTGTGCCCTCTCAGAGCCTTTCATGTTTTGTGTGCTGGCAAGTCTCACACCTCTGAGAGAGGGGTCTGGGACACACGTGTCCTCACTGCAGGTGACCAGGGAGCCCTCTTGTTCGTAAGCACCTATTCAAAGCCTGTAGAATTACTTAAGTTCCAGGGGAATCCAGCTTGTGAAGTGTAGTATGAGAGTCAGCCCTGTGGTGTGAGCTTATGATTACCTTGACATAGAAATCCTTTCTAGATTCCATCTCTGCTCCTTTTTCTTCTTTTTTAGGTCGTTGAGGTGGGACACTTTTGGGGATATAGGATTGATGAAAAAAACACCAGGATTCTGAAAAAGCTTACCGCTGAAATAAACCAACTGAAATTGGTGCCCTTGCCCGTCCACCCACATCCAGACTTGGTCTGTCTGGCTCCCTTTGCTGATTTTGATAAAGAAAGATACTTCAGAGCCCAAATCCTTTATGTTTCTGGGAACTCTGCCGAGGTACGTGTTTTTCTGTAATCACTGAAAGGGAAATGAGACAAACTTGTAGCAGTTTACAGAAAACCTTTTCTAATTTTAAGTGGAAATTAAATATAAAATCATTTCAGTTAGAAAAGTAGCCTCATAAAAAGTTATTTCCCTCAGTGCTATGTGGATTTTAGCTCCTGTCATAAGACTGCTAGATTCTGGAGCTAGAGTAGATCCTTGTGTGGTCACTGGTCAGGTGGCGTGTGGTGTCTGACCCCATATTAAAGTGTGTCCTTTCCCCGTTCTCTAGGTGTTCTTTGTAGACTATGGTAATAGATCTCATGTAGATCTGGATCTTTTAATGGAGATTCCCTGTCACCTTCTTGAGCTCCCATTTCAGGTAAGGTAGAGAAGCCACTGGGTGTGAATGTGTAAGCTAGAAAGGATTCTCGAGGTCACACGGTCTACTCTCAGCCCACAGATAGGGGCCAAGTCCCAGAGTGGGAAGGGACTTGCTTGGTCATACAGGCCAAATTTGATCTCTGCTTTTTTCAAAAAATGTATTGCCACAGAGATTTTTGTCAGTGTTGTTTGTGGAGTGAGTTAAAATATATGGAGAGTGGTTTCACACTTAGCAAAAACGGAGCTGTTTAATTGAAATAATTTAATTTCAAATACTTTCTCTGAGGTTTTTGGTTGTGTTGTAGACCGCTAGAACTTGGGTGGGCTAGATGTACCCGCGTGCCCTCTGTTGGTACAGAAACCGTTCAGAAGGCAGTCCAAACTTCTGTTTGGGTTGAAAAGCAACATCCAGTATCTTTACCTATGAAATCCTCACTTTGTGAAATACCCCCCACTTTTTAAAAACTATATATAATCATTTACTTATTTATTGTCGTTGACACAAAATACGGCGTTGGTTTCAGATGTACCACACGGTGAGTCCCAGCTCTGAAACTCGTGCTGTGCTCGCACACTTGCAGCCGCCGTCTGTGGCCGTACGACGCGAGTGCGACGCCCCTGCCCGTGCTCCTCATGCTGTCATCTCTTGTTCCTATGACCCGTCCGCTCCACTCCCTACACCTCTTCCCCGTTGTGCGCGCCCTCCATCCCCCGCCCCTCTGGCAGCCCACTTTGTATTTTGGTCTGTCTCTGCTTTCTGTTTGTTTCTTTTGTTTTTAGATTCCACATATAAGGGAAATCATATGACATCTGTCTTTCTCGCTCTGACTTACTTCGCTTAGCCTAATATTCTCTAGCTCCATTCATTTTGTTGCAAATGGAAGATCACATCCTTTTTGATGGCTGAGTAACATTCCATTATATGTCTACACCGCATCTTCCTCCTCCACTCATCTGCTAATGGACCCAAATTGTTTTTAGTAGGACTTTTATGAGAATGTTGGTGAAGATCCATGTTGAGGGCCACGTTTCAGCAGTATGTGGGGTGAGTTTCACTCATTTATAAAGTTGGTTCAGCCATGCTTTTCTGTCCTGTAGGCATTGGAATTTAAGATTTGCAAGATGCGCCCCTCCGCAAAGTCTCTCGTGTGTGGTGAGCCCTGGAGCAGTGGGGCCAGCCAGCGGTTTGCCTCCCTGGTGAGCGGCTGCGCGCTCCTTGTCAGGGTCTTCTCCGTTGTGCACAGTGTCCTGCACGTGGACGTGTACCGCTGCTCGGGGGCCCAGGACGCTGTCAGCGTAAGAGACGTCCTCATCAAGGAGGGCTACGCTGAGCTCGCAGAGGAGCCCTATGAGTCCAAGGTACGCATGTTCATCCTCGTTGTGGGAGTGCATGTGGCTGGTGCACGTGTGCGTGCGTGCGTTTGTGGGGGGGCAGTGGAGAAGTGGGGGCGCCATTTTCCTCTCTTAGGGTGCTGATGGATGAATAGCTAGTGGTTTTTTTTAAATTTTTTTTTTTAAGATTTTATTTTATTTGACAGAGAGACAGCGAGAGAGGGAACACAAGCAGGGGGAGTGGCAGAGGGAGAAGCAGGCTTCCCGCGGAGCAGGGAGCCCGATGCGGGGCTCGATCCCAGGACTCTGGGATCATGACCTGAGCTGAAGGCAGATGCTTAACGACTGAGCTACCCAGGCGCCCCTAGATAGTGTACATTTTAAATGCCTTCTAGGTTTCTTTGACGCTAAATTATGGTGACTGGGTGTTACTTTTGTTAGCTTCCTTTTATTAGGCTATTTTTTTCTTCTTAGAATGAAAATTAGATGTAAAAATGTTCTCTATTTGGGGAGTTGTTTTTTCTGTAATGGATTCCAAGATTTAGCTCCCTAATGAAAGCAATTAATAAGGTATTTGTTTCAAGTATTTTGATATTTCAAAATGATTTTCAGCCATTTCTTTCAAAATTGGTTCTGAAGCTATTTTCCTTTGAAGGTTTCAGAGATGTCACCTTTGAGTCAGATGTTGAAGGCCATTTATTTTCCTTCTGTAATTTCTGCTGACAATGGTTGGGGGGGGGCTGGGATTAAGGAAAGGGAAAACGGGCAACAGAACAGTAGCCAGAGAGCTGGCTGGACTTTGTATTTCCATGTGTGAGAAACCCTTTCGAGATTCTGGGAGTGTTCCTGGTGTGGAGCAGAAGTTTTGTGTACAGGAAGTTCTTTTAAGAGCTGTTTTTCACTCTCTTCAGTTTTCTGATGACTGAAAGACTGATGAATTGAGCCTGTTTTTTAATTTATTTGAGCAAGAGAGAGCACACAAGCCAGGGGGGAGGGACAGAAGCAGAGAGAGAAGTAGACTCCCTGAGGGGCGAGGAGCCTGATGCTGGACTTGATCCCAGGCCCCTGGGATCCTGACCTAAGCCGAAGGCAGACGCTTTACCGACTGAACCACCCAGGTGTTCCTGGTGAACTGAGCCTTAAATGAATCCTGTCTTACTTCTTTTGTTTGAATCTTAAAATGTGCTTACTTGCTAAAATTTTCTCCTGACCTTAGTGACCTAGTAATCAGCTAAGAATAAGGTCATGCCTGTGAAATACTTTGATTAGTTTGGAATAAAGTACTTTTAATACAGTTTTTCCTTTTAGCAAAATGAACTTTGCTTATTCTGCTCAGCAAAGCCATGAAGCTCTCAAGGGTCTCTTCTCCAAGTCCGTAGAAAGCATGGCAGAATTGTCTACATCGTCTCCTGTGAAGGATGATGAAAAGTACCTGATCCGGGTTTTGTTAGAGAGCTTTTCTTCTAATAAACTGGGTGCCCCCAACTGCAAGGTAATTTATAGTTGTTGCTTTAGAATACAATTTAAAACTTAAAGACATTTTATATTTATATGCTGAGTCATAACTAGTAGTCATGGTGTGCTTTTCTTTCCTGGTTTTCGATGTTGGTACTTTTTTCACAATGGTGCCTATCTTAGGGAAAAACCTGGGGTTTAGTGTAGAGAAACACTTAGACAAGTTCTTTTGTTTAAACCAGCCTTTCCAAAGGCGACCTGTGCTTGTTTACCCTGTTGGAGGAAGCAGTGTGTGGACTGTGGAGAACCAGGCCCACCGTGGAGGTGCCCCAGCCAGGGAGGTGGCCGAGCCCCAGCGGGCACTAGAGTCATTGCCCCTGCCTGTTTCCAAGAAGAGGCGGCCGCACACCCTCCTCCCCCTGCTCTGGGGCTCCCCTCTCGCCACCCCAGCCCCTGGCCCTGTGCTCTCAGTGCTCCCTACTCAGTCAGATTAGTCTTATACATTGAAAAGGATAATGCTTCTACTGAAGTGTTTGGCAGTATTTTCCTTGTTTGGCCAAACTCTTCCTTAAGTATATCGAGGAATGTTAGAGAAACCACTGAAAGAATCACTGCATCCCAGAAAAGCACCATAAGACATTTTTTTCCCCACTGCATCTTGGAGACATTATAACTAAGGTGTAGCTCTGTTTTCTTTTTCAAAACGTGAGCTAACTTTTGGATTTTTAAAACTTATGTTAAATGATAACTTGCCTATTGGTAACATTTTGCATGTTTTTTTATTGACAGGTGATACTTCATGGGCCTTTTAACCCTTACGAACTGAAGTGTCATAGTTTGACCAGAATATCCAAGTTCAGGTGTGATTAACTTAGGTTCCCCATGGATTTCCTTTTCCTCTGCTCCTCTATTTACAGAGCTTAACAGAAACTAATCTTTCTTTAAACTGTTGAAACCTTCCCTTTTCCAGCTCCTTCTCATTCCTCTCCTAGCTCCAAATCCAAGATATTCCTTCTCTCTTATTCGAAAGTAAGACATTCTTGAGTATCTTCTAACAAGGGCCTCATTTTTTCTGTTCTTATTATAATTGTTTTTCATTCAGCAAACCTGTGAATGCCTGCTGTGTTCTGGGAACAGTGTATGGCTTGAGGGGAATGACAGTGAACAAAATATACTGTGTGATCCCTAAAATTGTGTGGTGGGGATGGTATGCAAGGGAAAATGGGTCCTCAGAAGAAGGGTTGTTGAGGCTCTTGAACATTATGAAAGGGGCTGTAGAACATTATAAGAGCATCTCAAGGGCCCCCTGAATGCACTCAGGCCGTGAAAGGCCATGGAGGTTTCCAGTCAGTGAGTGGGGAGGTGAAGGCGAGCTGGAGGGCGTTACCCAGCGTGGGCTTTGGCCTCAGTTTGACTTTGCACTTCAGAATGAGCGTAGTGAGGTTGGAGAGTGGGTGGGAAGCAGAAGGGCTGCAGAGCTGTGGCAGATGGGGACGAGCTTCGTAAGCAAGATCCAGACTTCATCTGAAGACAGTTGGAGAGCCTTATGTGTATTTTAAACACTGCCTTCGGCTACGAGGCAAACCCTCTAAGATAGGCATCTCTTGAAGCCTGTCAGAAATGCAGAGCTCAGGCCTCTTTTGCATAGAGCCTGCATTTTCATAAGATTTGTAGGTGGTCTGTAGGCCCCTTAAGGCATGCGGAGCCCAGTGTGAAGAATGCATTGGATTTGGGAGTAGAAGGATCCTCGGGTAGGAGCGTACTTCTGAGGCTGGTCACTGCTGTAATCCGGGTGGGTATGTCGTGGACCACGCTGAGTCCAGGGCAGGAGGTGCAGAGACACACTGCTTTATGGGAGCTTCGGGCGTGGAATCAGCAGCCTGACGTGTGATTAGACTCCGTGATGTGGGAAAGGGAAGAGTGGAGGATGCCCTTCCTGGGTGGCGGCGGGGCCTCTGCTGTGCAGTGCCGGAGGGGGGCGGGTGGCCGGGAGCCTAGGGGGTGTTGTCAGCGTGTGGGTGGTGTGGTGCTCAAGGTCCAGGGGTGGGAGGGAGATGAGGGCGGAGGGGGTGGTGGTGCTGGATGAAGAGGAGGAGGCGTGAAGGACACTTGGGTGTTAAACGGCTCTCACCTGTTGAGTGCTGCACTTGCCTGTTTGTGTCTTTGACATGTGTTAGCTGGGGGGTTGGGCACAGCACATTGCCTGGCGGGTGGACCAGCCTCTGTCTCCTGATGGTGCCCCTTTCAGATGTGTTTGGATCGAGAAGGAAAGCATCAACTCTGTCATCATCAGCGATGCCCCCGAGGACCTTCACCAGAAGATGCTGGTCGCAGCTTCCCTTTCCGTCAATGCGACTGGTGAGTCAGGGGCTGTGTTCCCTCCCTCTGTTACGAGAATGATTTACCCTATAATCAGCAAATTTATGTGCCTGTGCTCTATTTTCAGGCTGTTTTCTGAGTGCATTGGCTGATAGAAGTTTAAGAAATGGAGCACATCACCTTTCCTTTTGTACAAGGGTGTGGGTATTGATTTCTTGATCGATCATTCATTCCATCATGCTTGTCTACCAGGTAGAACAAACCCAGGTTCTTGGCCCTGGGACGAACCCAAAAGCCTGATGGAAGGGAAGAGAAGAGTAACCACACGAACGTTGTCCCCGACAGGACGCAGGCTGCAGCATGCTGGCCAGGCGGATGCTGCAGGGTGCCATGAGATCGGCCTCCAGGGGGCCCTTGGCTGTGGGGCCGTGCCCACAGGGACGGACTCCGTGGAGGAGGGGATGAAGAGTGTGCCCTGGGGGCGCAATATTCTGCAGAGGGAAGTCCGTGCCTGATGTCGCTTTTGTTGACTGTCCAACAGGGTCCACCATGCTGCTGAGAGAGACCTCTCTGATGCCACATGTTCCCGGCCTCCCGGCTCTCCTCAGCGCGCTGTTTGCACCGGTGATGGAGTTAAGGTTCGTCCATTCTGTCCAGGCTTTGTGAAATGAGAACCCAGTGGGGAGAAGCGGGCGCCTCTCCGCCTCCTCCTTGGGGAGAGGAGACACAGAGTACCCGGCCAGGGCGCTGGTGGCTCTTGTTGAGCTTCCCCGGGTTGTCGTGTGGTTGAAGCGGTGTTACTCTTCCTGACATACCTATACCTACACTTGGACTTAGTTCCCATACAGATAGACAGTATCACGTGGGGGCTTGAGGAACCGTGGGGCTGGAGAAAGAAAATCAGGAGCTGGGAATAGGCTCAGGATGAATAATGTCCAGATGGCTGCCTGTTGTTAAGGGGCCGTGAAAGTGGCTCTCCATTTTCTTGCTCCCACTTGGCAGCAGGCCGCCTTGTCAGTCCCATTGGTGATGGTAACCGGGGGGTAAGAGGGCAGACCGCTTTGCCAATTGTAGCTCTTGTTGGTGTCGAGATGAAACCGGAATTTGTCCTGAAAGCTTTAGCAGAGGGAGCTGTGTGAACAGGAGCAGAGCCCTCGACAGCATCCTTACCGTGGGGACAGCCACGTCATGTGGTCTTTATTTGACATTCGGTGCTTGCAGAGAGCATTTACCCTTGGGGAAGCGCTGATGGGCTTCTTCAGAGAGGCGAGAGCTACAGAGGAGCAAGGTTGGGTCTTGAGGAAGGCTTACGCCCCCAAGGAGATGCGTGGCTGGCTGGGGCAGCTGGTGGCTGGCGGCCCAACCCTTCTGCTTGCTCAGCCCTCTCACCATGTACCTCCTCAGAGTCTGCTAGCACGGTTTCAAAGAGTGGTCATTTTCAGTGTAGAAAACGATTGTGTATTTTTTTTGCACTGAAAATAAACACTAAGAATAATCTAGAAAAAGCTGAATGGGAAAAACCCGATCATTTTTAAACATTTAGTGAATTTATTTTCAGGATAATTATATACATTTTTTATTTTTAGGTCTTTGTCATACTACATCTTTTCCACAAGTACAAGCATTTTGACATTATTATGACATCTTTGTAAATATCTATTAAAGTAGAATATATTAAAATAGAGTATTTAGGGCACCTGGGTGGCTCAGTTGGTTAAGCGACGGCCTTTGGCTCAGGTCATGATCCTGGAGTCCTGGGATCGAGTCCCACATCAGTCAGGCTCCCTGCTCAGCGGGGAGTCTGCTTCTCCCTCTGACCCTCTTCCCTCTCGTGCTCTCTGTCTCTCATTCCCTCTCTCTCAAATAAATAAATAAATAAATAATCTTTAAAATAGAATATTTAACGAATAAATAGAATAATAAAATATTAAAATAAAATTGTATCATATACCACCGAGTGGACATAAAATGGCTTTTATAAACACTGCCGTATTTTATTTACATATGTTTCTGACCCACTCTTGTCCCGAAAGGATTTAATTTGCCTTTAAATGTTGGAATTGGGCTTCTCTCTCATTTTACAATAATGATGTGATAAATATCTTGACGATATTTATCTTCTGAGTCCTCACAGGGGAGACAAGCCTGTAAAAACAGCGCATTACAGGTGATTATCTAACAAGGAAGAATGCTACTGTGTGCAAGTAGGGAGTGACTCAGTGAATATGTGAACACAAATTCCTCACCGACTGCTACTGATGATCTCCTTGCTTCTCTCATTAGATTAAGGTCCTGCTTGGACTTTTCTTCTAAATACGACCTTTTGGAGGGTATGTGTGATATGGTGTATTATTTTTAAATCTCCAAAGTGCAAGTGGTTATGTTACAGAGGCACTCGAGAAACGTGGAAATAATTGGTATTTAAAATACTATCTTTTTAGAACAAAATAAGCTTACTAGGAGAAGGTTATATATAAACAATATGTAGCACTTTGCACGTAGCTCATAGTCTCTATTCATTTTGGTGAGTTTAGTTTAAACGAGCCAGCATGGGGTAGTTTCTGTGACCATGTGGGTGACACTGGGTGGCTAGATGCATAGGCTCAGCTAGGTGGTCCCCGGGAGGGGAAGATGGGGCCTGGTGCTTTGTTATTGCAAGTCTGCCTCTGATGAGTTGAGTGAGCATTTTTTTAACTTGATGAGTTGGTAGGAGCCATTATTTGAGGGGCTTTGGAGGGAAAGGGGGTTTGATGTGGGCGAGCTCACTCCTCTCACGCGAGGCCTGGGCCCCAGAGTGGCTGCCTGAGCGGCTTTCCCTCCCGGCTGCGGCCCTGTGCCAGCTGTGGCTGGCAGGCCGCTGTCCCAACACAGAGCCCACAGCCTCTGGGGCAGCTCCATCACTGTCCTGTCAAGATTGACGGCAAACTGAAGACCAGAAGGAAATTTTGCTGCCTCCAGCATACAGTCTGCAGTGGTGTGTGGGTGGGTGCGGGGCGGTGCGCTGGTTATCTCCGCTAGCAAAGCAGAGAGGCACGAGAGGCCATGGTCCCCTGTCTGGCACCTGGGGACCACTGACCCAGCCACCGTTCCCGGCCCCTCCTCTGCACTTCTCACCGCCTCCCCTTGCTTTCGGCCAGTCTGGGGACCAGGCCTTGGTGGCTCAAGAAGGGTGCAGGTTTCCTGTCACCGTTGCCCCGGCCCCTGGCGGGCTTCGCCTCTCCTGCTGCTCCCGCGGCCCCTTCCCTGAACGTCCGCTTGCGTCCACTTGGGTGGCCTCAGTGCTGTTGTCCCCAGCGAGAGTGAAATGCTCCATAGTAGTGAGCCTGGCGTGTGCAGGAAGGGCAGCAGAGGTCGGAGCGCAGCTTCTGCTCGGTGCGCTGCTGTGGCGCCACCCTTACCTCCCCCTGGGGTCTCGCCGCTGGGGCTCAGATCTTGCGGCCGGTGGGGAGGGCACCACCGGTGATGTCGGCCTGGCCGTTCTGGCGCCTTCCTCAGGGCAGTGCTCCAGCCCCACTGGGCAAAACTGCTAAGGACTAATGTGAGTGGGTTAAAGGGAACTTTGCTGTTACTGTTTGTGCCGGTTACGTTGGCTGCATGGTAGTTATTCCCAGCAGCCCTCTCGGTGCTATGGGAAGAACTCAGACGGGGCCCACCAGGGGTGCCTTCTCTCCTCCTTGGCACAGGAGGCCCTAATGGCGGAGGGGTGGAAATGAGGCCTTGGCTTCTCTGCTCACATGTCTGCTGGTTGATTCTGGCCTGGGGCTGGAGGGCTCAGTTTCTTCTCCTGAGGCTCCTGAGGCCCTCCCTATGTGGGGGATCTGTGTGGGCTCACTGGGGCTTCCTCAGGCATGGTGGCTGGGTGCCAAAGGTCAGCGTCCTGAGAGAGAGCTGGGTGGGAGCTCTGTCCTCTCTTATGACCAGCCTCAGAAGTGCCCCCGTCCCACCCAGACCCAGGGTGTGGGACCACAGGGCCCACTTGTCACTGGAAAGTGTCAGTTTTCCATTGTGAGAATAGCCCAGAGGATGAGAACTGCTGACCCCACCATCTGTACAACATGCCACCTTCTGTACGGTGACATACCGTTTGAATTGTTTACGGTGTAGTTGTGTACTGCTCTTTCAGAAAACCTTGATCTAACTCTCTTGTTTTTAAAAAGCCTTAGAAAACTTGAGAATAATGCAGGCTGCCTCTAAATGTTGGAAGTGTGAGGTGATGGGCACGTGTGGTAAGAGGGGGCACTTTTGGGTCTGGTGGGAAGGCTGTGGCAGCAGGTGCACCTGGCCTTGCTCTCTGGCTTGCCACGTGCTGCCAGGCCTGGGCAGGGTCTCTGCCTCTGAGGTTTCCCTGTCTGTGAGGAAGGGCTTGTTGGGGCTGTTGTGAGCTGACGGGAGGCGGGGGCTCCCTGAGATGTAGAGTGCACAGCACAGCATCTGGGGCTGGGCAGCACTCCGCAGATGGCCGGTGCTGTGAGTGTGTCCATCCTACACCGCTTGTTCAGGCAGCATCGCCGGGAAGCTCCTTCCCAGGGAGTAGCCGCAGCAGGATTTGGAAATGTCAGTAGACTTTTAACAAATAAGGGACAATTGTCCCTTAAAAAACACTGCCTGCTGTTTTTTTTTTTTTTTTTAAGATTTTATTTATTTGAGAGAGAGAGAGAGAGCACATGGGGCGGGGGTCAGAGGGAGAAGCAGACTCCCCGCTGAGCAGGGAGCCCGATGCGGGATTCGATCCCGGGACTCCAGGATCATGACCCGAGCCGAAGGCAGTCACCTAACTACTGAGCCACCCAGGCGCCTGGCACAGCCTGCTGTTGAGGGGAAGCCTTACTGATAACCTAGAGTCAACGAACCTTTACTTTATATGTGTATGTTATGCCATATTCTTGTAATCAGGTGAGCTAGAGAAAAGAAATTGTTTTTCAACAAGTTCCCAAAACTTTTCCAATGTATTCGTTGAAAACAATCCACGTGTAACTAGAGCTGCACAGTTTAAACCCATGGGTCAACTGAACTTTGTAGATTAGCACAACGCACGCTGCAGAATATTTAACAGAGCTTTTTTACTTGGAAGTTCCAGACTGACTAATGTTTAACTTTTGAAGAGATATGTTTCCTTCTTCGGCTCATGCAGGGGTTCTAGGTTAGCTGACAGTACAGGTTGCTCTTCTGTTGCATTTATTTTAAACCTGATCATCTAGAGATGTTAGACCTTCCAAGCATAGCCGTTGTCAGCTTACGGAAACTTGAGTTCCTTTACGTAAGTTGTCTCAGAATGAATTACGTCTCTGGCGTGCCTTTGGCTGTATCTTCATGGAACACACTTGGCTTTTGTTCCATGATTTTGGCAGTTCTCCGTCAGAGTTTAAAATATGTATTATAAAGGAAGTAAAAATATTTCCGTGGTCCTAATTACTACTAGGTTCATATGAGTTTTTAGGATCCCCAGAAAAAAATTAAAGCCAGTGCTTTAGTTAGCTTTATTGATTTAAGGTTTAGAGTCGATGAGCAGAGAATTACTACCTTGGTATGGGTCAGTTCAAGATTGAATCTTTTGGGACTCTCCTTGTTGATACGTGTTTGTTACCACATGTGAGGGACCCATGTAAATGTCAGCAGCAGTTAGTGAGGTGGAGGTGATGTGGCATTTTATTAACCGTGATGAAAAGCCGTTAGTCTTACTGTTGGTGACCCGGAGCTATTACCTCTTTTCTGGAAAGATTTTCTGTATATTGAAATTGAATTTATGTTCTATTAAAAATCATGTGGGGAACATAACTGTTTAAAGAGACACTTTGGTGACTCTTTTGTAAAGCAGATGCTCAGCACCTAATTTATAAGTCTCAATTCTGGCTCTCTTCTTTGCGTTTACTTAAAGTGGGATTCTCTTTCATTTTCATGAAAGTGAAAAAGAAGTGTGTGTGTGTGTGTGTGTGTGTGTGTGTGTGTGTATCTTTAGGGCTAAGAAGAAAGCTCTGTTTTTGCCTAGATTATTTGCATCACAACTTTATTGATCTAGATTATGGGAAAAGGTATGAGTTAAGAGTCAAAGAAAATTAGCAAAACATTTTAAAAGATATTAAGTGTTAATATCTGTTCATTCTTTGGGGGCGCCTGGGTGGCTCAGTTGGTTAAGCGACTGCCTTCGTCTCAGGTCATGATCCTGGAGTCTCAGGATCGAGTCCCACATCGGGCTCCCTGCTCAGTGGGGAGTCTGCTTCTCCCTCTGACCCTCTTTCCCTCTCGTGCTTTCTATCTCTCATTCTCTCTCTCAAATAAATAAATAAAATCTTTAAAAAAAATATCTGTTCATTCTTTTTATTATTTGTTGATCCTGTTGTGGGCTGTGGTGCTGTGCTGGCTTTGAAACTAACACCTGGGGACAGGAGAAGGAGCCTGGGGGCAGAGGGCTCTGGGCGCATGGCGGGGAGGAAGGGTTCCCCTCTGGGGGAGCCTGACCGGCCTGTAGGGAAGTTAGAGGAGCTGGAGCCTGGGCAGGGGTTGATGGGGGGAGAGGAGAATGTGGTTTGAGATGGTATGGAGGAGCGAAGCAGAGACTGGACGCTCTGTGGCTTGGAGTAGCTCAGGTTTTGCTCAAAATGCCACAGGAAACCACAGGAAGCCCTTAAGCAAGGGGCGGGATGACTGGATTTGTTTTGAAAACCAACACTCTCTGCTGTGTGGGAACCAGACTCAAATAAGCAGGAGTAGCTGTGGGGAAAGTGGGTCAGAAAGTAGTCGCGTGAGTCCAGGTGAGACGTGGTGGTGGCTTGGACCAGGCAGGTGGCAGCTGAGATGGAGAGGATGATCAGGTTTGGGAAACCTTGAATACGGAAGTGACAGCACACAGTGCTGCAGAGGAGCGGGCTGTTTTGGTGAAACGATATGACGCTTCGTATTGTGTGTACAGTTGTTTGAGGAGAGGAAGGTGGGACAAACATTTTTTTTTATTTTAAGATTTTTTATTTATTTATTCATGAGAGACGAGAGAGAGAGAGAGAGAGGCAGAGGGAGAAGCAGGCTCCCGAGGAGCAGGGAGCCTGACGCGGGACCCGATCCCAGGACCCTGGGATCATGACCTGAGCCGAAGGCAGACGCTTAACCATCTGAGCCACCCAGGCGGCCCGGGACAAACATCTTGTAAGCTTTTACTAAGTGCTAGACTTCTTTCACAAGCCATAAATACACGTGTATAACCTTTTCTGCAGAAACCTCACTAATAAGAATTTAACGCAGGGGAAGAATTCAAAGGTAGGAAAGAAAAAATGTAATAAAATATTCTTTATGTTACCTGCTGTAGTGAGAAATAGAAACCTAAATAATGGATTAATAAATACATTAACTGTCCTTATAACTATGTATACTCTATTAATTTTCACTATAAAAACTGGAAGAGAAAATACAAAAATGAAATTAGTTGCCGTACTAGGGTTGGCAGAACTCAGGATGATTGCATTGGCCAGTTCCTTTGATACTAAAACAGTGGTTTAATAATTTTGAAATATTAATTCTTCTAAAAACTTTTCATTCAGGGTTGATCGGGATGGAAAATGCTATACTGGAGTCCTCTGTGGTTTGGGGTGGAATCCAACTACAGGGGCCCCCATACTGCCAGAGCATGACATCGAGCTAGCGTTCGACGTTCAGTTCAACGTGGAAGATATCATAGAGGTAAGACCGACGTGTCCAGCACACGCTGGGGCAGCTGTCTCTCTTCCGTGGTCAGTTTGCACACCCATTTAGCAGTGACCGTGGTGCTTGACACGGGGCTTTAAATACAGACCTGCGCCTCTGGTCCCAGAGGCGCCTCTCTCCCTGCACCTGCCTATTTGACTTTTGTGTGTGGAGTCTCTTCGTGACAGAGATGGTGCTGTCTGAATTTCTCCTGTGGGGTCTTCCAGCCACAGTAAGCTTTTCTGGGCAGTGGAAATAAACACCAGGGCAATAGGACTGCTGTGACTCTCTGTCCAGTTCTCCTACTAGTCCAGACTAGCCACGCATCCTTGCTGCTCGGTGGTGGGAAGAGAGGAAGCGAAGTCCTGTCCGGCTTCATTCTGCTTACGGGAGTGGGGGGCCTGTTGAGCAGACAGCTCTACTACAGCTAGGATTAAGCACTTAGAAACTTTGGAAGCAGCTTGACAAAGTAATTTTATGGCTTTTGAATCTAATAATGAAAAATTTGGGCTTGTATTTTGTATGCTTTTATTCTTATATTTCATTGTTGTAGTAATTCAGTTTTATTGCATTTTACAAAGTGAGGAGTAAAGCTGGTCCTTCACCACAGATAGTTTGAGCAGCTGTAGAGTACCTGACCCCTCTTTCTTCTCAGAAGTTGTACAGAGTAGGTGAGGTGGGCATCACTGCGTCGAAGGGGGTGGGGAAAAGCAGGCTGTTGAGGTAAGCCGTGCCATGCTTACCCTTCTGCCGGAGGCTACTGCTGTTACCACTAGTCGGCGTTCCGTTTTATTGACTTAACTGCTCTTTTACTTCTAGGTGCTTTGGGCTTAAAGATACTCTTTAGATCATAGGCTTAATTGTAAAATGTAAAATGATAAAACTTCAAGAAGTAAATATAGGAGAAAATATGTATGACCTTGGGTTTAGCAGTGAGTTTGTAGAAGCAGCACCAAAAGCACAGTCTGTTAAAGAAAATATTGAGAAGCTGGACTTTGTCAAAATTAAAAACTTTGCTCTGCCGAAAACCCTGCTCAGAGGGTTAAAGGACAGGCTGGCTGTTCACAGGAGAAGATACTTGCGAATCATTTATGTGATAAAGGACTTTCATCTATAATATGTAAGGAAGTCTTAAGACCTGGTAATTAAAAAAAAAGTACCCAGATGACACTATGGACAACAATAAACACGGACAGACGCTCAACATCCTGTTCATTAGGAAATGCAAATTAGGAACACGATGACATTCCTCTGCATGCCTGTTCTAGTGGCTGCCGTCCAGAACCTGACAGTAATGGATGTCAGCGAGCATGTGGAGCACCGGGAACTCTGCTCGGTGCTGGTGGGAATGCAGAGTGGAGCTCCTGTTTTGGAAGACAAGATTCGTAAAAGTTGAACACATCTACCCAAGAATCCCACCTCTGAGTATTTATCCAAGAGATCTGAACAATCACATCCACATAAAATCTGTAGGTGAATGTTGATTGCTTCATTCGTAATTCACAGTTGCTGGAGACTGGAAGCAACAACGTCTTTCAGTAGGGGAATGCTTAAAAGAAACCATGCGATGGCCATGCAGTGGGGCATTCTTCAGCAGTACAAAAGCAGGAGCAATGATACGAGTAAGTCTTACGTGCGTGTTTCCACGGGGGAGAAACCAGGACTCACAGGCTACGTACAGTATGATCCCATTCACATGACATATTCTGGGGAAGGCTAGGCCGTAGGACAGCGAGGAGGTTGGTGGTTATTGCCGAGCAGAGGGGCTGCTCTGTGGGTCCTCGGGTGCTGGGACATGACCCCATGTGCCTGTCAACCCACAGACCGCTCCTCGTGAAGGGGGGGCCGCTAAGGTATGCGATGGAGACACACACACAGACGTTGGGTAATTGCACTGAGGAGAAAAAGGAGCTTTGGAAACTGTAAGGCTGCCGCCAGAAAGCAGCTATACATAAACTCGGTCCCCTCCACAGTCTAGCTGCTTCACTCTGAAACTGCTTTACCGTACTGGGGTTGAGTGGGCAAGTGCCTGCATGTGGGAGCCAGTCTGCAGCCCACTGGACAGAGCAGTTACAGACAGGACAGGAGGGCCGGAATGGGCCTCGGGACATGGGAGGAGCCAGACCTTCATCAGCGTGAATTCATGTTCAACTTACACATGCACAGATGCCTGTTAAGTACGGGCGTGGTGGCTTCACATATACACATCTGTCACCCAGCCCCGTGAGGGCCTAGAAGCTGCGACATCCCCAAGCCCATGAACAAACCTGATGCCCGGACTCTGGTTTCCGATAGGATTTTCCAGTAAAAGGAACCAGGGCTCCTTAGAAAAATGGTTTTCCCTAGGGCTGGAGCAGGGAGAACAGAGGAGGAGCCTTGGAGCTTCTTACAGTGCCAGGAAGTAGTGCTCACAAAAGGATAGGGGCGCGTCAGACGGACATGAGGGCCAACTGGAAGAGCTCCTGCTGGCCAAAGCTGGGACAGTTTGATGTAGTACCGGACTGTAACTCAGAGTGTCGGATGATTATCTGTGTGGAGTCCATAAGGATATAAATAAACGATTTCATAAACAAATGAGGGAGAAGAGACAGATCTTGCATACAGAAGAATTCCCAGTAGACCTGTAGACACTTTCTCTGGGAAGTAGAGCTTAATCTGCCCCCAGACGCCACTTTGAGGGTGGACTGGACTCAGCGATGTGCTTCCAAGCAAAAGAGGAGGGGAAGGGAGAGGAGAGACTTTGCAGTATGGGCAGACACGCGGCAGACACCACCTCAGCTAAGTGCTCAAGGTCAACGTCACAGTGATCTGTCATGGTGATGGCACCCATGCCCCGGTGTGATGAGATGAGAAGGTACCTCACGTCTGGGGGCTTCTCCCCAAAACCCATCACCTCAGTCTAACCATGGGAAAATGTCACACAAACCCAAGCTGGGGACATCCCCCGAAAAGACCTGCCCAGAACTCCTTAGAGAATTGTCAAGGTCTTGAAAAACAAAAGGCTAAGAAACTGCTCTAGATCGGAGGACACTGGGGAGTCATGAAGCAGGTGTGGGGTGGTGCCCTGGGCCGGGTCCTGGAACAGAGAAGGGACATGGTGGGAGGCTGGTCAGTCCAGATGGAGCCTGGGCTTCTCGGTGAGACTCACATACCGGGGATGTGAGCGCTTGCTCCTGGGCTGGGGGCACTCTTCATTGTCTGGTCCGTCTTCACAGCTCCGCTTGTAAATCTCAAATTAGTCAAAATGGAAAGTTTTATTATGAAACTTTGGCAAAGACTGATAACAAAACATGGCTTGTCATATCTCTGGGGGTGAGATACCCCTTGGGCTTCAATACAAACATTGCAAAGTGAGAGGAATATGTATGATCTAGGTAGGTTTTGAGTTGTGTGACCCCATGAGCTTAACAAGTGTGATTAGACTGAAAACTCTGAACCTTTCTTGCTGATTTTTAATTTTTTCTTTCGTTACTATTTCTTAAATTAGGGTAGTGGTTATTGATGTTATTTGTGTTGTTTTAATAATTTGCTCTAGAAACCATATTGATGATAGTCGTAAGAATATGAACTCGGGGTGTCTGGGTGACTCAGTCGGTTGAGCATCCGACTCTTGATTTTGGCTCAGGTCATGATCTCGGGATCCTGGGATCAAGCTCCATGATGGGCTCTGAGCTCAGGGCAGAGTCTGCCTGAGATTCTCCGTCTCCCTCTCTCTGCACCTCCCCCTGCTCGCTCTCATACACACGTGTGTTCGTGCTTGCTCTTTCTCAATAAATAAGTAAAATCTTTAAAAAAAGAATATGGACAACTCTGAATGCTAATGAATTATTTAAATGTAGAATGAAATTCAGTTATAGTAGAACCATATAAATATGTTGCCGTTTATTTACAGATTAATATTCTCAGGGCTGCTATTAACAAGCTAGTGTGTGATGGACCAAATGGATCGAAGTTTCTTGGGCCAGAAAGAATTGCACAGTTACAGCATAATGCTCGTCAGAAACTTCTAGGGTAAGTTGTACTCATTTTATTTTATTTATTTTTTTTAAAGATTTTATTTATCTTTTGAGAGAGAGAGTGAATGAGAGAGAGAGAGCACGAGAGGGAAGAGGGTCAGAGGGAGAAACAGACTCCCCGCCGAGCAGGGAGCCCGATGTGGGACTCGCTTCCGGGACTCCAGGATCATGACCTGAGCCGAAGGCAGTTGCTTAACCCAACTGAGCCACCCAGGCGCCCAATTGTACTCTTTTTAAAAGGTATTAAAAATCCAAAGCTGCCTTAGCAATTGTGAGAAAGGCTAATTTTAGTTTTCTCTCTTCACATTTTTACATAAAAATATTTTTCTGTGAACTTTGCAATGAAGTTTGACACATGCCATCTCAGTATTTGCCCAAGGGACTGGCACCCAGATCAGAAACAGTGCAGGAAAACATTAAAAGTACTTATAAAACTAAAAGAAATTCACCCAAAACGTACGTGGGAGGGTGTGGAATGTTACCAGCAGGTCAGATGCTCCATGCCCAACACAACTCGAGTCCTGGCAGCACAGAGCCCTGCCTCGGCAAGCAGGGACCAGTGACTGAGGCTCCTTTTCAGCTCCTTATAGCCACTGTCAACAAGGGTGGCCATGTCCTGACCAGTTAGGCAGGTGGGGTTTTGCATAAGAATTCAGACTGTAGTACATTTATAGAGTTGTGCTCACCCTGACCATGACTCGGTTTTACAACATTTTGATCATCCTCCAAAGTTCACTCAGATAATTTGAAACTGAATTGTGGTGATGGTTGCACAACTCCATAAATTTAGTAAAATGATTGAATTGGATACTTAAAATTGATTAATTTTGTAGTATATAAATTATACCTCAGTAAAGCTGGTTTTTTTAAAGATTTATTAGAGAGCACATGCGAGCAGGAGCGGAGGGAGCGGCAGAGGGAGGGGGAGAAGCAGGCTCCCTGTGGAGCAGGGGCCTGATGTAGGGCTTGATCCCAGGACCCCGGGATCATGACCCGAGCCGAAGGCAGACGCCTAATGACTGAGCCCCCCAGGTGCCCCTCATGTTAATTTCTTGAGGAACAGCCAAACCATTGTCCATGGTGTGTGCTCTGTTACATTCCGGACAGCAGTCTGAGATGGTTACGGTCTCCACGCCCCTGCCAGGACTTGCTATCATCAACATACTTTTTTATTGTTGACAGTCTGGTGAAGGTGCGATGGTATCTCACTGTGGTTTTAGTTTGTGTTTCCTTAATGACTGATGATAGAGAACATCTTTTTATATCCTTATTAACCAATTATATATTTTTTGGTGAGATATCTGTTTAAATCTTTCACCCGTTTTTAAATTGAGTTGTCTTTAATTATTGAGTTGTGGAAACTCTTTATACATTCTGGTTAAAAGTTTCTTAGCGGATATGCCATTTGCAGATATTTTCCTGGTATTTCGTCTTCATTTTCTTAATGGTGTCTTCTGAAGAATACAATGTTTAGTTTTGATAATGTCTGCTTTATCTTTTTTTAAAAGTGGATTATGCTTTTGGTGTTACATCTGAAAAATCTTTGCTAAGCCCAAGGTCACAGAAGTTTTCTGTTTGTTTTTTTTTCCTCTGACTCTCATATTTACTTGGTGTATTTAGGTTTTTGGTCTGTTTGGAGATTTCACTTGTATATGGTGTGAGATGTGAGAGTCCAGTTCATTTTGTTACAGATGAATATCCATTCATTACAACTTCATTTGCTGAAAAGCGCTACTTTCCTCCACTGAAATGCTTTGGCACCTGTCAAAAATCAATTGGCCACAAATGTCGTAAAGGTGTATTTCTGGGCTTTCTGTTTTGTTCTGTTTATTAAGTCTGTCTTATGCCAATACTGCACTGTCTTGATTACTATAGCTTTATAGTAAGTCTTGAAATTGGGTAATGTTAGTCTTCCTACTTTGTTCTTGTTTTTTTCAAAATTATACTTAACTATTCTAGATTCTTTTCCTTTTTATATACATTTTCTTTATTTTTAAAATTTTATTTTTAAGTAATCTCTGTACCCCCACATGGGGCTCAAACTCAACAACCCCGAGATTAAGAGTCATACGCCCCACGACTGAGCCAGCCTAGTGCCCCTCCATATACATTTTAAGATCAGCTTGTCAGTTTCTACACCAAGCCTGCTGAAATTGTGGTAGGGATTTTATTGGATCTGCACATCACTTTGGGGAGGATTACCACCTTAACAGTATTGAGTTGTATGCTTCATGAAGATGGAATGTTTAGTAGTTATTTGTTTTTTCTTCACATGTTTTTATAGTTTTCAATGTGCAGGTCTTGTACTTTCGTTAAATTATTTCTAAGTATTTTAGTCTTTTGGGTGTTATTGTGAATGAAATTATTTTATTTTTGGATTGTTCATTGCTAGAAATGAGAATTGATTTTTATGTATTGATCTTTATCCTGTGACCTTGTTAAATTTATTAGTACTAGTAGTTTTTAGTTTTATTATTTTTTAAGGATTTTATTTATTTGACAGAGAGACACAGCGAGAGCAGGAACACGAGCAGGGGGAGTGGGAGAGGGAGAAGCAGGCCTCCCGCGGAGCAGGGAGCCCGATGCGGGGCTTGATCCCAGGACCCTGGGATCACGGCCCAAGCGGAAGGCAGACCCTTAACCGACTGAACCACCCAGGCGCCCCAGTACCAGTAGTTTTTAGAGATTCTTTAGGATTTCTCTCTCATACAGGATCATATCTGTGAGTAAAGAGTTTTTTTCCTTCCTTACTGAACTGTGTGTTCCTAATTTCTTTTTCTTGTTTTGTTATACTGGTTAGAGCCCTCAGTGCAATGGGAATGGAAATGGAAAGGCAAACATCTTTGTCTTGGTCCGTTTTCAGTCATTCACTATTATGATGTTAGCTGTAGGTTTTTCATAGAGGTTCTATGTCAGGTTGAAGTTCCTGTCTTTTCGTAGTGTACTGAGAGCTTTTATCAGGAAGGCATGTTGCATTTTACCAGATATTTTTTCTGTCCTTGAGGTAATCATGTTTGTTTTTTTTCCTGTCATTCAATTTATATGGTATATTGTATTACTCGCTTTTTGGGTGTTAAGAACTAGCTTTGCATTTCTGTTTTGAATTCCACATGGTGTATAATCTTTTCTATAGATCTGTAGATGGTTTGCAACATATTTTTGTTAAGGATTTTTCCATCTGTGTTCAAGAGGGTTGTTGGTTTATAGTTTTCTATAATGATATCTTTTCTATAATGATATCTTTTCTATAATTGATATATTTGGTGTGGTATCAGGGTAAAACTGGATTCCAAGAATGCGTTGGGAAGTATTCCTTGCTACTCTGTTTCTGAGAGTTTGTGTAAAATTATTATTTCCTCCTTAAACATTTGACAGAATTTTCCAATGAAGCCATCTCAGCTTGGACTTTTCTTTGTGGGGAAATTTTAAGTTACTAATTCAGTTTCTTGTGCTTTAGGTCTATTCAGATGGCTTCTATTAAGTCAGTTTTGGTAATTTGGGTCTTTTAGGAATTTATTCATTTAAATTGACTGGCTTATTGGCATAAAGTTGTTCAGAATCTTTCATAATCCTTTTTTTTAAGATTTATTTATTTTAGAGCGTGTACGTGTGCACGTGTGGGGAGTGGGGCAGAGGGAGAGTGAGAATCTCGAGCAGACTCCCCACTGAGTGTGGAGCCCAACTCGGGGTTCGATCCCACGACCCCAAGTTCACGACCCGAGCTGAAACCAAGAGTCCCAATTACCCAACCACCTGCGCCACCCAGGCGCCCCAATCCTTTATTTTTTGTATAGTTGGTAGTTACATCCCTTCTTTTGTTTCTGATTTTGATAATGTGTGTCTTCTCTCTTTTCTTGACTAACTCAGCTAAAGGTTACCAATTTTGTCAAGTCTTTTCAAAGAACTAACTTCCAATTTCATGGATTGTTTTTTTCTCCTAGTGTTTATCCTTTTTCTGTTTTGTTGATGTTCCCTCTCATAATTATTACTTCTGTACTTCTGATTACTTTGGGTTTAATTTGCTCTTTTTCTTGTTTAACAACCTAGAAGCTTTGATTATTGTTTTGAGACCTTTCTTTTCTGTCACAAGCATTTAAAACTCTACATCCCTCTGTCACTGTTTTAGCTGCATCGCGTACTTTCTCATATGTTCTATTTGTATTTTCACTCTTTTCAAAATATTCTTTCATTTTCCTTGTGGTGTATTCTTTGAGCAAATGGGTTATTTAGAAGTATATTAATTTTAAATATTTGGGGATGTTTTTCAACTTTCCTTATGTTGTTGATATATAATTTATTTCTCTGTAGGCACTATACATACTTTGATTTCAGTATTTTAAAATTTATTGAGACTGGTTTTGTGGCTTAGCATAGATACAGTCTTTTGTTGGAAAGTGTTCCAGGCTCACTTGAAAGTTTGATTGTGTGCCTGATCTTGTGGGGTGGAGGGCTCTGTCGGGGATCTTGTGGGGTGGGGCTCTGTGGGGGATCTTGTGGGGTGGAGGGCTCTGTCGGGGATCTTGTGGGGTGGGGGTCTCTGTCGGGGCTGTTGGTTAGATCAAGTTGGTGGGCGGTGGCTGCCATCAAGCCTCTAACCTTGCTGATTTTCTTGCTAGTTCTATGAATATTCAAAATAGGGTATCAAACTCTTTATAATTATTGAATTATTTCTTTTTTCAAGTCCGTCAGCTTTTCTTCTGTCTTTGGGGCTCTGTGGTCAGATATGTGTATATACGTTTACAGTTATTGCATCTTCAGGTTGTGCCAGTCCTCTGTTGTTATGACATTTCTGGAAAGAGTTGTTGTCCTCGAGTCAGTTTTGTCTGATATTAATGTAGCTACTCCAGCTCTGATTTCTGTTTATATGCATATTTTTTCTGTCCTTTTACTTACAGCCTCCTTTGTTTTCCTCCCATGCTTGCCCTCCTTCCTCCTTTGGGGCTCCCGCCTCATCCCTGTCTGTACACTTGGTGGTGTTTTGCTGGGCCTCTGAGGCCCTGGGCATTTTTCTTCAATTTTTATTTCTCTGTTCTTCAGACTATTTTTTTTTAAAGAGTTATTCATTTGTTTTAGAGAGAAAGGAGAGCATGCGTGCACGTGCATGTGAGCAGGGGGAGGGCAGAAGGAGAGAGAATCCTCATGCAGACCCCCTGCTGAGCCATGAGGCTCCGTCCCATGGACCCTGAGATCACAGTCTGAGCCAGTGTCAAGAGTTGGATGCCCAGGCACGCCCCCAGACTAATTTCTGTCGATCCATCCTTGTGTTTACTGCTGCTTTATTCTGCTGTCTCAGGTCTGCAGGTGTTGGAGAGCTGTAAGGGAGTTTCCATTTCAGTCATTGTTCTTTTCAACTCCAGAATTTCTCGTTGGGGTTTTTCTTTTGTATAGTTTTTAATTCTTACTGCAATTATCTTTGAGTCGTTGTCACCCTATTTTCCTGTATTTCTTTAAGTGTGGTTTTCCTAAATTCTTTTTATATACTCAAGATGGCAGCTTTGAGGTCTTGTATGCTAAACCCACTTTTGGGCCCACTCCGCTTCTTTTGGCTGCTTTTTTCCCCCTGAGTGTGGGTCATACATCCCTATTTCTTGCAAAATGTCTCATAATTTTTTGCTGAAAATTGATCATTTTATTTTTTTAATTTTTAAATATTTTTTTTAGCTTCAGGGGTAGAATTTAGTGATTCATCAATCTCCTATAACACCCAGTGCTCATTCCATGAAGCGCCCTCCTTAATGTCCATCACCCAGTTACCCCAATCCACCCCCTCCTCTCTAGAACCCTCAGTTTGTTTCTTAGAGTTCAGCGCCTCTTATGGTTTGCCTCCCTGTCTGATTTCATCTTGTTTTATTTTTCCCTCCCTTCCCCTATGTTCATCTGTTTTGTTTCTTAAATTCCATATATAAGTAAAATCATATGGTATTTGTCTTTCTCTGATTGACTTATTTTGCTCAGCATAATACCCTCTAGTTCCATCCATGTCTTTGCAAATGGCAAGACTTCATTCTTTTTGATGGCTGCATAATATTCCATTGTATATCGTGTGTGTGTGTGTGTGTGTGTGTGTGTGTACCACTTCTTTATTCATCTGTCCGTGGACATCTTGGCTCTTTCCATAGTTTGGCTATTGTAGACATTGCTGCTCTAAACATTGGGGTGCAGGTGCCCCTTCGAATCACTATGTATGTATCCTTTGGAGAAATAGTGCAATTTCTGAGTAGTAGGGTAGCTCTATTTTTAACTTTTTGAGGAACCTCCATGCTGTTTTTCCAGAGTGGCTGCACCAGCTTGCATTCCCACCAACAGTGTAGGAGGGTTCCCCTTTCTCTGCAACCCCGCCAACATCTGTCGTTCCCTGACTTGTTAATTTTAGCCATTCTGACTGGTGTGAGGTGGTATCTCATTGTAGCTTTGATTCGTGTTTCCCTGATGCCAAGTGATGTGGAGCATTTTTTCATGTGTCTTTTGGCCATTTGGATGTCCTATTTGCAGAAATGTCAGTTCATGTCTCCTGCCCATTTCTTAGATGATGTAGCATAGTAGCGTAGGGTACTGATCCCCGTATGGGATTCTGCAGGATTCTGCAGAGTAGGTTTCCCACCGTCTTGTGAGGCCACTAATGCCTGGGTTTTGTTTTTGTTTCAATTCTCCTTTTTATTTTCAGCCTGGCTTACTAGGAGTTGTCCTTGTGCGTGCATTGCTTAGTGCTCAGCCAGTGATTAGTCAGATGTTGTACTTAAGTACTTAAGCCTTTAAGCTTCTGCCCTCTGCTGGGAGATGTATGTGTAGTTTGGGGAATGCAGCCAAAGTTCAGACAATTTTGAACTCTTTCTGGCTTTTCCCAGGGCTTTCCTGTGCGTGTGTGCTGCCTCCCAGTCATCCAGGGCTGTGTGGCTGGCTCAGGGCTGTCGTGGGTCTTGTCTGCATGTGTGTGCGGCCTTCTAGTTGCCCAGGAAATGTATGGAGGGCCTGTCTGGCCCTCTGGTACTCTCGTTCCCAAGACCTCTCTCTTGGGCTTCTAGATTGTCTCTTGGTCTGCTCTGGCCCCAAGCAGGACCGTGACCTAAGGCTAGCAGAGCTGTGGGCTTTCTCCATTTATTTCCTAGCAGGTTTACTATTTTTACTGACAGTGCTGCCAGACAGGAGGGTTTTTCACCCTCTACGCCTAATCAAGTAAGCTCAGTCTGGCAGTGACAATGCTGGTTTCCATGGCCAGTCTGGCTCTGTTAGCACTGGGGTCTTAGACTGAGCTGCTGGGTGGTAGGGGTAGCTAGCCCCAGGCAGGAAATCCACCCCAGACTCCACTCTTTTTACCTGAATTCAGTGGTTCTTTGTGAAGGAATGCTTCTCAACTTACTTGCTTTTGGCGAATTTCAAATGTTTGGGGGTTTGTGGGTTTTTGGACAACATTTTGTAGTTGTTTGGGGGGCAAGAAGATTTCCATACTTCTTTATTCTGTCATGTTAGAAGTCTCTGTCTCTCCGTGCCTTTTTAAGCTTGTGGCATTTCCAACTTGACACAGGTGTCTAAGAGTAGATGACATAACATAGCGTGTTTCATTCAGTGAGGCAGCTGTGTGTGGGACGGGGCAGCATCGCTCGCTGTGAAGGCGCGGGGAGAACGGAGTTGGTCTTCTGTATCGCCTCGCTCCGTTCTTCTGTTTTTGAGTGGACAGTGTATTAAAATGTTCTCTGGTCATAACTACATAAATCTTGACCTTTTAAAAACTTACTGCAGCTATAATTCTGGATTTAAGTCTTTTTTTTAGGGTACCTGGGTGGCTCAGTTCTTGAGCATCTGCCTTTGACTCAGGTCATGATCCTGGGGTCCTGGGATCGAGCCCCACATCGGGCTCCCTGCTGTGCAGGAAGTCTGCTTCTCCGTCTCCCTCTGCCCCTCCCCCTGCTCTTGCACTCACTTGCTCTCTCACAAAAATAAATAAATCTTTTTTTAATCATAGTGTTTTCAGTTACTGACATGTAATTAAGATGATTTAATTCTTTTTTTTTTTTTTTAATTTTAGTTTGTTCTGTCAGTTGAAACCAAGACAGAGAGTTGTCCCTAGGTGGCATGAAAAGCCATACGAATGGAATCAGGTGAGTGAGAAATAGTGCCGTGGGGACAGCCTGCTGCCAGGAGTGATGGGCTTGGCAGGTGCACATTTACATTTACATGCAAAGTTATAAAAACTGAGTAAAATTTTACTTGAGGGGAAGGAACTAAGGGAGGGGCTTCTAGCTTTAATTCTAGAGCCAAGGGTGTCTTTGTAAATAAACCAGCTACAGTTGAAGTGAGAAGGTGCTCCTGGAGGTGCTGTTTTCCCATCCTGAGTCCAAAGGAAACTTTCCTTCTCTTGTGTGCACCTTGACACCAGTGTCCCTCTTCAGAGCCCTCAGGACCCAACCCTGGAGCCAGCTTCTTGTGTGCGCAGAGCTTAGCCCAGGTGACAGGAGGGGCACAAGCCACCTTTCCTGCAGACTCTGTTGGGGTGTTCAAGCTAATAGCAGGACTTAATTTGAAAGCAGAACTTTATTTTGAGGTTGATGTGTTTTAGAAAATGTACACATGTTTAAAAGCCTATAACGAAGCTGCAGTTCATGTGTACACAGGAAGGGGTGTGTGTGCGAGCTTCAGGTAGAGGTCACTGGATTATTAAAGGTGAGTTGTCAGACGCACAGTAGTGAGTGCCGGAAGAGAAGGGAAGCATTCTGGAAGTACGTCTGGAAACTAAAAGACTACTTTCTCCCGTCTTACACGTCTGTGTCTATGTGTCTGATTGTAGTTACTCAGTTTACTTATTTTAGTTGATGTCCGGAAGGGTCCATTTTCTAGAAAGGTCTGACTGGTCCTTTTGTCTGCCCCCTCAGGTTGATCCAAAGCTGGTCATGGAGCAGGCTGACCGGGAGAGCAGCCGAGGAAAGAACACCTTTCTCTACCAGCTCCACAAACTGATTGTTCTCAGCACTTAGGTGTGCTGGCAGGTTGTAACCCAGTCCCTCCCGAGGAGCCGAGACCCGGCACGCAGACAGGTGGATTAAAGGCTCCATATGCAGACTGACTGCTGTCTGTATCTGAACGTTACGGTCTTTGCCCGCTGCATCCGAAAGGTCTTCTCCATCCCTCTTCCTCTTCCTGTGTGGGTGGTGGCTGGAGAGTGGTGTTTCTGTTCAAGTGGGAAGGATTGGAAAGTCTAGGCTATCTAGAAACAGAAAATCACTGTGTTAAAGATTCTGGGAAAAACTGCTGAAAGAAGACTTCGTTTGGAAAAAGAGCTGTGTTTTGCTTTAAATCTGTTAAGGTAAATATAAATAGCTGAACATGTAAGGTTCCGGTATGTGCTAGTATGTTCTTTTTGTTACAGTGATTTAATCCTGGGATGTAGGGGAACCAAGATCCCCAAACCTCAGTTTACCACAAAGGAGAGCTGCGTGTTTCTCAAAACCATGTGGCACTTTCTATTTTTCTGTGAGGGAAAATATTTAATTTTGGTAAAACTAACTTCAGTTTTGTATATTTCATATTTTTACCTACGTTATAGTTCTAAGTCTAAATTTTGGAAATCAGATTACCTGGCAACTAGTATATTTATGTTAAAGCAATAAAAGCGTTAGACTAAGTTTCTGTTTCTGACAGTTTTTAGTCAGAGGAGATTAAAATATAAAATGTATTTCATTCTAAAACCTCAGACTTTAGAAAACTGATAAAGGGGAGTGAAGGCCCCCGTGAGAGCAGAGTCCTGTGGGTCAGGGTTGCACGAGAACAGCAGTGACCGTGAAGCCCGCAGGAAGACGCCCTTGCTGGCTCATGCGGGTGTCGGGGCACTGGTGCGAGGGTCTGCACGGGGCGAGCGAGAGCGAAGCGGTCCGCCTCAGCCAGCGGGTTCCAGCTGGGCAGTTTGAAGCTGGAAAATCGGAGAAGCATGTGTATTTGGGGGCCACGGAGTGGTGACCAAGAGCTCGTGTGGAGGGACTGGGAAACTGGCAGTCTGGGGAGGTCCTGTAAACTGGGGGCTCAGCCAGTGCTCCGTTGGGCCTTGTGGGTCCACAGGGCCGACGGTCAGCAAGCCCGCTGGGGCGCCAGCACTGTGTGTGTGTCACTGTGTTGCTGTCATGACCTTCTGGGCACCGTCGCCCATGTCTCACTTGTGTCCCCATTCTTGCTGAGTTCTGAGCCACAGCGGTCCAGGTGGGGCATCCTGGGAATGCGCTCCCCAGCTGTGGGCAGGAGGTGGGTACCGTGCTAGCAGCACAACCCTTTGCGATGCCTGAGAGCTTGAAGGTCAGCCTTCCACCTGTCTTTTGCAGGATATCTCACCTGGCTGCTTGTTCTTCACTTTTCCAGGGTCCAAGGTGGGCGCCATGGTGATCCAGGTGGGGTCCCTGTGTTTTCTGCTTGTTTGTGTTCCAAAGTTACATGAGTGGTGAAAAAATTAAATAGTACTGAAAGGCTTGCTTAAAAAAAAAATCCAGCTCCTTTGTTTCTCTGGTTCTAATCCTTAAAGAAAACCATTCTCTTTTTTTTTGTCCAGAATTGCCTCCATCTTGCTAAGTATTGTATTAAGTAATTCCTGCTTCTTCCCGATTTCCACCGTAGTCATTATTGCTGCTGGAACGGGTAAAGGCAGAGCTCTTTACATCACCCTGTACCTGACCCCGTCGCCCACGCAGCCACACCCTCATTGTGGTGCCCTTGTTCTTTACAGCGGCCGCTTCGTAAGTACTACGTGCAAAACCGAGTCGCACACTAGATCGCTTCTCTTCCTCACGTGGCTTGAAGTTAAACGGTAATTGCCTTGCTGTTCATGTGCACGCTTTTCTGGTCCCGTGGTGTTTTTAAAGTTTTTATTTTAATTCCAGTTAGTTAACGTACAGTGTAATATCAGATGCAGGTGTAAAATATACTGATTCAACGCTTCCATACATGACCTGGTGCTCATCACAACAAGTGCGCTCCTTAATCCCCATCACCTGTTTCCCCCATTCCCCACCCACCTCCCCCCGGTACAGTCAGTTTGTTCTTTGTAGTAAAGAGTCTGTTTCCTGGTTTGTCTCTCTCTCTTTTGTCCCCCCTTTGCTCATTTGTTTCTTAAATGCCACATATGAGTGAGATCATACGGTGTTTGTCTTTCTCTGACTGACTTCACTTAGCATAATACTCTCTAGATCCATTCATGTTGCAAATGGCAAGACTTCATTCTTTTTTGTGGCTGAGTGATATTCTATTATATGTATATAGACCACATCTTCTTTATTCAGTTGATAGACACCTGAGCTGCTTCCATATCTTGGCTACTGTAGATAATGCTGTTACAAACATAGGGGTGCATGTATCCCTTTGAATTAGTGTTTTTGTATTTTTGGGATGAATGCCCAGTAGTGTGATTACTGGATTGTAGGGTAGTTTTTTTTTTTTTTTTTAGGACAGTTCTATTTTTATTTTATTTCTTTTAAAGATTTTATTTGTCAGAGAGAAAGGGAGAGAGAGAGAGAGAGCAAGCACAAGCAGGGGGAGTGGCAGGGAGAGGGAGAAGTAGGCTCCCCGCATAGCAAAGAGCCTGATGCGGGGCTTGATCCCAGGACGCTGGGATCGTGACCTGAGGCGAAGGCAGCCGCTTAACCAACTGAGCCACTCAGGCATCCCAGACAGTTCTATTTTTAACTTATTGAGGACATACCATACTGTTTTCCAGAGTGGCTGCACCAGCTTGCATTCCCACCAACAGTGTAGGAGGGCTCCCCTTTCTCCACATCCCTGCCAACATCTGTCGTTTCCTGACTTGTTAATTTTAGCCATTCTGACTGCTGTGAGGTGGTATCTCATTGTGGTTTGGATCGGCATTTCCCTGATGATGAGTGATGTTGAACATCTTCTCGTGTCTGTTGGCCATCTAGGTCTTCTTTGGAAAAGTGTTCATGTCTTCTGCCCATTTCTTTTTTTAAAGATTTTATTTGACAGACACAGTGAGAGAGGGAACACAAGCAGGGGGAATGGAAGAGAGAGAAGCAGGCTTCCCGCCAAGCAGGGAGCCCAACGCAGGGCTTGAGCCCAGGACCCTGAGATCATGACCTGAGCCGAAGGCAGACGCTTAACGACTGAGCCACCCAGGCGCTCCTCTTCTGCCCATTTCTTAACTAGGTTATTTTTTGGGGGTTTGAGTTTGATAAGTTCTTTATAGATTTTGGATACTAGTCCTTTTTTTTTAAGATTGAGAGAATCTTTTTTTTTTTTTTAAAGATTTGTTTATTTGAGAGAGAGAATGAGATAGAGCATGAGGGGGGGAGGGTCAGAGGGAGAAGCAGACTCCCTGCTGAACAGGGAGCCTGATGTGGGACTCAATCCCGGGACTCCAGGATCATGACCTGAGCCGAAGGCATTCGCTCAACCAACTGAGCCACCCAGGCGCCCTGGATACTAGTCCTTTATCTGATACGTCATTTGCAAATATTTTCTCTCTGAGGGTTTTGAGCGAGACGGTACCATGCCTCGATTGGCTGAGAGAGGGTGAGCCCTCTGCAGCCGAGGCCCAGGGGGACACTGGCACCGATGCTGGGCTCTGTGCCAATGGGAGAACAGACACCAGCGGGGTCAGATTCGAGAAAGCCCAGAGAAGACCGTTCTCAGGGCCACCAGAGCTGTGGGCCAAATTGTGCCCTCTCAAAAGCTATGTCCGTGTCCTAACCCCCCGAATCTCCTGTAAATGTGACCTTACTTGGGAAATAAGGTGTGGTTTTCCTTTGAAGCCACTTTGAAGGTATGGTTAGGTTAAGGATCTTGAGATGGGATCATCATCCTGGATTTAGGGTGGGCCCTTTAAGCCAGTGGCGTGTGTCCTTAGAAGAGACACACAGAGGAGATGGTAGAAGCTATGTGAGGACAGAGGCAGAGACTGGAGGGATGTGTCCTGCCGACACCTTGATTTCAGCCCTATGGCTTCTAGAACCCAGAGAGAATATATTTCTGTTATTTTATAAGCCCTGATGTATGGGGCTTTGTTACGGCGGCCCTAGAAGCTAATCCAGTTTTCCAGAGATTGTCTCTTTGTCATACGGATGCGGGCTTAGTCTATTTTCCTGGGTGTTTGCACAGCGAGGTTGCTGATCTATACCTCAGTGTTTCCACTTAATATTTGTTGTGGATCATATTTCCAGAGCTCTACACATGCTTTTTAACTGCTTCATGGTATATATAGTTTTATG
The DNA here is from genome assembly GCF_037043125.1 of Eumetopias jubatus. Classification (NCBI taxonomy): domain Eukaryota; kingdom Metazoa; phylum Chordata; class Mammalia; order Carnivora; family Otariidae; genus Eumetopias; species Eumetopias jubatus. Next base: position 1,964,255 of record NW_028274813.1, on the reverse strand, counting down.
GCTGTCTCATCATTAATTTTGTAACGTCACAGTGGACATTTGGATAGTTTCTACTCTTGCCGTTTTATATAGTGTTGGCAGTGAATATCCTTGTACATTTACATAACAAATTCCTAAAGTAAGAATTGCTGGGTTAAAGGGCATTTAGTAAAGAATTCAGTTAGTAGGGGCACCTGGGTGGCTCAGTCATTAAGCGTCTGCCTTCGGCTCAGGTCATGATCACAGGGGTCCTGGGATCGAGCCTGGCATCGGGCTCCCTGCTCTGCAGGGAGCCTGCTTCTCCCTCTGCCCCTCCCCCTGCTTTGTTCTCTCTCTCTCTCTCTTTCAGAAAAATAAATAAAACGAAAAAAAGAATTCAGTTAGTAGTAGTAGTTAGCAACATTCAGATGTTGCCACGCTGCCTTCTGTCCAGTTGGTACCAGTGCACATGTACTCCCACTAGCGACATGGGGGTGCTCCTGTTCCCCATACCCGCCCTACCACAGTGTAATGGCAGGAGATACCATTTCTGTCAGGTTAGTCATTTTACTTTGAATGTATCTTTATGAGTGAGGCCAGCATCTTTATACACCAGGGCCATTGGTTTTTCCTATCACTGGGACTGTTTGTATCTTTAGCCAAGCTTTCTTTGTGTTAGATGTCACGTTTTTGTAGTGAGGAAGTCATCTCTTTGTGATCCCAGTTACTAGTATTTTCCCATTTGTCATTTGACTTTATCATGTTTTCCTTTTACCGTGTGAAATCTAGCCTTTCATTTTTATGTAGTCAAATGTATGAATCTTCTTTGTCTTCTAAAAAGACCCACGTTTTGAGTCTATTGGAAATATCCCCCCATGCTTGCTTCTAGTGCCCTGATGGTTTCATTTTGTAAATTAACTTTATTGAGGTAAAATTTACATACAACAAACTGCACCCATTTTAAGTGCGCAGTTTGACTTTTGACAGTTGTCCACATGCATTAGACCACCATCAGAATTCAGGTAATGAGCATTTCCATCACCCCCAGAAGTTCCCTTGGACTTCCTCCTTTGTAGATAGTTCCCCACTCCCGCTGCTGCCCATGGCCACCACCGAACTGCCTTCTGTCGCTAGAGAACTGGGTCTCTCACTGTGGCCCTTTTGGGCCAGATGGCTCTTCGCCATGATCACACAGGGGGTCATCATGTGCTTTTTCAGCAACACCTCTGGCCTCTACCTACCAGATGTAAGTAATAACCCCTCCAGTTGTGACAGCAGAAGTGTCTCTGGACATCGCCACACTGGTTGAGAACCACCGCTATGGAACACATTTCCCCTTTCTAGAATTTCACGTGAGGGGCTTGTACAGGCTATCTTCCATGTGTCCGGATGTCTTCACTCAGCATGTTTTTGAGATTCAGACCTTGTATGTTGTATTGATCCATTTACCTCTTGATGGTTATCTGGGTTGTTTTCAGGTTTGGGTTAATTATGAATAAAGTGGCGATGAATGTTTGTGTATTAATCTCTGTGAGGACACATACTTTATTCCTCTAGGGTAAATACTTAGGGTCACATGGTAAATATACAATTAATCTTTAAAAGAAGTTTCTCAAGAGTTTTCCGGACTGGCTGCACCAGTCTGCATGTCTGCCTGCAGTGTATGGGCGTTTCCATTGCCCCACGCTCCCCCAGTGCTTGGGCCTGCAGCCTTTGAGTTTTAGTCTTTGAAATGGTGGGTAGTAGTGTCCCATCGTGATTTTAATTGTGTTCCTCTGAGGAATACTGATGTTGAGCATCTTTTTTTTTAGAGATTATTTGAGAGAGAGTAGGAGCAACGGGCGGGGCAGAGGGAGAGGGGGACAATCTTAAGCAGGTTCTGAGAGTGCGTGAACCCAATGCGGGGCTCGATCCCACGACCCTGAGATCATGATCTGAGCCAAAACCAAGAGTCAGACTTTTAACTGACTGAGCCACCCAGGTGCCCTGGTGTTGAGCATTTTTTGTGTGACTGTTATTTGCATTTCTTGTGAAGTATCTGTTCCAGATATTTTCCCCATTTTTAATTTGTCTAATTGCCTCTAACCTTGCACTGTTTGTGTTCTTTCCTGCTGCACCAAGAAACGTTTGCCTGTTGTGGCCAGCTTATGTTGAAGTTGACAGTTAGGCTCTGACACTGGGGTCTGCTGGCAGGACCTGTGTCCTGGCTCACTGGGGAACCATGGTTCTGCGGACTTCCTTTGGTCTCCCAGGCATGTTCATATTGCTGCTGTGGTATAGGGGGGCAAGTTGAGTTGAATGAGTTTGTTAGATACTCTGGGTACAAATTCTTTGTCAGCGATGTACATTTTGTACGTATTTTTTTCCAATCTGGCTTGCCTTTACATTTTCTAATGGTGTATTTTGAACCGTGAAATTTTTTCATTTTAATACTTAATTTAGTCATTTTTCTTTTATGGTGAAGTCCATAGTGCAATAATATGTTTAAGGAAATCATGTCAGACCTTAAAAATACTGTATTGCTAAAAAATGCTAACCGTCATCTGAGCTTTTAGCAAGTCGTAAACACTGATCAATACGTCACCATAACACATACAGTATAATGGAAAAGTTTGAAATATTGTTAGAATTCCTAACATGCGACACAGACACAAAGTGAGCAGATGCTGTTGGAGAAATGGTGCTCACAGATATGCTGGAGGCAAGGGTGCTGCGAACCTTCAGTTTGTAGAAAACACAGTATCTGCAAAGTACAGGAAAGCAAAGCACAATAAAATGAGGTGTGCCTGTATTGTGGGATTTTCCAACTGTTTTTCTGTTACTGATTTCTGTCTATTGATTCTACTGTGGTCCGAGAGCATATTTTGTGTGATTTCTATTAAATGTATTAAGGTGTGTTTTGTGTCTCAGAATATAGTCTATCCTGGTGAATGTTCCATGTGAGCTTGAAAAGAACGTGTATTGTGCTGTTGTTGGGTGAAGTGGCCTGGAAATGTCCGTTAGATCCAGTTGACTGGTGGTGCTGTATCCTTGCTGACTGTCCGTGCGCTGGATTCGTCAGTTACTTGTAGGAATATGTTGAAGTCCCCAACTGTGACCGTGGATTCATCTATTTCTCCTCGCAGTTTCATCAGTTTTTGCCTCATGTGTTTTGACACTCTGCTTGTTAGGTGCACGCACATTGAGCCCCCATCATGCTTTCTTGTCCTGTTGCCCTTCCTTATCCCTGCTAAGTCTCCTCTTTCTGAAGTCTGCTTGTCTGAAATTAATTTAGCTCTTCTGATTCCTTTCCTTTCCCCTTTCCTTTCCTTTCCGTTCCTTTATGTTCCTTTCCTTTCCGTTTCTTTTTTTAAAGATTTTACTCATTTATTTGAGAAAGAGTATGAGCAGGGGGAGAGGGAGAAGCAGACTCCTGGCTGAACCAAGAGCCAGACATGGGGCTCGATCCCAGGACCCTGGAATCATGACCTGAGCTGAAAGCAGACGCTTAACCGACTGAGCCACCCAGGTGCCCCTCTTTTTTTTTTTTAAGATTTTATTTATTCATTTGAGACACAGAGATAGAGCACGAACAGGGGGAGGGGTAGAGGCAGAGGGAGAAGCAGGCTCCCCGCTGAGCCAGGAACAGGACATGGGGCTCGATCCCAGGACCCTGGGATCATGACCTGAGCGGAAGGCAGACGCTTAACCATCTGAACCACCCAGGCGCCCCCTTCCGGTTTCTTTTGATTTGTGTTACCGTGATGGATCTTTCTCTGTCCCTTTTCTTTAAGTAGAGGGGGAAATCACACACCTTACAATTAACCATTTTAAAGGGTATGATTTAGTGGCATTTAGTGTATTCACAATGTCGTGTGGAATACTGTCTCTCTAGTTTCAGAATGTTTTTGTTACCCAGGAAGAAACCCCATACCCATTAAGCAGTCATTCCCTTTGCTCCTTCTCCCCACTTCTTTCTCCCCTCCCCTGGTAACCGCTCATCTGCCTCTGGCTCTGTGGGTGTCCCTCTTCTGCATGTATTATGTAAAAGGAATTCTACAACATGGGATCTTTGGTTTCTTTCACTCAGTGTAATGTTTTCAAGGTTTATCCAAGTGGCAGCATGTGTCAGTACTTTGTTCCTTTTCAAGTCTAGGTAATATTCTGTTAAATGTCTGTACCACAGCTGGTCTACTTATTTTTCTGTTGGTGGACATTTGGGTTGTTTCCATCTTTGGCTATAATGAATAATGCTTCTGTAAACATTTGTGTACAAGCTTTAGTGTGGACACACATTTTCATTTCTCTTGGGCACTTACCATCAACCTTAAATAAAACAGGCAAGTATTATACCAGCACAATGAGTTTATTTGGAAATAGTAAAGGAATAGCAGTTTGGGACAAGCAAGCTATGGTGAACCATAGGCAAGTCTGGAGAGCAAAGGAGCATTCTTGTGTAGAGAAAAAAGGGGAGTTGGGAGGGGCTGCTCAGAGCCGAAGTGCCCTGCAGGGGCACGAGAGCTGCAGGTGCGCGGCTTCTCTTTGGCTCAGGCTGGGCCGTGAGGACATCTTCCTTCTTCCTGCTGCTGCGGGACTCCATGGGTGTGCGGGGCGGCTTCCCCTTCAAGCCTTCCCACCTCCATTTCAAGTGAGGTCTTCTGGGCTCCTTTTCACAATACCTAGGACCAGAATGGCTAAGTCAGGTAGTCGATTCTGTGTTGAACTTTTTGAGGAGCCACCAAACTATTTTCCACAGTGGCTGCACCATTTTACATTCCTGTCCGCTGTATGTGGGGTCCTGTTGCTCCCATGTCCTCGCCCAGACTTGGTGGTTTCTTGTTTTGTTTTGTTTTAGATTTAAGCCATCTTGGTGGGCATGAAATAGTATCGGATTGTGGTTTTCATTTGTATTCCCATACTGACCAGTGCTATTGAGCATCTTCTCATGTGCTTGTTGGCTACTCGTATACCTTATTTGGAGAAATGCCTCTTCAGGTCTTTTGCTGGTTTTTTAATTGGGTTGCCTTTTTGAGTTGTAGGGGTTTTTAATATATTCTGGATAGTAAATCCTTATCAGGTACGTGATCTGTAAATATTTTCTCCCATTCTGGAGGTTGTGTCCCTGAACTCTTTTTTTAAGATTTTATTTATTTATTTGACAGAGACACAACGAGAGAGGGAACACCAGCAGGGGGAGTGGGAGAGGGAGAAGCAGGCCTCCCGCTGAGCAGGGAGCCCGATGCGGAGCTCGATCCCAGGACCCTGGGATCATGACCTGAGCTGAAGGCAGACGCTTAACCAACTGAGCCACCCAGGAGCCCCAGGGTTGTGTCCCTGTACTCTTGTTAGTGTCCTTGGATGCACAAAAGGATTTAATTCTGATGAGGTCCAGTTTAGCCATTCTTCTGGTTGTTCATGCTTTTGGTGTTGAAGACTCTGTTTTCAAATCTGAGATCGTGAAGATTTGCTCCTCTTTTGTCTTCTAAATGTTTTATTGGTTCTGCTTTTATATTAAGTCACCGATCCATTTTGAGCTAATGTTTGTATGTGGAGTTAGGCAGGGGTTCAGCCTTTAGCTTGCCAAGGAGAAAACAGAAGACACAAATAACAAATCAGAAATGAAACCAAGGTCCTTACTGCCAGTCTTACAGAAATGAAAAGTATTATGAGATAATACTGTGGACAGTTACACACAAGCAGATTAGATAACAGCTTTTCAGAAACATACAAGTCGCTAAAACTGAGTCAGGAAGAAAGAGGGAAGCTCAGCCAACCTCTAACAGGAAAGAGATTGAATAATCAAAACCTCCCACCAAAGGAGAGTTCAGGCACAGGGGGCTCCACTACCACGTGTTCTCGGAGACATGAGCGAAGCAGTGACACTAACCCTACTCGGACTCTTCCAAAAATGAAGAGGAGAGAGCACTTCCTGGCACATTGCACGAGGCCAGCATTACCCGGACACCAGAGCCAAAGACACCACAAGAAAAGTACAGACCAAAAGCTCTTAGGAATTTCAACGTAGAAATCCTCGACAAAGTAGTAGCAAGCTGAGATAGCACCCTCACAGGGTCATACACCATGAGCACGTGGTGTCCCGCCCTTGATTGTCCGTGCTGTCACTCCACGGGCAATAAAGTCCTTCTGGTCTCCGTGTACCCGCCATCACGGACCGTCTTCAAGAGTGCGGAGGCCTGGGGACTGGGACGTCGGTGCTGATGGACGTGGGTTTGGGGCTTCACTGGATGTGCCTCCTGCTGTGGCCTGAGGTTGCTTTTGATTGTTTTTGATGTTGATGGTCTAAACTTAGTAGTGAGGTTTTTGAAGAGTGGGACAGAATTGAGGATCTCTTCCTGTGAACCCCACATTTGTTTATGCCACCAGAATTAATAGTTCATTTATGCTGCAGTCATTTTTAGATTGCTTTTTATGGGTTATAGTTAAATGACCCATCTTCTGAGTAAGTGCTAAGCTTCCTAAGAGAGGAGTTTTCATATTGTATTTATAGGTCTCTTGAGGGTCAGATCTGTGTTTTGTTCACTTCTGGATCTGAAATACTTGACACCTGAATGGTATTCAAATACAGTTTGAATAGAACCCACACCAGCTTGGGGAGGGGATTGTCTGCACGGGAGGGCCTGCCCTCAACTGTCAGGAGAGGAGAGGAGGCGTCCAGGGCACACAAAACAGGGAGGTGATCTTCCGTATCCCAGGCCCTTTGACCAGGATGGCCTGTGGCTCTGACCCGTGTGCCTTGGTGTACTTCCCTCAAGGCAGTTGGCAGAGCCCCCTTCTCCTCTGTCACAGGGCTCGTTGCTGTGGAGATGTCAGAGCGAGATACTGAGATGTAACTGTGGCTTGTTAAATGTAGGATGGATTACAGGGTCATGGCAGTTCACAGTGAAGTGCAGAAATAAATCATTGCCAACGTAAATAATGTTAGAAAAGGACAGCTTTCTAAAAACAGTTGAGTACCTACTGGTCCTAGGTATATAGGGTGCTAGAGCTAAAACAGAAATAAGAGGCTTTCTGCCTAGAAGAACCCACGATATCGTGGGGAGACAGACCATTGAGAAGGGACATGATCTGTGCTGTCCTAGAGGTAGACAGTGTGGCAGGAACTCTTACGGAGGGCCTGGCCTTGACCCAGAGGAGGTGGGGTGTATGGGGAGGTTTGCTTTGGAAGTTTCCTTAGGTGTGGCATTTCAGCTGAGCTCTGAGGGAACGTGGAGAGTCAGGTGACAAAGGAGGTTGGGGCAGGGACAGAGCATTGGAGCCCTGCTGAGAACCTGCTTGTCAGAGGAAAAATGGCCCAGAAAGGCTGGGGCCTAGGAGCAAAGGGAGGAAAATTGGCCAGAGGGGAGACTGAAGAAGCTGGGAGCATTTAATGTTTTGTCTGCTCATTACCACCACGTCCTCCATTCTGAGAATTCCAGATACTGAACACCCCGTTCTGAGTATTTGCTTCTCCTCTTACGCCACCTGAAGAGTGGAGCTGGTGCTGATCCAGGTTGTGGCACCTGCCTGCACTGGAACAGTGCACCCTTCAGGTTTTTAAATTGGAAGTTAGAGTGTCAGGCCCTTCTCCCTCTTCTCTCCCCCCCCCTTCCCTGTTTTGGCTGAAACCAGTAAGTGTGGAGCTGTGCTGAGAAGGCCAGAGGGATGGCTGGAGCCACCGTGCCCAGAGAAGCAGAGACAGGAGGAGCAGGGAGGCTTGATGGACATTTGAGTCATTGATTCTCACGGTCCTGCCCCTGGGTGGGTTCCATGATATGTTTCAGCAGCCTCATAATAGATTCTGCTCTTTTTTAAAGATTTTATTTGAGAGAGAGAACATGAGAGGGGAGATGGTCAGAGGGAGAAGCAGACTGCCTGCTGAGCAGGGAGCCCGATGCAGGGCTCGATCCTGGGACTCCAGGATCATGGCCTGAGCTGAAGGCAGACGCTTCACCGACTGAGCCACCCAGGCGCCCCAGATTCTGCTCTTTATAAGCTGGATCAGTTTGGATTTCTGTGTGACATAATGACAGTAGACAGTGGCTGGGTTAGAGAGAAGCGTGGGATTTTATCATGGAGGCAGATCCCAGCAGGGCAAATGACATCACGTTCGAGCTTTAGGCCGTTCCTGGCTTCAGGGTGCAGAAGAGATAGGAACCAGCAGGAGCAGAAGGTGATGAGACCTGTTAACCTTGAAAATAAAGCTGCCAGTTATCTCACCAGCAAAAGATGAATTTATCTGGGAACAACAGAGAATTTCAACTGAGGACAAGCAAGCTACCGAAAAACCACAGACAGGGCAAGTCCTGAGAATAAAGCAGAGGAGGCTCTTTTATGGGGGCGGGGAGAGGGGCTGTTGTAAACGGAAAGTCTATTGGAGTAAACTGAGAGCTCAAAGTATAGAGGTTTCTCATTGGCTAGGCTGGGCCATCTGTCATTGGCTGAGCCTGGACTGTCTCCCATTGGCTGGGCCGGGACTGTCTCTCATTGGCTGGGCTGTTGCCGGGGGAGGAGGAAACCTTCCTTCCTCTTGCTGGGATGGTAACATAGTATCCGTGAGCAAGGGGGCTGTTCCTGTTGGGTCTGCAGTGGTCAGTGACGGGGGTGGGGCGGGAGCGCTGCTCCTGCCGGCCTCCTGAGGCCCTTCTAACTCCATGCTGAGGTTCCTTTATTCCATTCCAGAGGCCAGATTGGCAGAACAGGTAGCAGGGCAGGAGGGGGTGCTTTCTGGGAGGGAGGCAAGCAGCGACCTGGCCTGAATTCAGTCTGTGGAGCTGGGGAGAGAAGAGTGGATTTTAAAAACTCTGGTGGAGGTGGACTTGATAGAACAGGTCACTGAGGGGCGCCTGGGTGGCTCAGTCGGTTAAGCATCTGCCTTCGGCTCAGGTCCTGATCGCAGGGTCCTGGGATCGGGCTCTGCATCGGCCTCTGCATCGGCCTCCTGGTTCAGCAGGGAGTCTGCCTCTCCCTCTGCTCCTCCCCCTCTCCATACGTTCTTTCTCTCAAATAAATAAAATCTTAAAAAAAAAAAAATGGTTACTGACCAGAAGTGAGTGGTGAGCAGTTTTCTGGGGTGGTCTTCAGGGCTTGTTAAGTAACTGGGTCAGTGGTATTTGCCAGGAGGAAAAAAAAAAACAGAATTGGAGCAGGGGAAGCACCTGTGCTTGGTGAGTGACATGTGAGAAGCCATGAGGTGTCCTTGGTCAGGGGAGGGGTCTGGGTGGAGGGAGAGGTCTGTGATGCAGCAGTTCACACATGCGGGCTGAACTGTTTTATGTTTTCACATACTCCATGTAGAAGCCTTTGCAGATTTAAATTTCCAAAACACATCTGAAAATCTGTCACCTGTCACCATCTCCATGGCCACCAGCATCTCCAACCGATAGCATCCTAACTGGCTTCTCAGTGGCTTCTGTTTTTCCTCCCCTCCTGTCCACTCCTCCTATTTCTTTGTGAAATAAGGATCAGATCATTGAAGTGAATGTTCCATAGGTCTCATGTCTTCCAGCACTAAGGGTATAAAGGGAAGAAAACACGGTGTGGGAAATACTTGGGAACTGGTCTTCACAAGGCAGCGGTGATCACGAGCATGGGGAAGGGGCAGAGCCCTGAATCAGAACGTCCAGCAAATGGGAGAGATACGGGAAGTTGCACTTAAGGAAATAGGGAGAAGGAGTAGGGAATAATTGTGCATAATGAACATAAAGTAACATAAAGGTGAGGTGAACAGAGGCAAATATGTTCGTTATTAGAGAGAGTGAATTTTCCCTCCAGAAGACAGACTGTCAAATAGGGCTGAAAAATAAGCCCAGCTCTGTGCTGTCTACCAGAAACACCAAAGCCGTGCAGTAGAGAGTAAAGGCAAGCAACGACGCCGGGACCTGCCAACAAGGGAAGCTGAAGCTGGCACTGCTAATATCTGCTGAGGTGAGGTGGAAGGTCAAGAGTGCCAGATAACAAGGAACGGCATGTGACGTTGAAGGCAGAATTATGGTATGTTAGGGATACACGTGCACCAAAGCAGCATAGTGATGAGATGACGAAAGCAAAATTCTTTTAGGGGCACCTTGGGTGGCTCAGTCGGTTAAGTGTCAGACTCTTGATCTCAGCTCAGGTCTTGTCTCAGCTCAGGACTTGTTCTCAGGGTCTTGAGTTCAAGCCCCATGTTGGGCTCCATGCTGGGTGTGGAGCCTACTTAAATAAACTTTTAGAAATGCAGAGAGAATTACATAAAAATACAGTGACAATGGGTGATAATGGGTGATCTGGTCACTTCTGAAATTTCCCCCTGGTCAGTTAGGAGATGGGAATGCAATTATATAGTCCAACATCCCTCAAATTGAAAGAATCCTTTTCCTTATGTTTGTGAAACGTTCACAAGAATAGATTGCATGCTTGACCACAAAGAAACACATTTTGTAAGTGAGGGGATTTTAAAGGTCAAACTTTTTGGTCATTATCCATTAAATGGGAAATAAATAATAAACAGCAGGTCCCTCCTTTCCCAATTTTATCTGCTTGGAAATTCGAAAGAGGAAATGCCCTTAGATAACTCTTAGGTCAAAGGGGATTTAAAAGAATAATTACAGACTATCAGGAAGGCACTGAAAGGGTACTAAAACCTGTGGGTTGCTCAGACTAAAAGTAAAAGGAACGAAGTATTCTGTTTTTTTTATTTTTATTTTTTATTATGTTAATCACCATACATCGTTAGTTTTGGATGTAGTGTTCCATGATTCATTGTTTGTGCGTAACACCCAGTGCTCCACGCAGAACGTGCCCTCCTTAATACCCATCACCAGGCTGACCCATCCCCCCAACCCCCTCCCCTCTAGAACCCTCAGTTTCTTTTTCGGAGTCCATCGTCTCATGGAGGAACTAAGTATTCTTAAGCAATTAGAGAAAAACAAGTTGCTGGGAAGAGAAACATATTAAAGATAAAATATCAGAAAATAAAAATTAATCAGGATAAATAGATCCAAAAGCTGGTTCCATAAAAATAGATCAGCCCTTCACAAGTCTAAGAGAAAATAAGAAATGGAACAGAACAGGTTACAAGCAATAAAATTCCACCACTGGAAAATGGCCTGGCTTCAGCTGGGTTCACAGGTTCTAGAGAACAGAGCAAACACTGGATAACCTGTCCCAAGCCACAACACAGGAAGTACCTTCCATTCATTATAAGAAGCTAGTGCTAGATGCCAGGTCTGCTGAAGGTGGTATCAGTGGCAGAAAACCACACGATGCCCATTTATAAAGTGAAGATGGAAAAAACTAAGTTATTAGTGAATAGAATCCAGTGATGTTCAAAAAAATTACTGAGGAAGCAAAGCCTATTCCAGGAATGTAAGCACGGCTTCCTATCAAGAACTGGCAACCAAGTCCAACACAATGGGCAAGTCAGATGGGTCTGTTTAGTGGGTCCTGAAGAACAATTCATGAGGTCGAGCACCCATTCCTGCACTAAGGGAAAGCAATGTGGTCAAACAGAAGTAGGGGAAGCTCCAGGCCTCTCCTGCTCCATGTGATGGGGCAGGACCACAGGATGGCTCGAGCTGGAGCTGCAGAGCCAGGAGAACAGATTGTTCCATAATCTTAAAAGGTCTTGTCAAAATAATGAAGACCCTCCCCCACTGCCAGTTATAAATATATAGAATGAGAAAAAAGTAGTACAACTATTTAGTACATTAATTTAAAGGAGTAGAAACGTTGAGAATTGTCTTAGCTCTCCGTGAAAAACTCCGTAGCTTCTCTGTCCCGTGGTATCACCTAGGATGTGCAGCGAGCATCTTTCCCATGCCTCGGTCAGCTGTCACGGTCCCTCCTGGGTTGAGATCAGCTTCTGGTGTGGCCTCTGCACTTGGAGCGATGGGAAGCGTCTCCGAGGACTCCTCCAGCGTGAAGTTTTCACGGCGTCCCTACCTCGGGACATGGTCCTTCTAGACCCAGCTTCGCCAGGCTCCTCATGTCCCCGCTCCTCTGCAGCGCTTTCCTCTGGGACCCCACTGCTGGTGCATCCGAGTGTGACCTCCAGGGTTAACACTTCCTGCTCCTCGCCGCTCTCACCTTCTGGCCAAGTCTCAGCTTCACGGATGCACTTGTGCAAAATAGCAAGTGTATTCATGGAAGGCGGCGCGGCTACCGACTGCCGGCTGCGTGGGAACTGAGTAATGTGCGTGGTGACCGGTGACCCGCGGACTTCGAAAGAAGTGCCAGATGGTCACTGATGATGACTCATGGCTGTGATGTAGGTAGTGATTTGCAGGCTGGAGAGCTCACCACAGTCTGTACCCGGTGCAATTACTCAGTTAATACACAGGGTGACGGGTACTTGAACTCTGCTGTTGGGGGACCAGTTTTACTTAAAAGTAATGAAAACCTTGGGGTGCCTGGGTGGCTCAGTAAGTTAAGCATCTGACTCTCGATGTTGGTTTAGGCCATGATCTCAGGGTGGTGACGTCAAGCCCCCTGTCTGCTCCGAGGTGGGTGGGAGCCTACTTGAGATTCTCTTCTTCTTCCTCTGCCTATTCCTTCCCACCCCCGTGCACACACGTGTGAACTCTCTAGAAAAAAAAAAAGTGATGAAAACCAAAATCAAAAGCAAATGTTCTCTTAAATGACAAAACATTGAAACCATGTCAGTTAAAATTAGGGAAGTCCACTATCCCTACTGCTTAAAATGACTTGAAGGTTCAAACAAATACAGCAAGACTCTAGAAAGAGAAAATAAGTGGTATAACATTAGAGAAGAGGTAAAGCTATTTTTGCTGATATGATGTGTTGGGGTCCCTAAGACCACCTCCAGGTTTGGTCATTCACTAGAAGGACTCACAGGACTCAATGTATAGTTGTCCTCACAGCCAAGATATATTACAGTGAAAGGACACAGTAAAATCAGCAGAGGGAATAGGCACATGGGTGAAATCCAGAAAAAGCAGGTGCAAATGTCTGAGTCCTCTCCCACTGAACACGTCGAATGTGTTGTGAAATAGTGTCTACCTGAGAATCTCATCAGAGTCTCAGTGCCCAGGGGTTTTATTGGAGGCTGCTCACATAGGCACCCTCTGCCCAACCTGTACCAAAACTCCAGACTCCCAGTTTGGCATAAACCACATTGTTTATGCAAACAGGCACAGTGAGCCTGGGTAAGGCTTCTGGGTGCAAGCTAAAGATAAAGTCATTTGCTTTCTCCACGCAGGGGGACTCCATCGGCAGGAAGCACCGCCACCTGGTGGTCGCTCTCAGAACTGCAGGCAACCCTTGCTCGTCTGCGTGCCCGCTTGCACCAGTCGTAGCACGCATGCCACATAGATGCAAACAAAAGTGCAGTTGGAAACTGATGAGAAATGATAACAAAACAGAACTTCTTCCAGCTTTTTGGGGGAGCATTTTTGTAAGCACCTTGGAGAGGGAGACAAGTGCTGTTGCTTGTGTATCCGTTCAGGTTGGCTATGAATGACTTGACTTGAGGTGGTATCAGTTAAGACCCTGCCACGGGCGCTTCTGTGTCGCTCTGCTCCCACATAGCTCGCAATTGGAGGTTCCTTACCCCCGGCTAGGGGTGTCCGCGGTCTAGTTTACCTGCAGGGAAGGGCGCAGAGGGAGTGACCATCTCACTGGGGACGAGTGGTGAATGCTGTGCAAGTTGATAGAGACGGAAGCCTGTGGCGTGCACCCCTCTGTAATGCTCCAGAGGTCCGTTCGTGGGTCGTGTCAGTCCGTGATTTGTCCTTTTATTTTCCGTTGCTTAAATACACTGATTTCTTCATCCTCCGACTGGTGAGCGTGTGTCCAGTGCTCACGTGGGCCCATTGTGAATCAAGCTGCTGCGAGCAAGTCTTCATAGATATGGGTCTCCATGCCTCTTGGATCTTTCTGGGAGTGGTGGTGTCATTGGGTCGTGGAGGGGCTGCTGGTCTGACCTTGGTAAGAAACGACCACACGTTCCAAAGTGACTGTAACACACTCTCCCTTTGGCTGTGGCCTTTTTCTCTGAGCTCCGGACCCCGCTTCCCTGCCGTCCTTGGTGGCCAGAGCCAGACCCTGGGCTTCCCCAGCCGGTGCGGCGCTAGGCCCTGCCAGCAGAGGGCGCCGGGGGCAGGGACAGGGAAGGAGCCAGGGGTGGCTGGCCGCTGGAGGGGGCTTCAGCAGGTGGTCTCCTGCTCCTCTCACCCGCGCCCCTCAGGCCCTTGGGCGCCTCCACCACACCCTCTCCAAAGAGGTCTGGAGCTCCTCCTGGGGCGGTGAACGGGGCCTCCCGTGTCCCTTCTCTTCCTGCATTCCCTAGAGTTTCGTTCGCCCCTTTAGTAGCTAGCCCTCGTTTACTGTGAACCCTTCAGATTACATTTTACCTGCGTCTACCTCTGTGAGTAGCAGGCGGGGCTTGTGCACCATTTGAGGTGTTTGCGTTTTGGTTACAGAGTTGTAGGGGTTGATTATTCCACACGTCTTGTTTATTAAAGTCCTTTGTCAGATTACGTGTTTTATGAACGTTTTCTCCTAGTCTATCCCTGCCTGCTCATCTTACTGTGGTAAAAAGACACATAGAATTTGCCATTTTAACCATTTTTCAGTGTTAAGTACATTCACATTCTTGTAAAACAGATCTCCCGAACTTTGTCATCTTGCAGACCTGAAACTCTGTCCCCACTGAACAGCCCCCTTTCCCGGGCCCACCGTTGTCGTTCTGCCTCTGTGACTGTGATGACCCTGGATCCCTCCGACAGAACAGTCATGCAGTATGTCTCGTTCCTGTGATGGGTTTATTTCATGCAGCCTCGCGTCCTCGAGGTCCATCCCTGTTGCCGCCATGTCAGGACTTGCTTCCTTTGTACGGCCGAGTGGCGTTCCGTTGTGTGGCCTGGCCACATCGTGCTCGTGCCTCACCCGCCAAGAACACCAGCTCGCTTCCAGCTTGCGGCTGCTGTGGGTGGCGCTGCCCTGAGCGTGTTCGTGAGCCTGAAACACGCACCTCTCTTTTCAAGACACTGCATTTAATGCCTTTGGATAAATACCTAGAAGTGCGATTGATAGGTCTTGTGGTAGTTCTATTTTTAATTACTTGAGGAGCCGCCATACTTTTTTACATGGTGACCATACCGTTTTGTAATCCCACCACCACCATCTAAGGGTTCCAGTTTCTCCATGTTCTCACCAACATTTGTGGATTTCTGCTTGTTTTAATAGTAGCCATCTTAACAGACGTGAGGTCCTACCTCCTTGTGGTCTTCATTTGTGTGCCCCTGGCGATGAGTGAGGTGCACCATCTTCTCATACGTTTATTGGCCTTTTGTATATAGTCTTTGGACAAATGTCCATTCGAGTTCTTTGCCAATTTTTTGAGTTATTTGATTTTTTTATTGTTGAGTTGGAAGAATTCTTTATATGTTGTGGATATTTAACCCCCTGTCAGGCGATTTGCCAGTGTTTTCCGTGATTCCGTAGGCTGCTGCTTCACTCTGTGGACCGTGCCCTTCGATGCACACAGTTTGTAGGCTGGATGCCGTCCCGCCTCTCTTGTCCTTTGTTGCCTGTGCTTGGGTGTCGCCTCCAGGAACTCACTGCCAAGTCCATTGTCCTGACGCTTCTCCCCTGTGTTTGCTTCTAGGAGTTTTGTAGTTTTGGGCCTTACGTGGAGGTCTCTAACCCATTTTGGGTTTCTATATGTGGTGGATTCATTTTTAAACAGTGTCTTTAGATGAATAGCAGTTTGGGATTCTGATGAGGTTTATTTTATCATTGTAAAAGTTTTATGGTTCGCACCTTGTTTCCTTAACTAAGAAACTTTGCCTAATCCCAGGTCACAAAGAAAACCTTTAGTGTTTTCTTCTGTAAATATTATAGTTTTAGCATTTACGTTTGGGCTTAGGATCCATATCAAGTTCACTTCTGTGTGCGGTGACATAAGGGGCAAGGTTATTTTCTCCACGTGAGCGTCTGGTTCGAGTGTTGAGGACGTCCCTGTCCTGCTGGATGGTGCGAGCGCCATGCCACGCACCTGTCGGGCCCCCTCAGGAGTGACAGATGTTCCCCCCAGCTACCGGGGGCTGCTGGAAGACGGCCCTCAGTGGGCAGTCATCTTTGGGAATTTTTGTTGCAGAAATAGCACCGCACCACCCCACCCAAGATCACGCCGTGTTCCAGGGGACATGTGCGTCCAGTGACTGATCCACACGGGGCTGGAAGGCACCTTCACTCTGACTCTGGAGGCTCTGAAGGTCGTCCCCGAGGCACCAGGGCTGGCTGAGATCTTCTGGGAGGGGACTGCAAGCCACTCTCCTCTCTCCCCTACAGGCCTCCTCCCAAGAGCACTTCCTAATGGACGTGCTGCACACCACTGGCTCACATGGCTGCTGGGTGGGGGCGGGGGGAGGCCTGGCCCGTGACAGGTGTCACACGGCAACCTGCTAGTGCCTGAGCCTTTGCCTCTGGATTCTGTCCTGTTGCAGCGATCCCTGTGAAGGCTCTGCCGCGGCTCAGTGCGTGACTGAGCCTCAAACCTGAGCGTGTAGAGCGCAGGGGGGTGGGGGGTCCCACCGCAGGGGGCTTGACTCATGGGAGGGGGGGGAGAATCGGCTCAGTATTTTCAGACCCTCGCCACACGCGTGTCCCTCTGTGAGATCAGGCATACGTCTAGTCTCACGCGCTGACTCTGGGCTCGCCCTCGGCGCTGTTTGTGCCGCTGGGCCTGCTGGAGGGGCAGGACGTCCGTACCGAGAATAACCCGGACACTTTGCGTTTGTCGAGGGGCTGTCGCCAAGACTTACGTGGTACTGAAGGCCCCCTCTTGACCCTGCAGGGTCCTCTGTGTACAGCTCAGAAGGGTGTGGCCTGGTGGCCGGTGCCCCGTGGGGAGGAGTGGTGGCAGAACTCGCACCCAGACTCCTCCCGCCTCTGCCCACCTCACCGCTGCCCTTCTCTGCAGCAGACCGAGGTCATGGGGGATGGCCCAGGTGGCCCCGCGGTGCAGGGGCGGCAGGAGACCCGCCCCTGGTTGGTGAGTCTGGGGAGCCGCTCCCCACCTGCATTGCGTCTTGCATCTCCCACCAATGAGCTCAGGTTGCGGGGAGGAGCGGGTATGCTGTGTCTGCAGGGGCTGGGGTGGGGGGCCGTGCTAAGTCTCTGGTGTCATGCTGAGTTTGGGGCTGGGATTGGATCTTTGCCCTGTGTCCCAGGGCACCTCATTCCCCGCGAGCCTCCTGTCGCCCGGCCAGCCTCGCTTTCCACGGCAGCCTGGTCCAGGCCAGCCTGCTTCCGTACAGCTGCCGTGGCAGCTCACGTGCTGTCCCTCCCTCACTGGGCAAGTGGGGGACATCCTCGTGTGCCCCCCGGGTGGGGAACAAGGACCACAGCAGCATTCGTAGGGGCTCCTGACGGGGCTGGCTGGCAGCACACTGCACATGAGTCTGTTCAAGTGCCCATCGGAAACCGGAGGGGCTGGAGGGGCTGTGCCCTCTGCATTAGCAGCGCTGGGCCGGGGGGCCCTGAGGGGTGTCCTTCCACGGCCTGCCGCCATCAGCAGAAGCTGCATGGCGGCGCCCAGTGTGCCTGCCTGTGGCTGCAGCTTGCCGAGACCTTGCTGGCCTGGAGCCGCCGGGTGCTCCGGCTACTGCTCCGACCCACCGAGGCCCCCAACCTCAAGGTGGGGGGCACCCGGGGGACATAAGCCTGCGCCCACAAGTGGCTTGAGGGCACAGACTGAGTCCGAGGGGTTCCCTAGAGTCCCCACCTGGCTCATTACCCGCAGCATGGCCACTGGGGCCCGGCTCCGTGGTCCTTTCCTGGCCTCTCCCACACACCATAGCAAAGTGAGGAGGCATTCCTGCTCCCGTAGACTTCATTTATAAAACCAGGTGGGCCTCACTTGGCCCCGAGTCCCTGGGGGCTGGCCGCTGCTCTAGCCCGGGGTTCTCCAGCTTGTGCTTGCATCAGAACCCTCTGGAGGGTATGTGCGCAGCATGGACCCCTGCGCCCCCAGAGTTTGTGAGTCAGGAGGCCTGGGGAGGGGCCCAGCGGTTGGCATTTCCCAAAGGTGCCGGTGAGGCTGCCGGACTGGGGCTGCATGTTGAGAAGCGCGCTCTAGAAGATGAGCAGGAGCATGTGGAGCAGACGGGGGCACGACAGACGGGGCTGCACAGCAGGGCACATCGCGACCGTGGGGGAGCTTTAGGTCCTGCTCTGGGGGGGTTCTGACCTGAGCGCCCCCACTCTGTGTGGAGGGAGTGGTGCCAGCGAAGGTGTGCATGGGACGTGAGAGAGAAAAGAGTGTGCTACAGGCACTCTGGGCCCCGGGGCCTAAGCAACAATGCTCCTTTGAACAGTTTGAGAGAGAGATACAGGCGGACGGTGACCTTGGTGAGAATCGATGGGCCTGTCCAGATCCTCCAGCCTCAGCTCCCAGTCTTGACGTCATGGAGACTTGGGGGATCCTGGAGCAGTTCCCCACCCCAGGGAGGGGGCCACAGACATTGTCCCCTAACCACAGAGCCAGGGAGCCCAAGTCCCCATGGGAGAATGGTTCCTCCAGCAGCGGGGAGCTCAGGGGCCCATCAAAGCCAGCTCTCTGGTGGGGCGTCTGTCCCCTCTGCTCCGTGGTGGGGGTCAGGTTGCCCAGAGCCTCCATCTTGCTCAGTGCAGTCAGCCCCTGAGCTGCCACACTCAAACCCTGGGCCTTGGTGTACAGATCCCCCACCTTCACCCCTGGCTCTCCTGGCTTCTCCCCTTTCCCTGGCCTCTGTAGCTGGAAAGCCAGGTGCAGGCTGGGCCTTGGGGTCCCTGCTTCTGCTTCTAGGCAACCTTGTCATGACTTTAAATGCTATCCCTGTGTTGGTGACTCCAGAAGGTACGGCTTTCGTTTCTTCTGGGCCGTCCAAGTGCCGTGCCAAACACAGTGCGCCCAGCGCCGCTCACTGCCTCCTGGCCCCCCCACATCTCTGCCCCAGGTTTGCCCTACGCGGTCAAGAACTCGGTCCCCATCTAGCAGGAAGCTCTGGCCAAAACTTGCGTTGTCCACTCTAGTCTTTGCCTCACACCCAGGCTTCAGAACGTGCTCCCAGGATGACCTCACTCCTCAGCCCCTGGCCCCTGACCTCTTGGCCTCCTGATGGTCCTTATGACCCCTGGTCTGCCTCTGTCCACACAGCAGAGTTCAAGACAAACCATCCTAAGTCCTTACCTGGCCCTGAATCCCCTTAGCTAGTGTCCCCTCTCTCAGAGGGCCCTCCCTTGACCTCCTGGGCATTGTGCAGACTCCCCAAGCTCCTTCCTGCCTCGGGCCCTGGGGCCTGGCCCTCTCCGTGCAGCATGCCCTGCAGACTGCTCCCATGTCGGCTCATCAGATGATCCCTTGCCACCCTCTCAGGAACAGTCCCTTCTGTTACACCGTTGCCTTATTTTTCCCCACAGCACTTGTCACCCCAGATGCTGCCCCTGCACTGGAAAGGGAGCTCCAGGAGCACCGGGGCCAAGTCCCCAGTGCCTGGACAGGCCCACAGCGGGCCTTCGTACATGCCACAAAAATGGTTTATGGGGCGCCTCGCTGGCTCAGTCGGTTAAGCATCCGACTCTTGATTTCGGCTCAGGTCGTGGTCTCGGGGTTATGAGATCGAGCCCGACATTGGGTTTGGTGCTCAGCGGGGAGTCTGCTTGAGATTCTCCCTCTCTCTCTGCTCCTCCCCCACCTCACACTCTTTAAAAATCCTCAAAAAAACCCCATAAAATTTGCTTAAAAAAATGGCTAACAGCCGTGAAAATGTCGGTAGCCGTAGCCAAACTTATGAAAGAACAGCAGGGAAGAGCGGCAGAGCGGCTGAGGCCCGAGGCCTGACGGGCGTCCGCAGACCGTCACAGCCCCGGTGCTCCCGTAGTTGACCCCCGAACCTGAGAAGAGAGGCCGCCACTGGGAGATCACCGGAGAAGGCCTGCTGGCCTCTAACTCCCTTTACTGGGATGTCCAGGGTGCTGGTGGGTGGGCTAAGGGGTGGCTTCCCGAAAGGGTGACCAGGAAGATCCCTCACCCCACAGCGAGGGGCCCCGGCAGGTATCAGGACAGCCCAGAGCAGCTGCCCAAGAACAGACACAACAGACCCAGAGCAGTGACAGGAACCAGCAACAGAGGAAAACCAGATTTTCGGGGGGAGGGGCTGAACTGTGTCCCTCCCACATTAACGTGGTGAACCCTGACCCCCAGCCCCTCAGAAGGTGACTGTATTTGGAGACAGGCCTTTAAAGAGGGGATGAGGGTAAAATAAGGACCTTAGGTCTGAATCCAGGGTGGCTGGTGTCCTAAGAAGAGATCTGGACCCAGGAGTCAGGCAGGGGGATGCGGGCACGGAGGAGAGGCCTGGGGAAACCAGCGTGGACGCCTTGATCTCGGGCTTCAGCCTCCAGGACGGCGGCTCTGTTTCTGCCCTTGAAACCCCCAGCCTGAGCGGACGGGACAGAATTCACCGGCTTGTGCTTAAACAGGAATTACTTTTGCATTGTTGGCAGTTATCAAAGTAGCTTCCCTGGAATGGGAATCAGGCGGAGGGCTCCGCGTGGAGACAACGCAGTTCCCCCCGACCCACGGCGGTCGGGGTCCTGGCCGCCTCGAATCCAGCATGAGAGAGAAGCCTGCTCCGGAGCCCTCCCTGCCCTCCAGGGCTGCGTGTGGGGAGGGAGGGGGTCTAGCCCTGGAGAGGTCCCCTCCCGCCCTCTTCCTGGACCTATGTGAGTGGGCGGCGGGGGGGTCAATGCCTGTCCCCTCCCCCACCACCCTCGAGGAGTGCACCGCTGGTGTGGTCAACGGGCGCTGGCTTTGCTAGAGCACCGGCTTGTGTGGGCGCCGCCTGGGAGGGGAGGGCGGCCCCCACTCTGCGCTGGGGTCCTGCAGGCCAACCGTAAGGCACGTGGCTTTTGTGTCACATGTCCCAGCCACTCCAGCACCCCGGGCCACCGCGCGGGTCGGATGTCGGATAGCCCGGGGCCGCTCAGGCCCCGCCCCCGCCCCACAGGCCCCGCCCCCGGACGGACCCGCCACCTCCTGGGGCACACCTAGCTCTCCGCGTCTCCCCGCCGCAAGCACTGTCCCCAGGCAGGTGGACGCCCGCCCCTCCCCGGGCTGCCCTCGGCGCGCCCGCCACCTCCCCTCGGTCCCCTCGGTCCTTTGGTCCCGAGATCGCATGGCGCGCGCGCTGGGGCCCGAGCGGCGGCTGCTGGCCGTCTACACCGGCGGCACTATCGGCATGCGGAGCGAGCACGGCGGTAAGTCTGCGGCCTGGGGGGGATGGGGTCGTTCTCATGCCCAGTGACCTTTTTCAGGTCTTGGCCCGGGCACTGGGAGCCCTCTGGGGCCGCGCTCAGCGCCTCTTCCCTGCGCTGTTGCCGGCACCCCTCAGCGCGGAGGCATGGGGGCCCCACGGGGCCCCGCGGCTTCTGCCCCGTCCCGGACAAACGAGGTGGTGGGCAGGTGCGTGACCCCGCCCCGTCCCCAAGGTGGCTCCCAGCTTCAGGGTCCCTGGCAGCTGCAGGCAACACACTTTGGGGGAGTGTGGGGGGCAGCAGGCGGCTTTGGGCAAGTTGTACATTTTGTCTCTGCCCCTGTGGCAGTGGCTGCTGCTGGGGGTGGGGGGCTGGGCCTGGGGGCTGGAGCTCGCAGGCCACCCCCGGCAGGGATGCGGGCAGCGGGGGCTGAGCACCTGCCGCGGGGGACCCGACGGGGTGGGGAGAGGAGGGCAGCACACCAGCATCCAGAATGTTCTGGCGTTCCCGGGAGGGTGGGGAGCTGCACGCAGCTTCCACAAAGGCCCCTCCTGGTTCCGTGATGTCCAGGCGGGCCAGCACGAACCCTCCGCCTCATGGGAGCAGCGGCTCCGACACCCCTGGCGCTTTCTTGGGGGCTCCGGCAGCTGCTTTTCCATCCTCTGTCCCCTGTGCGACACCAGTGGTCGCTTCGCACGTTCCTTGAGGCCCCACCCCCGTTCTGGGCTGCAGGACTCAGGCCTGTGTAGAGGGAGCCCCGTCCTGAAGGGGCTCAGGCACGGGGCCTGTGGCTGTCCACCCACCCCGGCACGGGCCCCCCCTGGGCTGCCGGGAGCCTGCCCGCTGTGTCTGTGCCCTCCGCCTCTCCCACCCAGTTAGTTGGTGGGTGACCTTCTGAAGCCTGGAGGCCCCAGTGGACACTCCACCTGCAGGGTGTGGCTGTGGTCACTCGGCCCCCCAGGCCAGAGAGGGGCTGAATCGAACCAGCAACAGCACGTGATGGAGGTCACAGGGGCCTCGTGCTGAGGAGATGCAGGGCTGGGGGTGCTGCCAGGGCAGGAGGGCCCAGGGGCTGGACCGAGGTGGGACGGAGTGGGAGGGGCCGGGGTGGGGGGAGGCTGGGCCCAGAGAGAGAAGCTGCCCTGAGCCCACCCCGTACGCTGCCCCTCCAGGCATGGCACGTGGCCAGCTGCGATTCTGTTGAGCTCAACACATAGTTCCCAAGGGTCTGGGCTGCAGGGACAGGTGGACTCCGACCCTCCCCCGCCAGCACGGAGCTGTGCTTCCCTGCCCTGGCTCTCCGGGGCAGCCCCGGGGCTTGCTCCCACGGGTGCTGCTGCTTCTCTCAGAGGGGCTGCAAACTCATGTGTTCAGAAGGTGAGCTAGAGACCCTGACTCAAGAAAGATAGGCTGTGGCGGGGGAGGGTCGGCTTCCAGACGGGAAAGAATCTTCCAGAAGCCTCGGAGCCTGCTATGGCCCTGGGGCCTTCTGGCCTGGTGGAGGTGAGGTCGGCAGGCACCTTCTTGTGCTCGGAGCAGCTCAGAGTGGTCAGCCAGTCCCAGCCGGCAAGGACGCGGGTCTTCTGAGCTCCGGCCCCAGGGCAGGGGCGCCTCTCCTGGGTTCCTGGCTGAGGGCTCTGCCTTTGTGAGGCTGGCTTTGTCCCCACAGCAGCTGCCAGCCCTCCCACTTCTTCAGGGAGCCCGTGGCTTAAGCCCCAGAGGACAAAGGAGGAAGAGGCGTGGGATCTGGTCCCTGCTGTCGCTCTAGCATCATGCAAACCCTGACCCCCGGCCCTTGAGACCAGAGGGTCCTGGGGCCTGCTCTAGTGCATGACTGGCTCTCTGTGTTCTTGAGGGATATGCGTCTCCTGCTGGCTTTTTTTGTCTAAAAGTGTGTGTGGCGTGGAAAGGTGTCCAGGGACCAGGGCAGCCCCAGGCCAGGGCAAGAACAAGGTGGGGATGGACGGAGGAGCCAGGCCCCTGTCCTCTCCCAGCCCCGCTGGGGCTGTTGAACTCGGGACTCCAGGCCATTCCCTGGAGCTCTGATCTGGATCAGCATCAATGATTAACTTGCCCGGCGCTGCTGACGGGGCTCCAGCCTCGGGAAGGCGGCGAGGGGCGGCGAGGGGCGGCGAGGGCGCAGGCCAGCCACAGCGAAGCTGTTGGGATCGTCACTGTTGGCGTTTCTGCATCTGGCAAACAGTGGCCTGCCTGGCACACGGCGCCACGTGTCCGAGCCCTGCCAAAGGTCAGGACAGCAAGCGGGGGGTGGAGGCCGCGGCAGCTAGGGACACCCCTTGACCCGTCCCGTCTCTGAGTTCAGCAAAGATGTCACAGGTCAAGGGGCATCATGAAAGGCAAGTCAGATGCTAACCCCGAGCCCAAGGCTGAGCAGCATCAGGGGCCTCCTCCTGCAGGCCGAGGAACCCAGGAGCCCCTCCCTGCCCCCACCCACCCCTGCAGGCACTTGCGCACACAGCAGGGCGAGCAGAGCTTTGGGGCCAGGCATCTGCAGGTGTCGGGACAGCCCGGAGGGTCGCGGCGGGGGCGGATTCTGCAGCCCAGCCCTGTCGGCAGGGGTGACGTCCACAGCCTTTTGGTCACCAGAGTGGCACCGGAGCGCTCGGCCTGGAACTCTTTCCTGAACATGATTTCACATGCTCACAAGTTCCCAGTTTGGGAGCCCAGGCTATAGGTGGTTCCAGGGGGACCTGTGGTCCTAGGGCGCAAACCGTCCCTTACGGAAGAGGGGTCTGGCAGGAGCTGAGTGGCATCCTCTGCCAGTGGCTGCCTGTCTCCGTGGCCCAAGGACGGCCATGGTCTGGTTTTATAGGGGCCCGGTGTGGGGGGCGGGGCTCGTTGAGAAAAATAATACAATTTACAGAATCAGAGTTCAGTGTGAAAGTGGACATTTACTTGGAATGATTAAGGAAATCATAACAAATCACCAGTTTTTTAAAAAGCCAAGAATGTCACAAAACCCAGAAAACTGTTTTGTTCATTAACTTGCTGACACTCTCTCGTGGCTGCCCCCCCCCCCCCACCTACAACTCTTTTGGCTGCGTGTTTCCCATTGCCGTTTTGGTATGACAACGCCGTGGCAGGATTTTGCAGAGAACAGAACAGGAGAACATTGCCTTTTCTTGGGCTACTTTGGCCTGTGCTGCCCACGTGCTCCCTGGGTGGGCACAGCGGGCTCCTGTCCTTGGGGCGGGGGAGGGAACTGTGGTCCTGCCCCTCCTCACCTGCGGCAGCAAAACGTCCCTGGTCCCTGGCAGCCGCTGCCCCTCCCAGCGGCTAGCAACGGCCTGGCTGTGGGTGGAGGTGACCAGCCACAAGGTATGCCTGTCCCATGAAACCCAAACCAAGTGGATCCCCACTTCACCTGCCCTGCACATGGATCCCCAGCTTTGCAGACACCCCTGCGCCACCCACCACAAGGAGCTGCAGCGGACAGTGGCCGTGTGAGTTTCCCGGGGTGGTTCCCACAGCTGAGCAGGCGTGTGCTCCCCCGCCCCCACCGGTGCTGTAGGCAGGCGTCCGACCTCGGGCAGTGAGGGTCTGTCCTTCCCACTTCCTTGGCTGGGGCCACAGCGCAGCAGTCTCCGTGCCTCTCCCTGCCTGCTCCTTATGTGGCTGCCCCTCCACGTGTCTCGTCTCCCTCTGCTTCCTCTGAAAAGGACATGGGATTACTTGCGTAATCCAGGGTCATGTTCCCACCTCCAGACCCTTAACTCCATCACACCTGCGAAGGCTTTGCATTCAGGCCGCACTCACAGGTCCTGGGGATCAGGACGTGGACACCTCTGGGGAGTGCTTTTCACCCTGCTGCGGCTGGGGTGGGGGAGCTTGGCGGCAGGATGGCGGGGTGGCTGTGAGCCTTGCTCCGTGCCCGGGATCTGAAGTTCTGTCCACGATGCTGGCAGGGCTGCTGAGTCTGGACCGTCATGGAGGCAGGCACACGTCCTGGTCATGCTTCGGGTATCTTGGGAGTGTGGCCAGGCCGGCAGTTGTGTGCTGATGTCCCGTCTGTGTGCTCAGCCCCGTTGTCATGATGCTTCTCGCCCGTATGGTTTACTCCTGCAGCAAATGTGCGTGCAGCTCCTGCTGGGGCTGCATGCGGGGGGGTGGGGCAGTGTTGTTCAAAATGCTCCCCTGGGGCTCCCCTCTGGCTGGGGAGGTGGCACCACAAACATCCACGAACAGCCATGGGGCCAGTGTGCCCGTGCTGGCCAGGGGGCTGGCGGGAGCTGGGGCCCGGGATTTAGCAGGTGGTTGTATGGAGGGGGTTTGGGGGCGGGGAGACAGCCTGAGCAAAGCAAGTGGGTGAGGAATGTGGACCCTGAGTTGGCCAGGCTTCTGACCCACAGACGCTGCGTGATAAAGTGGTGCTGCTTCCGTTCCCTACCTGTTTGGGGTCATGTGTTAAGCAGCCGCGGGAAACCGAAAACGCCCACCCACACCGCCGGTGAGGTCACAGCCCGGCTGACACCTGAACCCTCCGCAAGTGGGAGGTGAGGAAGGGGTGCTGTTTTAATCAGCTGAGCAGCAGCGGGGCACAGATATGCCTGCTAGACCGTGAAGGCCAGGAGCGGCCGCCGCCCCTGGTCTGGAAGGTCTTACTTGTTTCAGTAAGGATGTTTCTCGAGGAGGGGGACCCCGTTGTCCTCGTCACCGTGTCCAGGGGCGCAGCACAGCCAGGCCTGTGGGAGATGCCCGGAGAAGTTAGCTGACCTGTCCAAGGTCATGGTGCTGGTAGCGAGCAGGGTGGAGAAGAAGGCCAGGACCTTGATGCCTGGGAGCCTCTGCCAAGGCTTGTTTCTAGGAAACACACCTGTAACCTTTCAGGGTTTTCCTAAAACACACCACTATTTCTGCCCAGTGCCTTAGATGCATGTTTCTGGGACATGGAGTCTGCAGGCAGAGGGCCTGCGCTGTGTTGTGCAGGGGTCGCACGCAGTCTGGTGAGGGAGTGAGGGCAGCTGGGCCTGGACATCAAGGAGGGCTTCCTGGAGGTGGTGACCTGAGCTGGGGTGCAGCACGTGCTGGGTTGGAAGGGGGATGGGTCAAGGGCTTGCAGACAGAGCCCACAGTATGTCTGCAGACTGTTGTTACTGTGGGCATTCTAGGAAGTGGGGGAGGAAGCGTGGGTGTGTTGGGCTGCATTGTGAGAAAAGGTGGGAGACGGGGTGAACTGGTCCTCGATAGAGTGGCCGGAGCCCCTGGCAGGGCCTCTGGAGTTGTCACACTGGCTCCACCGCAGGAAGCTACCAGGTCCAGATGCAGAACAGCTGCCCATCCTCCCCAGGGCACCGGCCCCTGTCCCCCCCAAACCCCTGGCTCCTGCCCGGGCCTGGCCCCCAGCATGTTGGGTAAATGTCCTGAGGAGGGAGGAGCCAGCGGTTATAGGAGTCGGCAGTGGCTGTGGGCCCCTGACCCCACACTGCCCCCAACCCGGATTCTGCCTACAGTGCTCGTCCCTGGGAGTGGCCTAGCCGCTGTCTTGAGGACACTGCCCATGTTCCATGATGAAGAGCACGCCCGGGCCTGTGGCCTTCCTGAGGACACGCTGGTGCTGCCGTGAGTGTGGGCTCCGTGGGGTCCCAGGTGGGGATGACGACCGGCCGTCGTCGGGGTAGAGCTGTCCTGAGACGGGATGGCACCTGCACGGTCTGTGGAGCAGGCTGTGGTCACTAATGTCCTCTGATGCTTTCATGGCTTTAGAGCTGACCAACAGCCCCCTTTCCAGGGGGCCTCGGACTCCCACCACCTTGGCTGTCCCCAGCCACGTGTGGACGCAAGCCCGTCAGGAGAGGCAGGGGCTGGCCCCGGGTGCCCCAGGTGTCCCAGGTGTCCCTGCCTCCCCCTAGTGTAAGGTCCCTCTGTTCCTCAGTTCTTGGCCAAGTCTGCCTGGTGCCCGTCACGGCTGTCAGGCATCCTGGCCCCTGAGCTCCCTCCTGCCAGAGATTCTCCTCCCAAGGTCATCTCCACCGAGGGCCAGGCCCAGCCTCCCTCTCAGAGATGGCAGCCGGTCCTGGCCCATCCTCGACCCCCCTGAGGACCAAGGTCCCTGTGCCTGGGGACTCCGGGGGAAGGGAGGCCAGGCCCTGTACTGGGGATGCTGAGAGAGAGGCAGAGCCCACGGAGAAGTCCCTGGGTGCAGGGGTCAGCAGGGTGGGGGGAACGGAGCCGGCAGGGGAAGAAGGGGCAGAGCAGGAGCCCTTGTTCTGCCCCCCGCAGGCCCGCCAGCCCCGCGCAGAGAGTCACTTACACGGTGCTGGAGTGCCAGCCCCTCTTTGACTCCAGTGACATGACCATCACTGAGTGGGTTCAGATTGCCCAGACCATCGAGGTAGTTGGGGAGTGTGGGCGGGGCTGGGGTTGGGGTGGGGACGGGGCGTGCGGTGGGGCCGAGAGTGGGTGGGGCTGTGGGTCCTGGGCGGGGCTGGGAGTGTGTGGGCGGGGCTGAGTGTGGGCGGGGCTGGTGGGCTGGGCCGGGCCAGTGCTGCAGAAGCACGGCCCTGGGGTCTGTGGTGGTGGGGTCGACCTGCCTGGCCCAAGACTTGGGAGCATCAGGAAATGGCAGCTTCAGGAGAGTGTTGGACCCTCGGGTTACACCTCAGCTGCAAAGCTCCTGAGGTCCTTTCCCCCGTGCAAGCAGAGGGTGGGCAGTGAGGGCCATGTCCACTTCCCTGGTGAGGAAATGTCCTGGCCAGCCGTCCTGGTTAGTATCCTGGGCTGGGATGCTCGCCGCTTCCCTGAAGGTTGACAGGGAAGGCCCACTGTGCTTGGCCCACCCTTCTCTGTTCACCCCACCCCGAAGGTAGGGACTTAGTGGATTTGGGGCCCATAAAAGGCACAGAACCGTGTGCAGGTCTCGTTTCCCTGCTGCCAGAGCACCCCTCCGTCAGCCTTCCTCTCTATTCTGCCCAGCCTCATCATCACCACCCCCCTCACGCACAGGCCTGGCCCCGTTACCTGACTGCCCCCCACCCCTCCCTCCCCCACTTGCCTCTACCACCTTCTCCAGGCCCAGTTCTCACTTGCCTCCCTTAAGAAGCCTCAGAGGCTCATCACACAGGCTCCCCTTCTCTGCAGCTGGGGGCTGGCCCCAGCTACATGCCTGTGATCTTCTGCCCTGGGGGGAGAGCAGCGCCTGGGCCGCATCCCCTCTTACTGTGAGCAGGACAATACGTGGTCCTGGGCTTGGTCCTTAAGTCCCTGAATGGGCCCACTGGCTGACAGTGGGCATGTCCGTGGCCACAGTCTGGGGCAGTCTCCCTGGTGTGCGGCCAGCAGCGCCCTCTGCTCGGGGCCTGACAGCTTTGCTGAGCTCCCAGGACTGCTCCTGGCCTCAGTGTCCAGCCACGTGCAGACTCAAAGGGCCTTCGGGGCCCTGGTGACCCAGCCTGTAGCAGTGCCCCGTGTGGCCAGCAGAGGGTGCCCCAGCCCGCCACACAGCTCAGCAGCCTCAGTTCCAGGTACAGCCTGGCTGGGTCTTTCAGTGGGCTGCCAAGGATGGTCCCCTCAGGAGGGGCTGGCCCGTTTGGTTCCCAGAATTGTGCCCTTGGCTGCCCTCTAGGTGGTGGCCAGAGGATGTTCTTGCAGAGATGGCCAGCACGCCTGGGAGGCCTTCTAGCCTTTGCAGCCTGGAAGGACTCTTCCCCATGTTTGCCCGCCAGCGTCCTGCCCTCCTGCCATATTCTGTTCCAGCCAGCCTCCCAGATCACCTGCCAGCTCCCAGCACCAGCTGTGCCTTGTGCCCTTTGCTGTGTCCACGCCTGGCCCTCCCGCTGGGCCATGGGCTCACAGGCTCACTCACCCCTGCAGACACCTGCCCTGGAGGCAGGGGTCACACAGCAAGGGGCCCTCCAGGAGTCCTGAGCTGAGTTCTGGTGTAGTCCTCCAACTGACCAGTGCTCTCGGGAGCCCTGACTGGGCATCATTTGGGGGAGAAGCTGGCCAGAAGTCTAGAGCAGACCTTCTGATCCTAGGGGAATGTCCGGAGACCCCCATCTCCCCCAGGCCCGTGGGTGTCGTGCAGTCAGGAAAGGAAGCTGTCCTGGGTGTGGGGAGAGCAGGGAGGAGTGAGTGGGACTCCAGGCAGGGACTTGCTTTCCAGAGAGTGTCCTCCTGGCCAGCAGTGACCAAGATCCCACCAGTGCCTCCCCGGCTCCCTCCCTTTGCATCTGGGACCCTTTCCTCTCTTTGCCTGGAGGGGACCGGCTAGCCACCTGTCCCCGGGAAGAGGCCCATCCCTGGGAGGAGGCCTGCCTAAGCTTGCTGCCTCCGCAGAGACACTATGGGCAGTACGACGGCTTTGTGGTCATCCACGGCACGGACACCATGGCCTTTGCAGCCTCTGTGCTCTCCTTCGTGCTGGAGAACCTGCAGAAAACCGTCATCCTCACTGGCGCCCAGGTAATGTCCCAGGCCGGCTGGTGGGCACGAGGGCCTTCCCGAGGCCACAGGGTGAGTCAGCACTCTGGGGGACCCAGGCCAGACCCTGGGCCTCTTTCCAGTCCCGCGGCTCCCTGAGGCAGTGTTTGTTGTTTGGCGCTGGCCGGCCAGGCTGGGCGGCGCCTGGGTCCTGCCGGTGCCCACTCTGCTATCCCGGGGTGGGCCCGTGGCCTGCCGTCAGCCTTGTCCAGCTGCCCTGTCTTTGTCCCTCTCTTCATGCCTCCCCCCAGGTGCCCATCCATGCCCTGTGGAATGATGGCCGGGAGAACCTGCTGGGGGCCCTGCTCATGGCCAGCCAGTACGTGATCCCTGAGGTACCCTCCCCCTCCCTGGAGTGGGGGGCGGGGGGGCCTGTCCTCAGGAGCGCAGGCAAGGGGCTGGGGTGGGCTCTCAGGTGGGACATGCGGGGGAAGAGTCAGGTGGGGTTTTAAAGATGTGCCTTGCGCCTCACGAGTGACATACGCTGTCACCATAGAGAAACGCGGAAAATAAAGCGGAAGGAAACAAAGCCACCCACGTTTCACTTCCCGGAGAAGCTGCTGTTAACAGCATGTGCTGTGTTTTCTTCCAGATTGTGTATCTCGCTTTTTTTAAGATTTTATTTATTATTTGAGAGAGGGAACATATGTGCCCGAGTGGGGGGAGGGGCAGAGGGGGAAACAGGCTCCCCGCTGAGCAGGCAGCCCCAGCCAGGACCCCGGGATCATGACCTGAGCCTCAGGCAGATGCTTCACCTACTGAGCCAGCCAGGCGCCCGCAGATTATGTATCTTATAATAGACGTGTTCACGTTATCTGTAGGTGTTCGTGGAAGTTTCTATAGAAGTAGACTGTACCGAGTACAGTTGCGGAGCTGTCTTTCCCCATTCAGCACTCCCCCTTCGTGTGGGGGCATGGGGGAGACCTTACAAGACCCCCTCACATTGCAGGGGAGCCCGTGCTGGGAGGTGGGCACCCCCCATGGGGGGGCATCCCCAAAGTGCGGTGCCCACTGTCTCCCTGCCACTGTGCCCCCCGCCCCTCCCCAGGAGAACAGCTCGAGAGTGGCTGGAAGACACGGGCAGAGCTAGAACCCCCACCCCTGAGCTCTGGAGCAGGGCTGCTGGGACCCCGCCCCTGTGGGGAGGGAGGGGTCTCTCTCTACACCCTTGGGCTGAGTTCACAGGGGCTCCCTGGGAAGCAGGGGTGGGGACAGTGGGCAGGTGGGAAGGGAGGGGTGGCAGGGCCCAACTCTCCCCAGGCCCCTGCGGGGTGGGGGGCAGGGTGGGCAGGTGTGCTGCTGGGGCAGCCATCTGTAATGTCTGTGGGCCATTTGCAGTGGGTGCTCTGCGGATGGCAGGGGGGGAGCTGGAGGGCACAGGGGCTCCCCAGGGCTGAACCACTGCCTCTGCCCTCCCCTGCAGGTCTGCCTGTTCTTCCAGAATCAGCTGTTTCGGGGCAACCGAGTGACCAAGGTGGACTCGCGCAGGTTCGCGGCCTTCTGCTCCCCCAACCTGCCCCCTCTGGCCGTTGTGGGTACCGACGTCACAAGTAAGCCCGGCAGGGAGCAGGGCCAGCAGACCAGGGCTCCTGCCCTGGGGTTTGTGCAGAGAGCTCGGGCTGGGAAACTGTGTCTGGGGTTGAGGAGCATCCCCCTAAATTGGGAACGAGCACAGGGCTCTGTTCTGCCCTGGGCTGCCAAGTCAGGGGCTGCTCCAAGAGGGTGGCCTGCGTGGGCCACCAAGGTGGGGGGGGGTGTCCCAGCAGGTAGCCCCAGCTCAGGCCCTGGGGATTGACCCAGAGGAGGAGCAGGTTTGGGGGACCTGCCCTTCATGTGTCCCCACCCCCTCCCCCCAGCCACGTGACCCTGAGCCCAGGAGTCCCTCTCTGTGACCATCTGTGACCCTGCCACACACCCAGGGGGATGTGGTTCCTGTGTTGTGATGTCCTCCCTGGGACTTCCCGGGAGTCCTCTGCCTCCTGGACCTGGCAGGCAGCCCAGCCCCTAGGGAGCCCCTTCCCTTCCCTGCCTCTGACCTTGCTCTCAGCCAGGACTGCTGGCCTGGAGCTCGGGCCTCACTGACCCGAGGGGGGAGTCATTCCCAGGGCTGCCATCTCTCCACCTGGGATGTCTGCCCTCCTGCCATGTCCCCAGTGTGTCCTGGCTTTACTCTGGGTCCACAGTGGGCATAACCAGCTCCTCCACTCCCACTCCCTGGTGACTGAGGGCAGCCCCCACGTCTGCCCGGTGTCATTTCCTGACTGAGCTGGGAGGTCCTGCGCCTTATGTTGGCCTGGGCATCTGTCCCCACCCCACCAGCTGTGGGATCCAGTCCCAGAGACCCTGTGGGGGGCGGGGCGTTGCAGGGCCTGGCAGGACCAGCCTTCCTCTGGGGAACTTCAGGGCTTCGCAGCCCTGCTCCAGGTGGGCCCACCACGGCATGGGGAGGCGGAGCTGCTTCTGCGGGACTTGGGGCTCGGGAACCCAGCACCAGCAAGACCAAGGTGGCTCTTCTGCTTGGACTGCTGGCTTCCGCCCGGGGCCCGGGCCCGTGGGGGCTGTTCCAGGAGACGGGCACTGGAAGAGCCCTTTGGGGTCTCCTGGTGCAGCAGCCTCCATGCCCCCAGAAAGAGGAACAGATCAAGACCAAGGGAGGAGGGGGCTGTGGGTGGGCCTTGACTTCCCAGGGCCAGGAGTTTCCTGGGATGCTCCGGCACAGGCAGGGTCTCGGGAGCGCCAGGCCGGGCCAGGCAGGGGTGCAGGGCAGGAGCCTTTCTGGGAAGGCTGCTGATGGGGACTCAGCAGGGAGGTGCTCTGGCCGGCACGGCTGGGCTATCCGTGGAGAGCAGGTGATGGGCAGGCTGATCATGTAACTCTGAAAGCCCCCAGTGCCTTTGGATCCGCACAGGACACACAGATGTGGGAATGCCCGCATGGCGATACACAGGACCTGGCTGACCCCTGGGTCCTCTGCCGGGCAGTTGTGGGGCCGCGGCAGGCCAGGGCAGCAGGAGACCAGAGGGTGGGCCATGGAGGCGGGGAGGGCCACATGGCAAGGTGTTGGCTCAGCGCAAGCCCTGACTCCCATTCTGATGGTCTTATCCTGCCCCCACCCCCCTATCTCCAGGTGCCCACCAGGACTTGTAAGACAGGCCACATGCCCAGGGCTCCAGGGCCCAGGTGGGGCTCCACCTGCTTGCTGAGGGAGGTGGTGCATGCGCCGGGGCGGGCAGGCAGATCGGCTTCCTTGCCATGGGGGCTGGCAGTGCTCAGGCCCTCCCTCCCTGGTGCCGGCCGGCTGAGGAAGGAAGGGTTGGGCGGCTGCTCTGCAGGCCTGGCTCTCCCCGGTGGGGACTGAGTCACGCTTCATCCGGGGCTCAGGAGCGGAGCTTCTGGGGATGCACCGGGCTGGCAGGCGCAGAGCCACTCCGTGTGGACAGCAGGGCTCTGTCTGTGCTGCTCCGGGCCCAGGCAGGCCACAGGGCAGCTTGTGCGTGCAGGGCTGAGGCCGGCCCTGAGGGGAGAGGCCACCCCTGGAGCGCCGGGCTGGGGACCCCAGAAGGATGGCTACCTGCTGGCGGGTGCCTGGTGCCCTGCGGAGTGTGGGAACATTTGGCCTGGCCTGCCCCAGTGGCTGTCAGGCCCCCAGGCCGGTTAGGCATGTGGTGCTGAGTAATGCCAGGCTTTGCCCAGGATGTGGCTGGCTGGCGGGGGGTGGGGGTGGGGGGGCACTGGGGAGGGGCCAGGGCGGAGGGGGGTGGACAGTGCCTGGGCTAGCAGGGGCTCCCCTACTCTCCTGTTGGGGGTGGCCCAGCCGGAGCCACCCTCTCGTGTTACTACTTCCCTTTGTGAGGCTGTCACAGACGGAGGCTTGGGGGTCAAGAGGGGCTGTGGGGACACACAGAAGGTCCCAGGGGCCTTCTGTGCGGAGGGCGGCTTGGTCTCCCACAGTGAGGGTCGGGGGTCTGCGCGGGGAGCTGGCCCGGGCTCGGTGCGCCCCAGGCTGCCATCCCTGCTTCCTCTCTCGGCTCCGGGGGGGCGGCAGGACCTGCAGCTCCATGGGCTGTCAGGGGCATGGTCCAAGCATGCAGGGAGGGGGTCGTGGGCTCTCTTTGTCTCTGCAAACCCCCCTCTGTGGCCATAACTCCTGCAGCTGGCAGCAGCCCCCCCCCTTGCTGGCTTATCTGCACGCCCAGATGGGGCACACGGCCCTAAATTAAAGGATGCCTCTCACTGCTGATGGATGCTGCAGGCCCCCTCCTGCTCCCCATCCCCCGGCACTCCCTCGGATGCAGCACGAGAGGGCAGCGTGTGTCCGGAATGTTCCCTGGTTTATTATCTCCCATGAATTGCTCTGGTGGCAATAGCAGGAGGCCTGGAGGCTTCCACCCCCCCACCCCAGGGTGAGGGTAGGGAGGAACCCTGGACCAGGGTCCTGGAGACGCCCCTCCCCACTATTCTCCTGGCTCTACACACTGGATGGACAGCCTCAGTGGCCCTTCCCCACTCTGGGCCTCAGTTTCCCTGTGCTGGATATGGTACCCGCTACCTCAGATAGGCTCTAATGGTCAGTGCCAGTGGGGCCATCAACACCCGGCCACTGCCCCCATCGGGGCTGTGCCCGGGATTGAGAGAATGGGGTTCTGTGCTGGGCTCGGGGGTCCTCAGGGCTCGGAGGTGAGGCCTGCTGCCCAGCCCCACCTCCAAGAGTGATGCAAGAAGGTAGGGGGGGGGGCTGTGCTGGCCTGGTCCTGGCAGAGCAGTGACCTTCTGACCCCTGGGGACACTGGCCTTCTGGGACCCCGAATATCTGGCCCTCCACTTTACACAGGGTGTGGGGGGTAGGCCTCTGAGACTTTGGGGTGAATCAGAGGGAGGCTTTCTTTCCCCAGAGCTGAGGGCTCCGGAAAACTTGCTCGTTTCTTCATCTTCTCTTTCATTCTTTGACTTGCGGGGCTGTGGGCGAGGTGGGTCAGGGGCAGGCGAGGCTGGCTGGACAGACTTCTCCCGGGACCCAGGACGGCACACCGCGTGTGGCTCTGCAGGCGTGCTTCCAGGGCCGCGGGCGCTCTGTTCTTGCTCCTGGAACGCCTTTCCTCCACCTTCCCTGCACACTTCCGTGCGGTCCCTGCACACTTCCGTGCGGTCCCTGCACACTTCTGTGCAGTCTGCTAGACTCAGGCGCCCCTGTCCCTGAGGGGTCCTGCTTGTGCCCTGGGCTCCAGGCACAGGCTGGGGCTGCACCCCTCTGAGGACCTGGGAGCTGAGGGCGGGCGGGAGTTGCGTCGGGAGCGGGGCTGGAGGAGCCCGGCAGGGGTCCCGGCTGAGCAGTGGCCCACACGTCCCACACGTGCGCCTCTGCCCTCACAGTCAACCGGGAGCTGGTGAGGAAGGCCCGAGGGAAGGATCCGCTGGTGGTGCACAGCAGCATGGAACGGGACGTGGGCCTGCTGCGCCTCTACCCCGGGATCCCCGCGGCGCTGGTAGGGACCCGCCCCAGCCCTGCACGTCCCGCACGCTTTCCACGCACCCCGTGGCTCCCCGGTGCCCGCCTGGCCATCCTGCCCCTCCCATCACCCACCCCACCGCAGGCCTGGGCACGCAGGGACAGCGACTGCACGAAGCCCCTCAGCTGTCAACGGCCAAGGCTGACCCTTTTGGGGCTGAACCCGCACATGTCCCCAGGACCTCCAGCCCCTCCCTTGCCTCCTCAGCTGAGGCTTCAGGGCCCATCTTAGCCTCTTTGCAACGTGGGCTTGACCCTGCAGATGCCGGATGCCGGTGGACTCATGGCGCCTGGTCCAGGGCTCTGCCGGGGCCGATGGGGGTCGATGGGCTATGGCCCCGAGACTGCTCTTTCTTGTGGCTGCCCTGGCGGGCCTCTGTTTGCTCCCTGCTGGTGACCCCTCAGCCACCAGCTGCCATGGGGGGGGGCACAACGCCTGACTCTGTCCTGCCTCGTGAATTGGGCTCAGATGCCGTGTGGCCCCTCACATAGAGGGTGTCTGAGCTACAGCAGGCTGGGCATCGCTAGGGTCAAGTGCAGGGGGCTGGGTGCCGGCCTCAGAGGCACTGCTGGGCTGCAGGGAGCTGGGCCTGCAGGCACCTCAGCTCAGAGGACACTTCTGCACTGTGACCAGCCGGGCATGTGGACAGAGGTGGCTTCACGGGGACGTCCCCACACATAGGGTGGGACTTGGCATGGGCTGCCCCTGAGCTCTGGGCCACAGTCTGTGAACTGGGATCTGATCCCCTCAGAGGGCACTAGGGACAGGCAGGGACGTCTTTTCACCGTGTGCCCCCTACTCCTCTCGGGTTGGGCCTAGGACAGGTGTTCCACAGCACACGGTGCGTGAGTGAGGCGGACCCAGCCCTGCGGAAGGCCAGGTCGGAAAGATGGGCCTTCTAGTTCCAGTGAACAGGCACGGCCTTCCCAGAGACTGGACCCAAGATTTTGCTGGACGCTCCTCCCGCTGGGAGGAGCCCCAGGACCACACGCACCAGGACCGCAGGCCCCCACCCCCGCTTGTCCTTGGGGGCTCTGGGTCCTTCGCAGGCTGAGGATCTGTGATGGCCTTTCCTCGCAGGCCCCTCCGAAGGCAGAGACCCTCAGAGAGGCATTCTGTGGGCTCTGGGGTGGGACTATGTGGCCTGCCTGGCTCAGGAGGCCTCTGGACGCTGGCTCTCAGGCGGGACCCCGGGGTTTTCAAGGGAGGCCTGATCGGGGGAGGACTGGTCCTGCACATAAGGGCCCAGGAGCTCTCTCTGGTGGGGGGTGGGGCTGGTCAGGGAGCCCGTATGCAGCGCTCTCCCCACCGGGCCAGTCCTGGCCTGAGGAGGCCTTAACATTTGCCGTAGCCAGCGGTTGCGGCACGAGGCTGCCGTGTTCTGGGAAAATCATGCTGCGGCTGTGAAGTCCCAGGCTGGTTTCTCATGAGATTTTCAGAACGCCCTATAGCTGGGGAAATGAGGAGCCATGGAGCTGGCCCCACAGGAGGACAGACGCTGGAGGCTGGCTGTTGCCCATCTCCGTGGGCTCCTGGGCTGTGGGGGCAGGGCCTGCTGGTGGCAAGCTTTGGCCTGCGGTGGGTCTTGGTGTCCAGTCTCCCCATTCTTGCGTGTCTACCAGGGACAGGTATGCAGTCACCTTTGGCCTTTGCTGGAGAAGCACTTCTGGTGAGGGGTGAGAGCTCCCACAGGGGACACTGCCAGGTGGCGAGGTGCTCCTGCCTGCCTTGAAGGCCTGCCCTGGGCCAGGGGCTCAGCCCTTGCGCTCTCACCTGTATGGCAGAGTCATGGACAGATATAGGCCCTCTGGGCCAGGCCTTCTGGTGCCTGGCACAGGGCACTGCTGAGCTGGGAAGCTGTGTCCCTCCGTGGGGCCCATCCGTGGGTGGACCCAAGGCCCTGTCATCTGTTTACCGAGTGGAGCCTTGTAGGCAGGCAGGATATGGGGGCGGCACCCCTGGCTGACTTAGAGCCCTATATGTGTGTTCAGCTGTGGGGCACTTCCCCCAAATACTGCCTTGCTGGGGGCATCCCCCGCTGTGTTTCAGACAGGGCAGGGCGAAGGGGCTGGACAGAGGGCCACAGGGCTAGGAGCTGTGTGGAGGGGGCATTGTGATCGTGGCCACACCGACCACGGCCTTCAAGTCTTGAAAGGGGACCAGGTGTCTCTCCGGGAGAACGAGGTGGGGAGCAGACCCTCACGGCTCTCCATGTGGCCTGCTCGGGGCCAGGACATCCTGGACTTGGACAGCAGCCTGGGCTGCATATGCCGTGGCTGAGCGAAGGTGCGGGACAAGCCTGTGGGTTCCCACTGCTGGAGCAAGAGGCCAAGACCCCCCCCCCCACCCGTGTCTCGGCCCCACAGGTCCGGGCCTTCCTTCAGCCGCCCCTGAAGGGCGTGGTCATGGAGACCTTCGGCTCGGGGAACGGGCCCACCAAGCTGGACCTGCTGCGGGAGCTCCAGGCCGCAGCCGAGCGGGGCCTCGTCATCGTCAACTGCACTCACTGCTTGCAGGGCTCCGTGACCTCTGACTACGCAGCTGGCATGGTGGGGGCGGGGAACCAGGCCCTGGAGGGGGAGGGCACGGGCCCTGTGACCCTGCACCCCATTTCCTGCCCGTACCCCTTTCCCCACAGGCCATGGCAGGAGCGGGCATTGTCTCCGGCTTCGACATGACATCGGAGGCCGCCCTGGCCAAGCTGTCCTATGTGCTGGGCCAGCCTGGGCTGAGCCTGGACGGCAAGAAGGAGGTGCCCCTCGGGCTGTGGGTGTGGGGACACGTGTCACGGGGCTACTGAGGGCATGGCGAGGGGTGTGACTTGGGCAGACGGTGGGGCCCAGCCCAGTGGGGTGTGTGCCTGGATTGGAAGGGGGGCAGGGGTGCAGGGCCTCCCCGTTGGGGGAGAGGACCAGCTCTGGGGCCTGGGCTCCCTCCACCCCTTGCTAGCCCCAAGCTCAGACTACCCACTCTTCCACTGTCTCGGGGAGCCATGGTCTGGCACAGGCCGAGGCTCCTCAGACTGCTCCCAGGATAGCCCCTTGTCCTGCAGCCTTCCCTGGGGGGCCTCAGATGCAGCCAGCCCGGGCAGAGGCCACGGGGTCCTTGGGAGACGTGGGGCTGGTGGGATGGAGGGTGGGGTGGGCCTGCAGGGACCTGGTTGGGGTCAAGCTCGGGCCTGGGGGATGGAGCCTGAACTGAGGGGTTTCGGGCCCAGAGCAGCCCTCACTGCCTGCCCTGGGGGTGCCTGGTCTGGGAGGTTGGTCGGACTCCTGGGCTCCAAGCATCCCTGGCTTGCTGTGTTCTCCTCCCTCAGCTGCTGGCCAGGGACCTTCGGGGGGAGATGACGCTGCCCACCGGGGCCGAGCACCGGCCTTCACTGAGTTGCAGTGCGCTGGGCCGGGGGATTGCCCAGCTCCTCACTCTGAGCCAGGTATTGCCCAGTGTGTGGGGGTGTGTGCACGGGGCCCTGAGGGGCGGCTCCCCGCTAGACACGCTGGGCACCAGCCACGGCCGCCACCATTCCAGCGTGAGCAGGAGACCGCCAGGCGTGGCCTGGTTCCCGGCCCAGGTGGAGGGCTTGGGTCCACAGCAGGGATGACTTGCGAGAACTCAGCGTTCAGGTAGGGAGCAGCACCTGGGGAGCAGCTGAGACAGTTGAGCGGAGTCTTTGCAGCACGTGGACAGCGGGCAGAATGTGGCCCCATCACCAGGGGGGCACGTAGGGGCATCCAGCAGCTGCGCTTGGCTGGGCTGGGCCTGCTGCCTGCCAGTCTTGGCCCCAGGTGCTATGCAGCCGGTGAGGGGGGAGCAGCCCGCAGGGTGGGCACGCTGTCTGTCCTGGGTGCTGGAAGGAGAGGGAGCTGGGGTCTTCCTGCACCTGCGGGGTACAGCCCCTTGGGACTCCCCCTTCACCCTCCCAGCAGGGGAGCTGAGGTCCTACTTCAGGGTCTGGGGTCTGGGGTTGAGGCCGGGCTAGGCCCACTGCAGTGATGGGGGCCTCCCGGTGCCCCACTACACAGCCCCCTGTGGCTGAGGCGTCCGGGGCCTGGCACCCCCGTGCTCCCCGGGGTCACGCCATATGTGGCAGTTTCCCCCCTGCGGGGTGGGGTGGGTGGATCCACCATGGACAGCTGCGGTCATGTTCACTGCCACGTGCCAGGGGCAGGCCACGGTCGGACCTAGAGGCTGGGATGTGTGGCCTGTTACTACGGTGGCTGTGTCGGGCCTGATAGCTCAAGGGATGAGGCCGACGGGCAGTCGCTTTGTGGTCAGGCCGCGCCGGCTCTGCGGGGCTGAGGGTGGGCTGGGCCGCGTGTGGGGCCACCTGCGGGGCCTCTGCTGGCATTCCCGGCCCTCTGGCATCTTGGGGAGCTCCTAGATGACCACGGCATCCCTGGGGCTGGGGGCAGCAGCCTGTAGGAGCTCTGTCCGGGGAGGAGTGCCCTTCTTTCTAGGTGAGGGGACCAGCCCCCCTTCCTGTGCTCCCCCAAGTGGGCACCTTGTTGTGAGTCTGTCTCTGCATCCTCAGTGGTGGTGGCCACGGCTGAGGAGTTGGATCTCAGCGGGTGGGTGGTGTGCCCTGGGGCACACGGTTGGGAAGGACGGAGCCGGACGGTGGTCTCGGGTCCCCTGGGGGCAGACGTGCTGAAGACCCCAGGGTGCCGTTGTCCTCCACCCAGGAGGCCGATGCCGTACGGGATGCTCTGATGCCGAGCCTGGCCTGTGCTGCGGCCCACGCGGGCAACCTGGAGGTGTTGCAGGTGCTTGTGGAGCTGGTGAGGCCCCCGCCCCTCCTTGGGGACCAGCCCCAGCCACGCCAGTCCCCGGGGGGGGTGGGGGGAGGCAGGCAGGACGCCTTTCCCTGGGGCCCTGCTCTGCCAGGCCGGGCAGCCAGCTGGCCGGCCGCCGAGGGGCGCGCAGGGGCGGTGCCAGGCCCCACTCCCGGGGTGCACCCTGATCCTGCCCAGCCCTCCCTCAGCAGGTGACAGGCCTTTGTGTCACCCCAGGGCAGTGACCTGAGCCTAGAGAACTTTAACGGTCAAACTCCTCTGCACGCGGCCGCCCGGGGAGGCCAGGCCGGCGCGGTCAGCATGCTGCTGCGGGGAGGGGTGCACGTGGGCCCCCGGGACGAGGACGGACTGAGCCCGCTGCTGCTGGCCGTGAAGGGCAGGTACCTGGGGCGCACCGCAGCGGGCGTGCAGGCTGGGGCGCCACGTGGGGTGGGCCTGCGTAGAGCCGCCTGAGACACGGCTGCCGGTTAGCCTGTGGTGACCCAGCTTGCTCGGCAGAGCTGGGCGGGGCCAAGGACTCTGCTTCCTAGAGCCTTACCTGCCCCCAGCCCGGCTGGGCACAGGGCCTGGGCAGCCAGCAAGCAGGGGGCTGGAAGGACAGGCACTGGGGCCTGAGGATGCCCCCTGTCCTCTGCTGGGGCAGCCCGTCTCCTAGCCCCCACCCCCAGTCCTGCTGGCATCTCTCCGAGGGCCGGGCCTTACCGGCTCTGGCCAACAGTGGAAATTCAGAGCAGATGGTCACAAGGTGGGCAGGGCTCGGAGGGAGCTTGGTTCAATATTCTAGGGGCTTCTAACCTTATGGGACATGGAACTTGCCGGGAAGACCTCATGGGTGGGGTGGGACCCCTCTGTGTCTCCTTCCCCGTGGCCCACCTGGAAGCCCGGAGCAGTGTCAGATACAGAGTGTGTGCGTGCGTGCGCACCTGAACATGGGTGTGAGAGCTCGTGTGTGTGTCTGGGAGGTCACAGCTCTTGTGTTTAATCCTTTGTTGGCTTACTTAGTGTCTACAGCAGTCCCCAGGCCCCCCGCTTCTTCTTGGGGATCTATTTCTCCCTGGGGGCACTCAGCCTGCCAGTGAGTGCTTGCAGGTCTCATGGAGAGAGGCTGAGGGTGTGAGAACCTGGGGTGGCCAGACTGTCAGGCTCAAGTCCTGGGTGCCCCAGCGGTGTGCGCCCTGGGGTGGGCATGTCAGCCCCGGTGAAGAGAATGATGGGTAGCACTCTCTTTGCTGGACTCTTGCTCTTGTGAGCACAGGGTCAGGGGGTTCCCAGGGTGGGGGTGAAGGGCTGGAGTGATCTGGCTGCAGATTCCAGGTATGAGTCCTTTGGCGTGGGTGGAGAGTGATGAGCTCACCACCCCGGTCCCACCCCCTCATCCCTGACCCCCCCCCCCCCCCCGCCAAGCACAACAGCTCCCCCCAAACCGGTCTCCCAGCCTCACTCTCCTGGCCTCACTCCCGGGGCTGGACCTGCTGTGCCCTGGAGGGCTCTTCGGGGTGGGGAAGACAAGGCCTGGGGGCCCCACCCTCCTCCCCATGCTTCCTAAAAGTGGGGTGACCATGCAGTTCACAGCACAAGGACGCTGCGGGGGAAGGGACCTGGTTAGCATTATGCTGTGAGAGTCTGCCCCTGCACAGTCTGTTCCCTTGCCTTGCCCACCCGTGCCCCCACTCCCCAAGCCTCCACCCCGACCCTGCCCCCACCACGCACCCCCAGTGGGTGGCTCCAGACTTGGCCCTGACCAGTCCGCCTCTGCAAACCCAGACGTTAGGGCGCACTCTGGGACCCTCCCACTCATGTTCACCCGCCAGTGTCTCATCCTCACCCCACCTCCAAGGGCAGAGCGTGGGCCCAACTGACTCAGTTTCCCCAGGCCCAACCTTGGCTGGAGCCCCTGTGTGTGATGGAGCCGGGCTGCCCCCAGGGGCCCATGGGAGTGTGTTGGGCCCTCAGGATGGGGGCTGGGGGAGACCGTGGCAGAGGCTTCATGATGGGGGTGTTGGAGCGGCTCGGCCAGGGCTGATGCCCCAGCATGGGGCGCGTGCTGGGGTGCCTCAGACCTGGCCTCGCCCTGCAGACCCAGGATGTCCCGGGAAGGCTCCTGGATGTGTGGAGGGGCATTGCCCTGGCCTGGGCTGGGAGGGGCAGGGGGCCGGGGGGCTAGGCACCCCCCCGTGTTGAGCTGTAGCTGCCTGGGCAGGCGGTCAGCACGTGTTTTCTCGTGACAGGCATCGGGGTGTCATTGAGCTGCTGAGGGCAGCTGGGGCCTGCCTGTCCCCCCGGGAGCTGGAGGACGTGGGGACAGAGCTGTGCAGGTGAGGCTGCAGGCGCACCTGCCCTTCCAGGATGCGGGAGGCGGGCATGGGGCTTCGGGAAGGGACCGCCAGCCGGGCGGCGGACTCCAGAGGAGGCGAGCCCACCGTGTGCCAGCCTGGCCGCTGGAGTCCGCCCTGGAGGTTGGGGTGGCTGGGGGAGGGGAGCTGACCCCCGTTCTGGCGAGGTGACAGGGCTCCTGAGTGTCCTCCCCAGTGCAGGCCTCGCAGTAGTGGGGGCCTGGTCCCTGTCATGGGGTAAACAGAGCCATGGTCAGCGGCCATCCTGCCCTGGCCCACCATCGCCCGGTGCTAGCAGGACTCTGACCTCACAGGTGCCCTGAGTGACACCCAGGCAGGCCTGGGGAGCCTGGGGTACCGGGGAGTCGAGCGTCCTGGGGGGGTCTCCGGCAGTGGGCTGGGCGGGGGACAGGCCCGGGGCTGCAGAGCTCAGCTCCCTCCTCTGTCCGCTGGCCCCCCCCACTCCTGCTCTGACTGGGGTCCCTCCGTGCCACCTGTCGGCTGCCCCCAGGCTGGGGCCGAGAGCCGAGGTGGGGAGTGGAGAGAGGTGGAGGGTAGGAGAGGCTTGTCCAGGAGGCGAGGCTGGGGCACTGGGGGTTGCAGGGGTTGGGGGTTGCTGGAGGCAGCCTAGGTCCGCAGCCCTGAAAAGGCAGAGCCCCTGAGCCTGGGGAGTGGGTGATGACTGGCCGGGAGTGAGGGGTGGGTGAACTGTCTGCTCACAAGAAGACCCCGAAGTTCTGGCTCTCTTGTCCCCACTGCCAGCGTCTCCCCAACCCCTATGCCTCAGTGGTCCCAGTCCCTGATGTGGGGCGGGGTCCCTCCCGCCCTGACCTTCAGTGTCCCCAGGCGGACAAGCCCTGCTGGCCAGCCCAGCCCCCACCCTTCCCAGGCGGCAGGCGAAGGTGGGCTTTCAGCTGTGATGAGGTGTTAGGGCCTCGAAAGCGAGGGCGGGGCCTGCTCACAACCACTGGCGTTGGCTCTCGAGGGACTTCCGGGCTTGGTTCAGGGTCGTGCGGCCCCGGTGGGCGGGCCTCGTTGGCTCCATGGACAGGTGGGGAAACAGGCCGAGAGGGGCGGTGGTTGCCAGGTCCCACGGCGTCCAGGACCCTGCCTGGGGTAGGGTGCAGCCACCCCAAGCTGCCTGGCTGGCTCTGGGGGCCCCTCTGCAAGGCCAGTGCTTGGGAGGCTGGCAGTGCCATCCGGCATGATTCACCCTAGAAATCACAGTGTGCCCCTGTGGGGGCTCATGCTGCTGTTTCCTGACCAGGAGGGAGTCATAGCCCCCTCACCGGTGCCCCC
This sequence comes from Eumetopias jubatus, assembly GCF_037043125.1. Classification (NCBI taxonomy): domain Eukaryota; kingdom Metazoa; phylum Chordata; class Mammalia; order Carnivora; family Otariidae; genus Eumetopias; species Eumetopias jubatus. The sequence continues at coordinate 1,920,710 of NW_028274813.1, read as the reverse complement.
AGCCCCAGTCGGCACAGCTGGTGGGTCCCTTTCCCTGCTCGGCCCCTGTGTGGGGAGTGGGTTCCTCTGAGAGGGGCGGGAGAGTGAGCAGGACCCTGCGGGGGGCCCCCCTCCTCCCTCTCTAGAGCAGGTGGGCCCCGGTCCTCTGGGCAAGGCCGGCCATGCCGCCACGCCACCTGCTAAATCCAGCGCCCCCCCCCCCTCCACATCTCCTGCCGCAGACTTCCCTCCTGCTGCTGGCGACCCCGCCCGGGGAGGGCTGTGTTGTGAAATACGAAGCTGGAGGGAGGCACTCCTTGTGGGGTGTGCACACGTGCGTGTGCATGCTTGGGTGAGTGCGTGCATGCTTGTGCCCTTGGCCTGAGTCACGGTCACCCCTGCTGGGTGAACCCAGACTCCAGGCCACTGGCCAGACCCCAGTGGATCCCGCACTCCGGCCCCGCTGTCCGGGGCCGGTGCTGGGCGCTGCATGGGGCTGGCTTTGTGACATGTCCCCGGGGCCCCGACGGTTACTCCTCTCCTCCGCTCCCTCTCCCAGGCTGGCGTCCAGAGCAGACCTTGATGGCCTTCAGTCATGGTGGCAGGCGGGGGCTGACCTGGGCTGCCCGGGCTACGACGGGCGCAGTGCCCTGCTTGTTGTGAGTGCTCCAGGGCCCCCGCTGCCCTCTCCTAGGCCACCTCCTCCAGGAAGGCCTCCTGACAGTTCCATTGGCTTCCCCTCCTCCACCTCCCCGCCCCCAGCCCCAATGCCCACACTCCTCTCCCTTCCCATCCCAGGCCCCTCCCTGCGCCCAGAGCTGTGGGGACAAGGAGTCACAGGCATGGGTGGGAAGAGCCACGGAAGGTATCCTGGTGGGTGGAGGTTGGGAGGGGGGTCAGGGGCCTGGCTGCTGGTCACATGCTCCCTCCCACAGGCAGAAGCAGCTGGGAACCTGGAAGTGGTGACCTTTCTGCAGAAGCTCCAGGGTGGGGCTGGTGCGCAGGCCCCAGGCCCAGTAAGTCCCTCTGCTCCACGCAGGACTGAAGGCTTCCCCATAACACTGGACCCTGGCTTAGGGAATGTGTCTAAGGGCCAGTCCTGGGGTCAGAGCCAGAGAAGGCTAGGATGGGTCAAAGTCAGTTAGGCCTGCAGAGTTCTTTCTGTAGGTGGGGCACGCACTGTGTAGGGTGAGCAGCAAAGTGCCTGAAGGGAGCCGTCGGGGAGGGCTTCCCCTAGGAAGGGTTAACCTCACACCTGCCACACTCTGTCCTATCAGGCCACTCTGTGACACACCTCCTCACAGCACTGGAAGGCCCCAGCTACGGCCAAGAGGTTCCTTGAGCCTGGAGGGGCCCTCAGATCCCTCTCCTGCGTGTACCTGCCCATGCTGCCCCACCCCACGGGGCCAGCTCCCCGCATGGGGACCCACTGGGCCGGGTGCTCCCCCACTGCCTCCCAGGGCAGGTGGGCCAGGTCCCCAGCTCACATCTCCTTCCCCCACTCCCATCATCTGGCTGTCCAGAAGACTCTCCAGTCTGGCTGGATTTGCTCAGGTCCTTGGGTGCCTCCCTAGGAAAGGCTGGGCCCCACTGGTGAGGTGCCCGGGCTTGCCTGTCTGCCCTTCCCTCATACACCACCAGTGCCACAGGAGAGAGGTCTCTTGGGAGACGTCCTATTTTCAGGAAGTGCTGCCTGGTGTCTAACCTGAAGCCGTCCTGCTGCAGCGTAAATGTGACCTGATGGAGGGACCGCAGGCACCCCATGGCTCTGACTGCGATGTGCCCCCGCTGCTGGGACTGCTTCCCTCTGTTTCCGAGACTCAGCCTGAAGGTTTTGTTGGGCAGAGTGGCAATAAAATCTCTCTGGGGACCCCTCCCTAGGTCCCTAAGCCCAGCTCCAGTGGGTCCTTCTGAGTCCCAGGACTGTGGGCATGTGTGCAGGGACTTGCGCCCAGGCTCTGGGTCCAAGGGCGCCCTGGGGGTGAGGGACACCCAGCCAATCCTTCCTGGGACAGCATGAGGGCGGTGTGTGAGCCGGGCGGCCCTCCCTGGCGGTCCTGCCTCCCCGTGTTTGCTCAGACAAGCTGCTCCCTCCTCCAGACAGCCTCTGCCCTAACTCCTGTGGTCTGCTCCTTCTCCTTCTCCTTCTCGAAGCTTGAAGCCCCCTCCAGGCAGCGCCTCCCCCCGCCCGCCGCCGCACACCTGCCTCTGCCTGACTCCCCCTGTACAGACCGGACCGTCCCGTCTCTCCAGTCCTCCCGGCCTCTCCCAGTTGCCAGCTGCCTGCTGGGCAGGGTTCAGTCCGGCCCCCTTGTGCCCATGGCCCCTACCTGGGGAGGCATGAGTGGGGGGACCTGTGCCGGCCCTAGGTGCCTAGTTGCGACAGCCCCGGTGGGCGGGCGGACGGCCCCGAGCCTTGTCAGAGGCCTGGCTGGGGCTGAAATCAGGTGTTTGGACGCCTGGCTGGTTCTCTGTCCAAACTATAAGCAGTCCAGTGGGGCGAGGGCACCACGGGGCTCAGGCCTGCCACCATGTGACTCTGGGCCTGGCCTGACCTGGCCAGAGGCTTCCCGATCGCCACCCCCCACCCACCCTAACACAGTTCCTGAGCCCTCTTTGCTGAGCATGAGGAGTGTGGGGGAAGGGAGAGGGGGCATGGGGGGCTGGGGGGATACCTCCGTCCAGGTTCTCCACCACCTTGAACCTCTTTCACTGCCCACGTGAGGACTCCCATCCGTCTGTCCATCTGTCTGTCTGGCCCCTGGGTTGGAGGCTTGGGAGAGCCGGGCCCAGCCTGAGGGCATGGGCCCTGCAGATGTTGGGCATGAGTGTAACCCCCAAGAGCCTGCCCTTGGCACCCACTATGCAGCTGGGACCTCTCCCAGGTGGGCCGGGCCGGGGGTGGCTCCACCCGCAGCCCCAGGCTTCTCCGCCTGGTTCCCAGGCCTGGGCTGGCACCTTGGCTGGCAGCCTTCCAGATTCTCGCCCAGACACGGGTGTGCCTGGCCTTGCACAACCAGGGAGCACTGCATGAGCACGGCTGGGCCCGAGGAGCCTTTGCCCCACACCCTGATGAAGGCCCCATGAGTGGGGGGTGTGGGGGAGGAGGGGGGCTCAGGGCTTGCCAGCGGGGTGGCTGCTGGCGGGGGGCAGGGGGCAGGACCAGAAGCCTGGTGGAGGCAAGGAGGGAGGAGGCTGCCTCTCAGGTTCCTCGGCGGCGGAGCACCCCGTCCCCCGCCCCGCCATGTCTTCTCTGTCCCCAACACCCCGCAGCTCCCTGGAAGCACCCACCCCTTGGGCTCTGCTTGCCAGGGGTTGGGGTAGAGCCTATTGCTCGAGGCCACTCAGTACTCAGCACTTCTCTCAGACCCCAAGGAGCCCCAGATTGTGAAAGCTGCAGGTGGCTCACATCAGCCCACATGGCAGCACCCTCCCAGAGCAGGTGTCAGCCTGCCGGGGTAGAAGTCCCCCTGCGTGCTGGGTGTCCCACGGAGAGCACATGTTCACCTGGCTTTCCCCCAAGTGGGTTATTGACAGTGGGTGAGAAGCTTCCACAGCCAGGCAGGTGGGGGGGAGCTCCCCACCAGGGCTCGCGGTAGGGGGAGGCCCCCTGCACCCCCTTGTGGGACACAGCCCTCCAAGGAGCAGCTCCTGGACGGGGCATGTGTCTCGGACAGCTGTGGAAAGTCACGGGCGCATGTCCGGAAACTTCCGCAGAGCCATTTTGTATTCCTGGAAAGAGGCCAGTCTTCATCTGTAAATCAGCTCCTCCGAGAATCACAGATTAGCAACGGGGTTAAAGAGCCAGTCCCCTAGGCCCCCCCCACACACCATGTGAGGAACAGCCACACGGGGACAGGGTGGGAGGCTCACGGGCCATGTGCTGGCTGCGTGCGTCCCCGTCACACTCCCGAGAGCGCACTGCTGCATCTTTCCCATTTCACAGCTGAAGAAACTAAGGCCCAGTCCCGTGCTCAGGGTTGCATGTCGGCACATGGGCCTGGCACTGGGGCGGCCCCCTCGCCTCTGGAAGGTGCCACCAGGGGACATGGCACGGGGCCTGGCGTGAGATGCGGGAGCAAGGCTGGGCAGGGCAAGTGCTGGGTAGACGTGGGAGGCGCCCTGAGCCCCTGGGGTCTCTGAGGGCTCAGACTCCTTGGAGAGTTGCACTGCTCACAGCCACTGATTTCACATCGAGTGAGGGCTGGCTCCCAGCGGCCCCTCTCAGATCACTGGGAGCCCAGGCTTATCTCTGGGAAACCTCTCTCTCTCTCTCTCTCTCACTTGGGCCACTATCTGTGTTTACCCAGTGTTTTCCATCATAAAGTCAGACTTTCAGTCGGGCCCCCAGGCCACTCTGCTCCCAGCCACAGCCCACCTGACTTCACGGCAGGAAGTTCCCTGGCGGGGCACCCCTCAGGTGGGAGCCACAGCTTCTAGTCCTTGTCACCCTTCCTTCCCCAGCCCCCTCGGATCTGGGCCACAGGGACCCGCCTCTGGATGAGGAGAGGGCACCGGGGGCTGTGCCAGGGCGCTGGGGATGGGAGAGCCGGGCTCTTCCGGCCCGCGTGGTGATGGCAGTGGCCGTGGTGATGGGAAGAAGTGCCCAAGGTCCGCTCCTGTTTCTCTGTGCCCCCCATCCCATCCCCACGCTCAGACGCTCAGGCCTGCGGACTCAGCAGGGGTGCGGGGTGTGGAGTCCTGGCTCCCCCCACGGAGAGCTTTCGGCCTCTGAGAAGTGACGGCCCCTCGGTGAGCCTGTTTCTCCAACTACAAAATGCAAAGAATAAAACCTCTGCCACTCACGTGGCAGGGTGGTGACAGGTGAACCACACACGTGTGAAAATGCCTCGTGTCCATCATAACTTGGTGGCTGTGTCCTGGCTTGGGATCAACGGGGGTGGGGGCTCCTGGTGGGGGCTCCTGGACTAAGATGACGCTGGTCTCCTTGGGGCTGGGTGTGAGTGTGTGTGAGAGTGTGTGTGTGTGTGTAACCACACTGAACCTAGCTGAATGATTGTGACCAGCCACATCAGTGGCTCAGAAGGGGGGCTGGGGACTTTAGAGACACCTCTCTCCAAACTTGCGCTTTCCTAAAGCTGAAACCCCTATTAGCCCCCATTTGCCCCAGTGGGCAGCCTCCGAGAAGAGTCCCTGGAGGCCGCGGCTGGTCGGGCCCCAACATCTTCAGGTGACTAAGTGGGCAGGCCGGAGCCGATGGGGCTCGGCTGACGCATGCTGAGGGTGGGGGTTGGGCACGGCATGGGCTGTTGGCCTGTGTGGGGGATGGGGGGCAGCATGCGGCTCCCAGAGTGGGCCCTGGGGGTGGGTGAGGGTTCCGGGCCACCCTCCTTACCCTCTGAGAGGAGCCAGGGTCTGAGAACCAGAAACCGGCTAGGCGTGTTCTCTGTCTCTCCCTCCCTCTGGCCTTCTGTCTAGTTTCACTTTCTCTTTGTTCCCCCCTCCCACGAAGTTCCCTTTGAAGTGAGAGGGGCAGGGATGGGCGTGTCCAGCCCGCGTCCTAACCCCCCCCCCCCCCGGGGAGTGCACCCGGGCTGGGGCTCCTGCCGGCTCTGGGCCGCACCTGTCCCTGCCGCCCGGCGGACCAGCTCGGCCGGTGTCACCCCCCCGCCGCCCCCCGCGGTGAGTCTGGGTGCTTGGGTCCCAGGCCCGACGGAGCGGGTGTGGTCGCCGGGCCTAGAGCGCGGAGCCCGGGACGCCAGGTGCGCCCCGGCCGGGCGCTGGAGGCGGGGACGCCGGGCGGGGCCGGGAGGCCGGTGAGTCAGGGCCACCCCCGCGCGGGCGCGCCGAGCAGGTACCCGGGCCGCGGACGACCCGCCGCGCGACCCGCCGGCCCGGGAGCCGCCCGGCCCGGAAAAACCGGTCGGGCCAGCGCGGCGCGGTCGCATTCCGGCGGCGGGGGAGGGCGGCCGCATGGCTTAAAAGGCGCCGCGGCCGCACGGACGCAGCCGCTGGGCCGCGCGTGGCGCGGGCCGAGGGGACGCGCAGCCGGGGCGCCCGGGCTCGCGGGGCTCGGCGGATGGGGCTGGTGCGGCGAAGGGCCGGCGGGGCGCAGGCAGGACTGCGGGGCTGCGGGGCGCGGGCAGGGCGGCCGGGCGGCCGGGCGGCCGGGCTTTCTCTCCACAGCGCGGCCACCGCGGACTTCACCCGGCGCGCTGGGTCCAGTGGTTCTTAACAGTTCAACAGTTCTGTAGCGCAATTGTGAAATGTTTAGGACCACTAGACCCGGCGGGCCTGGCGGCGACAGCGACAGCATGTCCCACGCGCGGCCCGGGGACAGGGGCAGGGGCACACCATCTGGGAGGAGCCCACCGCCCGGCTGCGTGCGCCCCGGGCCGGCCTGAGCCCCGCGGGTCCCAGCGCCCGCTCGCCGGGGCCGGGCAGCCGGGCGGTGGAGGGCGTGGCGGCGCCGGGCGCTGGGACCCGCGGGGTGCGGGCGCGCCGGCCGACCCACGCTCCTGGCACGGGGCCTACCCCGAGAAGCCCGCGCCGAGCTCCTGCGCCCGAGGGCCCCACCCTCTCGAAAGTCCGCCGAACTCCCACCGGGACCTGACGGCGGGCCCGCGGGCTGAAGGAGCGCGCCTGGCCCTCGGCTTCCCCGGAGCGGGGTCGGGGGAGCCGGGCGGGCTCGCTGGGAGCGCTGGGGCCTGCGCTGCGGGAGCTTGGGCTTCGTAGACGGAGCGCAGAGGCCTCGAGGAGCGTGTGGTCGGAGGAAGGACCTGCCCGACAGAACCTCGGTGGGGAGGGAGTTGAGAGGCCACACTCCAGGCGGTGGAGATCACCGCAGACCCGGGATGGGGGCCTCGGGCCGCCGGGCCAGGTGGGAGGGGAGGCCTGGCGGGAGCGCCTGGCAGCGCAGCGCGAGCTCTGGGAGCGCCTCGCCCTGGGAAGGACTGAGCGGAGGGTCTTTGCAGTCCCACCTCCTGCCAGGGAGGTGAGGCTGACCTGCTGGGGGGCCCGTCGGGTCCACTGGTCTGGCCTCACCCTCTGGAGAGAAGACAAGGCGGCGGGGGCGGGGGGAGGGCTGTCCCTCAGGTCCTTGCTTTCTCCACCCAGTGTTTAGAGGAGCTACAGGGCAGCCTGGGTCTGGGTTTGAGGTCCACCAGGCAATGCCCTGCTGGGTGGCCTTGGGCAGTCACCTGCTCTCACTGAGCCCCACCTGCACATGGGGGTGGGGGGTTTGCCCTTCCCCTCCCCTCACAGGGTCGATGTGAGGACAGGAGAGGTGAGGTGGAGGGTTGCTGGCTGCAGGAGGCTGTGGCCCCCGCCCGGACTGCAGGACCCCTGGCTGTCTGGTCCGAGGAGGAGGTTGTGTTCCTGGGAGGGGGGTCCACCGTCCAGCCAGCGCCTTCTGCTTTTGCCCAGCAGGCTGCTCTGTGGCCACGGCTCAGTAGTGCAGCTGCTCGGGGCCGGGGCCACCCTGCTCTGAGGAGTCCGGAGGCTCTTAGCAGCGATGCGGCCCCCCCCGCCCCCGGCCCCGACCACCGCAATCAGTTGGTGGGGACTTAATTCTACAGCGTTCTCCCTGGGCCATCGGCTTGGCCCAAGTGAGATGGGCTCGCCTGCTGAGTCTGGGGCGTGGGGGGCTCTTATGGGGCGTTCCCTATTCTGTAGCTCGGAATCATTTTGTACGGTAGGAGTACATACGTAGCAGACGGATGAAAATAAATGTGTGTTCAAAGCTTCACCGTGTCCCGGGGCTGCCTGTCCTTTCTTCCGCAGACCTCATGCTGGCCCCTCCCTCTTCCTTCCAATCCCAGAAGAACGGAAATGAGGATGGTTGAGGGTGGGGGTGGCCAGGTTGTGGGTGGGGGTGACCCTGGGCCCTGCGTCCAGCCTCAGCCCTGCCCCTGGCCCTGTGGTCTCCCAGCAAGCCCCACTGCCGGCACCAGCCTTCTCTTAGCAGGGGAGACCCCTCCAGGACCCAGCAAACCCTCTCCCACCTCCCTGAGCCAGGCCCCTGGGCCACACACCCTCCCTCCTGCCTCTCGGAACCAGGTTGAGGAGAGGAGGCCTGCTTGCAGCCTCGCCCTGTACTGGTCCTCTGGCTGCCACCCGTGTCCGGCAGGAGGTCCTGGCCATGGGCAGGGCCAAGGTTGGAGGGCTGAGGGGTTGGAGTGATGGAGGACCCTCCTCTGCTCCCAGATCCCGACACAGACTGAGAGTCCCCAGGTCTGTGGCTTCAGCTCTTCAGCTCAATCCCAGCTCTGCTGCCCACCAGCAAGTGACCTTGACCGGCCCCCCTGCCTCTCAGAGCGCTCATCTCTTCCTCCTGCCAAGAGGGGTGGTGGTGCCAAGCTCATGGGACTTGCCCACAAGACAATGCAGCCAGACTGCCGGGGTGCTGGTGTGGGACTGAGCGAGGGCTTATCCCGGGACTGGCATTCCCTCACGATGGGCAGGTTGGCATGGGGGGCCCACGGGTGGCAATGGGCTCCCCCAGTCCCCCGAGGGCCTCCAAGAACACAGGCAGCTCCTACTTTGGGTCCCAGTATTCATTCTCTTTGGTAATGGAAGCCCCATGTGTAGGCTGAACACTTGGCCCCCTGGGCGGTTAGCGGGAGGCTCTGCCCAGAGCGAGGTGACGGACGAGGCACTGTCTGCCCCCACTTCGTCTGTCCCCTTTCCTCGCAGAACCGGGCCTCTAGTGCTGAGCCCGCTCTAGCTATGCAGAGGGCCGCCATGGGGATGGCAGTGCCTCCCTGGACAATGCCCACAGAATCATCCTGGTTTGCCTGGGACTTTCTGGTTTTAGCACTGAGAGTCTCATGGCCTAGGAGACCCCCCTCCCCCCGCCCCCATCTGAGCAAGCTGAGACAGTTGGTTGCTCCACCTGGGACCAGCTCGGGAGGCACAGCACCCTAGCTCCTTGCACCACTGACCAGCCTGTCTTTTTCCACGGAGAAATAAACCCCTGTCTCGTTAAAGCCATGGTTATTTTGGTCTCTATTAAAGTAGCTAAACCAGTATTCTGAGTCAGTGGTGTTCAAGCTTCACCATGAGGCTGAATCACCGAGAGGGCTGGTGAAGAACCCCAAGGCGTGGGCTCAGTGGATATAGGATGGGCCAAGGAGTCAGCATCCCTGCTGAGGTCCCTGGTGATTCTGGTGGAGTCCCGAGGCTGAGAACAACCGTCTTAAGTAGGAGACCTCCTCAAGGGAAATGGGGTGGAAGAAGGGGAGAGAGACCCTGAACCTATGGCTTTTGGAGCTGCCCCGGGCCGCTACACCCCTGGGGAGTGGGAGCCCCCAGACAGGACCTGCCTGTGAGCCCCAGCTCCTATCCCATGGGCCACCTGCTGGGGGCTTATGCCTGGCCCCTCAAGTGTACCTCCACCTAGCTGTGCAGCTCCTCTCGGCAGAGAAGGGGGAACAGATGATGGCTTCTTACCTTCTCCGCACCCTCGGCGACTTGGGGAGTCCCATGGGAGTCCCATGGGAAACAGATCTATCCTCGCTGCCATGGGTCTGGGGCCAGCCGCCGTGGGCTTGCTGGGCTTCCACTGTGGGGATGGAGGGCACACCGCCAGCCCTCCCATCTTGGGGGGGTCATCCTTCTCTTCATTTTTCCCCATTTATAGAAGTATAACCGATGTATGCTTTCAAAGGGTACAGTCTGACGACTTTGGACATGTGTGCGCACCCACGAAGCCCTCACCATAGTCAAGGTAGTGGGCACATTGGCCACCCATCAGCATTCGTCTGGCCGCTTGGGACTCCCTCCTCCCTTCCCTACTTCCCTGTCCCTGGAGCTTGCTTTGTTGGGATATTTTCAACGGCAATTTCAATATCTTTAATAGAATCAGACTATTCAGGTTATCTGTTCCTGCTCAGGTGAGTTTCCACCATCTGTGTCTCCCCAGGAATTTGTTTACTTAAATTATCAGATTATGAACTTATGCATGATACCCCGTTATCATCCTTTTAACAGCTGTAGGGTCTGTGGTACTGCCTCCTCTCCCATTCCTAATATTGGTGCCTTGTGTTTTCTCTCTCCTTGTCCTGGTCACGTTGGTTAGAGGTTTGTTTGTTCGTTCATTCATTCATTCATTCATTCACTGATCTTCTGAAAGAACCAGCTTTTGGCTTGATTGATTTTATTTTTTTTGTGTGTGTGTGTGTTCTATTTAACTGATTTCAACTCTGATCTGTTTTTTCCCTTCTCCTCACTTTGGGTTTATTTGCTTGGCTTTTCTAGTTTCTTAAGGTGGCGTGCGTTAGGCCACTTGAGCTTTGTTCATGGTTTATAGTATTTTGTTTTCTCTCTGTTTCATTTTGGATAGTTTCTGTTTCTACCTAGATGCTTGCTGCTTCTGCAGTGGCCAATTTGTGATGAATTCCATGAGAGTAATTTCCATCCTGGACATTATATTTTCCATCTGTGGAAGTTAGATTGGGTCTGTTGTATAGTTTTGTGGCTCTACTTAATGTATCCGCGCATTCCTAGATCTTCCTGAACATATTGGAATATAAATACGAAAATAGTTTTAATGTTCTTGCCTGTTAATGTTACCATCTGCGTCATTTCTGTATCTATTTTTATGGATTGGTTTTTCTCCCCATTGTGTGACTTTCTGCTTCTGTGTATGCCTGGTAATTTTTGAGTGGTTGGCACACACTGTGAATTTTATTCACATTATTGGGTGCTATGTAACTCTGTATCCTGTAAGTGTTTGTGAGCTTTGTTCTGGGACATGGTTAAGCTGATTGTGTCTGATCCTGTTGAGGATCGCTTTAGCTTTGTTAGGACTGGTTCCACCTTTATTCTAGGGTAAAGTTTTCCCCAACAAGGAGTACGTACCCCATGTCTTGTGAAGGCTGATTCCTTCTGATGAATGGGAACACACGCCATTCTCAGCATGTATTTTTACAGTAAATTCTGGGGGGAAAATAAAATAAATTCTGGGAAAATATACATAACATAAAATTTATCATTTTAACCATTTTTAAGTGTACTGTTCAGTAGCGTTAAGTACATTCAGTGTTGCGCCACCAGCACCACCATCCCGTCTCAACTCTTTTCATCTTCCCTAACTGAAACTCTGCCCTATTAAACACAAACTTCCCTCCCTCTCCCCCTGCGCCCCCTTTCTATTTCATGTCTCTATTGATGTGATGTGATGTCCCTAAGTACCTCATACAAATGGAACCGTACATTATTTGTCCTTTTGTGACTGGCTTATTTCACTTAGTATAATGTCCTTAAGGTTCATGCATGTTGCAACAGGTGTCAGAATTTCTTGCCCCCTTTTTCTTATGGCTGAGAAATGTTCCAGTGTACAGGTGGACCACAGTTTGTTTATCCCTTCACCCAACCGTGGACTTTGGTGCTGCTTCCACCTTTTGGCTCCCCGGAGCAACGCAGCTAAGTACATGGGTGTTGTGTGTGCATGTCTGTTTTAGCTCCCAGCGTGGTTTGAAATGCAGGCGGCTTTCCCTTATCTCCTTCCATGTGGCTCCTTCTCTGGCCTTGGGGGGGGGGGGCGGGGCAGAGGGTTTGCTTTCCTTCGTGCATCCGTGCATCCGTCTGCACTCAGCTGAGGATTCAGGGGGAGCCCTGGCAGATCCCAGAGCCACATTTTCTTCTCTCTGACACTGCAGACCCGAGCAATCTTGGCTTTCCCAGACTGGCAACCACAACCGTGTCTCTGTCCAGCCATACCTGAGACCTCCCCCCGGGGCACCGCCTCCCCGTGCTGGGCCCATAAGCTCTCTCTCTCTGGGCCTTGTACAAGCTGGGGTGACTGCGGGGCTCCCCTCCTTTGTTGCCTGGCTCATATGACCTCTCTCCTCTCCCGCCTGGTATCCAGTGTCTGTGCATAGCTCTTTCATATATTTGGTGCATTTTGAAGTTGGTTCTTGTGGGAGTGTGAATCTCTGGTCCCTGTCACTCTATCTTGGCCCAAAGTGAAAGTCTTCCCCTTCTCCTTGTGACCCCAAGGACAGTAGTAGCTCAGGCCTCCACTGTGGACTGCTGGCATGCTCCCACCGCATTCCTTTCCGGGGGACAGTTCTGGCTGTCCCCAAGGCATGCCACGGTTCACAGATATACTCTCAGGCCCTCATTTGCAGCTAGGCCTTTGCCGGAGGATTCACGGCCATCCCGTGACGTCGGATCCCTCGGGGGGCTCAGATGTGCCAGGTGCTCAGGGTGGGGCGGGTGGTTCTCCATCACCTGCGTCCAGGGGCAGTACCTCACACCGACACACGACTTCCCCGAAGGCCTGGGGGCAGCGGAAGTGCCTCCCAGAGCGTCTGCCTCCAGGAGTGGCTCCTAGGTGGCAGCTCAGTCCCTTTACAGGGAACTCTCTGGGTAACTTCTCTCCTGCCCTGAGACTCACCCACCAGCCTTCCCTTAACTGCAGGCAGAATCTCACTCGAATCTGCCCCGGGCCAGAGCGGGGTTGGGAAGACACCCTGCCGCTCTGGCCAAGGACCCACCCCTTGGCCAAGGCAACATTTGCTCATACATTTTGCTAAGTCGGGCTTCTTTAGTCTTTACTCCTTGTTTTCTACTATGTATGTGTGAGGATTTAAATATCCTTTGGAGCCCCTTTGACTAAGACCAGGAGTGTGCTGAAGTATAGCAGTCCAGTTGCTTTCCTTGTAATTCCCGTTGGGATTTTCTCTGCGATTATTCAGAAGTATATTTTTCCTTTTATCTACGTGTCTAAATTAAACAAATCATTTTTTGAAAACTGAAATTTAAACACGTATATAATTTAAAAGGTCAAATAGTAATTATGAAGCTTGTTGAGAAACACAGGAGTCTCCTGCCCTCTGTTTTCCCACCCCACGCTGGCGTACTATGTTCGCCGCGATTGTACTCCGATATCTTCTGGTTCAGCTTTTGAATTTTTTTTAAAAAAATAATTACCTCGTTTAAAAAATTTGCCTAGTTTTCTATGTAATTGTGAGTAACTCTATGCTCTTTGATGTTTAAACCTTTGAAGTTTAAAATCTTTCTTAATGTGTTCAAATACAGTAAATCATTTATTTTCTTCTTTCCTACCCTCCCTCCCTTGCTCTTTCCCGAGGGCCTCCCTGTAGCATGCTCTGAGTGCCTGCTCCCCTCTGCACCCCGTAGGATCCCTAAACCTTCTCTCACCACCAGCCAGAGATGCCCTTTACCCCCTTCTGGGCTGGGGTCCCGTTTCCTTCCTCCCACAGCCTCTTCTTCCTTGGTTCAGTTCCTTGCTTGGGGGGAGCCCATCTGCCAGGAGCTTTGAGAAAGGGAAGAAATCAAAGGTCAGCATGTTTGTCTTCATGGCACTTTTGTGCTCCGTGATGGTGACGGGCCGGGCGGGTGCAGAGTTCCCGGTAAGGAGTCATTTCCCTCAGAGTTTTGCAGACTTTGCTTGTCTCTTGGCTTCCCGGGGTTCCTGCTGAGCCGTCATGCCAATGTGCTTCTGGCTGGACACGTGAATCCTGCCCCTGCCTGCCTGTATTGTGCTGGGCATGGGAGGTCCCTAGTCCTCGGCTCTGGCGTTGTTGTTGTTGTTTTTATTTTTATTATCTCCTCACTCTGAGTTCGCCTGTTCTCTTGCCTTGGAACTCCTAGTGTTCGGACATTGAACTTGCTGTTCTAGTCCTGCCATTGTTTCCTCCTCCCGGTGTCTTTCCTCTACTTTCTGTGAGACCTTCTGGACTTTGGCTTCCAACCCTTCTCCTGAGTTTTATTGCTGTTACCGTATTTTTATTTTCCAGTGCTTTCTTCATCGTCCTCTGGATTGCGTCCGTACTTAAGCTCACAGAGCTGGGGGCTCCAGACCTTCTCCTCTTCCCCCGAGCCCCACCTTGTAACCATGGCAGCCCTGGCCAGCGGGGCTGGGGCCCCAGGGTCTGGAGCGAGGCGGTGGCTCCCGCAGCACCCCCTCCTTACTCACTCCGCTCACGCTGTTCTCGCCAACGCTGTGCACTCTTGCATGAACTGTACTACACGTGCGCACGTGCGCACGCCCGAGCTTATATTCACGAGGGCCTTCATGCCCAGCCTGGGTCCCTGTGGGTTCAGAGCTGCACTGCGCTCTGCCCCTGCCCTGGAGAGAGCTCCTGGGGGGCAACGAGGCCCTTTCTTGCGCAGTGGGAGGCTGCCCTGGGGGGTTCCCCACGTTTTCAGGACCCCCACCCCCCGCGGGCCCCTCCGCCCGGCCACTGCCCGGCCCTGGAGGGAGAGGGGTCGAGAACACGAGGGGAGAAGGAAGTCAGCGGTGTGTGGGGCAGGTGGGCTGAGGCCTGCGGAGTGGGGCGGGAGGGACACAGGAGGCCCCTGGAGGGGGTGCTGGTGAGGCCACAGGGCCTCTTGGTGCACCTGCCTCTCTCAGGCCTCAGTTTCCCTATCTGCACAAGTGTCTTCTGTTGGTTCCTGGTGTTGTTTCGAAATTTCAAAACCTGTGATGATCTTGTACTTTTCCTTCCACCAGAGACTGGGGCCAAGGTGCGCCATCTGCTGGCCGTAGGTGGCAGTGCCCCGTTCTAGAGGCGGCTGTGTGACTGGTCCCCCAGAGTCCTGCCTCTTCTGTGACCCCGTGGAGCCGGGGAGGAGGGGGTCTGCTTCTGCTACCTGTCAATGCTTGGCCCGAGCAGAGCTCCGGGCACCCAGACATGAGTCTAATTCCTGCTCTGGAGGGGCACAGGCGTGGAAGTACCAGGGCTGGGGGACTGGTCTTGTCTGCGGCTGGGAGCTTTCCTGGAAGAGGGGGCATCTGAGTTTGACCTGAAGGTGGAGTTGGCCAGCTCTGCGGGAGAAGTCCAGGTGAGAGGACAGAGCTGCAGGACTTGGCCTGGGGCATGAGAGTGGGCGGGAGAGGGGGGCTGAGCCGAGAAGAGGAGGGCCAGGCTGGCTGAGGGACTGCCCCTTCTGGCTCGGATTTCTACCAGGGGCCAGGAGCCCTGGCAAGCTGGGCAGGAGGGCCGGCGTGCTCCGTGGCCACAGTGAGGGCACTGGGCACTGGCTGAGGAGTTTGGGGGCCACTTGGTGCTGCTATGGGAAGGCTCGGATCAGCAAGGCTTCCATCTGGGCCCGAAAGTGTTGTCAAGGTCGTCAAGGCTGACCTAGAGGGGGTTGCTGGGTGGGCCTGGTCAAGTCATCCCAGGGGCGGGGGCTGGCGCTGCAGCCTTGCTCTGGGTGGGGTGGGGAGGGGGAGTCAGTTTGGGGCAGCGAGGAGGCCAGAGCAGAGATCTGGGCTGAGGGCCGGGGGGGCTGGGTCAAGGTGAGGGAGGGAGAGACAGGAGCCTCTCCGCAGTGGGAATTCACACAGGAATTGGCAACACCATGCCCAGGATTCACTCATGCCTTTATTTCTTCAACAAATATCAGGGGGCATCTACTCTGTGCCACGGACGTGGGAGACAGCTGACACTCTAATGGGGATGATGGACAATGAACAAGACAAATAGGAAACACTTACAGTGGTTCACAATGGGACCTAAGGAGGAAAATGAAAGCACCCCAGGTCTGGGAGATGTTGGGAGGGGCTGGAGTTGCAGGTATGGTGGGCAGGGAAGGAAGGCTCTGCTGAGGGAGCTACCAGAAGACTCCTGAAGAGGGAGAGAGAGAGCCTTGTGGGTGTCTGGGGAGCAGCACCCCCTGCAGTCATCCCAACGTCGGGGGGCCCCGAGTTTAGGAAGGGTGAGGAAGCCTGTGGGGCTGGAGCAGAGCGAGGAGGTCGGTGAGGCCTTGCGGGGCACCCGAGCTCAAGAGATGGGAAGCAGGGGTTTGAGCAGAGAGGCCGTGTGGTCTCACCCACCTTCTTAAAGGCTCCCCCCGCTGCTGTGTGGAGAGCCGACTGAAGGGGCGGGCAGTGGCCGCAGAGCGCCGGGTGGGGGCTGCTGCAGTAAATATGATGTCGGCAGAGATGGGGCCTGGGCGGCGCAGGCCGTGGAAAAGTGGGTTTTGACTCTGGACCTGCTGCCAAGGTAGCGGGGCCAGGAGGTCCTGGTGGATAGGACGTGGGGGCGGTGAGAGCAAGCAGGAGTCAAGGCTGACTCTAGGTTGACTGGACTGAGTGAACGAGCTGATGAATCGTGGAGAACCCACCTCCCCGCCACTCCCTCGCCCACCCCTTTCCTGGAGCCCCTCCCCACCGAGTGGAGGAAAGGCCGGGGCGGGCCCTGGAGCAGCTCCGCCCCCCTGCTGGCGCTGGCCGAGGTGCTGAAGCTACCGCGCCTGCCCCGGTCTGAGAGCTCTGGGCCTGGGGCCCCTCCTGGCCTTGGGGTGCCCGGCAGGGGCGGGCACACAGCAGGAGGGGCAGTGGGGCTGGCACAGTGAGGGTCCCCGTTCTACAGGGAGCTGGCCCGACTGCCGGTCTCCCTCTCTACCTGGCAGACCCTGGTCCCACAGTGCATTGTGGGGCTGATTGCCTTGGGCTTCTGCTTCTGCCCCCAGGCTGGGAGCTCCCAGGTGAGGGTCCCCGTCCGTCCCGCGCCTCCATAGCGGCACTGCTGAGGCCACTGAGGCCAGGCCCTGGGGGCGAGGGGGGCAAGAGGCAGCAGGACATAGGGGTTCTTGATCATGGGGGCACTGCCTGGGACGAATTCTGGTAGGTTTCTTTGCCACTCCGTGCTTATCTCCTCGCTTCAAAACGGGAATCACAGGAGTATGGTCAAGGGGGCAACACAGAGTGTGGTCCACGGCTGATGCTAGTGTTTACTCGCCCAGCAGAGCGACTGCCTTCCCACCGGCACGCAGGCGCCCCCGAAGGCTGCCCTCAGAGCTGGGGGGCTTCCCTCGTGGACACGGCCGGGTGGTCATCCCTGGCTGCTCTCCCGAGGCATCCTCCCCCTCCCTCCCCCCACCCTTCCACCCCCAGCAGGGGTGCCTAGGGGAGCCTGGTGAGCCGACCAGGCCTGCGGAACTGTGGGAGGGTCCCAAGGCCCCTTTGAGCCGAGGGCGAAGGTTCCTTCTCTTCCCACTCTTGAAGGAGATGGGTGCATCTCTAGTGCTTGCGCCTCAGATCATTCGACCTCAGGCCCTCTGTCACTTCCTTATCTCTTCATTAGATCCTAACGGCCAAGGTTACAATCCCGCAGGAGTTAAAACCACGCAGAGGGATATAAAGTGGAAGTGTAAGCCTCCCCCTGACTCCACCCTCTCCTCTTCCCAGAGGCAATGACTCTTCCCTATCTCCTGTGTCTCCCACGGAGGGTCCAGGCCTTTATGGGCAGAACTCTCTAGAAAAGACAAACCTGACCATGCCCTACAGTGTGTCTGGGGCTTCTTTCCAAGAGCTCCGGGTTTTGACCTGTGTGCACTGGCACAGAAGGTCAAATGTTAGAATTTGGATCCAGGTTTCCTCCACTGCAGAGACTGCTCGTTCTCCCGAGTGCACCGTGGGGTGTGTCAGGGTGCCAGGGGACCTGCCCAGCCCTCCCATTGCTGGCTGAACAGACTGGCCCCTTCTTTTAAAGGCTGCTGTGGGATTGGGCTGGAGGCCACCACAGGGCATTGGGCCCAGGAGGCACTAGTCTGTGAGTAAAGTGGGGGCAGGAGGGCTCCCACTGTCTCTGGCAATCCTGGGGAGATGGTGGTATGCTGGGCTCAGGGCTCCCCACACCTGATGCCGGAATCTGACCACTCCAGCCCAGTATCCTCCTGCCTCCTTGAAATATTGCCACGTGGGTTCTGATTGGAAGCTGAGTCCAGCAATTAATCCCGTCAGAACTCCACTCAATTGCAGGGGGTTTTCTGTTTTGCTCCCTTGGCCTAGATTTCCCCAGGGACAGCTCTGACCGGCGCCGCGTGCTTGGTAAATTAAACGTTAAAAAAAAAAAAAATCTCCACGATGACTCTAATCAATTCACTGAGATGGCGGGCAGCCTCCTCCCAGAAGAGCTGGGTCCACTGGAGGGACCCCCCCATCCTGCCCCAGTCTCGGGGTCTTGAAGGGGGGCAGGACAGTTCTCCCCAATGCCTGCCTGTGGGGGAGAGGAGAAGGTGGGAAGTCCCCAGGGTGGCCTGCTGGAGCCCAGCTCCCCGTAAATCCAGACTGTAGGAGCCCAGAGGAGGGGGCTGGAGACTAGAGTTGGGGGGGGACTCGGGCCCCTCTTACAGCTTGTCCTGATCTCTGCCCCAGGCCAGTGGGGGCCATGGGGGCAGAGAGGGGGCAGCTCCTGTCGGGGTGTCTCTCCTCACTGGAAGCCTGGGTGGGGGCAGGGTGCTGGCAGTAGCTGGCCCTGTGGCCCACAGATAAGGTGTTGACCATGTATCCGTTGGGTGCAGTCAGGTGGAAACAATGTCCTTCAGCGGCCATCTGTGGGAGTCAGGGGAGGTACCTGGGGAACAGGAGGGTCTCCTGGCCCACAGGGGCATTGGGGGGTGGGAAGATTCCATGGTCCTTCCATGGGGCCGAGGGGATGGCCTGGCTGGCCCAAGGGTAGCACACCAGCCAAGCTGTTGTGTCCTGCCATCTGGACAGCAGGGCTTCTGGAAGGGCCAGCGCTCTGACCTCCAGGCCCCCGAATGCTCTGCAATCTTCTCCCCCTTGGCGCTTACCTTCCAGGTCCTGTTCAAGGCCCATCTTCCTAGCACTGTTCCCTGACACCTCTTCCCCTTAACTCTCAGATCTTCCCCAGGGGCCCAGGTTATGTGGACAACCTTGTTTCTCTGCTCAGTCTTCCCCAGGCAGGTGTCCCGCGGACACCTTCTGCCCCCCCCCCCCCCCACCCAGGGGCCGAACACAGTAGGAGCCACATATCTGGCTTGGAGTTGTTATCTGGGCAGATCTACCCCTGATCCACCCCGAACTCCGACCATAATTTGGCCTGGCCAGGCGACTACCAGGAATCCTCCAGCCCGTGGGGAGTTACCAGGGGGGCCTGAGGCAGAGAAGGGGCTGGTGGCGGTGGAACTGGGGTCCTGCCCACAGGCCGAGGCTGGGGCTTGGAATGGGGGCTTCGATGCAGCTCCCCTAGACAGGGGCGTTCCGGAGCATGGGCAGAGTGCGGAGCACAAAGCCAGTGGGCTCCCTACGCGTCTGCAGGGACTGGGACTCCCCGGGATGGATTCGAGAGGGGAAGGGCTGAGGTATGTCCTCTGTCCACAGAGGTTTCTGGAAGTCCTGCACAGTGCCGCCCCCGCCCCCCCCCCCCCCCCCCCCCGCCCTGAGCTCCCGGGCCAGGGCATCTGGCAGGGACCCACGAGGCAGGGAGCGAGGACCCAGGTCGGGTCCTGGTCGCCCCCATCAGCCTCCCCACAGCAAGCGGGCCTTCGGTTCCCTGCGCCCCTTCTCCTCGGGTCCGCACGGCCGGGTGTCTGGCCCGTCGGCCAGGCGGAGGGGGCGCTGTCGGCGCGGGCGGGCGGGGCCGGAGCGCGGGGGCGCGCGGCGCGGCGCGAGCGCAGGGGCCGCGGGCGCGGACCGCGGAGGACTGGGGGCCTGGCGAGCAGCCCTGCGCGGTGCGGGGCGCGGCGGCGGCGGCGGCGGCGGCGGGTGCGCGGGCAGTGAGCGCGCGAGCGGCGGCGGCGGCGGCGGCGGCGGCGGCGGCGGCGGCGGGAGGAGCTCCTGGCCGCTCCCCGCGCTCGGCTCTCAGCGCTCGGCTCCTCCATGGCGCTGCCGGGGCCTCCAGAGCCGCCCCGCGGCGCGCCCCGCAAGGCGCCCAGCCTGCTGGAGATGGGGGCGCTCTGTCTGGACTCGGAGATCATTCTGGGCTTCACCAGCCACCTCCTGCGGCGGCGAGCCAAGGTGAGGGCCGGGCGGCGGGACCCGCGGGCGGCAGAGGCGCTGTCCCGAGACTTTGCGGCGCGGCTCCCGCGGCGGAGGGAAGGAGGCAGCAGGTCCCGAGCAGCGCAGCCCGGGCCAGGGACCTGCTGCCGCACTTCCCGCATTAGTGCTGTCTCCATGTCGCTCTCCCCCCGAGGCCGTGTCCGGAGCCGAGGCAGTCAGCGGGCGCGGAGAGGGCAGCGCGGGGACTCTGGGTCCCACGGTGCGCCTTGCTGGGGGTCGGGCGTCTCGCGGCAGATCCGGAGTCCCCGAGGTGACTCCAGGTCCTGCGTGCACCTGCAGGTTCTGCCGGGCTGTGTGCGGCCCTTCTCCGGGAACCCGGGTGTGGGGTGTGCGTGTGTGTGCGGTGCCGACCGCATTGAAGTTGCGGGCGTGGCCGGACCCGGGCGTCGGACCCGGGCGCTCGGCAACGGTGGGTTTCTGCGGGAGACTGTGGGGAGTGTGTGCGTGGCACAGAGCCGCACTTCTCGGGCCCGGGTGTGTGTGTGCGTGTCCCAGACTAGTTGAGAGTCGGGGAACGGTGCGATTTGCAGGCGATGCGGCGCGGGGACTGCCCCGCAATACCCAGATCCGGATGGGGCCTGACGCCTGTTTTCCTTCGGGCGGCTGAGATGAGATAGGAGGGGGCAAGAGCTACCGGCCCCCCGCTCGGGTGGAAAGGGGCCGGAGGCTGTGGGATTGCGGAGAGAGAGTGGGGAGCCCCTGCCCACTTTATTCCCCACGACCTCCACCACGTGGCAAATTAGAAAGGACTCGCAAAGCCGGGCGGGGAGGTGTTACGATCCACTGTTCATTTTGGGGGAGTGCGTGCGTGGGCAGGGAGGACCTTCCACGTAAAAGGGTGGTGGGCAAAACGTAATGAAGAACGTGTCGCTTTGAGGGGGCGCAGGCGAGGCGAGGAGCAGTCCAAATCTGTGTGAGGGTTTGTGTGAGAGGGGAGTCGCGGGCCGGGGTCTCTGACTGGACCACGGCCCGCCAGCCGGCCCCTTCTCTGGCGAGGCTTTTCCTGGCACCCGGGACGCGTCTTCTTGCCCGGGGCTCGTGGCGCCAGGTCTCTCCCGTCTCGCGGCGGAGAGCGCGCGGCAGCCAGCAGGGGGCGCTCGCGCCACGGGAAGCCCGCGGCCTCGCCCTCCGAACCCGACCCGGGATTTCGGGCTGACGGGGAGCCTGGACCCGGAGCGACCCGCTCCTCAGGTAGCGGCGACTCTTAGGGCCGGGCTGGAGCGGGAGCAACCGGTCGCCGAGATGGGGGGCGACCTCTCAGCCGGAGACAAACAGGCAATTAATTCCGGAGCCAAGTTCCCATCTGCCAGACCGGCTGACAACAGGTCCCGTGCACGTCCCCGGGGCCAGCCGCGCCACCTCCTCCCGCTTCCCGGGCGCACAGCGCGCACACCCACTTTCCTGCACACGCGAGGCTGCAAACACACCCGTGCCGCTTGCAGACTCGCCAAGAAACACATACTCTGGCGCAGGCACTGCACGTTCCGAGGCGCGCACCGCGGCGACACTCACCTACGTGCGATTGTTAGACCCAAAGGGTGGCCAGCGACCCACGGAGTGCGCCGGATTTGCAGGAAAAAGCGAGGGGGAGTCTGGGTCGGCGTTCAGCCCCTTCCTCGTCCCGCCTAGCTGTGTGACCTTGGGCAAGACCTTCCCCTTTGCCGCCTCAGTTTCCTCGCCTGTAAAGTGAGGAGTGGGTCGGTGCCTCCCAGGAGACGCGCGGACCCCACTGTCCCGGGAGAGGAGCAGGAAGGCGCATGCGCGCAAGTGTCCCGGGTATCTCAAGGAGGCCCCTAGCGCCCCTCCCTCGGGCTGGGACTCGCCTAACAGGTTGGGGTCCTTGCAGTGGGAGGGGCCGCGCGTCGAGGAGGGCCCCCTCCCCCACGCGCAGCCGAGCGGAGGGCCTGGGCGGGGTGGGACGGCCTTCCTGGAGCCCGACTCCCCCGGCCCCGCCCCCGGAGTCCCGCCCCCGCCCCGCCCCGCCCCGCCCTCGCCTCTCTCGCACGCCCGCCGCCGCCGCCGCCGCCGCTCGCTCTCCTCCACTCGCCCGCGCAGCCAACTTCGGAGCGGCCGGCCGGACCATGGGGGCTCCCCTGGGCCAGATCACGTAGCTGCGGCGACCCCGGAGAGCCCTCGCGGCCCGAAGCGCCCGCCCGGCCCTTACCGCTCCCAGGCCATGGGCGGCCGCGGGTCTCCGCTCTGCACGGCACCACCCGCGGTACGCGCGGCCGGGCCCCGAGAGGGAGGCGGCGGCGGGGCGCGGACGGGCGCCCCGAGACAGAGTCCCGGACACCGAGGATGCTCGCGGGGTGCGCTGCGCCCCCTGGGGGCCGCGCCTGGAGCGGAGCGCGGGGGGCGCCGGGCCTCCTGCTGGGAGGGACCCCGATCCCGACCTCGCCGGCTGGAAGGAGAGGGTGGGCGGCAGGTTCGCGCCCCGCGCTCCTAACTTTGCCGAGTGCCTCACTCTGCGGCCGGGACGCGCTGAGTTCTGGAGTCACTGGTGCTAGGTCCCCGGGTGGCACTGCTCAGGGGCCCAGGCTCACGTCCCCTTCTGCCCCCCCCCCCCCGCAGGTGGCCGAGGGCGGCCCAGCCCGCGAGCCGCTGCAGCTGCTGGAGGTGTCCCCTCGCAAGAGGCTGCCCAACGGGCCCGAGCAGGACCCATGCGGCAGCCGCCCAGCGCCCGAGGGCGCCGGTGCGGGCGCGGAGCAGGGCCACTCGGCGGGCGGAGGCGGCTGGTGCCGCCACTGCCACACGAAGCTCGCCGAGCTCAAGCGACAGGCGTGGAAGCTGGTCAGCGGGCCCGGGACACCCCTCCGGGTAAGTGAACCTCCCTCGGGCCGGCTTCTTCCGTGCTGCCGTCTGGGAGACCTTGGGTCCCGGAGGGAGGCGAGGTTCTACCGAGCGTTTTTTGGCTAGTTCCTTCTCCTCTCTGGGCTTGGGTTACCCCTTCTGTAACCTGGTGTGTGTGAGTTGGAGCAGCTCGTCCTAAGAGGCTCCGCGGTGGGATCAGAGGGGGGTTGGGCAGGCGTTTCTCCACGGAGCCACAGATGTCCCACAGCTGGAACCACAGTCTGTGTTTGGGAGGGGGAAGGGAGAGAGGGAGATGGCACGGACTCCACCCAGGGCGGGACAGCTCCCGCCCTGCCAGCAGCAAGAGGTTACTTGGTGCGTTGTTGCCCTTGGGGCACCTGGGCCCCCAGCCAGGTGTCTGGAAATTGCACACCTGGGGCAGGAGGGCTTGGAGGACCAGAGGGTGGGCCTGCCGCTGCGAGGGGGGGCCTGCCTTCCCCCTTTCCCTGGGTCATGAATAAGAATTGTGTGTGGGACACAGCCTGGGGCTTTGCCACCTTAGGCAGTGGCCACCCATTTGGGAATGGAGCGGCTGGGCCCCAGCAGCCTAGGTGTTTGCCCGCCGAGGGGGCTCTGCCAGATTCTTCAGCCAATGGGCTTGCCCTGGTCTTGGAAGGAGCTGGGACCATTGTTCAAGGAACAATGAGCCCTGGAAGTTTGCAAAGCCTGGGAAGGTGGGGGTCTCCAGAGGAAGCCCTTCCCGCCAGACCTTCAGTCTTTTTGAAAGCTTTCTTGGGAAGTCCGCATAATGCCCATTGAATCTAAATATAGTTCTCTAAGGAGGCTTAGCAGGCCGGGATGGGGGCAAGAGCCTGGGTTCCAGGGGGTCCCATGGTGTTCCTGTCTGGGGCAGGGCGGGGAAGGGAGGTGAGTCTGGTTTCTGTGGCCAGGAGAGGGGACCTGTGGCCTGCCCTGGGGTGGGTCTGGACCCTCCTGATCTGCTGCTTAGAGTGGGGTGCAGCCTTTCCAGGCTCTGTGCCCCCGGATGGCCTGAATCTGGTTGAAAAGACAGCAGAGGATCTTCAGGGCCTCATGAGAGAGTGGTTTGGGACAGACTTCTCGGGGGCCTGTCAGAGCTACCGGGCCATCTTATTACCCCGTTAGGGGAACCGGGACCGAGAGAGGAGGGGCTTCAGTGACTGAGCTGGGTTTTGCCTGGCGCTGCTGGGCATGTGGCCAGCTGGTTGCCGGTGGGCGTGGGATCCTGGTGGAGAGAAGCCCCTCATGGGGGCGAGGGTGTGGCCCAGTGGTCTCCTCCTGCCCATGCTGACCAGGGAAGCCTCCTGACCACCCCAAGTGTTCACCTCCCACCTGCCCTAGCCTATTCTGAGTTTGGTAGTACCCCTCAGTGCCAGGTGGGGGCTCACCCCCTTTCCTGGCCGTCCCTGGTACCCAACAGCATGCTCACCCCGCAGACCAGGGTCCCGTGCTTTGTTCTTGGTCTGCGGCCCCTCCCCCGATGTGTTTCCTCCTTTGTCAGATGGGTGTAGCCTCTTGGGGCCCTTCTGGGAGTGGGATCCAACCTGTTGGGTGATGTGCCCAAGGGAGGGAAGGCCCCATTACCCATTGTTTTTCCAGTGAGGATGGAAGCAGGTCCTGTGGGGCTTCCGGCCCTCGGGCTGAGCCACCCAAGCCAGGGGACATGGGGGTTTGGGCCTGAGACCCTGGGACCTTGGTAGGTGTCATTGTCTTGGGCAACCCAGGATCGCCCCGGCATCCTGGCTGAATCTCAGCAGCCTCTCCCGCCTGCCCCAGAACTTTCTTCAGGGAGGGCTGTGGAGGTGGCGTCTAGGATGTGTGCATGGACCCACTTCTGCTTTTGGTTAGGGAGGTGGTTGGGGAGACCTTTGTGTGGCTTGCTTTGGGTGAGCCCAGTGCTCCTCTGAGCCCGGCCCATGCCCAGGAACCCTGGGCTCTGTTTTGAGGCCAGCAAGGCACTGGAGCATGGAGCTGGTGTTCTAGGATTTTCCGTAGAGGGCCCTTTCTTGTTTTTCGTCATGCAGAAATGAACTTCATAAGGACAGCACTTCAGATCAGGGGTGGGGGGCTTGCTGGGCTCCCGTGGCTGGGGTAGGGGGTTGGAGCTGGACCCCAGCCTGGCTACTGGAGGCCCTCACCTTAGGGGCCCGTGTTTGATCTCAGGTGGAGAGGGAGGCTTGCGAGGGTGGAGGGGCAGTGGATGTTAGCCAGCCCAAGGTCACCCCATCCTGTGGCCCTGGCGTCCGCCCAGCTGGCTCCTTGCCCACCCTCCTTATTGGCAGACAGCTCTCTGCTCTGGGACCTCGGGCAGGTTTGTTGAGATCTGGGACCATGTTTGTACCCGTTTCACAGGCAGGTAGAGCAGGGCCAGCACTTGCTCAGCCCTTGCTGCTTTGGTGGGATGTGGGCTCGAGGGTCATTCTGTGCCTGGGTCTTGGTGCCCATGGGGGTTGAGTGGGGGCAGTTGGAGCCCTGCCCCAGTCATCAGATGGCCTGCCTGTCCCTTGCTGCTGTGTCCTCTCTTCAATCTGTGCCTGGCTCAGTTTCTCCACTGGGGAAGTGAGGGTGACCGTGGTCCCTACTGAGGGAGGTCATCTATGTGGAGTGGATAGGACCGTGCCCTGATGCCCCCGGGGGCACGGGAGGGAACGTGCTCTGCCTGCCCAGGTGGTAGCCTGGGAGGCTGTCCTACCTGAACCAAGAAGGGCAGTGGGCCTGGGTGTGGGCAAGACACCTCACTGCTCCCGGCCCCCCTCAGTGTGCCCCCTTCGGCTCTCACCAGGTCCCCCAGGCCTTGTGTCCGGTGACCCCTTCAGGACCCTTCCATGGCGTGCAGCCATGACCTCTGGACTGTCCTGCAACCTCCTGTGGCCTTGCCCCCTGTGGGCCCTGCTACAGGCACCTGTCTCCTCCCTGGACCCCCCAGTGTCCCTGGGCCACCCTGCCAATTCCCTGCTCGGAGCTCCCTGTGCCCCTCCCAGGGGGCCCTGCCTCTGAGAAGTCTGCTGGGGTCTCACAACACCTCCCTCGAAGGGAGCAAAGCCAGGCCTCCTCTTCCGCCACACTGAGTGCCCCCCAGCTTAGCACTGGCCCCTCTATCCTCATTCCCCAAGCCAGAACCCGAGGCCCTGGCCTTACCCGCTCTGTGTCCTCACCCGCCACGGGGAGCTGGTCACCAGGTTCCTGCAGACCCCTTTCAGCGTCCTCTCCAATCTGGTCCCCGGTGCCCGCCCACCCCCAGCTCCCACCCTCAGGGCACCCAGAGGGGACTTGCTGAACCTTGGACCCGTTCGGAGGGCTCTTTGGCCGGAGTCCGGTTCTCTTGTTCTGTCCTGGCCCTGTCCGACTGGAAGGCGCGCCCCTGCACATGGGGTCACCTCTGCCTGAAGTCGCCATCCCCCCCCGCCGTCACAAGTGCTCCTTTTGCAGACCCCCAGCCCTTGTCCTGCCCGTGCTTAGTGCTCGTTGGCAGACCCCCCAGCCCCGGTCGCCAGCGTCCCCGGCACCAGTGCTTGCACGGTTGACCGTGGCGGGAACACTCAGACACGCTGACTGGCTTCACTCCGAGTTCACGGCTCTGGCTTATCCTCCACGGTCATTGAGCCTCCCTCCCGTCCTGTAAGCTTCCCCTCCCCCCGTCTCTGGGAGGCCACCGCGGCTGCGGACAATGACACCTGACCCAGTTCTTTCTCAGCCCCTTCCACACCCCTTGGCCACTGTGTGGTTTCCGTGCCCTCTGTGCTGCCCCGAGGCCAGGAGCTCTGTCAGGGCAGGCGTGGGGTCCAGGTAGCCCAGAGAAGTTTGTTGAGTGACTAAATGACCAGGCTTTTCCTCCCACACCCCTCCGTGTTCGCCCCCACGACTGCTGGGCTGGATTCCTGCTCTCCTGTCCCCCACCCTGGGGGACAGCCCCCGTGCAGGATGGCGATCTTTACCCTCCTTGAGGCAGTGGGGGCCCGGATCCTGCTTGGGGAACCCACTCCAGCCGCTAGTCAGATGCGTCATGCAGAGGTGGTGCCTCCTCCAGAGACCTCGTGGCATGCGCCGTGTCATTACTGGTGCTGAACTGATTAGCACCTCTGATGAGGGAAAGAGATCAATTCTCATTTAGCTCTTGCAGATCTCTTGCTCACCCTGGCAGGGGGTCTCATCGTCTTAGCCCCCTGCGAGCTCCAGGACCACTGCTGATGGTCCCTGACCGCTGATGTAGTCCCCAGGCATTCGCTCACACACTGCACCACTCTGGACAGCGAGTCTGAAGGCTTCCGGGGAGGGGCGCGGGCTCCCGTCCAGTGCACGCCTTGGGGTCACCTAACTAGGCTCCTAAGGCTGGCGTCCTGAGACCCTCCTGCTTCTCTCTGGGGTCTGGTTCTGGAGGAAGGGGGTGGCGGTTCTGCCAGCTCAGCATTCACTTGTCCCACTCCCCCTGCCGGGAAGCCATCCAGGCCCCCTGCATGCTCCATGTGTCCATGGCCCCCACTCTGACTGCACTGACATGCGGTAGTGGGGTCCCGGGTCTGCTGTCCCAACTGGCCTGTGGTCTTGGAAGGGCAGGGGCTGAGCCCGGCTGGTGTGGGACATTTGCTGCCTGCAGTCAGAGTCCCCAGACCCCCGTTCCCTGCACTGTTTGGAGCCTGGTCTGAACTCTTCCGGGTTCTGGCCACCCCCCCGCCCCGCCCCGTGCCAGGGCCACAGTGTCTGCCTTGGGGCTCCACAGGCTGGGGAACTCAGCATCAGCAGTGTTCCCCAGCTGAGCCAGGTGCTGGCGGGCTCTGGAGGCAGCCAGGGAGGTGTGAGAGGGGCGGGAGCTCCCTGGGGCTGGTGGCTGGGCAGTGTCCCAGCTGGCAGAGGCCCGGATGACTCAGCTGCGAAGGGTTCAGTCTGTGGGGCTCAGAGGCTCCCAGGCCACTCGGGGGAACCGAGCCTGGGCAGGGTGAGGGAGGAGGCCGGGTTAGGCCGAGCCTTGCCATCTGGCCTCTGTGAGACCTCAGCTGGCCCCTCCCCACCTGGGCTGGCTCCCTCCTCCCTAGATAGACAGTGGTCTAGCCAGTGTCCCCTGGTGTCCTTTGGTCCAGTAACGGAATGATGGGCTCCTTGCGTCCATCTTAACCCCTGCTGGTCCAGGGCCTCAGGGAGTGAGGGTGGGCAGTAGGGGGTGCGGCTTGCGAGCCACGGCCCTCTGAGCACCAGCCGCAAGCAGAGATGAAGCTTCGGGAGCTGGCTGGGGTGTGGGCCCCGCAGTCCCAGCCCTCATGCCTCATGGGAGGGAGTTTGCTTGAGGGGGTCTGGCTGCACTCTGGGGCGGGGCTGAGTCAGGCATGTGCGTGGTGGTGATGGAACTCGCTGCCTCTTTGCGGAGAGGAGCAGGGTCAGGGAGGGCTGAGTCCCCTTGCTCCTCCTGGGTTAAAAGGGGGGCATTTTCCCTTTTGGTGTCACATTTTATGGCTGGGGGACTCCCACGGGGCTGTGTGCAGGGTTCCTGGCACTCCATGGTAGGGGCTCCCTGGCCTCATCTGGTCTCCGTCCCCCTGGCGGCATCCCAGGCTTCGGCTCTGAGTGCTGGGCTGGGCTGGGGGTGGGTGGGCTCAGCCAGGCGCCTGGGGCCGACAGATTTATGGTACTGTGTGGCCCAGGGCCAGTGGCTCTGCGTTCACCTCTGACCCCGTGTGATGGATGCTGGCCCGTGCCGCTGCCTGTTTCCGGGTGGAAGCTGCCAGTCGCTGGCCCTGCCCCGTGCCCTGCTTGGGGCAGGGCTGCAGGGTCGGCCCGTCCCTAAAATCCCCATACCCCCTTCATAGTCACGGCGCAAGGCCACAGCCCAGCCCCACAGACTTGGCCTGTCTAAAACCCAAGGGATTGTCTGGAAGTCATTTCGGCATATGGCTTGCTTGGTCGTTGCCAGTAATGTGGCTGCAGGCCCTCCTGATCTCGTCCCGGGGTCCCCTCGCCTTGGCCCTGTCCCTTCTCGAACCCTCCGCACTTTGAGCCCCAGCCTTGCTGCCCAAGCTTGCTGATCCAAGTGTCTTAGGCTCAGGCTCAGGGTAGCGGGAGGAGTAATGTGGTTCCTAGTGGGGTGGGCGTGTGTGGAGATGGGTCTGTGGCCCCCCGTGCTCTGGCTCTTCTCCAGCCCGTGCAGTGGGCCAGTGGGAGGCCTAGGGGTGCCTGGCAGTGGTGTGTCTGGGTACCGGATCCGGGATGATGTTGGGACCCGTCCTGCCTCATGTCTGTCTTCTCTGCTGGGTAAGTGGCAAGGAGGGCCGGCTGGTTTGTGCTGTGGGACGGGCTGCCCCTGTGGGGAGTGGGACCCCTCCTCTCTTGGGACGCCCCTGAGGCCTGGTGAGGAGAGGAGCCTCAGGGTGGACACCCGGGGTACCTGGCCTGTGGGGCTGTGCTTTGGACAGGGGAGCAGGGAGCTGGGCAGACGGGAGGGCTGATACCAGCAACCCGTCAGCAGGCCTCCGAGCAAAACATGCCGAAGCTACCACCCTACGTGGTGAGGGAGGGAAGAGCGGGCGCAGGGCTGTGAGTGACCTGCCTAAGGCCACTCACCATGGCTGCTTTCCCTCCAGTGTTTGTGCGCATAACTGAAGTGCTGTGGGCCTGGGAGGGAGGGCTCTGCAGAGGGGCGTCTAGGAGGGCCTCCTAGAGGAGGCGGCATTTGCTCTCGGTTAGAATTAGACCCACAGAGATGAGGTGAGGGTCCCCGGGGGGAGGGAACATTGAGAGCTCCAAGATGGGGGTGGCTGGAGCCTGGAGCCTGTCCTGGGGGGCGCCAGGTAGAGCACGGAGGGGGAACCAGGATGGGGTCAAGGGTCAGGAGGTGTGGTGGAGGGGAGTCACACTCCAGCCCTGGAGCAGAGGTTGGGGCCTGGTGTGTCCTGGGAGGTCCTGTGATTCAACAGCTGCAGCCAGGGCCTCTCCAGGCACCTCACTGGAGGCACCTGTTGGTTGGGTGTACATCTGGGCTGAGGCCAGCAGGAGAAGGTGGGTTACTGGGCCCAGCTGAGGGGCGGGGGCTCCATTCCACGTCTGTACCGGCCCTGGGCTCGCGGGGCCACCCACCCAGGTCGGTGTCCGGCCTCCCTGGGGTTCCGAGCCCTCCTGAGGGGCACCGGGGAGCCCTGGCCATGCAGGGTACTGCGTGGGCCTCACCCTGGTGGTGAGAATCTGCCGTGCCCCTTGCTCAGATGAGGGAGAGGTGGTCCCTGGGGGCTGCAGCCACACCCACGGAGTCAGCCCGAAAGCCCCGTCTGGGCGAGCTCCGGGCTCCCCTGAAGTGTGTGGAGTGCCTCCGCCCGGGATGCCAGCCTCTCTGCCCCCTGCCCCCGCCGAGGCCATCCCGCTGGACTGGTCTCCAGCCGCCAGGATCCCCACCGCCCTGCGTGGCAGCGTGGCGTCGGGTGGAGGACAGGGGAGGCCATTGAAGGGAGGGGGTCTCAATGAACTAGTGTGTGCCCTGAGCTGCCCAGCTGGCTGGTGCCTGGCACGGGGCCTTGGGGACAGGAGCCAGTCTGTGCTGGGTGGGCCGGGCTGCAGCCCCCGCTCTCCCCACCCCGGCCTCTGAGAGAAGAGGGGAGTCAGTGTTGGCTCTGGGGCCTTCAGAACTGCAGACCGGTGGGCCCGGAGTGGCCTCCAGGGTTCTGGCTGGCAGATGGGGGAGGGTCTGGTTCGGAGGTCCCTAGGGGACCTGGGTGGGCAGGGCCTCTGGCTGACAGTTGGGCCTGAGGTGAGGTGCCTGGCTGGTGGGAGGGGCTGGGGTGGCCCAGGTGTGGCTGGCTGGCCGACTGAACCCCCGCCACCCCCCCTCCGGGTTCACCAGGCTGCACGCGACATTGGAATGTCCTCGCCAACAGAGCCGCGAGAGAGCAGCGCCTGGCCCAGCAGCTGGGGTCCCTTCCTGGACCTGCTGTCAGCTCCGGAAGCGGTGGCCGCACAGGGTCACGGTCCTGGGCGCTTTGTTTGTGGAGGGAAGGGAGGAGGAGGTAGAGGGGTTATGGCCAGGGAGGACCCCGCGCTCCATGTGGACAGTGTGGCGGGCCGGGGAGGGGCACCCCCAGGCCTCAGGGCGCTCTTCCAGGCATGGCTTCTGGGTCTGTTTGTCCTCCTAGAGGCCCTGCCAGTGAACCTCTTTCTAAAGACAGGGTGACGGGCTCAGGGAGGGTCATCTCGCAGCTCTGGGGTCTGGGAGTTTCTCCCAACTGGGGAGCAGAGCCCCTTCCTTCCTCCCGTGTTGGCCTCAGCTTGAGGATCTGGTCAGCTCCCGTCCCGCCCTGTGGGTGGGCTCGGCTGGCCCTGGGCTGGGAGAAGCCTCTCCCGGCAGGACGATGGGGCAGTTCGGCCCTGAGAAGTCAATCTGGGCCTCCGATGCAGGAGAAAATGGAAGGATTACTTAAAGCAACTTGGAGACCCCAGAAAGGAGATGAAAAATGGCAAGTCATTATTTTTAAGTGGGGAGAGGCTCCCTAAAACCCCAGTGGCATGATGGGTAGGTGGTATGCAGTGCTAAATTGAATCAAATTAAGAAAAATGTTTTCCAAATGCAAGTAAAATATCTGTTTAATTAGACTGTAGAGAGGAAATGAAAAGTAATATTTTGCAGTGGGGTAATCACTGTCTTTCTGAAGGTGCTGGGCTCCAGAGAGGGGGTGGGTGATAAGTAGCCTGGCGGCTGGGGGCTTTTGGGGGTCAACATTCCAGAAATTGGGTCAACGACCCCTCTGGGGCTTGGGTCTGTGGACCCTGGGAGCTGCCCGGAGGCTCCCGTGGCTGGGAGAGGAGAAGGGCCGGCTGCCCCTCGCAGCCTTCCCAGCCTCCATGTACAGCAGTCTTGGGGCTGTTGGCTTGTGATGTGAAGGCTGAAGGCCACCGTGCTCCTGGAGGGGAGAGGGGGGTGGGGCTGCAGGGGCTGCCCAGCTTTTGTCTCTGTGAAAGCCTCCCAGGGGTCACAGGTGTGGTGGAAGGTGCCAGCCCCCCTCCTTGGAGTCCTGAACACTGGGCCAGGGTGCTGGGGGCGGTGGAGCTTGCTGTTTGCCAAGCTGGTCCAGCAGACTGGGGAGGCCTGGGGTCCCTCCAGTGTGGGGCGTGTGGTTCCAGGTGAGGAGCGTGCAGTGAGTGTCCCGTGCTGCTCAGTGGGCTTGCTTTGGCCTGAGCAGCAAGCGTGCCCCGCCCTGCCCTGCTCCGTGCTGGCCCAGCCTAGTGCTTGCCTGGCCTGACAGAGGGGCTCAGCCCCACGGGGTCTCCGTGTGGTCACCCAGGGCAGGTCCTTCTGTCTCGTGTGTGTGACACGAGGCAGAGGTTGCAGAGATGCCCCGTGTCCCTGCCGTGCCAAAAGCCCTCTGAGCCCCCTGCAGTGATGGGGAGGCCCCCTTGGCTGCCAGTGCTGGGAAGGGGTGGGGGGCACTGGGGTGGGCTTTGGCCCTGGGATGGGCCCAGGTGTGTCTGGGCTGGGCCTCCTGGGAGCTCATAACGCAGGAATTGGGTTTGGTGTGCTCCCCCCCCCCGCCCCGCCCCGCCCCAAGCCCTTCACCGGAGCAGACCTCCGTGGTTCCCTCCTGGGGCTTTGATGCCCAGAGCCTGAGGCCTTGGTGGGGCTGGGGCCTCCCTGACAGCTGCCATCTGGATTCCTGATGACACAGCTGGGAGGGGGGTTTGCTCTGGCT
The DNA here is from genome assembly GCF_037043125.1 of Eumetopias jubatus. Lineage (NCBI taxonomy): Eukaryota > Metazoa > Chordata > Mammalia > Carnivora > Otariidae > Eumetopias > Eumetopias jubatus. The sequence continues at coordinate 1,888,502 of NW_028274813.1, read as the reverse complement.
TCCTGTCGCCTTGCCTGCAGCCCCCCTGCGCCCGGCCAGTGTGGTGGTGGGGTCTGGTGCAGGCTCAGGTCAGTGAGCACCCCCACCCCCTGCTCTGCCTTTCCTTCCTGCCTCCTCTGTGCCAGCCATGCAGGGGGTGCCCCGGGGCTCCCCCAGAGGCCCGAGCTCCCCAGGCCAGGCCGAGGCACTGGAACAATGGGTAGCTGGGCCTGGGGGGGCCGGGGGGGCTGGGTGGGGCCGGGCGCCCTTTCAAGTCGGCTAATGGCATCAGCAGGCCGCACTTCCTTCCTCTCGCAAGGTCCACCATTAGCAGCCTCCTGCTGAGTGGAAAAAACGGAGTAATCCGAGCCGGGCCCTGGAAAACAGGTCAGGAGTGACAAGTGACCGGGCTGGGCCCTGTGTGAGCCTGGCCTGTGGCTGGGGGACCGGCGTCGGGGTTCCATCTGTGGCCCTGCCTGCCAGCCCTGGTGGGCGCTCCTGTAGAGTTTCCATGGGTCTCCCCCTACCCTGCGCCCAGCCTCCTGCTGGGGTGTCCACTAATCGGGACCAGACATTCTGGCGCTTCAGACGCTCTGGAGCCCACCAGCCCTCGCCCGAGAAAACCCAGGCCCTCCGGAGGGGCCTGCAAGTCGGGCAGCTGGTGTGCCTGGCCTGGCCAGAGGCCACCCTTTCATGGGCGCTGACCTACCTGGGGTATGTGGGGACGGCAGTGGTCTGTGGCTGAGGCCGAGCGGGGCTTCCGTGGAGCACGGATGGGGGAGCAGAGCCGGCATCCCCTCCCAGCGAGGCCACCCTGCCACAGCTGGTCCCGAGCATCTGTGTGCAGGCTCGGGCTGGCCAAGGTCAGGCTCGGGGAGCCTGGCTGGAGTGAATGAGATGCACCTGGTGGGATGGTGGCCTCAGCTTCCTCTTCTGAGTGATGGGTGTATCAGGGGAGGCCATAGTCCTTTTGGGGCCAGCAGGGCAGCTGGACTGGAGTCAGGTCTTGCTGTGTGGACAGTAGGGAATGGCCTGGGGCCAGGAAGGGAAAAGGCTCCAGCTCGGGGAGTTGGAGCAGGTCTCTGCTGGCGTGGGGGGGGGGGGCAGCTGGAGGCCCAGCCGAGCTGCCCAGCTGGCCCCGGTGAAGACATGGGCCTGCATATGGGGTTGGTTCTGTGGAGAGCCCTGGGAAAGTCCTGGGCGGTCATGGCCACAGCTGGGCTGGGCCAGTGCTTGGTTGAGGGGTTGCCCTGGCCAGGCACCTGTGGCTGGGCCTTGCCTCTCAGGGGAGGGGAGGATGCGGAGGGTCTAGCCCTGGCTTAGACCCTGACTGGTCCCCACAGGGCTGCCCCAGGGAGGCACCAAGGCAGAGCCCGGTGGGGCGGTCGAGGGACAGGGTGTGGGCCCAGGGAATAGGAGTCTTGATAACGTCTTTGCAGTAAGGTTCCCTCTGAGGATTGCCTCTCTCCTCCTCCTTCTTCCAGACGTGTCACCTCTTCCAGGAAGCCCTCCCTGACCTCCAGGCCCTGGGCTGAGCTGGCTTTTGTCCTTAGCCCTTTCTGGGCACCAGGCTCACAGTTAGGGAGATCCATGTGTCCCCCTCATGCAGCGCACAGCTTGGCAGCCACCAAGCCCCACAGACGCTGGGAACTAAGCCCGTGCGGGCGGTCGAGTGGGGTGGGCATCTGGCACTTGTGTGTCCGTCCTGAGGCGAACCTGGGCCTGCCCGGCTCACCCTTCCCAGTGTCACTGTGCGGCCTGATGTCCGCGGGCACGGGTGAGCGCGGGGCCGCAGTTCATTTTTTTTTTTTTTAAAGATTTTATTTATTTATTTGAGAGAGAGAATGAGAGGAGGGAGGGTCAGAGGGAGAAGCAGACTCCCGGCTGAGCAGGGAGCCCGATGCGGGACTCGATCCCGGGACTCCAGGATCATGACCTGAGCCGAAGGCAGTCGCCCAACCAACTGAGCCACCCAGGCGCCCATGGGCCGCAGTTCACTGTCCCGCAGATCCTGGCTTCCCAAAGCAGGGTGAGGGTGTCCAGCCCTCCCGCCCCACCTCCAGTGGGGTCGAGCTGGGGGTCCCCTCATGGCTCTGGACTGATGTTGCTTTTGCCGGGGGCCCCGGGGGTGCTGACTGCATGCAGCCAGGCCGTGGAAGGGCCCTGGGCCGGGCTGGGAGAGGGGGTCTGGCCCTGCTTCTGCGAGCCTCCCGGCGGCTTCTCAACCACCTGGCCTGGGCTGCTTGCGGCCGGTTGTTGGCGGGGCGTGCCGATGCCTCGTTCGCCGCGAGTGAGCTCGGTAATGAGGACGGGAGGAGGCAGGTAGTTGTCGGGGGCGCCCTGGGCCTCACTATTAAGCTCCGATAATTATTTTCCTGCCGGGCTCATGCTGACAAAACTGTTTGGGGCTTATTAATCAGTTATGGATGATGCGGCGGCCACAACATGAGCTGGGCTGGCGCTGCGGGGGGTGAGGCACGAGGGGCTGGGTCCTGGTGCCCTGGCACTGACCACCTTTGTCCCTTGCCCCCCCACCCAGGACCCTTGCCTCTCTGCTCTACTTCTCGACCAGCTGCCGGCCGCTGGGGCCCCACCTGCCTGCCGCCCCGAGGCCGAGCCCCGCTGTGACGTCTGCACGACACACCTGAACCAGCTGACGCGGGAGGCCCTGCGGCTGCTACAGGCTCCCGCCAGCCGCGAGGACCCCGACGCCCCTCCCGGAGACCCTGGCCTTGTGCCCCCGAGCCCCGGCGCCGGGAGCAGCCCGCGGGAGGCACCCGTGCCTGCTGGCCCGCCGGGCAGGCAGCCGGGCCGGGTGGGGCCGGACAAGAGGAAGGGGCTGGCCTGGCCGTCTGGGCCCAGTGTGCAGGTGTCGGTGGCACCAGCTGGCCTGGGCGGAGCCCTGAGCACCGTCACCATCCAGGCCCAGCAGTGCCTGGAGGGCATGTGGAGTGTCTCGAGGGTCAACAGCTTCCTGCCGCCATCCTGCCTGGTGAGTCTGCTGGGCGGGGTGGGCTGCTGGCCTCCTGGGACCACCAGGCAGGGCAGTGGGCAGCTGGGTCAGACCTGGGTTCCCTCCTGGGGGTCCCTGTCCACATCTCAGCATGGCCCATGCTGTGCAGGCTCAGTGCCCCCCCCCCCCGCCCCCGTATCAAGGGGCTGTGCACACGGGAGGAGGCCCCGTCAAGTCCACCAGCAGAGTCACGGTGGGCAGGGTCCTCCCGCGTCCCTGGGGGGCATCTGTCACATGGCACCCGCGTGTGTGGTCGGGGAGGGAGTTGGCCACTCCTGCTTCTGAGAGCACGTGTGGTGCTGCGGGCTGACGGGAGGGCTCCCGGGGCAGGATCAGACCCTCCTTCTCAGGGTGAGTGACACATCTCCTTGTGAGGAGGGGTCCCCAGCGGCCCCGCCCCTCCAGGCTCTCCTGCCATGCTAGGCCCCCCCCCCCCCCCCGCCAGGCTGTGGCCCAGCTGACAGAGCTTGGAGTGTAGGGTGAGGCCTGCAGGGGTTGGAGGCGGTCTCTGTCCACTCCCGTGGCCTCTTAGGAGATGCCTCTTTTCAGTTGGCGGCAGAGTGCCCCCCACAAAGGCTCTCCTCCTCAGGTGCACCAGATTGTCGCCCACACCAGGGGGCACAGCCTCCGTGGAACCAGCTCTGGGCACCAGTGGGCACTGTGGGTGCCGTGGACTTGGGCCAGGTGTCCTCTGGCAGAGCGCTGGGCCGGTGTCACCCCTGTAGGTTGGGATGAAGCCAGCCTTGCAGGGCGGAGCTGAGGCCAGCCGCGTTCCCGCTAGCCACAGAGCTTGGCTGCTGGTGGTCTCTCCCAGTGTCTGCTGTGCCCCCAGTTCTCCATCGAGCGGAAAGTATACTAGGATAGGAGTTGGGAGGGGGGGTTGTTGGATTAGGGGTCTCATAGGACACTGGAGGGAGTTGGTTTGGGTTTGGGCAGTACATGAGGTTAACTGTCCTGGGAAGTCCTTTCCCCAGAAAGCACCTGGCTGCTCTGCCCGAGCCTCAGGGGATGCCTTCTCCCAGGGGTCTGTGCCCTCAGATGTGCCCACCTATTTAGTTGAGGACTGAGACTGACAGACAGCCCAGCATAGGGGCTCATCAGGCAAACAAGTAGGAAGGACCTTCTAAGCAGAAGGAACCCTCTGTGTGGAGGCCCTGTGTGAAGCCTGAGGCCTGCCTGGAGGTGTGAAGTGTGAGGCTTCCCTGGAGGTGTGAAACGTAAGGCTTCCCTGGAGGTGTGAAGCATCCAGGCCTCCCTGGAGGTGTGAAGCATGAGGTCTCCCTGGAGATGTGAAGTACGGAGGCCTCGTTGGAGGTGTGAAGCATGAGGTCTCCCTGGAGATATGAAACATCCAGGCCTCCCTGGAGGTGTGAAGCATGAGGCCTCTCTGGAGGTGTGAAGCATGAGGCCTTCCTGGAGGTGTGAAGCATGAGGTCTCCCTGGAGATATGAGCATCCAGGCCTCCCTGGAGGTGTGAAGCATGAGGCCTCCCTGGAGGTGTGAAGCATGAGGCCTCCCTGGAGGTGTGAAGCATGAGGCTTCCCTGGAGGTGTGAAGCACAGAGGCCTTCCTGGAGGTATGAAGCATGAGGCCTCCCTGGAGATATGAGGCATCCAGGCCTCCCTGGAGGTGTGAAGCATGAGGCTTCCCTGGAGGTGTGAAGCATGAGGCCTCCCTGGAGGTGTGAAGCATGAGGTCTCCCTGGAGGTGTGAAGCATGAGGCTTCCCTTGAGGTGTGAAGCACAGAGGCCTTCCAGGAGGTGTGAAGCATGAGGTCTCCCTGGAGGTGTGAAGCATCCAGGCCTCCCTGGAAGTGTGAAGTATGAGGCCTCCTTGGAGGCGTGAAGCATGAGGCTTCCTTGGAGGTGTGAAGCATCCAGGCCTCCCTGGAGGTGTGAAGCTTGAGGTCTCCCTGGAGGTGTGAGACCTTGTCAGGAGATAGGGCTGGGGTTGGGGTAGCAGAGGAGGGGGAAGAGGGGTCAGGGGCCCAGGCCAGGCTGTGTTGGTGTGTGCGGATATGTGGAGAAGTGTCCCCGTTGCCGCCTGCGTCACCCACCCCCATGGAGCTGGGGCAGAGGTCAGTGGATGACTATGAAAGCTAGTTTTGCTTGGTCCGTTCTCCAGTCATTGCAGAGCTGGCTGCACAATCTTCCCCAGTGAGTGTCTCTGAAATAGGGCAGTGGGTAGACCTTCCCTGTGGGCTCTGTGCTCCGTGGGGCCATGGGGGATGGAGGCCCAGGGAGGGTCCTTAGCTGCTGGGGCAAGGTCGCATACAATCCTAAAGCAGGACAGACCCCTGCCCTGTCCCCACCCCTCAGCTCGTTGGCCCCTCTGAGTTCAGTGAGGTCATGCTGATTGGTATTCCTACCTCTGGCATGGTCTTTGAAGAGATCCTGAGCTGGACCCTGTGACCCATTGCTGGGGCTGGTCCTCCAGAGGGCACTTTGTCCTTAGGGCCTCCCTGGCCCTTGGCAGCTTGGGGATGGGGTGCACAGGGGCTCAGGGAAGAACTTGGGGTCTTGTACTAGCTTCCCGTTGGTGTGAAGATGCCCTCTGGGTGTGGTCTTGCTGCTTCTCACTCCTCTATTATTAAATCCTGGGGTGAAACCAAGAAGAGGGAGGCCAGCTCCCACCATGCATGTAGGGGACCTCCTGGCCTGAGAGCTGGGCTTCCCGGGAGGAATGTGCTGGGGGGCAGCACTGAGTTGGGGAGGCAGCTCAGGAGAGCTGGGTGGCTTCCTGGAGAAAGTGGCATTGAGCTGGGCCCAGAGGGATGCGTCAGAGATGGTGGGCCCAGCACCATGGTGTGGTGGGAAGTGTGGGGGCCACCGGCAATAGCAGGGGGCTCCTTAGCTGGGGAGGGAGCTGAATGCATGTCTTGCTGGGGCCTGGAGGGCCGGGCAGAGAGGGCGGTCGGCCTTTGCTCTGAGAGTGCCCAGGAGGTAGAAGATGGACAGGAGCTGACAGTGGGAGCGAGTGGGGTCGGTGCAGCCGGCGTTGGGAGGCTTTATGCCTCTGTGGGCCCCGGGGGGGTATTGCTGGCCTCTTGCCGGGCAGCCCCACCTGCAGCCAGCGCATTGTAAAACGTGGGCATTTAAGGCTCTCTCTCTGTTTTATGTGCACATTGATTGCGTTCGGGGTGGGTGGGAATGGATTTATAATTAGACAACAGTCTTGGAGATCAATGGGGAGATTATTAGAAGCATAAATAGAACTTTAGGATTCAGATGAGGTAATTTCCTCAGAACCAGGGCATCGATTGCTAGAAGTGGCTCTGGAATGTTAAACTATCAGGAGGAAGTGCCTCTGGAGGTCGGGCTGTGAGTCTGCACAACAGGCCCTCCACGGCCCTGGGGCATGACTCTTTTGTGGAGCCCTCTGGCCGGGAGGGCCGGGCTGCTGTCCTCTGTTCTAGTGCATGGAGAGGAGGCAGATTGTGCCAGGGGTGGTCTTTGGAGGACCCCGGGCTCTGAGGGCTGGAACATTCTGGGTGCTGTGGCTGTGAGCCTGCCCCATGGTCCTGCAGGGGGTCAAGTCATGGGCCTGGCCATCTGGGGAGCTAGCCACGGCTGTAATCAAAACTGAAGCCCACCTCCCTCGTCTGGGAGCACCGAGCTCGGCCCTTTCTGGCTCCTTCCACATCCCCAGTGTCCAGTGATGCTTCCTGGTTATGGGGCCCCCCTGGTGGTGGACAGTCTGACGTTGGGTAGAGGCAGCTCTGCCACTGTAGAGGACGGAGGTGCGTGCGGGAGCCAGGCTCTGGCCTGTCGCTGCCCTGGCTGTGGTGATGGCCGTGGGCCCCCCAGCTCCTCTGCCCTGGCCTGCTTCCCTGGGTCAGGCTGTGAACTGCAGCCTGCCCCCCCCCCCCCCCAATGCTGACAGATGTTCACAGGACACCTGCACTCATCTCACAGCCAGAGACCATGAGAGTGCACGGTCGGCTGGGAGGCGCACCGGCTGGGGCAGCTGGGGGGGCTCAATTGTCCATGGTGCTGCTGCCAGGCCAGCAGAGTCTGTGTAAACCTTCCCGTGTCCTGCAGACACGTTCTGCCTGGGGCCCAGGGCTCAGAGTCCAGGGAGAACCCAGAGCCAGGGGCTCCTGATGGGTCATGGGGGCTGGGACAGTGGAGGCCCTGCCTGGATAGGGAGGATGGAGGGCTTCCTGGAGGAGGTGCTGCACACTTCTTTGATGTACAGAACAGGAGGTGAGGTCATTTTGGTGGAGGCCTGGGAGCAGGTTGTGTGGTACCAGCTTGGGAGTATCGCTGCCCCCTGTACCAGCCTGCTTGCCTGCCCCTGGCCCTGGGATCCCCGGTGGGGCCTCTGGTGGGTGACCACCCATCCTCAGGGATGTGGCTGGGCTGGCAGGGGGTAGAGGGTTCTGGCCTGTCTCTCTGACCGGGCCCATTCCTGGCGCCCTCTCTGGGCCTCAGTTTACCCGCCCATGGAATGGACGTTGGACCAGACGGCCCCCTCCTCCATGTGGTGCTGCAGTGAGGCTGCTTCTGTGACCAGGGCTGGGGGCTGGGGGGTGGGACAGGGCACTTGTAAGGGTCAGGATGTCCCTAGCCTGAGGCCCCCTCTGGGTGACCAGGCGGAGCTTCGAGGGGCAGGTGGGTCTGCCCCCTGAACCTCTGGTTCCGGGCACATGCCCTGTGAGCCGCCCGTGCCCCGCGCTGGGTCCAGACTGTCTAAACGATTCGGTCCTGGCTGTCCCTAGCCTCCCGCCCCCTCGGCTGTCCCCCCCCCCCCGCCCCGTGGCTCGAAGTGACCCCCAGGGAGCTGCTCACCCTCTCCTTCACGTGCCAGACCTGGATGGGTGTTGGAGCTCAGGCCCGGAGCGTGCCTGAGAAGGGTTGGCCTGGCGTTTCCCAAACTGTGCTCCACGGAACCCCCTCCCCCCCCCCGCCCCCCTGCCCGGTGGCGCTGGCTGGTGTTGGGCACCTCCGCCGGGGCCCGGGACGCTGTGGCCGGCCTCACGCTCTCCTGTCTTCATGCTTCTCCTTCGCTGCTGCGCTGGCGTTTGGCCGCCCGCCCGCCCCGCCCCTCCACCCCCTTTCTTCTGCCCTCCTGTTGTGGTCGTCTCTCCCGCCGCCCTCCCTCCCGCCCCCTCCGGCTTCTTGTGGCATGCCCGGGTTCTGCTTCTGGCAGGAATCGGCAGTGGCCGTCCCGATGGCCGGAGCCGTGTCTCGGCAGCTCGTGGGATGGTGGAGCCGAGGCGCGTGCGGGACTCCTGAGACAGGTCAGTGCGGGCGGCCTGCACCCTCGCCGGGTGGTGCCAGAACGTTCTGGCTGGAGGCGGACAGGCTGCATGTGACGGTGGGCTGGCCCGGGCTCTGTGGGAGTGGACGGAGGGGCCCTGGAGGGCCGTGGTGCGGTGGCTCTGCCCCCGCTGTGACCCCACCCCTGCTTTGGTCCCCTGCTGTCCAGGATGCCTCACTGAACGGAGTGACCAGGCCTGGCCCGGGCTGCTGGGCCTGGGCCCCACGGCAGAGCTGCCCCGGGGGCTGGATGCCAAAGAATTCATGTTTGAGGCCACGGAGGATTATGTATCATGTGCGTGTGAGGCAGGAATGGGAGGACAGGCAGATGTCCACCCATCAGGGAGTCCTTAGGGCTGGCTGCCCCGTGTTACTCACGCATTTGCCCTGAGCTTCCGCAGCCTCCTGGAGGTGAAGCAGCTTTGGGTTCTTGTTGGCTAGGTCTAGGCCTGGCTGACCCTCCTTCTGGAATGTTCCCTGTGAGCTGGTGCCCCCTCCGTTCCAGCAGCCCCATTTCCCTCAGGCCTAGGGGTGGCCTCCCAGCCGTGGGCTGGGTCTGTCCTGTGTCTGTGTCCCTGCCAGGCTCTGTGCCCCTGGAAGACAAATTTATGGAGCACCTGCAATGTGCCAGGCAGGGTGTTAGCACAAGGATGTGGAGGAGACCAGGTATGCGTGATAGGACATGAAAGGTGCTCATGAAAGCTGGTGGAATCGGAAACTATGATGCTGAGCACGGCCCTATTACTCCTGGGGGTGGGGCGCAGGAAGCATTGGACAGACTGAGGGAAGCTGAGGAGGGGTCAGCGGGCCAGGGAGGCCAGGACCGGGCACCTGGGCAGGGACAGGGAGTGGCCTGGAGAAGGAGAGGGCTGGCTGGGCTGCGTTCTGAGGGATGCGTAGGAGTTCCTGCCCTCTGGGCAGAGGCAGGGCAGGTGCAGGGTGAGGTGGGTAAGGGCCTGAGCTGTTTCAGGTTCACCCTTCTCTGCTACTGACCTGTCCTCGAAGCCCTGGGGGAGTGGCTGGGGCTCTGGGGGCCAGGGCAGGGGTGGTGTGTGGCTCCCATCTAGCTTAAAGAGTGGGGCTCTCTGTGACCTTCCTTTGCAGACATGGTTTTACTGTGTCCCAAGAGGGGTTTGGAAGCTGGTGCTGACCATGGGCTGGGCAGAGTGAGACCCTCCGCCATGGTGGGGGGTGGTGCTGCCCCAAGGTGGCAGGACCTGCTTCAGAACGTTCCTCTGGGGCGTGTGGTGGCTTGTCCTGCTGCCACCCTGGCCTCTGGCTGTGTCACTTGGGAGATCCCGAGGACATTGGGCCCTCCAGAATGTGACTGCTGCCCGGGCTCCTCACCCTCAGGGTCACTGGGCAGGCCCACGTCCTGTCAGCATGGGGATGCCCGTCCTCCCCGGCTAGGCCAGAGGATGCCTAAGGCAGTGCTCCGGGGAGCCCTGGAGGCTGGGGACAGGGGGCCCTTGGGGCAGCGGATGGGGCTGGGGGTGGCCAGGCTGAGGCAGGCTGCTTCCTTCCCCCGCTCTGCCGGGGGCCAGGTCTGGCCTGGGGGTCCAGGGCCCGACAAGTGCACATAAACATAATATATGGTGGCCGGATCTCAAGTTTGCTGGCGCCGACTTAGGGATCATTCAATTACATTTGTGCTTCATTACGGGGCTGTCTCCCTTTCTAGAATTTATTTTAGCTAATTAGTTGGAAATGCCAGAGTAGTATTTCAGATGACGGGAACATCATACATTATCATACACAGGGCAATTAGTACTTGTGACAAATATTTATTGTGGTTTTTTCTTGGCTCGTGCCTCTGGGTGCTCCCAGGTGGATGACCCGGGGTGAGGGGTGTGGGGATCCCTGTCCCTCTGTCTTGACTGCTGTGCTCACAACATTTCTGGAACTTGATGTGGGAGAGGCTAGAAAGTCTGGTCCCTGGGTGGGCACATGTGTCCACATCTGCTCCGTGGGCTCTGTTGGGCTGGCAGGTCCCATGAGTGCGGGGCCCCGGGGAGCATGCTGGGGCTCTGGGGCGCGCAGCTCGGCCTCCCCAGCACGTGTGTGTCCCTCACGCAGCCTCCCTCCTTCCCACCAGGCTGAAGCCGCGGTGGCTGCCGTGGCGGTGGCAGACACGGTCCGGGATGGCACCCCCACCTTAGGCTCTGACGGCGTGTCGAAGTTGTGGGGCCGCAGCGGGGCCTGCACAACAGCGTTGGTCAGCCCGGCCCCGGGCGCCCCGGCGGTGGGCTCCACGGGCCCGTCAGCGGCAGCCTCCTTCTTCATTAGGTAAGTCCTCCGTGGCCTCTCGGCGGGGCCTGGGTCTGGCTCGGGACCCCCCTCAGACAAGCACTGCTGGGGGGGGACCTCGGCTGCTGGCCCCTGGGGCCCGCGGGCCTTCCCAGCCAGAACGGCAGCCTGGGCGGACCGGGGGTGGGGGAGCGTGCTGCCACCGGGCACCACATTGGCAGCCACGGGCATCGGAGGCCTCTCGGCCTGGGGGTGGACGCAGCCACGGACAGGGTTTGAACGGAGTCTCTGCCCCTTCTGAGCTGTGTAACTGCAGACAAGTCACACAAGCCGTCTGTGCCTCAGTTTACTCTCCTGTCAGATGGTGCTTTCCTCAGAGTTGCAGCGAGGTGATCTCCGTGGCGGCCCCACCTGAGGAGGCTCAGCCCTGCACGTCCTGGGGCGTGGGCTGGGCCCGTGTGGGCTGGGGTTCTGGATAGCAGGCTGCCACAGGCTTGGGGGCAGCGGGGGTGGATGGGGCTTGAGGGAGGGTCCTGGGGTGAAGGAGGACGTTGGGGTGAGCTAGGGAGGGTGTCCTGGAGGGCAGAGTCCCTCGGGGGAGGGGGTGGCTGCGGGCACATTTACTGTTGCTAGAGCCCTGGAGCTCGCGCGGTCCTGTCCCAGCCGGAGCTCCGGTGCGTGGATGGGACTGGAGCCCTGGGTTTGGTCCCTCCAGGTCCTCAGGTCCTGGGGATGTGGGCTGGTGTAGCCCAGGCCCGGCAGGTGCGGGGGTGGGAAGTGGTGTGGGAGCAGGGGTTCCTCCCCCTTGCCCCCTGCTGCTGCCCCTGGGGAGCTGTGCTTTGGCTTCACCCCTCCCGGCAGGGCGCTCAGGTTCTGCACACAGGAGGCCGAGCCTTCATCCTGCGCGGAGGACTGTGGATTACGGGTTATAATGGTGGTAATGAACGGTAATGGCAGGCCCAGCCGCGGGTCACTGTCCCATTAGCAGCCCTGGCGGGCACTGATAAGCTCATCCATGAATCATGCGCTGGCGGCTGGAGCCGGGCGCCTTATCAGCAGGGGCTGCGGGTTTGCCTGGGGAGTGAGTGGTGGTGCGTGTGACGGGCTGGGGAGCACTCTGGCTGTGGGGCAGGTGGGGGGCCTGCCCCGCGGCTCAGGAGTCCCTGTGCAGGGCACGAGAGGGGCAATGTGGGGCAGTGGGGGAGGTCCCTTCCGGGTTCGCCCTGTCTCTAGGGCTGTCCGTGGTGGCGGTGCTCGGTCAGGCCATGCTTGCGGGAGGAACTTCAGCCTCTGGAAAGGAAGAGTGGCTCCAGTGGTCCCTGGTTGTGGGGGCCACACTGGCTCATTAGTAACCCTGTGGCCCGCAGAGCAGGTGCCGGCTGCCTTTTGTCTCCATTGGAGCCAGGCTGCTGCTGACCTTGGGAAGTTACCATAGAAACAAGTGCTGGGGACAGCGGGAGGCAAGTTTTCCGATGGGGCGGGAGGCGGGGAGCGCTGCCTGCTTCCATTACTTCCAGCCTGTTGGATGGCCCTGAATTGCAGCAGCTTCTAGAAGAGTCATGGGCCAAGCTGGGGCGGGGGGGGCGTCTGGTGGGGAATGCCATCTAGAGCTTGTGCTTGACTCAGGTCAGAGCCCGTCTGCTCGCTGGGGCTGTAGGACCCCTAACCCCTGGGTGGGACGGGAGTGCTCGTGTGGGTGCGGTGGGGGAGGCTGTGGCTCAGAGAGAGAAGGGGCTTGTCTAGGGTCCCTGAGAGGTCCCGCCCTGGGGGGCCTCAGGCATGCGTGGGGTATGTGTTCTGTGCTCCCACCTGAGCCCAGCCCATGCCCTGCCCCTTGGCTCGCTGGCTGGGATTCTGTGGAGACAGCTTTGATGGCAGTGCGCCATCGGAAGGGACAGAGCAGAGTGCTGTCCATGCTGTTGAGGGCCTTGGAGGTGGAGCTGGAGTGCTGAGTCTGGCCTTTGCCGAATGGAGGCAGAATGGGGGAGAGGTTGGGCGTGTGGGTTCTCCTTTGTTCCTGGAGCACTGCCCGCGGGCTGGCCCTAGCCTCAGGCCGTCCCACTACCTCTGAGCTACTCACCCCGATGTGGGGAAACCAAGGTGGAACGTGGTTGCATGGGGACCAGGTGCCCAGGGCCTCATTACTGCTTATGGACCATAGAGCGCCCCTCAGCTGGGCCCTGCTGGGCCCTTCAGGCTTGGCGGCCATGGCCTTGGCTGAGAGCTCAGTAGGCCGACCTGACCTGAGTTCTGAAAGGGCTGGGCTACATGGCGCGGGCGACCATAATTACGTTTTTTCTGGAGGCTTTTGTGACCTTGACTCCCCTTTCCTGAGCCTCCCACTCCCACCTCCCCTCGCCCCTCCTCCAAGGTGTCTCCATTAGTGGGCTCTCGGGCCTTTCTGGGGGTCACCTCCCAAATTCCTGAATGTAGATGGATGCTTTGGAAGAATGGCTGGGGTCTCCTGGACAGGGGCTGGGAGGGCGAGGGGTGCGTTTCCTTCGGGAGCCAGGACGTCCCGCTACACTCAGCTGCCCCCCCCACCCCCATTGCAGCCGCCGTGGAGCCCCCTCCCTGGTGTCTGCCTGGACGCCTAGCCCACGGAATGTCAGGCCCGGCACCCAGCAGAGGTCCCGAACCCTAGGGGCTGCTGCCCGGGGGCACCCAGAGCAGGGGCGCTCTGCGGGGAGTGCCTCTTACCTCCAAGCTGGGGCGGAGGAAGCCTCACAGTCTCCGGGTGAGGGTCCCAGGGGACACGAAAATCTCCCGCCATGGTAGTAGGTGTCAGAGCTCTGGCTGTGGGGACCTTGGTCCCTTGTGTCAGCGGCCTAGGGCCCTCTTGGCAGCCCTGCACCTCTGGGCCCCCCGTGGGCAGATCTGGGGGCTCCCGGGGCCTGTGGGTGGCAGTTCCCTGTGGGCTGGATGCAGGGTGGGTGGGGCGTGGCCGGGGCCACCAGCCTCATCCTGGCCCAACGAGTTAGGCCAACATGGGTTGGCCATGCCCAATGCCCACACATGTCCAAAAAGCCCCGAGACCCTCACATGGGTAAGGGCCTCGCCATCAAGGCTAACTGCCTGGGAAACCACCTTCTCATTTGGAAGAGGTGCTTTTTCTTTGTAAAAAGGCGAACTCTTCCCTGAGGGGAGTTGGAGGTGCCCATTTCCCAGCCACTCACTCGCTCATTCATTCAGCCATGCATCCATTCATCCTGCACACCCGCTCATCTGTTCACCGCACACCCCCTCATCCACGCACCCGCTCCCCTGAGCACCAGCTCACCCACGCACCCACTCCTTGCTCCCGCGTACCTGCTCATCCACTCACTTATTCATTTGCTCACCCACTCATTCATCCATCCACTCATTCATTTTCTCACCTACGCACCCTTTGCCCCTGCACTCCCTCACCTGCTCCCCTGAGCACCTGCTCACCCTCACGCCCGCTCCTCCATGCACCCATGCACCCCCTCACCTGCGTACCCACTCAGTCATGCATCTGCTCCTTGATGCATCCCTGCCCCCACTGATCTGCCCACCTGCTGACCCCTGCACCCACCGACCCACACACCCACCGACCTGCGCACCCGATGACCCAGGCACCTGCTGACCCGGGCACCTGTGCACTCACTCACTCATTCACTGACCCACTGACTCACCCACTCGCTCACTCACACCCCCGCGCCCAGCCGTGTCAGGGCGTCCTGAGCTTCCCGTGTTGCCTTGGGCTTGGCAAACACCTGCCCTTGGGAGACCCCACCTGGTGGACTTGTGTCTCAGGACGGGGACGGGTTCCTATAGGAGCAGAAGGCTCTGCGAAGCCCAGCTTGAGGGCATCACGGTGGGCTTCCTGAAAGAGTATCTTCTGAGGGGTGAAGTTGCTCTTTGTCCAGTCTTCTCTTCAGAGCCAGGCCACTCAGACTTGCGTACGATCCCCTGCATGTCTCGCCTCCTGCTACTCCTCACCCCTGCAGGCCCCACCCTGGGCCCCCACCTCCAACAGTGCAGTGGGTCGTCCTGGTCCTGGGTGGGGTGCTCTGTGAGTCCCGGCACCCCCTGCCCCTGCTCTCTGTGCCTTCACTGGTCAGGAACCAGGTCTGTGCCTCCAGAAGGCTGCAGCCCTTGAGGCTTGAGGGCCAGCCCAGCCACCCCCCCCACCCCCCACTGCCCCCGGGCCTATGGACTGAGGTGCAGCTGTGGGTTTGTACTGGTAGTTAACAGGGGCCTGGATTTCATCAAAGGAGAGAGTGCCCGTCCTGGGCCCTTGTTAATGCAGTGACATGCCTTTGAGTCATGCCTGGTGGGGTGAGCCTGTAAGAGCAGAACCTGGAGGGCTGGGCGGGCCAGGGCACAGGTCCTCGGCTCCCAGTCCCTCGGGGGCTGACCACAGGGCTGGGGAGGGAGGAGGGGGTGCCCTGAGTTATGGTCTGACATGGGGAGGGAGGAGGGGGTGCCCCGAGTTATGTCAGACCACAGGGTGGAGACGCCTGGCCAATGATATTCCAGACTCCCAGGCTGGCAGGACCTCAGAAAGTGCCAGGCCCAACCTCTGTCCAAGTGTGACCAGAAGGGGTCCAGTGGGGAAGGACACCTCCCATGCTGCTCTGCTAGGGCCCTGAGGGTGACCTGAGTGCGCCGAGGGCTGTGCTGTGGACCCCTGGCTCTTGAGAGGGTCACGAAGGGTGCAGAGCCATCTATGGCCTCCTGTGTGATCTACCAGGCAAAGCACTGCCCTCCGGTCATGGTCTCTGCAGACTGGACGTTCCTACTGAAGTTGCTCTGGGCTCCCCCAGTGCCTTACCCATCACCACGGGTCCTTCTCAGCCTCTACATCCCCTGGGGCTGCCTGCTGGGGGCTCGTTCTCCGGGTCAGGTTGTAGCTCCTTCCCACGGGGCGGCTGGCAGGAAGCTGTGGCGTACCCTAGGGTAGTTGGGGTCCAGGACCGTGTCCGAGGCTGGGGGGTGGCCAGGGTGGAGGAACCCCAGACTCCCACGGCCCCCTGCCCGGGTCTCCCTGGTCCTCACCCTGCCCAGCCCTGACTGCCCCCAGGGTCGGTCACATTGCAGTTTGGGTTAGTGGCCGTGCCCTGTGCCTTCTTGGAGTTGCTTGTGCCCCCCCCCTCGCCCCCACTCCTCCTCCTGCACCCAGACGATGCTCTCAGCCTCTATTCTGCCCCTGGTCTGCAGTGTGATTCTCAGGGAGTTTTGAGGTTTACAAATATGGGGCTCAGGCAGGAATCGGGCTCATGTGGGGTTGTGGCCCGAGAAACCAAGTGCCCTGGCTCAGGGCTCCCTGTGCCCCCAGGTGCTTGGGCTCCTCCTGGGCAGCGTGTGGGCTCCACTCTCCACAGCCCCCGCTCTGCCCCCGCCCCGCCGGGGCGCCACCGGCCACCGCTCTATTAAGGATCCGCCACGCATCGTAGATTACTTTTATTTCCCGCCATGACACCTCACTAGGAGGAAAGCCGTCCCTGGGGTCTCTTAAAAGACAACTCCTATTAAAGATGAGTGGGGTTAACCAAAATGCCGGCGGTAGATCGCAGGGTGGGAGGCTGGCTGACGGCTGGGCTGCCCTGTGTGGGCAGGTCCTTCTGTGGGTGTCCTTCGGAGGTGGGGCTCTGGGAGGAGGGGTTGGGTCCCGTAGGGTGCAGAAGAGAGATGCAGGTGGGTGTTGGTGCTTCAGCCCCGGGCTCAGCTCACATCCCAGCATACCCCCTCTCTCTGGGGGCCCCCGTCCACGTGAACGGGGTGACTGAGGCCAGGCCATCCGGGCAGTGGGGGTGGAGTGTGAACATGGACCCAGGCCCATCTGTGTCACCTGGTGTCACCTGTGCTGGAGGGTGGGGGCTCTGATGCTGGGCGAACTCTCACTTGGTGCCGTGGGGAAGATGTGCTGGAGCCGCTGTGGGGAGACCCTGGCGGGAGGGTCAGTGGGAACCAAGACCCAGGAGCGTGGCGGGCTTGTGGTGTGCATGTGTGTGCGTGTGCACGCGCGTGCATGTGTGCGTGCACGCGTGTGCGTGTGCATGAGCACGCGTGTGTGTGCGTGTGTAGGAGGGTGCTCTGGGAGTCTGGAACAGTGGCTCTCACATGTGTGCCAGAAGCCTCTCCAGGGTGGGTGAAGACCCCGGGGCCTGGGGCAGACTGTGGGTTCCCTGGGGACGCCGTGGGGGTCTGGCGGGGCCACATCACACAGGGCTCCAGTGCCGGGCTGAGGATGGTGGCGAAGCGGGGAGGGACTGTTGGGGCCTTGCTGGAGGCGCCTCCCTGGGCTGAGTGGCCTTGGAGGCTGAGGCAGCAGGGGCAGCATTTCCGGTAGGATCCGGAGGCCCAGCTAGGGCGGTGGGGTGGGGCTGGGGGCCACGGCGATCACGGGAACACCAGGCTTCATTGAGCTTCTCCTGTCCGCTGGCACTGCCCTGGGTGCCTTGGACGCTTTAGCTCCTCGGGGCTGCACACGAGGGCCTGTGCTGGTCGTGTCAGCCCACGTTAGCGATGGGGAGACTGAGGCACAGAGACTAAGCCACCATGGCCGGCTCACACAGCTTATGAGTGGCTGACCCCACACGCTCCAGCCTGCCCCCCACCCTGCAGCAGCTGCTGGGCTGCGGACCCAGGGCAGACGGAGCTTGGTGGGAAGAGGGCGCGCTCAGTGCAGGGTGAGGGGAGGGGCGTCTGTCGCCTGGCCGGGACAGGACAGGACAGCCCCAGCCCTGGGGCCCCTACTGGGCTGTGGGGCCGACTTGGGGCGGGGCAGATGACCAGGACACCACCGAGTGCCCCACCTGCCCCCTCTCCTCCCCTCCCCAGGGCCGCCCAGAAGCTCAGCCTGGCCTCCAAGCGCAAGAAGCCTCATCCGCCGCCGGCCCCTGCTGCCCGCAGCGCCTCCCCCTACCCCACAGACTTCAGCGGGGTCCTGCAGCTGTGGCCGCCCCCCACGCCCCCCTGCCTGCTCAGGGCCGCCTCCAAGGTTAAGGACAACCCTGGCAGTGTCGGAAAGGTAGGCCCACCCCTGATGTGGGGGTGACCCCGGGGGCTGGTGGGTGGGATGGAGCCAGGGATGTCTGAGGAGGTGCGGGGAGGGGGCACAGGAGATGGAAGGATCCAGCGTCCTTCTCCCAGGTGGGGCAGGGTGGGGTGCGGACAGGGAGACTGAGGCCCAGGCCCACCTTGGCAGCTCAGGGTGGCAACAGGAGCCTTGGAGACTGTGGTGGGGCTTCAGGAAATGGGTGGGGGTCCCAGGGATGCTGGTCTCAGTGGGGTGGGACAGCCAGGGCTTCCTGGGGCTAGGGGTTGGGGTCTGACCCCCAGGAACGCCCCCATACCTTGTGTCTGTTGGCATGCTGCCGTGAGGTGGGGCTCCAGGGCAGGGATGGGACCCCTCTAGGCCCACGTGGGATCAACCGGTTCAGATGGGGAGACTGAGGCCAAAAGGGGGAAGGGCCTTGCCGTGGAACAGGCGGCTGGCCCCTGGCTCTGATCCCTGGCTTTCGTGGCCTTTTGCCGAGACGGGGCTTCTGTCCTGGCCCCATCTGGTTGGCTCGTATTTGCACCCTGGCCTTACTTGAGGTCCTGCTTGTGTGGGATCTGTGTGAGCACGTTAGTGAGGTGGGCTCTTTGTGCCCGTTGAGGGCGGGGAGACTGAGGCACAGGCACACAGCTCTGGGGTGAGGATTGGGCCTGACCCTGAGGGTGTACCCTGAGCATTTTCCTGATTTTCTGCCTACACTGTTCCCGGTGGCCACTCCCAGGTACCTCCCTGAGGGTGGCTGGGATTGGGGTGGACCCCCCACACTCCAGCACCCAGAGGCTCACCCCCTGCAGAGGGGGTTGGCTGGGTTCCAGGCTCTCCCGGGCTCAGCCCGCCCCACCCCGCCTGGGACATGCCTCACGGGGCTTGAGCTCCTGGTGCCGGGGTCTGCTGAGGGTACCCTGCCCCAGGCCTGAGCCATGCACCCCCAGTCCCATGGTGACTCTGCCAGGCTGCTCCTTCTGGAAGCCTTCTCTCACTCTGTCACCCCCATGCCCTCACAAGGCCGAGAGCCTGCAGCCCCGGCCAAGCCTCATTGCATCGGAGTCCCTGGGAGCTCGCTAGAGTGGGGGGGGGGGTGTCTCAGCCCCTCCCGCCTTAGCTGTGGAAATGCAGGGCTGTGGTGGGCACGCTCAGCTGGACGGGGCAGAGTGGCAGCAGGGGAGGGTCTCCAACAGCTCTGGGCCTGGCTCTCACCTTGGCCTGCTCACTCGGACTGTCTGGACCGCTTGGGCTTCTCTGTCTGAAAGCAGGGGCGGGGTGGGGCTGGGCCATGTGTCTCCGGCCCAGTAACCACTGCGTTCCCCGGGCACCGGGGCACCAGGGCGCCGGCAAGCCTCCACCGCCTCCTGGGGCCTGGTCTCCACCCAAGTATTCTGGGGCAGGCCGCGGCTCCCTTTTCTGTGAGGTAGACGGGCCCCCTCCCCTCCCCCCACCCCAGTCCCTCAACACAGGGAGCCCCTGGTCACCAGTCCACTCGCTGCCCGGAGCCCCCTCCCTGGCTCCCTGGACGTTATTGGCACGAATGTCACAGTCAGAAATGCCTCCTGAAAGGCATTTCATATTGTCACAGAAAAGAAGTTAGATTATGCTCAATTCCTGACATTAATGTGCTACTTAAGATAATTCATCATCTGGCAGTATTAAAAAAGACATCCTTTCTGTGGGTGCTGAGCAGTGCCCCTCCCCCCTCGCCGCCTGGGCCACCTCTTAGGAGTGGAAGCCCTTTTTTTATGCAAAACGTGTTTTTTCCCTACCTAGCAGCTATTCAGCGGGGCTTTGTAATATCTGAACATTTCGGGGAGAGACTCAGCCACTCTTGCCTCCTGCAAAGACCCTGTCATTTCCTGGCGGGAAGGGCAGGATCCTTGCAGACAATGGCCTGTGCGTTCCGCTAGGATGGGATGATGGCCTGCCGGGCCCGCACTGCCCCCTCCCAGCAGGCTGGGGATCCCCGCGTGGGGACTGTTGTGACTGGCTCCCCGGGGCACCCCTGGGGCATTTCCTGCCCTGCAAGAGCCGAGCCTCAGCACCTCCCAGGAATCCCCTCCAATCTGCACAACCCATTTGGCTCCTGAAGTGGCCGGGAGTTCGCGCTGAAAAAAAAAATTGCCAGAAATTACCGGGAAGTGCACATTTTCATCTGCTTGGCAGCGGCACTTGGAAATGAAATAGTTTTGTTCGCGTCGTCGGGGAATAAAAGAATTGATTCTGGCCTGACGGAGCCCAGGTTCGGGGAGTGCAGCGGAGAAGTGTTTCTATAGGCTTCTCCCCGGAGGATGTACCCTCCTTCCTGGAGCGATTTTGCATGTCAATTTGCCGCATGCTGAAGGGGAGAAGATGAGCCTCCCGCGCGAGCTACCCACAGTAAACCAATTTTGCCGGCGTTATGTATCTGTCACTTACAATTAAATCCGTGAAAAATATTGGCTCTGAAACGAGTCTGGTAATTTGATTTATGCTGTAGTGGAGAAATCGAAGATTTCAATGGGGAGCGGAAGGTGGTGTCCTTCAGCAGAAAGTGGAGTCTGGTGCCCCTCCCAGGAGGGACCCTAGTTCACCAGGGCTCCTCCAGGTCAGAAGGCGCCCCTGGGGCCATGCAGAAGATGGGGTTTGGGGTGTTTCTTCTCCACGCAGGTTTTGGGGTGTCTGCAGTGCAGCTTGCTCTGGGCTCTTGGGTCTAGGTCCCGGCCCCCCTCCCCACTGAGCCTCTGTTCCCTCGAGGGCGTTGGGGCCGGTGGTCTGGCCGCAGGGATGCCTGTCTTCTGTGGAGCCCAGCACGGGGGTGGAGGGCGGAGGATGGGGGGCACACTTTTGTGTCGGTCTTTGTGTTTTAGGGTCACATAGGAGCAGAGGCCGCTTGGTCCCTGGCCAGGGCCCCCAGGCTAAGGCCCTGTTCTGTCTCCTGCGTTCCCCCACCTGTGCCCCCTGTCCAGGCCTCAGTGTCTCCTGCACCTCGGGGCGGCACCTTTCCCTCGGGGAGGATTACCATGTCTTCTTCCTGCCAGTGTGTCCTTCCACTGGCCCGGAATCCTGCCAGTGCCTGGGGTTGGAGTTGGGCTTCCCAGCTGGCTCTGGGGTCGGAGCCCCGGTCCCTCAGCTTCTTCCCTAGGCCGTACCACTGTTGCGCCTTTGTCCCTCCGGTCCCAGTGCGGCCAGATGCACTCAGGGCTCCTGACCGGCTTGGGGAGCTGGTAGGGAGGGGCTTCTTAGAGGAGGCGGAGGCTAGACTGACCTGGGGGCTGGGGCTGCCCTTTGGCAGCTGGGGGCAAATCCTTGCCACAGTCGCCCCAGCCCCCACCCCGAGCCCACGTTCCTTGGGGCTGCACTTTGCAGCTTCCTGAGCCCGGCCGGCTGAGGTCGGGAGATGGGGGTGCAGCCCGTCCCTTCCCACTGGGGGTGGAGAATGCACCCCCAGGGGAGCACTCTGAGGAGGGGCCCTGTTGGCAGAGTGTGGGGGCTGCGCGCCTTCCTTCCTGGGGGACTGTGTCTTGGGGCCTCTTCTGCTTGCCTCTCTGGCTTCCCTTCTCCCTCTGCCCTCAGCTTGGGATTTGGGATTGGAGGAGACCCACTCCCAGGCTGTATGACCTGGTGCCACAGTCGACCTGTCTGCATGTTTCCTCCCTCCTTAACCGAAGTGGGTCTGGGAGGGGGGTGGCCGGCAGAGCTGCACCACGTGCGTGGGGTTGATTCGGGTCCCAAGGGTTCTGTGCCTCTGGGTCAAGCTCACTTAGCTCCCAGCTCTGCCTCAGAGGCAGCGGAGGGTGTGGAGGAACCCCAAATCAAGGGCGGGTGGGGTGCTTTTGGGTGCCATCCCACAATCCTCTCCCTCTGTTCACTGGGGTGCCTGGAGCCTGCTCCCCTCTCTTGCCTTTTCCCCCTTCTGTTCCCCGCCATCCATCCCCACCAGTGTCCTGCCCTCCCCCACCGCGTGCTCTGTGGGCCCCCACCATCCTGCCCTCCCCCAGCTGGTGCTCCTACACGCTCCCCCTCCTCCTGCACCCTCATGCCCCCCTCTTCTGGCCCCCACTCCTCTGCTCCTTGCCCCGCACCAGGCTAGCGTCCCCTCAGTGAGCCTTGCTTTCTGCCTGCCTGGCTGACCTCACACGGGACCTGGGGTGCCGGCATCCACATTCCTGCGGTGGGGATCCCCGTGCCGAGGCCTGGCCCGCTGTCTCAACTCGCGCGAGTTCCTCCTGCCCTGTAATTAGCGGCCGCTGGGCGGGCGGGCGGCTGCTCAGATGCCCTCTCCTGCCCGCCTCCTCCAGGTGAAGGTCATGCTGCGGATCTGGCCGGCGCAGGGGGTGCAGCCCTCAGCCGAGTCCACGTCCTTCCTGAAGGTGGACCCACGCAAGAAGCAGGTGACCCTGTACGACCCGGCCACCGGGCCCCCGGGCAGCTCAGGCCCCCGACGAGCCTCTGCTACGGCTCCCAAGATGTTTGCCTTCGATGCGGTCTTCCCCCAGGACTCGGAGCAGGTGAGGGTGGCGGGCACCCCCAGGGGCCGGGGCCAGGCCTGCGCTTGTTTCTGGTGCCCAGGGGGAGAAAGGAGGGAGGCAAGAGCGAGGTCCTGTGGCCCAGGCCCAGCCTGTGGCGCATTACCCTCCTCGGCCTGGCCCTGGGGGTCTCCCACCCTCCTCCCGACCTAGCTGTCAGGCCGCTTGCGGGGAAGTGCTCTGGATTTTCAGTGGGCTCCGTGGAAGCTTTGTGAGCAGGGTTTGCTGTTTGCTGGGTGTATGCAAGCATCTGGGGTGCGGTTTGGTCTGTGTCCCAAGTTGCCTCCACGAGGGCAGTGTGAGCCGTGTGCCTGGCTGGCTCATGCCGCTTGTGTTGGGTGTGCACGTGGAGAGCTCCATGTCCTGGGGCCTGCGTGTGCCAGGCTGCCCACCTTGTGAGTTGCCAGGCTGCATGGGATGGGAACAGGCAGGTGTGGTGGGAGGCTGGGTGTCGTCCCCTTGACCCTCGCGCCTGCCTGGTGCTCTGTGCCCCTCTCCCAGGCTGAGGTCTGCTCGGGGACAGTGGCTGATGTGCTCCAGTCGGTGGTCAGTGGGGCTGATGGCTGCATTTTTTCCTTCGGCCACATGAGCCTTGGTAAGCATCCCTCATCACCCCGTCTCCACAGGCTCTGGGCCTCATCTTGCAGGCGGGAAGGGGGATATGGGTTATCCCATATGGGCAGTGGGTGGGCCCAAGGGCCGGGGAGGGGGTCACGTGGAGAGGAAGTCCCCTGCAGTCCTGGGAGGCACGGGGCCCCTCCATCTCAGCGGCCCCACATTGGCCCTGAGGGTCCCAGGCAGGCCCTGGGGCGGGGGGGGGGGGCAGCCGGGTGTGGCTGGGCTCTGAGGGCGTGTCAGGCTGAGTGTGGGACCCTGACACGCCCACGTGCCCCCCAGGCAAGTCCTACACCATGATTGGGAAGGACAGCTCGCCTCAGAGCCTGGGCATTGTGCCCTGTGCCATTTCCTGGCTCTTCAGGCTCATTGAGGAGCGCAAAGAGAGGACTGGCACCCGCTTCTCGGTGCGCGTGTCTGCTCTGGAGGTGTGTGGCCCTGACGAGAGCCTGAGGGACCTGCTGGCCGAGGTGGCCTCCGGCAGCCTCCAGGACGCCCAGTCCCCGGGCATGTACCTGCGCGAGGACCCTGTGTGTGGGGCGCAGGTACGCCACCGGCCCCGCGGCCACGGGGCTCGGGGGGACGGCGAGGGTGGCCTCCAGGAGGCAGGCCCGGACCACAGCTTGTGCGCCGCCCTCCCCTCCGCCCGTCCCCAGCTGCCGAACCACAGTGAGCTTCGGGCGCCCACGGCAGAGAAGGCAGCCTTGTTCCTGGATGCGGCGCTGGCGGCCCGCAGCGCCCGCTGGCCCAGCTGCAGCTCACACCTGCTCTTCACGCTGCACGTCTACCAGTACCGCGTGGAGAAGTACGGCCGGGGCGGAAGTAGGTGTCGGCTCGTGCGCCTCCGCCCACCCTGCCCGCGGCGCCCCGGGGGCTCGGGGGGTCCGGGTGTCCCGGGGGCCACGCCGCCACCTTCCTGCCCTGTGCTTTCAGTGTCTGGAGGCCGCAGCCGCCTGCATCTCATCGACCTGGGCGGCTGTGAGGGGGCACCCAGCCGGGGCGGGGAGGCCCCTGGGGGACCCTCGTGTCTGCCTCTGTCGGCCTTGGGCAGTGTCATCTTGGCCCTGGTCAGCGGAGCCAAGCACGTGCCCTACAGGTGAGTGGTGGGCTCCTTGGCAGGCAGGGGCGGGGCTGGCCCCTGGGGAGCCAGCCAAGGGCATGGCGGGCACGTCCATTGGGCCTGGAGCCCTGAGCTACTGGGTCTCTGTCCCTCTCATCCACCGGGCCTCGCTGCTGGAGGGCTTGTGGGGGGTCCTGGCCCCGAGGGCCAGATGCCAGAGCTGAACCTGGGGATGGCCCTGTCCTGGGGAGAGACCTGCCTTCTTCCCTCCCTCCCACCCTGACATCCCCTCCCCAGGCCCTCAGCCTCTGAGCAACCCTCGCCCCCAGGGAGCACAGGCTCACCATGCTGCTGAGTGAGTCCCTGGCCGCCCCCAGCTGCCGGACCACCATGATTGCCCACGTCTCGGATGCACCCGCTCGCCATGCCGAAACGCTCAGCACCGTGCAGCTAGCTGCCCGTGTCCACCGCCTGCGCAGGAAGAAGGTCAAGGTTGGCTCTGTCTCCCGCCCGCCCTTCCCACCCCGAGGACCTTCCAAGCGCCCCTGCCTGGCATGGTGAGGGGCCTGCTGCCCATCCCGGGCTGGACTCACCGTGTGCCCTGGGGTCACGGGGCTGCACCCTTGTGGCTCTGCCTGGACAAGGCAGGGAGCTGCGCCCCAAGATCACCTGGCACCTCAGGCAGGACTGGAACTGCTCCCAATGGGGCTTGTGGTTGCCATGTGCCTGGTCGGGGGTTGGCCTGTGGTCCCCATGGCCCGTGCCCCTCCTGAGCCTGGCCCCCTGGTGCCAGCCAGCAGGGCGCTTCCTGGGCAGCCCTCAGCGGGGGCAGGAGGGTGGAACTGGGGGGGGCCCTGGGGCCAGACGGACCTGGGTCTGAATCCTGGATTTGCAGTTATGTGCGGTGTGGCTGTGGGGGCGTGTTCTTGCCTCCCTGTGATCCGGCTTAATGCTGTTTCCTTGGACTCTGCGGAGAAGATTCGGTTATGCTTGGCGCCTGAGCCCTTTGGTGCTGCTGCCGCCTTGGTGGGGTGTGGTGGGTGGATGCCACCATCGTGTCCTTCTCCCTGGCTGTGGCATGGGCGTGTGTTGCTGGGACGTGGGGGATGAGGCGGTGGATGAGGCGGCCACTCATGGGGGCCTGCTCCGCCCCGCAGTACGCGTCCAGCTCCTCAGGCGGAGACAGCTCCTGTGAGGAAGGCCGCGCCCGCCGCCCCCCACACCTGCGACCCTTCCACCCCCGCTCTGTGGCCCCAGAGCCTGGCCGCCTGGCCCCCAGCTCGCCCGGAGACCCCGACTACTCCTCCAGCAGCGAGCAGTCCTGTGACACAGTCATCTACGTGGGGCCTGGCGGGGCGGCGCTGTCGGACCGCGAGCTCACCGACAACGAGGGCCCACCCGACTTCGTGCCCATCATCCCCGCGCTCAGCCGCCGCCGGCCCTCCACGGGCCCGAGAGACGCCGACCACTTCCGTTGCAGCACCTTCGCCGAGCTGCAGGAGCGGCTGGAGGGCATCGATGGCAGCGAGGGCCCCTCAGGAGCCCTGGGCGTCCCCAGCGGAGCCCAGGCTGGCCCGGCCTGTGGGGGCAGGAAGCCCTCGCCGCCCGAGGCCGCCGCCCCCAGGAAGGCTGTGGGCTCCCCACTGGCTGCCAGCACACCTCGGGGCAGCCCCGCCCCAGACACCTGCCGGGGTGCCCTGGAGCCCTCCAAGGCCGGTGCCGACCAGAGGGAGGGTGGCAGCATGCGGCCTGAGCTGCTCGGGCCAGACAAGCCTGCACTGGGAGGAGGCAGGCGGCCGCTGCCCAGCCCGGCCCCCCCGCCTCCTCGGCAGCTGGAAGCCAGCAGAGCGCCGGAGGACCCCGGGGGAGGGCGCGCTGATGGCGTGGTACGGATGCCCCCCGTGGGCAGGAGTGGGCAAACGGGTGGCCCCCGCCCCTCTGCACAAGGCCGGCGTCTGGAGCGGGGCCTGCTGACCACCACGGTGATGCTGCAGCAGCCTGTGGAGCTCAACGGTGAGGATGAGCTGGTGTTCACGGTGGTGGAGGAGCTGTCCCTGGGCGGGCTGGCCGGCTCCAGCCGCCCCACCAGCCTGGCCAGCTTCGGCAGCAACTGCTCTCTGCAGGCCCTAGCCTCGGGGTCGAGGCCGGTGAGCATCATCAGCAGCATCAACGATGAGTTCGATGCGTACACCACGCAGGCCCCTGGCGGGCCCTCAGAGGGAGCCACCTGGGCTGGTAGCAGCCACGGCTCCTCCATCAGCTCCTGGCTCAGTGAGGTCAGCGTCTGCACGGACGACCGCCTCAGCCCCACACCACAGCTTCCCTTCCGGGCCAGCCCTGACTTGCCAGCAGGGCCCGACCCCCTGGGCCCCCCGGTCCTGGGAGGCTCCCCGGATGAGGGCGGCCATCGGTCCCTGGAGCACGGCGGACCGGACAGTCCCGGCTTGGCCCGGAGTCCTCGTCTTGGGGACGTGGCTGCCGCAGCCCCCGCCACCCGACCTGGAAGGGAGTCCCCGGCCGCATCCCCGTGGCGGGCAGCCCCAGCGCAGACCATCCACTCCAGCCTCCCCCGGAAACCGAGGACTTCCTCAGCGGCCGGTGGTGCAGGCGGTGGTCGCCTGGCCGCGAGCCCGCCTGGTCCTGGAGGCCTGTTCGAGGACCCCTGGCTGCTCCGGGCAGATGAATGTGGCCCACTCCCGGTGGCCCCTGCCAGCAGGGCTGCCAGCCCAGTCTCAGGGCTGGCTTGTGCCCGGAGGGTAGTGGACGGCTGTGAGGGGGCAGCCAGGGCGGCCCACAGGCCAGAGGCCGTGGCGCAGATCCCGCCGCTGCGGAGGGGGGCCACCACTCTGGGTGTGACCACGCCCACCGCATCCTGCAGGGACGCCCTGGCCGCCGCGGCCTCCTGCCTGGGCAACCCAAAGCCTGGCCCCAGCAACAAGAAGAGTGTGGCTCCCAAGGGAGGCCTCTTCCCGAGGTCCAGTGGTGCGCCCCCCCCGGCCCCTCCCGTGCGCAAGTCCAGCCTGGAACACAAGAGCAGCCCGGCCCTGGCCGCTCCCCAGGCCGGGGCCCTGACCCGGGCTGCGGCTGCTGCCCTCCCCCGAGGGGAGGAGGAGGCCAGGCCCGGTGGCCGGGCTGACCACCCCGTCCCCAGGGCCACGTCCAGCCTGAAGGCCCGTGCTGGCAGGGCAGAGGCCGCATACCGTCCCGGCGCCCACGGCTCCCTGGAGCGATGTGAAGCCCTGGTGCATGGCAGTGGCAAGGCCAGGGAGGCTACTGGGAGGCCGGCCCGGGCCGTGCCCAGGTTGGGTGTGCCGTCCACCAGCCCCATCCCTGGGCCCGCTCCTGCCTGGAGGGGCAGCCCGGCCAAAGGTGTGGGGGCCCCGAAGCCCCCGGCTGGCGGGGGCAAGGGCCGCAGCCTAGCAGCTGGTGGGTCGAGGGCCCTGGGTGCTCCGGGGAAGCCACTGGCCGCAGCGGTGGGCAGGACCCCCAGCGGCCCCGTGACGGCTCCCAGGGCGGCCCTGCGGGCCGTGCCCGGCGTCGGGGCCAAGGCCAGCCGGGGCACCATCATGGGCACCAAGCAGGCGCTCCGGGCCGCCCACAGCCGTGTCAATGAGCTGGCAGGGGGCGGCGCGCCCGGCAGGGGCGGCCCCTCCCGGGTCTCTGCAGACTCGGACAGTGGCAGTGACAGTGGCGTGAATGTGGGGGAGGAACGGCCGCCGGCGCCCCCGCTGCCCTCGCCCTACAGCAAGGTGACGGCCCCGCGGCGGCCCCAGCGCTGCAGCAGCGGCCACGGCAGCGACAACAGCAGCGTGCTGAGCGGCGAGCTGCCGCCCGCCATGGGCCGCACGGCCCTGTTCTACCACAGCGGCGGCAGCAGCGGCTACGAGAGCGTTCTGCGCGACAGCGAGGCCACCGGCAGCGCCTCCTCAGCCCCCGACTCCATGAGCGACAGCGGGGCCGCCTCCCCGGGTGCCCGCTCCCGCAGCCTCAGGTCCCCCAAGAAGAGGGCCACAGGTGGGTCCCGAGACTGGGGCCGTCCCCGTCGCAGCAGGCTGGTGGCGGCCGGCATGCGCAGGCCGCTCTGATGGGGCCCAGGGGGCCGGGGCAGGCCTTGGGTCTGGGGCTTCCAGCCCAGTGCTGCCCTGGGCTCGGGCCCAGCTGCCTGGGAGCCCCCCAGCCAGTGTGGAGAGGAGCCGGTGGGCTGGGCCGGCTCCTTGCTCTGAGTGTGGCGGACAGAGTGGGCGGCAGCTGGGGTGGGGAGTGGGGAAGCGTGTCCTGGGAGATGAGGGTGGGGCACCGCTTGCGCTTGGGACTCGGCCCCTGCGGGGGGGGAGCGGGGGGTGGGAGCCTTGAGCAGGGGCTCAGTGTGCCTGGGGTGTTGAGGTGTTGGGTGTCGAGGACTGCCTCGGGGAGAGGCCGGCCAAGAGGCTGGGGCTGTGTGGGGTGGCGGGAGCAGCTTCTCAGGGCAGAGGTGGCCCTTAGGGGCTGGGGGTTTCTGGAGGGGCCCCTGTGCTCTCTCCCCTCTCAGCTCCTGGCCAGGCGCCGGGGCCTGGGACTGGGCCCCAGCCTCCGCTCACCCAGTGCCCCCGCTCTGCTCCAGGTCTGCAGCGGAGACGGCTGATCCCGGCCCCCATGCCCGACACTGCTGCCCTGGGCCGCAAGCCCAGCCTCCCTGGGCAGTGGGTGGACCTGCCCCCGCCCCTGGCTGGCTCC
Organism: Eumetopias jubatus; assembly: GCF_037043125.1. NCBI lineage: Eukaryota > Metazoa > Chordata > Mammalia > Carnivora > Otariidae > Eumetopias > Eumetopias jubatus. The sequence goes on along the minus strand of NW_028274813.1, from coordinate 1,860,091 downwards.
TTGAAGGAGCCCTTCGAGATCAAGGTGTATGAGATTGATGACGTGGAGCGCCTGCAGCGGCACCGTCCCCCCCTGAGGGAGGACCCAGCTGAGGTCGGAGCCAGCGGGTTCTGGGGGCCTGGGGGGGGCTGGGGGTCAGAGGTCCTGGGAAGGCAGGGTGGGCCCCTGGGCGTGTGGCCCAGCAGCCAGCTGAGCTTCCCTTCCCCTCTTGCCCTCAGCCATCCCAGGATGTGGAGAAGGTAGGAACCAGCCCTCCCCGGCCCTGAACCCGGGGTGGCCTCCAATGCCCACTTTGGGCAGAGCGGGCAGTCGGAGGGGTCCTGAGGTCACCACCGTTGTCCCGTGGAGCTGCACCTGATGGAGGGTTTCCCACCGCTGTGCCCCTTCGTCCTGGGTCTGGGTTCCAGGCAGGCACCGGCAGGCTGCTTTGAGAGCACCTGGTGTGAGCCTCTCCCATGTGGGGGCCTGGGTCTGACCCCTGCCCACCTTTGAGGCCCCACTGTACATTTGCCCGGGCCTGGAGGCTGGAGGCTGGGGCCACGGCCAAGACCTGGGTTGCTGGCAGAGCCCGGGGGTAGGTCGTCCTCCATGTCTGAGCACCCCTGCCTGCCCCTTGCCCCCCAGGGCCTGGTGTGCGCCAGTGCCAAGCTGCGGCTGACCGAGCGCAGGCAGCAACGGCTTCGGGAGGTGCAGGCCAAGCACAAGCACCTCTGCGGGGAGTTGGCGGAGACCCAGGGCCGGCTGATGGTGGAGCCTGGCCGCTGGCTGGAGCAGTGTGAGTCCCCCGCCCCGCTGACTGGAGCCGCTGGGAGGCGCAGTGAGGCTCCCCGTCCAGGGGAGGCAAGGCTTGCGGGACCCTAGCCTCTGCCCTGTGCCCTCTGCCCTGGCTCGCCTCGCCTGCTCTGCACCCCCAAGCCGGCCACTTCCCTCGAGAGCGCCGGCCGCCCTCCTGCACCTTGGCCAGACAGGGACCCAGACGCTGGGAGGGGGCAGAAGTGTCTCCTCGGCCCCTGACCCGCCGCCCACTGTCCCTCCACAGTCGAGGTGGACCCGGAGCTGGAGCCCGAGTCGCCTGAGTACTTAGCGGCTCTGGAGCGTGCCACGGCCGCCTTGGAGCAGTGCGTGAACCTGTGCAAGGCCCACGTCATGATGGTCACCTGCTTTGACATCAGTGTCGCCGTCCCTGCCGCTGCGTCGGCGCCCCAGGAGGTGGACGTTTGAGGCTGGGCACCGGGGCACGGGGAGGGGACGTGGGATGGAGTGAGGATGTGGCGGGGGCTGGGGGCATGAGGCTGCGGAGGGTCCGGTGCGGGACCGGCGTGGGGGGGGCTCCGAGGCGGTGAGGGTGAGGGAGGGGCCGACCAGGCGGAGTGGACGGCGGGGGCGAGGGAGTGTGCCGGAGAGGAGACGGTCACCACACAGACAGCAACGCAAGTGCCTTTATACCTTGAATCGGACTTCTCACTTTTCGCGTTTGGTGCTAAAGACTCAAGACACCAGCAGACGGTGTGCTCGGGCCGTGGCCTGGGGGGCGGCAGGGGCTGTCCAGGTGCCAGGTGCTAGGCCTGGGCCTCTTCCCAGCCAAGCAGTTCCATGTAGCAGGACCGCTCTGGGCCCAGGCGGCCCGTGGGTCAGGAAGCAGGATTATTTTTCCTTTACAGCTGTTTCCTCTTGGCAGAGCCGGTCCGGTGGTCCCCAGACCCCGGTCTGCGCGTCATCCTCACGGCAGACCGCACTGGGGCGGGGTTGCAGGGGGTCCTCCAGGCAGGGAGGGCCAGCCTTCCCTCCCCGCCCCCCCACCCCCGGGACCTGCTCTGTCCTGAGGACACAGGGAGGGCGTTGCCCACAAGGCGCCTTCTTCTACGGCAGGAATTCTTACCAAAACCACAAGCAAAAAACAAAACCAACACACACAAAGTGGGGCGGGGGTAAGGGTTTTGTAAAGGTTCTGTTAGGTTCATATTTTTATATCATTTTGCCTATAAATGCAGTATTTGCAGTGGGAATTTGGAGACAAATGATCTATGTTTTTATGGTTTTCTATGGAAGGTATCCCTCAGGCCGGGTTCTTTCCGGGGGGCGCCCTGGGCAGGGCGGGGGTCCTCGGGCGGCACTTCTTGCCAAATGCAGACCGGGGGTGAGCCTGCCGACGCATGTGTGTTCCCGTCACAATGGGCTCTGCTTTCTGGCCCTTGTGCATTTTCTAGGGGTGTGCAGACCTTTGTACAAATGTGTAGGTAACATCTTGCTACAGCTTTTATTTGTGAATAAAAAACACATCAGTTGTTAAAATGGCTCCGGAGCTCACTGGGCGCGCTGCCCTCCGAGGGTCCTGGGGCGAGGGGGCCTCAGGGCATTGGAGGGACACGTCTTCAGGACAGCAGGGGACTTGCCTTCTGCCCATTGGTCCTCCAGCAGCCCCTGTGGGGGGGCAGCCTTGCAGGCGAGCAGGGGCAGAGCGAGGTGGACAGATGGTGGGAGGTGAGTCCTGCAGGGCCGGGATTCAAACCCCATTCCCTCTCTGACTCCCTTCCTGAGCTCTTGGGGTCCCTGGGCTGAGGCAGGGATCCTGGGCCCCGGGCCAGGCTGGCGGGGAAACAGCATTCTCTGATGGGCTCCAGCGCCCTTCCCAGGGGTTGTGTTAGCTGGGGAAATTGAGGCAGGAGCTGGAGTGGCCCCCGGGAGAGCCTCATCTCCTTCCTTCGGCCCCGCCGGTCTTTCCAGGAGACAGGTGAGTAGATACACTGGACGCCTCAGGCTCAGGACCCCTGGAGTTGGCAGGAGCCCCCACTGGGCACCCTCCCCACCCCACACCTTTCTGCGGGCCTCAGGCTGCTCCACCCGAAGCTCAAACTGTGGTCCTGAGCAACCCCGGCTGCTGCCCCCACCCCATCTCTGTGCCCCCCGCCACTCTGGTGCAGGCATGGCCCCTCCCAGCCGGCGGGGTCCTTCCTAGTGAGGTCCAGGATGCCCCCTCCAGCATGGGGGCTGCTCCATCCTGCATATCACACCTTGTGTGGTCTCTGCTTATACGCCCGGCCTCAATGGGGCCTCGAAAGGGTAGGGTAGGGTGCGATCTGAGTCATTGCTGCACCCCCACGTCGGGCACAGGGCTGGGCCTCCATGGGGCCTCGGGGGATATTTGCTGGAGGAAAGAATGAATGAATGAGCAAGTAAGTGAAGTTTCTCTTCAAGGGGGAGGTCTAGCTTGGGGCAGAGGCAGGTCCGAGACCCCACAGCCTCTGACAGTTTGCCAAGTGCCCCCTTGGATCCTCTGGTCTGTCATCCTCCGTACCAAGCCCCCTGCCCCAGACTGCCTTCCTGCTCCCTGCTGCCCCTGACACCTGGGCCCTGCCCCTGGGATCGGGGTCCCATGTCAGCGGGGGCATCAGGGGCCCAGACCACCCCAGGCTCTCCCTTTCTCTTTTGAGGCCAGGTTTGGTCCCCAGAAGGAGCCCAGCCCTATACCGCCGTCACGGAGCCTGCTTCTCCGCCACTGAATTTGGGAGGCTCTGAGGGGTCCAGGCGGGTGTGGTAGGACTCTGCATGGGATGGGGAGAATAGAGCCTTTTGGGACCTGATATCCGAGGACAGGGGCTGGGAAGCCCACCTGGCCCGAGGCTCCCACGGGCCTGGTCCAGGGGGCTGCGACCCATGGTCTGACCTTGCTTTGCAGAGGTGCTGGCCCGGCCTGGGGACCCCCTCCATCCTGAGGGACCAGGGTGGTGCTGGGGTCTGGGGAGGTCACCCAGGAAGCTGGGGGAGGCCTGCCTGTGAGTCAAGGTCATGGTGCCTGGACCATCTTGCCAGAGCTGTTGTGGGGGCTGGGTGGCCCTTGGGGATGCTGATTGGGTCCCTTGCTCCTGCAGAGAACACCCCTTGCTCCTTCTCCCACCCCTCAATCCCTGGAGGGGCCCTTTCTGCGCTTGACCTTTTCTGACTCCCCACCCCAGCCCCTGTTCTGGCTGGGGGTCTCTGCGGAGCAGGCCCAGGCTGGGGATGGCTGACCTTGGGGTCCAGCCTACTTCCCACAGTCCAGGGGAAGCTCTGGGAGGGCGTTGCCTGCTCTTCTGTCCTGGGGGCGGTCTGGGAGCCGGGGGCGCCTTTCATCTGGGACTTCAAAGCCCTCAGCCCTGTCATTACAGGCTGGGAACCCCGCTGGGGAGTGCCCGTTTTATGGATGGGAAAGCCGCCGTTGCCTGGGACCCAGGTCTTTGACCAAAGCCGAGTCAGCCCCGTGTCGGGGCCCCAGTCAGGGCTCTGTGGGCATTGTGCTTCTGGAGCAGCGGGACCCCAGCGTGGCCTCTATAGCTCCCACTCTGTGTTCTTTCTTCTTGGGGGTGGTGCAGAATTCTCAGGGTCGGGGAGAGACGGTTTTCTGTGGGGCCAGGGTCAGTCAACCCTGGAGATGAGCATGCTGGCCAGGGGAGGCCAAGGCACCCACCGGGGCCGTCTGCAGACAAGGAGCGGCCCAGGAGGCATCTCTCACGGCCTCCCAAGGCCGGCCTGGCGCCCGGCCAGCCTGCTCCCCTGGGTGAGGTGCCTGCCTGACTCACTCTGCGAGTCCAGGCCTGCTCTGCCCGCCCTGCCCACCCCAGCCCTGGGCACCGGGAGGCCACCTAGGAAGGCGGGGCTGGATGACGGGGGCAGGGGGCTCAGGGACCAGGGGTGGCTGGGCGCAGGCCAGAGCTAAGTGGGGGGCAGGCGGCTGGGGCAGGAGTTGTGCACCTGGCCTGCAGCCCCCAGGCAGTGCCTCTCCCAGGGTCCAGAGCCTGCCCCCTTCTTCCTGGGCCTTACTCTGGGCAAAGGGGCACGATGACCTCCCACCCGAGGGTTTCAGGAGCCAGGGGACCAGCCTGGACCTTCAAGAGTGAGTGTCAGCTTGGCGCCTCCTCTCCTGATGCCCAGCACACAATGGCCGTGGGGAGGGTGAGGTTGGCTGGAGAGCGGGAGGGATGGTGGCAGGGTGGGGCCATCACCATGGCAGCAGGGATCCTGGGTGGTAGGGATGGGTGAGCCTGGTACCTTTTGGAGCTCCGAGTAGCACGCTTTCTGTCTGCCTTGGGCCCTTCTCTGTCTGTGGGGCCATCTGTCTCCTGGCCCATGGCCCCTGTGAGGCCGGCTGTGGTGCCCCATCCCCTCCTGACCTATGACCCCTGGGGAAATGGGGGTGAGGTCACACCAGCAGCCTCCAGGGGCTCCCACAGGGCCCCAGCCCTGCAGCCCGGCGGGGGTGGCCTGAGGTGAGGGGTCCTAAATCAATAGGGTCACCACCCAGTGACTGGCCTGTGCCGCTGCCCGTCAGGGCACTGGGCACTTTGCTGAGGTCTGGGGCAGAGAGGCCGCCGAGGTCAGGGGTGCCTCAGTGTCCTCAGACTTGGAGAGTGTGTTCATGGCGGGGCATCTCTCCACCCCGGGTCTCCCCCTACCCCCTGCCCACCCCCAGCTGCAGGGGCTGTCTGGGGGGTGCACCGTCCCAGGGGAGTCTGAGCATTTCCCCCCCCTGCCCCACATGGGGCATGCCTGTGGCCCTGGGTGGGGGAAGACCTGGTTTCAGGGCTGGAGACCCCCTGCCTGCTCCACTCTGGGGACAGGAGCTGGGGGGACCCAGCAGCCCCTGCCCCTCCCAACAGGGTGCCCGAGGGTCCTGGGGGGCTGGGGCTTGGCCCTGGAGTCTGCAGCAAACAGGAAGCACGGAGGGTGACTTCTCCCTCCTGATAGTGTGTTTACCGAGGCGGGATCCAGGCCCCATTTCCACACAGGAAGCCTGGGAGGCTGGGAGGGGGCCGGGAAGGAATTCCCTGGGCCAGCCAAGAAGCTGGCTTCCTGTGGACTAGATCTGCAGTGCGTGCACATGTGTGTGTGTGTGTGTGTGTGTGTGTGTGTGTGAGCGTGCATGCATGTGTGTGCGTGGGGGGCCGCCGAGAACCCTGCGAGAAGCCTCCCCATCCACAACTCAGGGCTGGGGACACTGAGGCCCCATGAGACCCAGGACAGGGCCGAGGGGTATGGCGCCTTCCCCTCCTGAGTCTAGCATGGCCAGGGGGCTGGTGGGAGCGCAGCGACATTTGAGGTCTCAGGGGAAGGCCTTCTGGGAGGGGTGGGAGTGGAGGGTATGGCCCCACCGTGGGTCTGCACCTGGAGCAGGCTCTGTGGGCCCTCCCTCCCGGCCCACGGTCCTGAGGTCGCCAGCTCCGGGCCCAGCTGTAGTCTGGGGCACCAATGCCCTTGTGACCCGGTCACCCCATCCCAGATTAAAAACCACACATGCCCCTCAGCTTTGTAAATGAATGACCTTCCTAGCTGGGTCCTGGGAGCCTTTCATGGCTGTGCCCTGCCCCCCTCCCCTCCCCCTCTCCCACTCCCTTCCCCTTCTCTCCGCTTCCCTCTCCCTCCCCTCTCTCCTCCCCCTCCTCTCCCCTCCCTGCTCTCTCCTTCTCCACCTTGTGAAATAGGCCTCCAGAGACAAGTACAGAACTGCATATGCACCCACCAGCCAGCCCCGTCAAACCTCAGCCTCTTGCTTGTATTCGTTTTGGAATCACCTTTTACAATCTATGTGGTCCTGGATTCACAGAAGAACTCGGAGGGCAGCTCCGAGCTCTGCACCCACACTCAGTCTCCCTGGCGCTGACACCTTGCAGAGTGTGCAGCAGCTAAAGCCAATGTGTAGGCAGGTTTCGCCTCCTGCGCCTCCGGTCCAAGGTCCCCCGAACAGCGCGCTGCGGGGACACCTCCCTAGGTTATTTGGAACCCCCCACAAGAGGCCGACTCTTCTCTCTTCATTCCCCCCTCGCTGCCGTCCACGAGTGAGGATGCTGATTGCATACTTTGGGTTAAAATCCAATACTACTTAATGCTGTTACAGAGCTGTGGCGGCTCGGGCTGCCGGGAGCCCTTGCCGCTGCCCGGCGCCGTATTTAAGGTCCTTGAGGATTTTGCAAGGAGGACCTGTGCCTTCCAGTGTGGCGCAGTGTGGAGTGGGGGTCCTACCACCTGGCCTGCGGCGCACAGGGTCCCTGCCCGGCCTGGGCTCCCTGCAGACCCCTCACTGGGTTGCCACCTGACATCGGAGCCTGTAGGCCCTGGTCCTCTGACGTGACCGCTGTGCGGCCCTGGGTGGTGGGGGCTGTGGTCTCTGTGCGTCCAAGTGGAGGGGAGCACAGCCGGCCTGGGCCCTTCCCCGGGGCTCCCTGACTGCTGGCAGGGAGGCAGCCCCGGGGCTGTGAGCTGGAAGCCCCTCCTCGCCTCTGAGCAGCCCTGGAGACCTGGGAGTCCGGAGGGGCGATGTGGCCCTGGGGGGCTGCCCGAGGCCAGGTAGGGCCCTTCCATGGTCACGGCTGGGTGGCCAGGCTCCGGCCTCACAGCGAACCAGGGTCTGCCCGGGACGAAGGGGTGTGTGGGAGGCGGCCTGCTGGCTGGTTGGTGCAGGGTTGCATAGGTGCGGGGCTGTAGCCACAGTGCCCAGCGTACCTGCCAGCTCAGGTGGGTCCTGGGGCTGGAGAGCAGGCAGTGACGTCTCTGAGAACCTGCAGGGAGGCTCCAGGTGAGGTCACCCCATACCTGCCTTCACACTGTCATCACTTGGGAAGTATGAGGTCAGCTGGGACATGCCCCCTGCCCCAGGGCAGCCAGGCCTCCTGTTTCATCAGCGGGTCTGCCTGCCCTCTGCCCTCCCACAGTCTCCAGGCACGGCTGTTCTGGGCACCAAGGTTTAGATGAATAAATGGCTTCGCCTGTCCCCTGAAGAAGACACATGGGCCCCACAGAGAGAAAGCTCCCAAGTTGGGGGCCTTAGAAGGGAGCCCTACCTAGCTGGGCGGCGGGGGCCAGGGTCTCTGGGGTAAGTTTGTTACAGGCTGGACCCCTGGGGACGGGGCCCAGAACTGCCACTGCACTGTGGGTCTTGGGCAGCTCCTCCCCTCCCGTGCCTTGATTTCCCCTCCTGTAGAAGGAGGTGCTGCCCGACCGTGTCTGAGTCAGCCCCAGACATCGAATGCAGGTCTCCACGGTTTGGAATAAATCTCTCCTGTTTCTCCAGCAGCAGAGACATCGGGCCGTATTTCTTGCCGCCCTCGGTGGCAGTCCGGGGACGCTCATCTGCCTGGCAGAGTGGTGATGTTCTAAATCCAGCGCCCAACCCTGATTTGTGGGCCTGTCTGTGCTGGTGCAGGGCGCGCCGGCATCTTTATGAGACAGGATGAGCCTCGGCTGAGAACCCAGGACGGGGGGCCGGGGGGGGGCGTCTGCTGCCTAAGCTGCCCCGGCCTTCTGGCCTCCGTGCACACCCGTGTCCCCTGGGAGCTAGCGCCCTTGCCTCCCACAATGGCTTCTGACCTCAGGTTTCTGGAGCCTTCTGGGGGTTTCCAGGGCTTTCTGGAGGCTGAGCAGGACTGGCTTTTTCAGAGACATGGTGCCCACATTTCATATGTCTTAAGCCAGTGCCCTCAAGCCCCTCTGGCAACCCCACGAGTCCACTCAGAGGGGCACACCCGGCAGCCAAAGCCCCCGGATTTCCCAAGGATGAATGTTCTGGGCTCTGTGATGTGCTGGGGGTGCTGGGGGATGCTGAGGATGCCTGGGAGGCTCCAGCCAGGGTCTCCCCTCCTTGGGCCCTTTGGGCCTGGAACCCCCAGCCTGAGGGAGGCCCCCAAACTGCACATCTGGTCCCCAGGCTCTGGGGGGGCCTCAGAGCAGCAGTACAGAAGGTTCTGAGCTGGGCGGCCTGAGTTCATTATTCTAAGGGAATAATGGCCCCCTGGGGGCCACCCCTGAAGACCCCCAGTTAGCCCTACCCCCGGGGAGTGGCTGAGAGCCTGGGTGGGGGACACACAGGGCTTCCTGGGGATGGTCCCGGGACAGACAGCTTGGGCTGGGAGCCTGGCATGCTTTGAGCCCTCCAGGGTTGGGGGAGGGTGGCAGAGAGGGTGGCAGGACCCAGGGGACCAGGCAGGGGCATGGGGTCAGGGCGAGGAGGGGGCTGGCTGGCTAAGTGGGGGGCTTGTGTTTACTCATTTCCTGCTGATCTGTGGGGAGATTGAGTCCCGGGGTGGGGTGGGGGAATGTGTGTCAGGCCATGCAATTTGTTAATAAGCCGAAGAGGAAAATAGATCTCGGCGGGAAGCACGCCTCCCCCAGAAGGCCAGATTTACGAATTGGTGTGCATTCATGCACACGCACAAGCAGAGACATGTGCACACACGTGTTCGGGACTTGCGGCCCCCATGCTCCGTGCTTGTCATGTCGAAGTTCTTGGACTCCTGGCACGGGGCGGGGGGGTCCCTTTCCCCAGCCCTCCACCCCCAGTTCTTTCTGGCAAGTCTGTGGGGAGGACCCTGGTGTTGGTTCCCACAAATTTGGGCCCCCAGCACAAACCTGCTCCCGGAGCCGTGGGGGTACCCTGGTGGGACGGCTCCCTGCTGCCCAGAGGGCACGTGGAGCCCAGAGCCCTGGTCCTGGCCTCCTTTGCCACCTCTCCTATGGTCCTGGTGGGACAGCCAACCCCGGGCCCGGTGACAGACGCGGTGAGTTTCTGAGCAGGGAGCAGGTCACAGGTGAGCAGAGGATGGGTGGGTGGGCGTCCCAAACTCGGCACCTCTGGACACCCAGGGCCGTCCGCAAGGAAAGTCCAGATTCCTGACCCACCGGGCAGCAGGAGGCCGCTGAGCTGCAGGCAGCAGGAGGGAGGTGGGGGGCAGGGCCCGGTGCCCTTGGCTGATGCTTCAGGGGAAGCACTTTTGTGCTAGGGAGGCCCCTTCACCAGCCTCCCTGCTGTGTTGCTGGGTGTGGGGGGGATCCTCAAGTGTCACTGAAGAGTCCGCCGATTGGCCGCTCAGGCTGATGGCATCCGAGCCGGTCCTACCACCAGCCCGAAGAGCCTGCCTTCCCTCTATGGTGGGGGTGGGCACAGTCCCTTGGCAGGAGGGGGTTCTAGGCTCCTGGCAGCCAGAGTGAGGTAAGCCCTCCTTTCCGAGAGGCCCCCAGGAGCCGGGGGCGGGGTCCCGGGCCTGGGGGTGCGAGCGGGGGTAGGGCGGCGGCAGGAGGTGGGCGTGGGAGGCAGCACGCGGGCGCCAGGACCGGCCAGGGTGAGAGCAGTTGGCTGGCGGGCTGGGTGGATGCTGGTTTGGGGGCACTTGCCTTTTAAAACACGATTCTTTCCACATTCTTTCTCCTGGTTTGTTTCTCCAGAAATGATCCTCTCCAGAGCCCCCGTGGCTCTCCAGGCAGAGAGGTGCCTGGCTCTGGAGAGGGCCGGGTGTTGCTGGTCTGGGGGGGTCGGCCCGTCCCAGCGCTCTGGCTGACAGCACCCCTGCCCCTCGCCCCGGGTCAGGCCTCAGCTGGGCCATGCTGTATCTGCCTTCTTTCAGGCCTGAGCTTGCTTTGGAGAAGCCAAAGCCCTTCTCGGCTGAGGCCCTCAGCTCCCTCCTTCATCCTGCAGGCCTACTGTGTGCCGGGCCCTGGGAGCCACAGCAGGGTAGCCGACGGCGGGGCGGGGGCAGGACAGGAGCTGAGCGGACACATGGCTTTGCTCGGACAGGAGCTGTGCAGGTGCCCAACCAGGAGCGCCCGAGATGCTCTGGGAGCAGCCAGCCTGGGAGGAGGCCCTTCCCGGGAGCCTCCTGGTCAGGGGCCTGAAGTGACGCTGTGTGGCGTCTGTCCCCCCCCTTCCTGCCATTCCTGCTCTTTTCGTGGGGGCCGCAGGGGTGGGGTGCCAAGGTCAGCTCCGAACCACAGCGTCTGTATAGCCTCCTTCGGCAAGGAGGGGGAAACTGAGGCACAGGATGACGGGGCACTCCTGAGGCCTCCTGGGTAGTCAGAGGGGTCAGGACTGGACCCAGCGTCCCCAGGTCTCCAACACCATCTTTTCCTGTCTGGTCCCCTTATCTGTGTCTGCTTCCTCAGTGCCTCTGTCCCTCCCTGACCGGCACTGTCCGCTGCCGTTTGGAACACCTCACCGGCCTTGGTCACCTGCCCCAGTGCCTGGCCGTGGGCGAGGACTAGGGACACCCATGAGTCTGGTTTCCAGACCTGGTCCCGGCATTTCGATCACAAGGTGGCCTCTCCCCAGAGTGGGGCAGCGGGGGGCAGCGGGGGGCAGCTCTGACTCGGTTGCCGGTCTCCCCACCTGTCTCAGAACCAGCCTCCTTCTGCCATAGCTGTCTGCCTCTGGACGCTCATCAGAGCCCCTCCTGAACTGGGGCTCGGGCAGCAGGGCAGGGTCTCCTGCCCTCAGACTAGCAGGAGGTGGGGTGTCCGCCTGTGTCCCCCACCTGAGTGCTGGGGTCAGGACCGGCTGCTCAGCAGGAAGAGGGCGGTAGGTGAGGTCCAAGTGAGGCCTGAGGGGGCTGTTCCTTTGGGTGGTGGTGGAAGCTTCTAGAAGCTTTTCACCTGCTCTAGGCCTTCACCCCAAGCTCTGTTCAAGCCTTCAGCTCCTGTTCAGCTATTCCCCCGGGGGCCCTGGGGGCCTGGCTCTGACTTGCATTCTGTGTGTGGGGGTCTGTGCCTGGGGAGGTCTGGGGGCCTGAGACGAGGAGGATGTACGTGTCTCAGGGTCTGTGATCCGAGGCAGGAGGGTTTAGGGAGCTGAGAGTCTGGGGTTCTGAGGGTCTAGCTCAGGGCCTTGGGAACCTGGAGTTCAGTACAAGTATTTTCTTTTAGAAGCTTCCACAGGCCACGATTGTCCAAGAGCTGGCACCAGCCAGGCCACGCAAAGGGGCAGGTGGGCCTCGAGTGGCCCGTGGCCCCATCTAGAGACCTGGGCAGCCTGGCCCAGACCCTCGACAGCCGCCCCAAAGGCGGTGGGCCAGACACCCCGTGGAGGCAGCAGGAGTGAGCCTCAGGGAAGGGGGAGGTGAGGGAGGGGCAGGGAAGCTTCTAGGGGTGGGATGCAGGATGGAAGGGAGGGGGAAGGGCTGAGACAGGCACCATCCTGGGTGCCCACTTGTGTTCGTGCTCAGCTGCGGTCACCTTGCAATTCTTGATTCCTGGCCCTGGGGGAGTCGGGCCCCCGGGCCCCACCTGCTCTCTTCCGGGAGCTGGCTGCCCTGGGAGTTGGGCAGTGAACCCCAGTCCCTCCCTTCTGCCTCTTCTCCCCGTCCACCACCATTGAGCCAGATCCAGAGGTCACAGATCAGATGCTGGGGACTTCTGGCGGGGGTGAGGGGACGGGCTCTGGTTGCGGTGGCGTCATCAAAACCTGCTGTGTGACCTAAGCAAGCTCCTAGATGTCTCTGGTCATCACTGTTCTCTGCGGTAAGATAAGAACACTGACCCTTGATGTTTCTGCTTTGGAGCTGGCTCAGATCTGTGACCTTAGCCCTCCAGGCCTCAGTGTCCCCCTCAGGGGCCTGGGGGCCCCTAGACAGTGGGGGACCCCATATTGAGAGAGCAGAAGAGGGGGCTGTGGGTGGAAGAGTCCCCGCAGGTGAAGGGCCGAGATGGGGAGATGCAGGTGAGACTCTCGACCCTGGAGGAGGGGCCCTGGGCCAGAGCTTCCCCACACCTCCTTCTGGCGGAGTCCCTGTGGGATTCCGAGGGTTGGTCCCCAGCGGGGCCACCAAAGGAAGGCCAAGAGCTGCTCGCAAATCTGCATGGCTGCCAACTTAGCCACTGACACGGAGTGAGACGGCTGTTAGTGCTGACCTGGGCCGGACATGCCTGTCACCGAGCCGGAGCGGCAGGAGGGGCCTCTGTCCGGGGACTGCCTGCCTGACCCCTCTGCCTAGGGCCCTCTGGGCCCTGTCTCCACGCACGGGGGCTCTGAGACTCGTCCAGGGTTCGGGGGATTCGCGGTCAGTGACTGGTCCCAGTGCCTAGCCCAGCCAGACTGTCAGGGTATAAAATCCTACCGGCTGTGTGACCTCAGGAATGTTGCTGAACTTCTCTGGGCCTCTCTTTGCTACTCTGGAGAACGGGGACACACAGTCTCACCACCCCACAGGGCTCCGGAAAGAACTTAACCTGGTGAAGGGTGTGGGTCTGTGCGTCCGTGTGTCTGCATGCGCACACATGGGCAGCGGGTGTTGGCCCCAGTGTGCAAGCAGCTCGGAATCTGGGCTGGGGTCCCCCTGCGGTACCCCCTCTGGAGTGACTGTGGGTGATGGTAAGGCCCCGGGAATCAGGCTTCTGCCCCTGGGGTGTACAAGGTGGAGAGATGCAGGCCCCTGGGGGGATGGCAGGGCTGCCCCCTCCCGCTTGGCTCGGGCTCTGTCCTGCTCACCTGTCAGTCCGAGGGTATTAGCCCAGGAGGCTGGTTTCCTGCCTCCTCCGTGATCCTTGGGGCCCTGTGTCCCCAGAGCAGCTCGGCATCTGGAGCTGGGCCAGCCAGGGGACCGTGGCCGGGGGCACGCGGCTGCAGGAAGGGGCGTGGGTGGGGGGCAGCAAGCAGGGGTAGGGGAGCGGGGCGGCAAGCTGGGGCTGGCCACCAGTGGTGGGTCGGGGAGGCTGAGGGGGAGAGGGAAGGAGCTGGGACTTGGGGGGTGGGGTCACCCCATGGGAGTGTGTAGGGCGGGCCCACAGTGATGGGTGAGACGTAGGGAAGTGGAGGTGGGGACACAGCCCTGCCCCTGGATGTCCCCAGCCCCCTCCTCCAGGAAGCCCTCTGGGCCTGGCCTAGGCCCTCTCCCCCTGCCTTCCTGCCTGAGCCTTGGGGCTGCCCTCGTCCTGCCCCCAAGGGTCTCATCCAGAGCCAGGGGCAGGGGCGAGGGCAGGGACGGGGCCTGGGATGCGGCTCGCCATCCAGGCCCCGCGCTCTCAGTCAGGCGAGGAGGGCCCCCCAGGCTCGCGAGCTTAGAGACAGCCGCTCAGGCAGGCGGCGTCACAGCTGTGGGCGCCAATATATGGGCTGTGAACGCGGCTGCTGGAGCAGGGTGATTAGACTTGCAGATGGACCCACCGCCCCGGAGCGGGGGCCCAGGGTGAGACCCGAGCCCTGCTCACAGGGCTGGCCTCCCAGTGCAGGCTGCGGCCCCAGGGCTGGGTGGGGGCACCTTGCACAGTCCCACCAGCACCCCCCACCAAGGTCACTGACAGGCCTGGTCTCAGCTGCAGGGGAAGGGGCTGCTCCCCCTGCCATCTGGGACCCCCCATCCCTCGCCTCCCTCCTCCCTGGATGCTCCCCAGCTCCAGGGGGTGTCCCTGCTCTGTCCCTTTGGCGGGCCTCCTCTGGCGGGCTGCACTCTTCCCTGGGACCACCTCACCCCTGTAAGGTGTGGCTTCTCTCCTCCTCTAGACACTGGGGTCCCCAAACCTCAGATCTGTGATTCTGCTGCCCCCCCATCCCTGCATCTGCCCTGTGCCCTTCTGACTCCCTCACACCTGCAGCATTCAAGTCTGCACTCCCCCAAATATGTGCCCCCCAGATTCCTCCCCCTTCCCCCACTGGGTGTGACCGGGGCTCCTGAGGCCTCCGAGCCCATCCCCACCACCACACTCAGGCGCCCTGTCCCGGCAGAGGGAGGAACGGAAGGGGTGTCTCACCCGCACTCAGGCCAGAAGGTCCTCCCTGCTCACGACTCGGCATTTCACTGAACAAGACAATGGACAGGGGCGCCTGGGGTGGCTCAGTCGGTGGAGTGTCTGCCTTCCGCTCAGGTCATGATCCCGGGGTCCTGGGATCCAGTCCCACGTCAGGGTCCCTGCTCAGCGGGGAGCCTGCTTCTCCCTCTCCCTCTGTCGCTCCCCCTGCTTGTGTTCCCTTTCTCTCTCAAATAAATGAATAAAATCTTAAAAAACAAACAAACAAAAGCAAGACAAAGAACATTTATTTCCTGTGAAATCTGGTCCGCTCCTTTTAGTCTGTTTTTGGTCATTGCTGTCTGTTTGCCGAGTTGCTTCCCGACAAGGACCAGCTGCACGATCCTGGGGTGCATTTCGTGGCCTGTCGTTCGCCTTCCTCATGGATGTACCTGAGTGACCTCTGCTCTTTTAAAGAAACATGGGATTGCGTCGGATTCTCTGTTGCTCAGCTCAGGCCCAGAGCACTGAAGGACAAGTGGAGGTGTGGGGCAGCGGAGGCAGATGTCAGAGACCCAGCCTCTGTCCCACAAACCCCATGAGCTTGGGAATGAGACGGTGCTGTCCCGGGGCCCGCGGCCGTCTCACTGCTGGGTCCCCGCAGCAGGACCTACGATCCAGCTGGTGACCTACCGTCTGGCCGGTGACGGAGGCCAGGAGAGATGGCAAGAAAGTGTGTGTGGGGCTCCGAGGAAGGGAGGGCCTTCCCCCCGGGGGCAGGGGTGCGGAGGGAAGGCTTCCTGGAAGAGAGGGCCCTCAGTGGGACCCTGGAAGGCAGAGAGGCGCAGACAGGCGGGAGGGACAGCCCAGAACTGAAGGATGCAGAGGTCATTGCAGGGGATTTGCGGGGTGAGGCGGGCCGTTTAGCGGCTCTGCTGCCTTGGCTGTGGGGGGAGGGGGGAGGCCCAAGCGGGGCTGGCCCGGCAGGTGTGCCGCCGAGGGGGGCCAAGGGGGGGCATGCTGCCCGTCTCCCTCCTTCGTGGCTGGGGATGGAGAGCATGCCCTTAGCAAGCACCAGGACCCCATTGCCTCATCGGGGCGGGCTTGCCCTGTGGCTCCGGGTCTCTCCGTCCGCGGGGGCCAGGGGCCAGCACAGAGCTCGTGTTCGGTTTGCTGCACCCCGGGGGCACGGCCTCGCCCACAGCCATTCCGGCTTAGGAGCCTGGTGAGGCCCGGGACTGCGGGACTGGCAGCGCACGGACTCTGTTCCTTGGCTGGGGCCGGTTCCTTCTTCCTTCATTCCTGTGGGAGAGCGGGCCGGAAGTGGGGACCGTGCCGGGAGCTGGAGCAAACGGCTACGCTTGCGGGGACCTCGTGAGCCGGGTGTTCAGCAGAGTTGTCGGTAAGTAACGTAGAACGAAATCATGCTCCAGCCCTTGTGACGGCGTGAAACACTAGCCGGGGGCCCGCCCAGCGCAGTCCTAGCCCCGAGCCCAGAGAGGTTCCCGTTGAATGAATACCGTTTGCACGAGGGCGGCAGAGACCAGGGAGAGGCCGTCGGTGGTGTGGGACGCGAGGCTTCCTTTGTTGGCTCCCAAGACGCTGCCGCGTGGGAACCGAGGCTGGCTGGAAGTCGCCGTGGGGTACCGCGCAATTCCTTGTTCTCTGTGAACTGTGCGAACACGTTCTCTGTAGCATTTATAATACACGCGGCACCTGCATATATGTCATGGTTTCTCGGGGCCCCTTGTTGGCCATGGAGCGGCACACCACGGGGCAGGCCGGAGCACGGTGCTTCTCAGCGCCCCAGAGAGCGTATTTGGAGGCGTCCAGGTAGGGAAGGAGATGATGACGGGATGGCCGGTGGTTGTCAGGTAGAGGGGCCAAGGCATGGAGGGGCAGAGGTGGCCTTCGTTATGGCTGGGTGGGGAAGGGAGGGTGAGGAGGCAGCCGCATCCCCTCCCCGCCCCAGCTCTGGTTAGAAGGGGTCAGCAGTGGTGGCGCTCTGACCTAGCGGCTTGCATTTCCTTTGTGGAGCGGAGGGCGGCTCACTCCCAAGGCATGTTCCAGCCGATTTGTGACAGGGGGCAGTGGCCAGTGCCCCCTTTATTAGCGCCCGCCCCCAGACAGGCTGCCTGCCCTCCCTCAGCCCGCCTTGCCTGTCCCCGTGCTGACAGGTGCCCCCGTGGAGCACCCTGATGTGAGTGGGACGTCTGATGGGAGCGTGCAGCCGTGATGGAACATCAGTGTGCTTGCCAGTCAGGGTGGGGGAAGTCGGCGGCACTCTCCATGGGGCAGCCCACTGATGGCTCCGGGGATCGGACGGGCCTTGTTTGCCCGGAGCAGGGCACCCACGGGATGAGGAGAGGGACCGGGAGTCACTGCCCCCAGCTGGCCCCAGGAGCTTTGTTGCCCCTGTGGAGACCCGGGCCACAGGAGCACTGGCAGATAGAGAGGCAGGACCTCAGTGTGAAGCAAGTGCAAGGTGTGTGTTTGGACCCATCGTCCCACTGGATGAAGTGGGACCTGGGGAGCTGGCCCTGAGGTCTGTTCCAGATTTGCTGTCCATGATGCTGGGAGAAACATCAAGCTCAGAGCCTCAGCCCCCTTGTGTCCTTTCAATATGGAGAGAGAGAGTGAAATTGCTATTCCAATGACCTACTGTCACGTGTCCACTCATTCATCCGTTCAAAATATCTACTGAATACCAGGAACTGGCCCACGTATGGTCCTTACCCTCCTGGGGCCACCTGCTGCCCATATGCGCACCTGCCCATCTGCCCAGCTGTCCTGCCTTTCTCTCATTCTCTTCACCACTGTTATCCCAATTTGTCTCTACTGTCTCTTAGGTCCTTTTTTTTTAAGATTCTCTTTATTTATTCATTAGAGACAGAGAGAGAGAAAGAGAGAGAAAGAGACAGAGAGAGGCAGAGGGAGAAGCAAGCTCCCCAAGGAGCAGGGAGCCTGATGCAGGACTTGATCTCAGGACCCCGGGATCATGAGCTGAGCCGAAGGCAGATGCTTAACCATCTGAGCCACCCAGGCACCCCTTTCTCTTAGGTCCTTAACACCTGGCTATGTGTCCAGCTATCTACTGTCTATTTGTCATATCCCCACCTATCTATTTAGCTCTCCACTCGTCCATCTGCTCGTCCATCCATCTACCCATTCACTCATCCATCCATCCATCCATCCACCTGTCCATCCACTCACCCATCCATCCATCCATCCACCTGTCCATCCACTCATCCATCCATCCATCCATCCACCTGTCCATCCACTCATCCATCCATCTGACCATTCACTCAGCCATTCATCTACTCATCTATCATCTATCATCTATCTATCTATCTATATTTATCCATCCATCCACTCATCCATCCATCCATCCACCTGTCCATCCACTCATCCATCCATCTGACCATTCACTCAGCCATTCATCCACTCATCTATCATCTATCTATCTATCTATCTATCATCTATCATCTATCTATCTATCTATCTATCTATCTATCTATCTATCTATCTATCTATATTTATCCATCCATCCACTCACCCATCCATCCATCCATCCATCCACCTGTCCATCCACTCATCCATCCATCCATCCATCCATCCACCTGTCCATCCACTCATCCATCCATCCATCCATCCATCCACCTGTCCATCCACTCATCCATCCATCCATCCATCCATCCACCTGTCCATCCACTCATCCATCCATCCATCCATCCATCCATCCACCAACCCAGCCACCCATCCACTCATCCAGCCATCCATCTGTCCATCCACTTACCCACTCATCCAACAGTAATCAGTAATTAGGGCTACTTGATGCTGGACTCGGGGCTGGGATGGGGCACAGATATGAGGTAGACATGGTCCCTGCTCTTGGAGATCCCTCAGCTTGCAGGAGAAGCATATATGGTGAATGTTTTTGCAGGGTCTGTGCAGACTTTAAATTGTTCACGCCACTTGGATCTCAGTGGAGCTAGGGCCAGACTCTGGCCGATCTGTACTACAGGGGAGGTGCTTGGATGGGCACTGCTGCCCCCCCCAGGGCACCAACTCTGTGGATTCCTGCGTAGTCAGTTGAGGCTGCATTTGAGAGGGTAGATCCCACAGCCCACCTCTCTGTTGCCCTCTCTGTTTCTAAGGATTTGGAGAAGCCCTTCGGGAGGTCATGCCCAAGGTCACCAGTGAGCCCAGGCCACTGGTACCACTCTCTGGCCATAAGGCCAATAGCTGGCTGCCACCTTCCATTCAGAGCAGTTGTCCCTAACTCCCGAAGGTATCCAAAGTGGTGGCTGTGTCCTGAGCTCCCTGCCAGGCCTCCGGGCCTGTGGCCTCGTGTCTGCCTCGTCCTGCCCCCACTTCGAGCCCTGCATGAAGGCAGGGTCATCTGAACGGGGGTGGGACTGGCATTGGGCAGACACAGGCCTCACCCTGCCACCTGAGCATGTGAACTTAGGCAAGTCCCTCAACCTTCCTGAGCCTGTTTTCTTATCTAGAAAATGGGACAGCTATCCCGAATCTACGTGCGCGTAGCCCCAGGCTCCCGCATGGGTGGGTGTGTATTGGGGGCCACACAAGGGCCACTGGGTGGCTCAGGGAGGCTCCAGGGCCACGCACTAAGCCTGGGGACTGTGGCTCAGTGAGCCTCTCTGCTCCTCCCAGGCTTGGACTGAAGCCAGAGATTTTCTCTACGACAGTGTGCGCCGTGGGTGCCGGCTTCGAGACACACCAAGGCCGGGCATGGAGGAAAAGGAGCAGGAGCTTGGCGCCATCTGTCTCCCAGGTGATTTGTTGGGAAACTGATGTGTAACTGCGTCCTGAATCATGTCTGGGTTGTTACACACGTATCGCGAACAGACTTGTTCCTAAATTATCTTTTATGATCACCAGCAAATCTGCGGGTAGCGGGCATTTGTACCCAAACCCAGCTGTTATCGGTGGAGGCAGACCCCCCATTACTGACATGCCTGCCCACCCCCTCACCACCTCCTGTTAAAATTCATGGTCCAGCCACTCTGCAAATATTGATTCTGACCAAGTTGGTGTTTTCCCCTTAACATTATTATAATGAGGGATAAAAATCAAATTGCCGGCACTGAAACTCGATCATTCTTCTGTGCCATTCCTCATCGATCTTTCTTTCCCCAGGTTGTACCATAAATTATTCTATTCAATTAAGTAAACTCACACATAATGGCATTTTGCAAACTGAATAATTTATTGACTGTGTTTGGCAAAAGGCTGGTTTGGGGTGGGCGGGGAAGGGAGGGGATTTGTCCCCCACATTTCTGGGGCTGGTGGGGCTGGGCTGCTGGAGGCCCGTGTGGACGAGGGTGGTGGTACAGGGGTTGTGTCTCCCTCCCCCAGGGGCCTGGGCTGTGGGAGGGCAGGTGGGGAGCAGAGCAGAGAAAGCTGGGCCCTGGCGGGGCTCTGTGCGGGAGTAGCAGACCCGCGCGCGCGCGGGGTTCGGGAGCGAGAGAGGGAGAGGGCCCAGGGCCTGCGGCGGGGCCCTGGCAGCCAGGTGAGGAGTGGAGAGCTGTCCCCCTGCCTGTCTGCCCCTCCCGGCCTTGGCCTCAGCCCTGCTTCCAGCGCCAGATCCTCAAGTTGCTTGCTCAGGGCTGCCCGACGAAAGCGCCAGAGCGGGGGCTTCAACGACACACACGCTCCCGTCCGGGACGCTGCAAGCCCGAGGGCAGGGCTGGCTTCCCCCGAGGCCTCTCTCCTTGGTCTGTGGACGAGCTGCCTCTGTCCGTGCATCCCTGGGGTGTCTGTCTGTGCGTCCAGATCTCTTCTTCTCCTAGGACACCAGTCGGAGGGACTGGGACCTACTGGAATGCCTCCTTCTAAAGTAATCACCCCTTTAAAGGCCCTGTCTCCAAACACAGCCAGCTCCCCAGGACTGGGGTCAAGGCTTCATAAGTGAATCCGGGGCACACAGTTGAGCACATCCCAGCCTCCCGTGGCCAGCGCAGCCCTGTGACAGGCCTTTGGTGCTCAGGCCCAGCTGGTCTCTTCTAGCCTCCAGCCTCCTCTGCCAGGGAGACTGTGCCCAGGGGCCTGGCTGCCCCTGCCCTCCCCCCGCTCCCCAGCCTCACCCCCGACCCCGGTGCTTCCTGCACCCCAGGCCTCAGCTGGGGACAAGGACACGGGGTACGGGTATGGCCAAACCCCTGGATGCTCCGCTGGGTGAAGGTGGATCGAGGGGCTCAGAGCTGGGCCCAGCACTGGTGGGGGGCCTGCGCTTCCTGAGTCAGCAGCCTCCACAGCCCCGCACTCCCACCCCCGATGCTTCTCCTGGGGGGGGATTCTCTGCTGCCTGCCCCCCCCACGCAGCCCGATGGTGGCTCTGGGGCCCTGCAGCCTCACCTGCCCTCTGTCTCTGTCTCTGTGCTGGGCAGCCGCACCTCCTCCTTCAGCAGGTCCCACTGCTTAAGCTCCAGACCCAGGCATCCAAACGCCCTTCGCATGTGTCTCCCAGACACCCCAGGGGCCTCTGTTTCAACACATCCCAAAGAGAAGTCATCGCGGCCCCTCGCCTGCCCCTGTCTGCGCCCCGGGTCCGGGGTGGGGGCAGCCATTTACCTGCAGTCCAGGCCAGGGAGCTGGGCTCCCTCCGTGACCCCATCGCCCCCAGGAGCCCCGATTGGCTGGGCGGGTGGGAACTCCTCCACCCCCTCCCCCCCCCCGTCTGGGGCAGGGCTGAGCTGGGAGACCCACCTCTAGGTCAGCCCTGGTCAGACCTGATGCCACCCCGCCAGGGGCCAGCACCTAGCTCCGCCCCACCCCAGACTGTCTCACTCGCTGCCTGTGTCTCGGCCTTGAGATGGAAATAGGGGCCCCTCAGGAGTCCAAGGCCAGAGAGGCCGTGGGCCAACCCTGACACAGAAGGTGCTGTGGCATGGGGGAGGGGTGTGGGGGGGAGGGGCTGGTCTCTGCGGTTGGTGAGGACAGCAGGGACCAGCTTTGGCCCTTTGGAGAGATGCCCTCCTGCCCTTGCCCCACCCAGGGTCCAGCCCCCACGGGACAGGCGAACGGAGGCCAGAGGTCCGGGACCTGCTGCAGCCTGGAGGGGCCTCCCGTGGCCCTGATGGTTCCCTTCCGTGGCTGGGGGGCTGGGCACGGGGATTGGGATAAGTAGAGTTGCTGTGCCCAGGAGAGCCGTTGGCGCTCGTCACAGCTAGAGAGAGTCTGTGCTTGGCCTGAGTCCTGGGCACCCAGAGCCTGGGCAGTGAGGAGCCTCCTCCGAGGGGTCCTGGTCCAGCTGTGTGGGTGAATGAATGAATGCATGAGTGAATGAGTGATGCTGGCCTCGCCTTGGCGAAGATCCCACGGAGTCCTGGGCAGAGGGGCCTGCATCTTGCTGAGGACTAACGTCAAGTTCATGTGCACTGAGAACCCAGAGGCCTGACCTCCCGGTGGAGTCCAGGGCACCTCCTCCTGGCACTCAAGCCTCGGGAGCTGGTGGGCGGCAGAGGGAGGGGCCTCCCCCCTGCTGCAGGGGGGGCCGGGAGGGAGCAGGCAGGGGCTCGCCACCGTGTGGATGGCGCCAGCCTCCAGCCCTCGGCCTCGGGCTCTGCTGGGCATGGAGCTCAGGCAGCCGAGGAGGCTCAGAGGCCCAGGCGCACTTCCCGCGTGTACGCGTGTGTGCCGCATCGCACTCCATAAGCCGCTCGGCTGAGAAATGTTTGTGAACCGTTAATTACGTAAACATTGGGCCTGCTGGAACCACACTTCTCCAGAGCGGCAAACGTGGGACGGGGAGTGAGGCTGCCCTCTCCAGGTGGGCACCCATACAGGGCAGGTGGTGGCCCTGGGGGCAGGGGGGCGTGGGGTCCCCGGCAGGTGCATCGTGCCCGGGACCTCATTCCTTGACAGTCAGCTTGGAGCAGGCGTGGCCGCTCTCTGCTTGGCCTCGCCTCCCACATCCCCTCCTGACTGGTCTGGGGCTGAGCAGAGGGACGGGCTGGTCACCAGCGACGCTGACGAGGTGGGGGGAGGTGTGCAGTGTGGCTGGGCATGCGTGTGGCCTTTGTCACTCTCAGCCACCGTGTGGCCCAGCCTGGTGGGCAGCTGTGGTGGGAACACAGAGGGGTCCCCCACCGTCCTTTATACAGCCAGGCTCCCCGCCGGGTGAGAGGCTCTGTGACCCTGGCTTTGGGGCAGGCGAGGACCTGCTGTCCCTACAAGCTTGGCAAGGCCAGGGGTGAAGCTGCCTGCCCCATGCCCTTCTGTGGTCTGCCGATGTCTGTGGGGCCAGCTGGGTAGGGCCATCTTCAGTCCTGTGCCCAGACAGCCAGTTGCAGGGGGATCATTCCATATCTTTGTTTGAGATGCCCTGGCAAGTGCAGTTCAGATGCTGCTCGTGGACAGACCGGGGGCCTCCTGGGGTCGTCCCGGGTGTACGAGGCAGAGGAAAGCACCAGGATGGGGCACTCGGCTGTTCTGGGCCCTGAGTCTTGAGGGTACAAGGACCACAGGGGCGTTGGAGGGACGCTGGGCACCGAACCCGCAGATTCAGCCCGGGCACTGCGGTGGCTTGCCTTCTCTTCTGCGTTGTTGGGATTTTCCACACTGACCTTGAGTTGCTTTGAAAACAGACGATGAACATTTAAAAAATTTAAGTTAATCAATTGCACCCAAATATTTGATTTCTTTAAAAAAAGATTTATTTAGTTGAGACAGGGAAAGCGAGGGAGAGCACCAGCAGGGGGAGGGGCAGAGGGAGAAGCGGGGAAGCCCACATGGGGCTCGATCCCAGGACCCTGGGATCATGACCTGAGCCAGAGGCAGACGCTTAACCACCCAGGTGTCCCAATATTTCATTTTTAAAAACAAGATTTCATTTCTAATGTCCAGTAACACCTCCATTTACACAGGGTCCTGGCAGAGGCAGCCTGACCGCTCAGCCCGAAGGCCAGCACTCAGACCCATCATTGTAACCTGGTCCCAGCAAATGGCAGCCTCTGGTTTCTGACCCAGAGCAGCAGGTGGGCTGACGGTGGGTGGGTGGGGGGGGGGCAGGCAGGGCCCTGGCTGTCAGGGGCAGGGCTGGTGACATCTCGGGCGTGTGAGGTGGCCGAGGCGTGTTCTCGTCAGCGGGGAGCAGCTTGTGCTGCTCAGAGGCGCCTCTGTGCTGCAGTCCCCTCCCGAACACTCCAGGTGGGTGCTGGGCCATCCGCACAAAAGATGGTGCATCCATTGCTCTCTGTTTAAGGTGAACGGCAGCGCGCGGTTATCGAGAGTTCTCGTTTCCAACCAAGACACTTACAACGCTAGAGCTAAGCACTGTCGCCTCCCCGGAAAATTTGCATTTGGAGAGCATCTCTGCGAGCGTGCGCCAGGGTGGGGGAGGTGAGCGTGCTCTGAATACTCAGCCTTTCCTTCCCTTAGGTGGGGGCTCCAGGCGCACCAGGCTTGTCCTAAGGGCTTTACGAGAGCAAATGCATCCTGTCTCCCCTGATGAGGGGAGGCGGCCCTGGGAGGCTTGGCTGCCCGGTGAGGGTCCTCCCAGGGGGTGGCGGGGGCGGGGGGGGGTGCTGGTGCTCTAACCACCCCGCCTTCCTGCCTCCCTCTGAGTGTTTGCTGGGGAGACAAATACTTTGAGGGAGTGTTTCATATAGCTGTAGGAAGGCCACCTGGGTTGGAAGCCTCCTGACGGCGGGTCACGCAGTCCTGCCCCTCTGGCTGTGGGGCAAGGGGGGCGGTGTTTGAGGAGCAGCCGCTTGTTGCTAGGGGATGGCCTTGGGCTGGGGGTATGTGAGGGCGGGCAGCCCTCTGTGTGGCCTGCACTGTCCGAACGACCTCCCAAAGGCGCCCCTCCGATAGCTGCCCTCCCCTGCTCACACACCTTCCATAGCTCCCGATGGCTTAGGCCTTCCCAGCCTCCTTTCCTGTCCTTCCTTCGCAAACCTTGGCGTGTCAGCACAGCTCCTGGAACGGCACACTGCTCGGGAGGCTTCAACGGGAGTATTTGCTGTCTCAGAGTCTGGAGGCAGGAAGCCCAGGAGCCAGGCGTGGGCAGGGTGGGTTCCTCCTGAGGCCTCCCTCCCGGGCATGTAGATGCTGTCTTCCCCCGTGTCCTCCTGGGACCGGTCGTCCGCCTGTCTGTGTCCTGACGTCCTCTTCTTATGAGGACACAGTGCCTGTGGATTAGGGAGCTCCCCAGGGACCTCATTTTAACCTGGTCACCTCTGCAGAGGACCTGTCTCCAAATATGGTCACATTCTGAGGCACGGGGGGGTTAGGACTGCAACATGCCGGTTTTCGGGGCAGGGGGACACAATTCGGCTCACAAGGCTCCAGTCCAGCCACATTGGCTGAGCAGCCCCTGAAGGTGCATGATACACCCCCACCCGCCTCGTAGGCTTCAGCCTCTTGCTTCCCAGCTCCATCCTCGTGGAGTGCTGGAACGCCTCTTCCAGGCAGGCCTCCTGGGATCCTTAGGGTGAAGAGAGTCCCTCTTCCTTGAGCTTTCACAGGCTTTGTCTGTCCCTTTCTTGGGCACCAAACACTTTCTTCCTGAAATCTTAGAAGTTAATATTTGGGCCTTGCCTCTCATCTCCTCCAGCTTGGGGCCCTCCCCTGGGCCCCGTGACCAGGACCGGCAGATGGCCACGTGCCCAGGAGGGGCTGGCCCTGCCGACTGGCCAAGGCCTAGGGGGCAAGGGCCCCTTGGAAGCTGGAGGGAGGGGCTGCCCAGCCTGGGGTGCAGTGGGCTGGGATGGCCAGCAGAAGATGGACAGCACAGTGGACACCTGAGACCTTGGCCGGCTGCCCCTAGTCTCTGCTCCCGTCTGCTCGGGCGCGTCGGAGGTCTTCTTCATGGGTCTCCGAGGGGAGATGGAGGGTGCCGGTCTGTGTGCCCTGCCCTGATTTTGTGAAGGGCTGGGAGTCCCTCTGGGTGCCCACCGCCGCTCTCCTGGGCATTCTGCCTGGCATGTCACTGTTGGGGAGCCTTCCCTCCCTGCACCCTCTGGGGCCTCTGGGGACCAAGATGAGCTCAGGTCAGCGTGACGTCACCAAGCGGTGTCCGCCCATCCTGTGGATGGTCCCACACAGCGCTGCTGGGGAAGGGGGTGGTGGAGGCAGAGATCCCTGCTGGGCTGGCAGGGGCGAGGGACCGTCAGGGTGGGTGTGAGGTGGGGGACGGAGCACGGCCAGGGGTAAGGAGGGCTCCGAGGTCATCTGAGTCGACCTCCCTGCTTAGAGGGGGAAACCGAGGCCAGAGGAGAAAGACCAGGTTTGCTCATTCAGACATGGGGCTGAGCCAGGTCTGAGTCTCCTGGCTTAAAGGCTGTCCCACTGTCTCCCACATGATGTCTGCTCCAGGCTCACCACACGCTGATGTCTGGGGGTCAGGGAAGACCCACCCACAGTCATGAAGAGACCACAGTGTGATGAGTGCTGAGATCCTGGAGGAGTGAACAGTCGGGTGTACTTGGGAGTCAGGCCTGGAAGGCAGCTTGGAGGAGGTGGTAACGAGCTGAGTCTTGCCAGAAGACCAGAAAGGGCAGGCCCGCTGGATGGAGGGAGCAGCAGGTGGGAAGGCAGGAAGTGGGTGGAACCCGGTGTCCTGGGGGTGCTGAGACAAGGCCATGGGGGCCAGAGAGTGAGGATGCCCAGGCTGGAGGGGCAGCTGAGTGGGCCCCAGGGTAGCTGGTCCAGGCTGAGGGTGACCAAGGCAGCTGGGCTGCAGATGGCCTGGCGTGGGGAGAGTAGACGGGCACACGTGCCCGTGGGTGAGCCTGCTGTGGACCGGGGGCCACTGGAATGAGAGAAGTCGCTGTCTGGGGAGCCTTTTTGGGGTGACGTGGAAGAGGAAGAGGGAGCTAAGCACCATTCCCGGCTCTGGGCTGGCCTGGGTGGAAGGCCGGGGCTCCCTAGCAGGGGGATCAGAGACTGGGGAGAGGTGCGGCTGGCTGAGGGTGTGGGCAGGGCCCAGGGTGAATGTGGGGGGTTGGGGTGGTTATGGACACTGTGAGACAGGTGGCTCGGAGGCAATGGGCCTGTGGGGCAAGGATCCAGGAGTCGGGGCCCGGAGGGTGGGTAGGGCATGGCTAAGGGTTCCCGTGAAGCCACGGTGAAAGACTCTGGAACTCTGTGTTTCCTCGCTTTTGCCGCTGAGGAGGAAGGCTCTGGCAGCCTGGACCACGAGCTGTCAGCCCGACCAGTACCAGGGCGGTGGGCAGAGGGCCGGGCGGACGGGGCTGGCCCCCGCCGTACAGACTCCCCTTCTGGGGGCGTGGCGGCCCGCACGTGCCCAGCGGGTCACTCCTGGGCTCTGAGCTCGGAGGGCAGTGCCCCGACGACCCCGGGATGGACTTCCAGGACAAAGGATTAAGTTGCTGGTGGCAGTCAAGCTCTAGGGAAGCTGCTAAGTGAATTTTGCTGGTGGATCAATTGCATAATGGCTCCCGGGCTGGCTGGGGGCGGCCCCTTCTTTCTTTTGCTGTGCCCCCCCTCTTACTGGGCTCCCCCAGCTCTGTCTGGCTTTTGTTCCACTTAGGGGGCAGGTGTCCTGGGGGCGTAGAACCTGGGAGGAGATTCAGGGCGATCTCCTGGCTGGAAATATCATTAAAGAAAAATGGGTCTTGGACCATCTTTTAGTTTTTCCATTAAATCCTGTTCTTTTCCATTTCACAAAATGGTTTTCTAATCCTATTTGTGACATGCCTGTACGCTGCAGATAAAAACGGGACATTTGCATCAGGGGAAGTGAATGGTACCGAGCAGCGTCTCACCTAAAGATAATATTCGGTCCTTCAGTGCATGCGTGCTCCTGGGGTTCACGATTTTTATATGGAGGTTTAAGTATTCAAAGCCAGGTAGGGTTTTCCCCCTTCTGCTAACTATTAGAGATAGATTACATTTAAAACAGATTTAATTTGTCAGGTTGTCACGGGCATTAATGGAGAATGAATTATACGTGTGAAGGGGAACGTGGAGCCTTTGTCTGTCGTGTGGGGCTGTCCGGGGCTTGCAATGGGCACAATTAATAGTTTACTCTCTCATGCTCTGCCCTGCCCTCCCTCTATCTGCACCAGGATCATCAATTACCTCTGAGGGTGCCTTTCCCTGGAGGAGTGCCAGTGACGCTGCCCGTGGAAGCACCGGGCAAGGCCGTGGGTGCTCGGTGGAGGGTGCTCAGCCATCCATGCACCCCTCGAGGGAGGGGACTTGTGCAGGTGACACAGAGCTGGGCGCTGCTGGCCCCGAGCATCCGTCCAGGGCTCTGTCCCTTGTGCACGCCGACAAGCAGGGCGTCCAGCCTGGACGTGCCAACGTGTGTGCACGGACACACGTTGTGTGCACATGTACATGTGTGCACGGTGCATGCACGCACACACGTGTTCATGTGCGTGCGTGCACATGCGCATATGTTCATGCTTGCACACATGGTCGTATGTGCACGCACATGTTCATGTGTGTGTGCACAGGTGTGTACGTATACATTCTTGTGCACACGTGGGTATGCGCACATGTTCATGCGTGTATGTGTGCGTGTGTGTGCACGCACATGCCTGTACACACGGGTGTATGTGCACACGAGTGTATGCACGTGTCCATGTGTGTATGTTTGTGTGCGTGCATGCCTGTGCCTGAGAAGGGCTCTGTTCTCCGTGATCTGGGTTGGGGGGACCTTCTGGGGCCTGCAGTGTTGTTCCTCAATGCACTCTCATGAGGAGTGAAGAGGAGGTGGGGGCGTTTGCCTCCTGACCCTGGGGGAGGCGGGTGTACTCCCAACACTCCACCAAGGAGGGTAGCTGTGAAGCCAAGGGGAGAGCTCAGCCCAGCCACCGTGGGAGTGGAGGTTTGGGGATGGCTCAGATCGTCTTTGAGAAAGTTAACTGAGGCCTGGCCTCCTGAAGAAAGGGCTTGGGGGGCACAGTGTGGGGGTGGAGGCAACAGGGGGGTGTGGCGGGGCGCTGGGCAGACAGGATGTGGGGGGGGTGACAGGCTGGGGACACTTAGAGAGATGGCTGGGCCTGTGGGAAACCAGGTCGGGCCCCTGGGGGCTTGGAGCAGGGCAAGCGGGAGTGTGAGCTCTTGGAGGTGGGCTGGGCCCTCCTTTGTTCCCCTAAAGAGGAGATGGGCATAAGAGCCATCTTGTGCAGCACTCCAGACAGGTGTCGGGGACAGACAAGCACAGTTCAGGAAGGGGGCTCAGTCCCCGACAGTCGGTGAGACGGTGGACGCCACCTAGGACATTTGCTGAAACTCCCGCTTGCTTGGGGGAGATGGGCAAAGGCTGAATCCACCCTGAATACCTCCCACCCCCCAACTTCTGGAACAACAGATGAGGCTGCCAGGGTCTGAGGTGCACTCACGGGGTCCTAGCACCCGCAGCTCCTGGCCCACACTCTCCTCTCCTGCGACCGTGTGATTGCCCTGGGGACCAGCCCTATTCTGGACCTACCAATTAGAGCCTCTTATTGGAGGCCTGGCCCAGCCCGGGCACCTGGGCAGCCTCTAGGGCCAAGGACAGGATTAGGGAGTCCAAGCCCAGCCCGATCTTTGTTGGGGGATCAGCCGGTGGGTGCTTTGTGAGCGGGCAGCAAGGTCTGTCTGTTCCTGGAGCCTCCAATTACAGTGCCCCTTGGGAAGGCGGCAGTGTGGCTTGTGAGGGAGTCCTGGGTCTTTGACCTTCAAAGAGGCCCCCAAGCTCCCTGGCTGCACCCCAGCTGGAATCTAAGCCTGAGCTCACCCTGGGTAGAGAGGAGGGTGTGGCCAGGGCTCAGGGCCTGTGCTGGGGCCCCGTCTTGGTGGCCCTGAGCTGCCAGGGAGGCCGCAGCTGGTGCCTCTGTGACTGGGTACTCAAGGACCATTAGCACCAACTGGACGTGCTGGGGCTCGGCTTTCTCTGATCTGGTTTTGGGACCTGAGTGGCCCAGTGGGGAACTGCCAAGGCTGTAGCTGTGGGTGCCAAAGTCAGGAGGGCCGGTCCGAGCCCTGGCCCAGCCCCATCCCTGTAGGTCGAGGCTTACCCCCTCATCTGGCACTGTGTAGACAGACACGGAAGGCAGGGGAGCCTGGGGACGGGGGAGCATGTGGCAGGTGTGGAGGGAGGGCCCCTCTCTGCCCATGGGGCCCTGTACGCAGCCTGGCCCTGACGTTTCTCCCCTGGGCCTCAGCTCCCTGGCCCTGGATCACAGGATGTTTTGGGGAGGGCCTGACGGGGAGACCCTAGATTTGCTCTCCACTCCCGTGTGGCCTCGGGTGTCGCAGGCCCGCAGGGGTGGGGCCGCCCTCAGAGCAGCAGAGCAGGTGGACGGAGGAGGCCCGATGCCCTCGCGCGCCAGCCCCCAGAGGGCTCCACAGGGGAGGTGGAGGTGGAGGACCAAGCAAGGGAGCAGGCCCTCCAGGGACCAGCGGCCCCCACCGCCCGGCTGGGGCGCACGTGCCCAGGCTTCCTCCTTCTGATCAGAGATGCTGGAGCCCCCTCCTCTCTCAGGAAGGGTCCTAAACCAGCGTCGTGCCGGTGCCTCTTCTGCCAGCTCCCTGGCTGTTAAATATTGCTTTAGAATGTTCTCTGGGAGGTGCCAAGCTGGCAGAAGGGCTGGGAGGAGGCAGGCTTCTCGGACCCCGGCTTGGTGGCTCCCTGAGACGCCCACGGCTGAGACGTGTGCCCGCCACACACGTGCGCCTGCCTTCTGGCAAGCTAGTGGCACAGCTGGCCCCCGACCGGCGGGCAGTGGGTACACGGCGGCCACAGCAGAAGCTGGGGCAGGTGTGGGTTTTCTGGGGGCAGCCTCCGGTCCTCCCCCAGCTGTGCTCTGGCCGTGGGGAGCTGTAGGCGGCCGCCTGTGAGCCAGGAGCGCGCCCGGCAGCCCGACTGTTCAGGACCTTATTTGCATCCACCCTGGCCCCGCACGGCTTGGCCCTTGCTGGTGGCCACCCTGGGGGTGCTTGCCTCCCACCACCGCCAAGGAGGCAGATCGCTGTGGTCTCAGCTGCTCCCGCCCCCATAGAACCGGCTCGCTGGGGCTCTCTGGGGCGGCAGCGGGTCTAGCTAATTACTTAGCAGGGCGGTACTCCTGCCCAGGGTGCGCGTGGGGGATCTGAACGAAGACAGACTGGCAGATGACAGTCACATGGCACACAGGGGCACCTTCTAGTTCAGGACACGCCGGCACTGTCCCAGCTGTAGACAGGAGATGGGCAAGACCCCCATGGGCTGGACGCTGGGTGGGGGGCCAGCGAGACAAGGGACGAGGGTACCTGGGTTCCAGGATATAAGATACAGGCACAGATGATGCTGGCAGAAGGGCATGAGAGGCACCAGCGAAAGTTCTAGAAAGAGGAAGGAGCGGTTACTGTAAGTGAGGAGAATCAGGGAGGTCACTGGGAGCAGTCTCCCCCATTCTTGGTTCCCTCCCTGGCCTCACGGCGGCCCCCCACCCTAGCCCCAGCTCTCCAGGCCCCTGCGCCCTGCCCACACCCGGCGGTTTGGCCGGCTGGAGAGCATCCATCTGTGGCCAGTGCAAAGCCATCCGAGGGAGGCCGGGGCTGCGTCTGTGGGTTCTCCGGGTCCGTACCACTCAGTGGTCAAGGCAGTGGTCTCGGGTCACGGCACGCCTCAGGATGGCAGGGTGGGAGGTTCTCGTCAGTCCGCTGTGATCCCCCCGGGGGGCTGCGTGCGGGGGACCGCTCATGATGGAAGGATGCTGTGGTGGCTTTACGGCTGTCTCACGGGGGTTAGATCAGCGAGAAAGCTGTGAGCGAGACCCCGGGGACCCCGCCTCTCCAGCTGGGGTGTCTCTGCGGTCTCCACCAGGCACGGCTGTCAGGCCGTGTCCCTTTGGCCTCTGTCTGTCTCCTGTCTTGTTCCAGATGCATCTTCAGGGGACAGAGGGCGGACGTCTCCTGCTGTCCGGGAGGGCTGGAGGCCGACACAGGCAGAGACGGGCCCTTGCAGGTGTCTGTGGACACCCCGTCCACGCTGACAGAGGGGGGTGCAGATGGGGACTTAGTGCCAGTGGAGAGGTGGGGGGAGAAACGGCCAGTCCCCTCCGACGACGGAAGTGTGGAGGGCTCACGGGGTGCTGCTGGCGTGAGTTAGAGGAGGCAGGGTCTGCGGGTGGGCGTCCCTGGGCCGCGTCTCTGCTCGAGGCCTTGCTGAGTGGGTGCCCTCATCCCCCCTCCTGATCGTGGGCTGGAGTGTGGCTGCACGGGCAGCTGGGGGGCCCCCTGAGCGCTGTGCCCTGAATCGAGGTGACCACGAGGGCCGGAGCCCTGAGACCCTGCTGGTGCAGCTTCCAGTTTGAGTCTCTCAAGGGGCAGCATCTGGGCCATCTGCACTGTCGTCCCGCTGGGTCCACACACCGTCTCGGGGCCATGAAGGGCTGGACCCACACTCGGCCGCCACACGCCATCCTGTAGTAGAGTGGTCCCTGCAGAGCCTCCTTCTTGTCACAGAGTGGTCCCCCAGAGAAAGTCCCAAACCCCATTCCACTCCCACCCTGTTTGCTGTAGGCTTCGAGCCTTGCTCCTCGCCTCTCTGGGACTCAGTTTCCCCATCTGCCCAACGTTGAGCATTCGTATGGAAAGCATGGACACCCTTCGGGACCCTGGGAACACCACTGTGACCAGAAGGACCTTTCCTGGTCCAGATCGGGGGACAATCTGGTGGGTGAGGGCCACTAATGAGGAGAGCCATAAACAATGTTCCCCCTGAAGACAAGGTGGGGGCTCCTTCTCCTGGGGGGGCCTGGGAGGAGTCATGAGAGGTGCAGCCCCTGCCCGTCTCCCACGTGAACACAGCCCAGGGGGCCCAGTGTGCAGGAGGAGAGCCAATTACAGGAGAGGCCTGATCCCCTGGAGGCCACCTTCCCGGGCCGCCTGGCAGTCTCATGTGGGTTTAGCACTTCGTCCCGTCCCCAGTTCCTAACGAGTACTGCTGTGTGTGCGTGCACAAGTGTGTAAGCCCGGGCACACACACGTGTGCACGCAACCACGAGCCCACGCAGGATGGGGGCCTGGCTGCTCATTTCTGAGGAGAGGCCATAGGATGCCCAGCCCAACTGGGCCAGAGGAAGGGGACCACGTTCTTGCAAGATGATAAACACCTTGAGGGGGCTGCCACGTGCATGGTGATCAGCACAGGTCGGCTTGAGTCCTCCGGCCAACCGCAAGAGGGGTGGCGCCAGGCTTTTCTACAGATGATGGAAGCTCGGGGCAAGGGGAGACTCCACCCCTCACTTGTGTGGCTTCCTGGGCCTCCCCCTGCCAGGGCTGGTGGGTGCTGGCCTTGGACGTGGTATCAGCCTGCCACAGGGAGGGGCAGGTGGCCTGGGGCTGGCCCTGTGGGAGGCTTCTTCCCGGGCATGTTCCGGGGACTCCCGGCCTGCCCCCTGCCCACCATGCTGACCCCCAAGCCAGCCCAGCCCCTCCTGCACACACCTGCCCTCTCACCCTGTGATGCCCGCTGCCCCCGAGCTCCTGACCGGCAGACCCCACTGGGCCTGGCAGTGAAGCCTGGAGGGCTGCGCGTGCTCTTTGGGCTTTAACTGGCCCTGCCCTCGAAGGCAAGTCCCTCCCTTCTGTGGGCTGAGCCTCTCTGCCTCTGTTTCCTCAGTAGCCTCTCTGCTTGTCCCTCTGCCACCCATGCAGACCTCGGGCCCTGGAGGGCGAGTGTGGGCATCCCGCTGCGGCGTCCGCCGCGGGGCTTCCAGCAGGGCCGAATCGATGCAGCGCACTGACTCCAAAGGCCTGTCTTCGCCCCCTCTGTCCTTCAGTCCGTTGGGGTCTGGTGGCCAGCCAGCGTGTGGAGCCACGGTGGGAGGCTGTCCGGGCGCCCGGGGATTCGACAGATGACCTGTCAGTGGGAACAGAGCCGCTTGCCGTGACCTGGCTCCGGCGCTTGCCTTTGCGCTGTCCTAGCCCGCCAGAGAGAGTGGGCTGGCGGTCCTCCTGCTACGACTGAAGGGGTCTCCATAGAAACCCAACAAGGTCTAATTAGACACAAGTAAGTGCTTCCCAAATGCATTTTAATTACAGCTCTGCTGAAATAAATGTCAAGCTGAGGATTCAATTGCCTCGTGTGTGAACCAAATCGGTGCCTCTCCTTCCCAGCCATCGGTACATCCTTGGCACTGTTTTGTGCCAGGGCCCAGCAGGACCTCGGAAGCACTCAGGGAAGGTGCCCATCCGGCCTGGAGACGCAGCGGCACTGGGGCTCTGGGAGCAGTGATGGGGGCCCTGAGGCAGCAGAGTGAAGAATTCTAGGAAGCAGAGTTTGGGGGGCTGGTGGCCGGGTGGCGGGGGGTGTTCTGTCTGCAGACGGCAGAGCGGCAGGCCGGAGCCAGGGAGGGGCTGAGCAGGGGTCAGAAAGCCAGCCAGCTGGGGTCACAGCACAGGGCCGCGGAGGCTGGGAGTCCCTGCGGGGGCAGGTCCGGGCTTCAGAGCCAAGGTCCCAGCACCACGGGTGGACCTGCACTGGGGTGCTCAGGCAAGGGAGCCGGGCGGAGCCTCCAGCCCCCCAAGGACGCATCCGGGTGCCCGGATGGCGGGCAGTGTGTGCATCTCCACCCCCAGATCATGTGCGGGGGCCCCCCACCTGCCCTGCCAGGTGGGCCCTGCCCCTCGGATGCACAGAATGGGATTCTGATCCCTGGGAGAAGCTTGGACTGTGACAAATCAGCAGAAAGAAGAACCCCGGTGCTGGAGGCAGAATTTATTGTGGAGAAATTGCTCAGCAACTATTGTCAGCTTTAGAAATAGACTTTTCAGTCCATAAATCCCGCGGCTTCCGCCTCGCAGATAAGCCTGG
The DNA here is from genome assembly GCF_037043125.1 of Eumetopias jubatus. Classification (NCBI taxonomy): domain Eukaryota; kingdom Metazoa; phylum Chordata; class Mammalia; order Carnivora; family Otariidae; genus Eumetopias; species Eumetopias jubatus. Next base: position 1,825,854 of record NW_028274813.1, on the reverse strand, counting down.
CCCATCTGTCTGGAGGAATTCATGAATGACAAATTGAGTGGTGTGTGGGGACGCTGTGGCCACTGCCTTGGGCGGCTTACGGGGACGCCATGGGCACTGCTTCAGGTGTTCGGCGCGTCTCGGGACTGCCAGGGTCTTGTGCTCTGGGGGCCCGGCCGTTCGGCGTCAGTCCCCACTTCACCAGGCAAGAAGGTGGACACACTAATGTGGCAGAAATCCGGTGACTCAGAGGGTGGCCCTGGAGCCAGACCTTGGCGGCGGGGGCGGGGGGGGGGCACTCTTGCAAATTACCAGTTTTGTGCTCGAGGGCTGGGTATTTTGCTCCCTTGCCTCAATTTCTTCATTTGTGAAAAGGCTGCACCCCTTGGATCCAAAATCCCAGTGTTAGGTTGGCTTCCTTCAGAAGTGCACCTGAGACTCAGGGCAGGTGGAGAATTTGGAGTACTGCCCCTGATTGCCGACAGATGGCGGGGGAGCCAGACACAGAGGGAGCAAGCCAACAAAAAAGGGGTTGGCGGTGCGGGTGGGGACGCAGCCCCTCTGGGGTCCTCTGGGAGATGATGCAAAACATGCCAGAGTCGTCCCACTGGAACTGGCTGGGGGCTGCTCCCGGGGGCGTGGCTGGGGACACCTTTAGGTGGAGGGTCGCGGGTGGGTGTGGGTGGGTGCGGCTGGGTGCACGGCAGGTGAGGACTGAGGGCTCATGGCATCTGCTGTGGCAGCCATTCAGGGACCAAACAGGTCTGGAGCGTGTGGGATCCTGGCGCACACCGCTGGGGCTCTGAGCACGCAGCCCCCGGCACAGCTGGGGCTCCATAAACTTGCGCAGGCTCTGGGGCCCGCGGCGCCTGCAGACAGCTGGGGTGGAAGCCAGGCCCTCGGCCTCCAGGCTCCTTCAAGGACTGGACGTCAGCTTTCGAACCGGGTGGACCAGGAATGAGGCCTAGAGCACCTGGCTGGGGAGCGATGGGGGAAGAGGGCTGGACCGGGGCGGGGGGAGGGTGAACTCTTGCAGAGAGGTGGCCCAGCAGTGCACTCAGCACCGCCAAGCCCCAGGCCCCAGAACCCCCACTGTTCTGGGCACGGATTGCTTTATCCTGTTGTTCTCACCCGAGGACGTTTGGCCCTGAGCTCTTTGGCTCCATCTCTATGAATACTTTTGTCAGCACGATGCTGCCTGCAGAGTGCCGACTTCTAGGATGGCCCCACGATCCCCACTCCATTAGCTTCTGTTCCAGGACACGAGGGAATTTGTTAGTTAAGGTTATGAATCCGTTGACCTCAAGATGGGGAGATTCTCTGCTGGGGCCTGACCTAATCACGTGGCCTTTAAAGGCCTCTGCCTTTAAAAGCCCTGCTCTCCCTGGCAGGTGGCAGTGGGGGGAGTCAGCAGAGGGGGGAGGCGCCATGTGACAAGGGGTCTCTGGTGATTTGCTGAGGGCCACCCCCACCGAGAGCCAACGAGACAGCAGGACCTCAGTGCTACACCTCGAGGAACCGAGTTCTGCCCCCGCCCAAACGAGCCTGGCAGTGGCGTCTTCCCAGGCTTTCAGATGAGAACCCAGCCCAGGCCACTGTGTGGTCCAGCCAGAGGAGAGGACCCGGCCTCGCTGGGCGTGTGGCCTGCAGGCCATGTGCCCACCGCGCGTGTCTTTCTGAGGTGCCGAGGTAGTGATGAGCTGCCACATGGCTCCAGAAACCAACACCCTACCCCGAGGGGTGCTTTTCTGGAGACATGCCTCATGTTCGCTTCCTGGGAATGCTGTAACAGACATCCACAACCCCGGGGGCTCAGGACAAGGGAAATGTCTTCTCTCCCAGGTCTGGAGGCTGTGGGTCTGGAATCAGCATCACGGCGCCCAAATCAGGTGTCTGCGGGGCCGCGCTCCTGCCAGAGGTTCCGGGGAAGGATCCTTCCTGCCTCTTCAGCCTCGGGTGGCTGCAGGCCGCCCCTCATACACGGCTCCTCCTCTGTGCATCCCTCGGACAGAATGCCCGCGCTCGCATCTGCGGCCCGCCAGAAAACCCAGGGCAATCCAGGATAACCTCCCATCTCAAGATCCTTCACCTGATCCCCTTTGCAAAGGCCTTTATACCAAGTAAGGCCACACTGAGAGTTTCTGGGGCCGGGCCTCCTATCTTTGGGGCCACCATTCAGCCTCAAAGACCATCAAATTGCTTGACCGATTTTCTATGCAGGAGGAGTTAAACCCTATTTCCAGTTTTCTCTGTAAACACGTCCATGTCGGTCTTTCTCATCTGTGCATCTCTGCACCCCTTCGGCAGGGACTGTTGGGCATGAGGTCGTGCCCTCCCGTCCTGTGGGAGTGGGTTCTCGCTTGCAAGCCAAAACGGGTCGAGAAGATTTTGCTCAAGTTGTGTCCAGATGCGGCTTTTTCCACGAGAGTTTTGGCTGTTGTCAGTTTTATTTTGTGCTAATTATCTCCACCAGTACGAGTCCTTTCAAATGGGACAAAGGGTGGGCGTGTGCTTTGACTCTGGCGGGGAGGAAGAGATGCGGGTCTGCTGTGGGAGGCGTAGAGCGGGTTAATGGGAACCTGCTTTTCACACCTCGTCCTGCTGGGACTGCCTCTTCACACCTCCGAATGAACTGCCACGGCAGCTGACCCCACCCGCGGGGACCCCAGGGGGAGCAGAAGCAACATGCAAATAGCACCCCTGTTTGGGAAATCCACTCATGTTGCAAGGGGGTGCTACACCAGCCAGGACTTGGGGTGCAGACAGACAGAGGGAGGTAGGAAGTGGTGACTGGGTGACTGGGTTTCAGGACCTGCTGGGTCAGTGATGACTGGAGAGCTACTGCCGTCAGCCATGGGCTGGGAGGGGTGAGTGGAGGCGTTTTGACCCTCCTGGGTTCGTAGGGGCTGTCAGCGACAGTGGGCCTTGCCACATCTGGCCACCAGAGCCCCGGGTCTGTGCAGAAGCTAAAGGCTCTCTGCAGAGATGATCCCCTGCCCCATCAGGGTGCACGGAGGTGCTGATTCCTGCTGGGAGCACAAGGGTGCTCGCCAATTGGATTTCCAATTGTGTGAAGTATGGGGCAGGCAGGAGGGGCCAGACAGCTCCAGTTGCCCGGTCTGTCCACAATGGAGGGGAGGGGCCGGGCTCTTCCTTCCCAGAGAACACGGAGGAGACGCCAGGTTTTCGGTCCTTCCAACCACAGACCCCTTCATCGTCTGGTCTGGAGGGCAGGCAAATCCTTTTCGTGCTTGCTTCTAGGCCAGAGAAAGGCCTGGAGGTGTGTGTGTGGTGGGGGGCGTGGGGAGGGTGCTACCAGCCTGGTCTCGGCGCTCGCGAGCTGTGGGGGGGCTGCCCGAGCTTGCCAGGGACCCGCACACCCTGCCCGGGTCTGTCTCCGTGAGGGGCCTGGGCTGGGCTGCAGGGAGCCGTGCGCCCCATGTCACCGTGACTGAATACACAGGAAGGCTGGGAACACGGGGTGTGTGTCCCCATCTCCCCACCACCAACACTCCCACCTGGACTGCTTTGCCGCCCTACAAGCAAAATGCAATTATTTCTGAGGCCCAGATCTGACCCTTGGTTGGAGGGTCACGACTTTGAGGAGAGCCCCAGATGCTCAGAGGGTGCTGTGAGCCCAGGAGTGATGCCCTGGGAATGAGGGCTCCCCCTGGGACCCTGTCGGTGTGGTGGGGAGCCCAGGGCACCCCACGTCAACACACAGATCAGGGAGGGCTGCCTAGGGGAGAGGCGGCAGGGAGTCAGGGCTCTGGTGGCCTCCTTGCCAGGCCACTTCCTCCCTCCTTAGTTGGTTCCCCGGGGACACCTGTGCGCTGGACAGGGCACACCCCACCGATGGCAGAGGCCCCACCGTGCAGGGGGACAGACACAGGCAGTGTGCGTCTGGACGTGGGTAATAGTAGCCATGTGCCTGTGGGGGAATTTCTCAGGCTTCCAGAACCGGGATCTGAACCAGACACGGGCCTGCGGAAGCCGAACTCACCCATCCCCCACGGGCCCCAGCCGCGCGCGCGCGCACACACACGCACACGCACACACACGTCCGGCCCTGGCCTCAGAGCCCTTGCCCGGGCTGGGCGAGGCCACGCGCTGACGCACCCAGCCCGTGCCCCCGTGACCTTGTCGGGCCTGCGGGTTAGCAGTAGGGGAAGGGAGGCTGCCGCTGCTCTGGGCCCCCCTGTAGCTGTGGCCCCGGGTTCTTCGCAGCCTGCAGGTCTATGGCAGCCCTGAGTGATGGGGGAGGTGCGGGGCCCTGAGGGCAGAGGCCAGGCCAGGAGTGAAGAGGGAGGCGGGTACAGTCCCTCGGGGGCACCCATGCGTGCAGCCGGCAGAGAGGTCCACGGGCCTGGACTCTTGCCCTGAAAGAACGTTCAGTGGCACTTGCTAGCAATGGTGAGGGGGTGCCCGCCACCAGAGGTGTGGGGATCTTGCAGTGGGGTGGGGGTGGAGAGGACAGTGGGGCCTGTGGGGACATCCTGCAGGGGGCAGTCGGCGGGTGGAAAACGCTGGCGAAGGCACAGGGGCGGAGGATTCCTGCTGAAGGCGGGCCGGGGTGGAAGCACATTACTTGGGGTGCTGGGGGTTGAGGACCCTGATCAGATATCAAGGAGGGTGTGGTTCTTGCTAAAATTGGATTTTATCAGGGAATCACAGATGGGCCTAGGAGAAGATTCGGACCCAAGACTCTGTCATCCCTCACCTGGACGAGGGCAAGGGGTCCTTAGGGGCCCTCAGGGAAGAGGGCCTGACCCCCGCCTGTGGACCCCCACCTCCCCTCTGCCAGGGAAGGGTACGAGGCTGGCTGGCTGTGTGGGGGGCTCGTCCCAGCCTGGGGCTGGCTGGGGAGGGGCTGGCCCAGGGCCTGGGGGCTGGTGAGGCATCCCTGCCCACGCAGCGGCTTTGGCTCCATGACCCCTCCTTGCCACCGGGCACCTCCCTGGGATTGGCCCCACGCATGAGCTCTTGAGCGACTCTTGGCTTCTCGGGGTAAGGACTGGGACCATCTTCCTCCCACCTGCACCCACTCAGCCCCGAGGGCCGGTGTGAGACCCGGCCGCCGTGTGTTCTATCTCAGGCCCACAAAACATTGCCTCCTGGGACGGGATGCCGGTGTCCCCTGCCAGTCCTCCCTGTCTGGGCGAGCCCTGGCTCCTGTCCGCCTCCGTTCCCACGTCCAGTCAGATGTCACGGTGGGGGCTGAGCTGGGAAGTGTTGGCTGAGGCTGGGGAAACACGACAGTTGTCTGCCCCGTGCGTTCTCCAGGCTGGCCACGCCCACCGAGGTGTGGACGGCGCTGGGCCAGGAAGTCCCCATGAGGACGTCTGTTTCTGGAAAACAGAGGTTTCAGGATAGCTGAGCATAAGAAACCACACGCTTGAAAGGAACCATTTTGCATCAGAGTTTGTCTAGAAGGAAGAATGGACACAGTGTCAGGGGCCCCCCGGGTGGGGGTGGGTGTACAAACTGGCCCACCCAGGAACACGGGTGACAGGGCTGGGGGTGACAGGGTGCAGGGCTTTCTGTGGCTGAGACAAGCATGTAGGATGCCCAGCGCCATCCTCTAGGCAGAGCTACTGGATGATCAGAAGGTTCCGGAAGCATGCCCTTTCATTAAAGGCAGAGCACTACCCACACCGTGTTCCCCACCTGTCGTTGTTTGCTCTCGTCTAGTGATTTCGGTCTGGTCTTTTAGAACGTGTTCGTTCCTTCTTGAAAGTTTATTAAAGTAATATATAATCCAGTTCTTTGAGATTTTTTTTTTATAGGGGACGTGTTCAAGAATATACATGTCACCACCATGCAAGTTGTTTTAAGTTAAAAAATAAAACCCAAAAACCCAAACTCAAATGCTTCCATTAGAAAAGCCAACCAAACAAAAACAACGTGGGCAACAAAGCCACAGTTCAGATCCAGGAGTTCGGGACTGTGTCTGTGGCAGGGACCAAGGTCCCGCCCCTGGGGGTGGCCCTGACGAGCAGCACCTTTTCCCAGCCAAAGAGCCGAGGCTGCACAGCTGGACAGATGGACTGGTCTGCTCTGGTCCCTCCCTGCCCTGCTCCTCCCTTTGGTGCCAGGGACCCAGGATCGCAGGCCCCCGCTGCGGCAGGCTGGCACGGAGAGCCGCCCACCAGCCCCCTGGCTCTCCTACGGCCCCCTGTTATCTCAGCCCCGTCTGGGAAAGATCAATACCTAATTTGCATAGCGCTGTCCCCTCTTGCTTTTTATCAATATTTAATGACAGGCTGTGGGATGCTGTCAGTGGCAAGTCCTGGTGCGGCCCGTTCTCACGCGACAGTGACAGAGGTCCTGGCAGGTGCCGGAGCTCACAGGTCAGCTCCTTCACGAGGCCGCGGGGGCCGGTGATTGGGCGGGTGGGCGAGGGCCTGGCGCTGGGGAGCGTGGTGATGAATTTTAATGAAGTTCTGGCCGCCCTGCAACGCGGGGCCTGCCTGCGGATGTGCGGGTGGGCTCCAGATGGGAGGCGGGGGTGGGCCGGGAGAGGGGCACCTGGCCCACCCGGGAGGACCTCGGAGAGGGGCCCAGAGCAGGAAGGAGCCTGGAAGCCCGCTCACAGCAGGCCGTGCCCACCGTCCCTCTGCGGGCGTTGCTGAGCCAGGACCGCCCTGCCACCACCCTGCCGCCACAATAACACTGGGGGGCGGGCGGGGGGCCATCCAGCCTCTCTGACAACAGCTCCTCTTGTCTGTGTCCTGAACTGTGGCACCACCGGCTGCAGACCCAGGGTGGGCGGGAGGTAAATAAGGCAGCACGCTGACATGTGCGGGGCCCGAAGATGAACACACAGTGTCAGCTTCCCACCTCGTCCTGGATGAGTGGGGGGTGACAAGGCGAGCGGGCAGGAGGGAGTCGATTTGCAGCTGCCGTGTGTGTCTCTGGGTCTAGGTTCCACGTCCATAAATAACTCGGCCCCCCTCTCAGCAGGCTGACGACAGGTAGGCCCTGTGTGTGGGGACCAGAGCCGGCCGGGAGGACGGGACTCCTGCGTGGATGGCAGACTGTTCTTTGATATACGGGAGCTCCCGGCTCCGGGATTATCCTACTGTGCGTTTATGGCCCTTCGGGAAGGAGGCGGGGGGTCCTGTTGACTCAGCCGCACACACGTGCCGTTTGGCGTTGGGGCAAGCGAAGAGGCCTGGGTCTGCTCCTCTGGAGGGTGCGCTCAGAGGAGATCCGGGCCGGGCGCATTCCCTCGCAGGCGTGATAGCCCCGAGGCGCCCTGGGGACAGGCCAGCTGACTTCCTCTTCCAGGACACACGGTGACCACCAGGGAGCTGCCTCGGGCTGATGACACCCAGTCTGTTTCACGCTTATCGGCTCAGGCCGGTGGGAGCTTCCGAGTGGGGTCAGATGCTGCAGTCCTGCTGTCCCTGGTCCAGGCAGGGCAAGGTGAAGGGGTGTTTCCGGGGCGAACACCTGGCTCTGTGGTGGGTCCTCCGGAGGAAGAGGGAAAGCGAGGGAGTTGACCGGGGTAGCTGGCCGAACTTTGCAGCGGGTGCAAATCCAAGCGCTGACAAGCAGCGGGGACTTGGGGGGGCCCCCCTTGCTGGTCATGTGACCAGGTTACTTAGTGCTACGCACCTCAGTTTCCTATCTGTAAAGAGGGACCAAAGTGGCTGCTTCCAGAGTTCCTTGAAGCTGCCCCCAGCTGCAGCTCCCAGAATCCCCAGCACCCGCACCCACTTTGAGCCCCACAGGCAGGTGGCACGTGGCCTCCCTGGGCGCTCTGTTCCCGGGTGGGCATCGGCTGGTGGAGAAGGCCATGCTGAGGATGGATAATGTCCTTCCCGAAGCCCAGGCACCAACGCCTGAAACCAATCAGAGCGGGGGTATGCCCATCTGGAGCTACTGCCCAGCGGGTGAACTGGGGACTGGGGACTGGGGATGGAGGCAGAGGTTCCCAGGGGTGGGGGCTGGAGCCTAGTCCCGGGGCTCAGTGATGGGCGTCCAGGGAGAGAAAAGAGGAAGGGGCACTCGGTGCAGGGTGGGGGGCACCTCATGGACAAACCGTGAGGTTGGGATAGCATGGCCGGAGCCCTGGGCAGGGAATGCTGAAGGACATTGGAGAAGCCAGACGCCAGGCAAAGACTCAGGCTCCATCCTGCAGGTGGGGAGGGCAGTCTGGAGGTCCCGGGCTGAGGGATGACCATTCGGGTTTGGGTTTGGAAGGGCCTCTGGGGGGCAGTGGCAGGTCTGGCACCGACATGGCCCTCTGGGTCCCCGGCATCGGGACGCTAGGGTCCCGTCTCTGCCAGGAGCCTGCCTCCAGTCTTCCACCTTGCCCACCACTGTGGGCCGCCGCCCTCGGACTGGCTGGGCCACTGGTGGCCCCCGGCCGGGCTCTGATCGCTGCACACAGAGCTGGCTCCTGGGGCAGTGAAGCAGCCGCTCTGAGCCCCGACAGACAAGATAAAAATGCTGAAGTGCATGTTCTCTGACACGGCAACCCGGACTTCTGTGTTTGGGGAAATTGGAAGAAGACCTTTCTGCTTCCTCGGCGTGTAGATCACAGACCTGCTCTCATGGCCCCCTGCGCGCCCCAGCTCAGCCCCCGCCTTTGGAAGACGCCCTGGGCTGTGCCGGAGGCAGCTCCCACTGGAGGTGGGGGAGTCTTTTGAGCGTTAGGGTGGACAGGCCGGGGGGCGGGGAGGTGGCAGGAGCCTCGTCGCTCTGCTCAGGCTCATCCTGAAGCACATTCCACCCCCGCCCCCCACCCCCCCGGGCCCTGAGACAGCTCACCTGTGAGCCTGGGCCCTGGATCCCCAGCCCCGCGTTTGGGGTCAGGCAGGCGCGCCAGAGCCCCACAAACCTTTGCTGACATGAGCTGACCCAGGATGGCGTGGGAGGGCGTGGGATCCACGTCGAGTCCCTTCTGTGGTGAGAGTGAGTCGCACAGGTTGACACATCAGAATGAGTCCCCGTGTCACTGCTGCGGGGCACACGGGCTGTGTGGTGAGCCATCTCTCCAAAGGAAACAGAAAACCCTCCTGTGTAGCAGTGCTGGTGTCTGTGGCGTGGACACCCCCCACAGCCAATTTCAAGCTACCCAGGATCCTGGCTGGTGATCAGTGGGCTTGCAGGCACGGCCGGCGCTCAGTGGGGCATCAGGTCATGATGCCTATTGAGGAGTGGGGTGCATACGTGTTTTGAAACCTGGAATACGGCACGCGAAGGACACGGAGAGCCCGTCAGCCTCAAAACAGCAAGACCACAAACCCGTGGTTGGCACCTGGGACCGGCCCAAGTCAAGTCAGAACACGGCAGGTAGCACCGCCTGAGGCTGGTTGTCTTGGGGCATCTGGGGACAGTGTGTGGCCGGGCCTCCAAGGGCTCCTCAGCCCAGCCCAGGCCACGGGAAGCCACGAGGGCCCCCATGCGGAGGAGGCCAAAGCCTGGCATCTCTCTGACCCCCGAATGGGCTGAGCCCTGCCCTGAGTCTCCGACGGAGCCCTGCTCCTGCCCTGTTGGATGTGGGGCCCTTAGCCATCATGGACCCGATGTAGGGGCTCTCGGGGGCTGATGAGCCTGCTGTCCTCTCTCTCCTCCTCCCTGTAGCCCCCTGGCTGCAACTCCCCCCCGCCTCCCCCCGCCATTTCCTTGCTAAAGTCGACCTGTGACGGTGCGCCCTGGCAGGGAGTGGGGTGCGAGGCCCCTCCGGCACCTGCTCCAGGCCACCGTCTGGAGGGGGTGCAGGGGCAGCGGTAGAAGGGCTTGGTTCCTGGTCCTGCCCTAAGACTCTCCTGCGGCTCTTCTCTGGGACCCAGGCCTGCCCCACACCCACCCCAGCTGCCCCTCTCTGCTCTGACCACCCCAGGCCTGGGCAATCTGCAGCGTGGCCATGGAGACCTGGGGACCTGGTGGGCGTGGGGGGCATGGCTTCCTGCCCACTCAGTTACTTGGTCATTCCGGCAGACGCCTGGGGGCCATGACCCCTCAGACAACTTGTCTGCGGGGAACCCAAGGAAGATCTTTTCTCAGACCTCAGCCAAGGGAGGAAATCAGTGGAAATCGAGGTGAATGTTTTCACTTGCCGGATGGGTTTTCACTGGCCAGAACTTGCAGGTCTGCAGAGGCCGGAGGGGGACGCTGGCCCACAGCCGCGCTCCTGCACCTGAAACTCGCCTCCTGGGAGCCACAGAGGCTGTCCGCCCCCCTCCCCAGGGCCCCTCCTCCAACGAGGATCACTTTACCACTAAACTGTACTTAAAGCAAGCCCTCCCCGTGGTAACACATCTTGTCCCATGTGTGATCTGTCTGCAGAGGGAGCCTCCCAGTTTGGCACGGGCTTGGTTTTCAACCCTGTCGCTGTGCACGCTCATTTTCCTTGAACCTGCTAACGAGGCTTTGGTGTCTGACATCTGGCCCATGTCTCCAAAGAGATTTATTGCTCCCCCTCGCCCGGCCCCTCCCTCACCCTTGGCAGGAAGCTCCAGGGGTCAGATTTGATGTGGTCCACTGTCTCTGAGCAGAAACTGCTGGAAGGGAGGTGTGGGCAGGGGGCTGCATCTGGAGGCTGGATGTCAGCTCCGGATGGGCCAGACATTGCTGGCCAGTGGGGCATGGGGTCTGAGGTGGCCCTGACCTGGGAGCGGTGAGAAGCCACCCAGAGCCCACCAGACGCAGCCGCTTGGCTGACACGCATGCCCTCCACCGAGCCCTCCCAAATGGGCTTCCTAACCCCATTTCTTGGGTGAGAGGCGCCCTGTCTCAGACCTATCCAATCACACCGAGGTGGTCAGCCTCTGGTCTGGGGTCTGCAGACCTGGCCTGGGTTCTCCATGGTCCAGGGACCCCAGGATCAGCTCACGGCCTCAGATGGTCTCACCTGTGTGGCTCCAGCCCTGTTTTCTGGCAGGAATCAGACAGGTGTACCAGACTTCACACCTAGCTTTGATCCAGAGGAAGGCCCTGCGTGACCATGGGTGAGGGTCCTGACCTTCCTCAACCCAAGCAGGGCTAAGGTGGGGGGGTTTTCTGACTGATGCTGATGGACGGAGTGCAGCGGGGTCTGGGTGCCCCCTCTGCCCACACTCACCCTGGCTGTGTTTCCTCCTGAGGCCAGGGTCCTGGGGGCCAGTGTGGCCGTCAGGCAGGCCTGCCCCAGATCCCACCTCTCACACCTACCACGGGCGTGTGGCATATACTCTGGTGCCTCAGTTCTGTCATCTGTGAGTTGGGCTAATGACGCCTGTGACCCAGAGCTGCGTGGGGATCCGCTGCCCTTGTCCTGGGCAACGCGGCGCCATCCGTCTGCCTCCACCTCTGGGGTCCTGAGCTGTTTGCTGTGTAATGAGGACGTGCCGTAGAGATGGTTCTGGACCCACATCCCTTGCAGCCGGGGTCACGGCTGATGGGACCTGCGCCTGCTGACCCTGTGAGGACCACTCCTGGCATGAGGGGTTCCGGCCAGTTGCCGGGATCCCGTTCACAGTCCCGTCTGGCCGGGCCGTGCTGCGGGTGAGGAAGGCGCTTGGCAGGGTGCGGGCTGCTGTGCCTTTAAGACTGCGCCGGTTCAAGGGAAAGACACCCACTTCCCCCTGGTGTGTGCGCCTGGCCTGCCTCCGCAAACACACGATAAATCAGCATTTCCCAGACCGCCCGCTCCTGGATTTCCAGACAGCCGTCGTCTTATTAACATTTATGTTTCATTTTGTGTGGCTAATATTGTCTCAGAGAAATTAGGGGGAGCTTATTAGTGTTTGATTTAGTGGCGGGAACCCTGGTGAGCCTGGCGGTCTCATTCCAGTGGGCGGGGGGCCCTGGCTCCCTCACGGGCTAGAGGAGGGGGCGGACCTCAGCAGGTGTCCCTTGGGTGCTACAAGATGGCCCCGTGTGGCCCGGGGCAGACACTGCCACCAGGATGGGCCGCCCCCAGAGCGGTCCCCGGCTCCTTGCTTGCGGCATGCTTCTGTTAGAGTGTGGCTTTGGAACTGAGCCACAGATGCCCCCCACTGTGGCTCATGTGCCTGTACTGGGGAGGGGGGGGCCTTGGCCCGAAGCTCACAGCCAGTTACTGCCCACAGGACCCTGGGACTCAGACGGGGCCGTGTCCACACTGGCCGTGTGTCTCCTGAGTGCTGGGCCCGGAGAAGAGGGAGGTAGGCAAGAAGGGGTCCCCGGGGGACTCTCAGACTGCAGGGGCTGGGGCAGATCCCGTGGGCCTGAGGCTTATGCAAGTTTGGGCGGGGGGCTCTGCTTTAGGAAAGAAAATATAAAGTAAAGATAACACACTAGTTCCTGGGCCTTACAAGAGACCGTGGGAGTGAAGGGTCTGCACTGAGTGTCCCCACGGGCCAGGGTGGATGGCCCCGCGGGGGCTGTCGGTCAGGGCGCCCTCCCCGTCCCGGGGCTGAGACTCTGGTTGGCGCAGGGACAGGGGCACTCACACTCTGCTGGGACTGCAGGATCTCACCGGGACCAGACCTGGGCGTCACGGGCTCCACGGCTGCTTGGAGCCCCGGACCAGGAGGTGCCAGGAGCCCCTGGGCCTCGGAGGCCGCTGGGACCCAGGCCCAGAGGTGTGCAGGAAAGTCTCTGTCGCCGGCCTCCAGGCTGGGCTCACAGTCCCACACTGGTTCATTCCACGTGGGACTGGAGGCCCCTGGATTTCCGCCTTCCTCCTTCGGCCGCCAGAGGGAGGCTGGTTTTCCTTCCTAGAGTCGGTCCTGGTAATCCCAGCAAATGCTCTGATTGGTCCAGCCTGAATCAGGCGACTGTCTCTGGACCACTCAGTAGGGACCAGGGCAGTGGGGACCCAGCAGCCTTGCAGTGGCTTGGGGGGTGGAGACCTGGGGGGAGTTCCTAGAGAGGAGTGTTGGGCTGAGGGTCATATTAGTCTCTCCCCCACCCCCACTAAGCCTGGACTACTGTGGGAGATCACAGGGAGGGGTGACTTAGTTTTACTTGTGAGAACAATGGAAAGTTTCACAGAGGAGGGGCCTTCTGGACTGGGTCTTGTAGTATCAGTAGGAGTTCATTGGGCAGAGCTGGAGAGTGAGGTAACTTGAAGGAGGCATGGAGGTCTGGAATTGCTTGGGAAGAACACTCTGTTCAGCAAGGTTGGAGCATGGACCTCGAGCTGCAGGGATGGCAAGAAAGGTGGAGAGCCTGGGAGGGAGGCCATGTGCTCCAAGCGGTAGCCATGGACTTGCATCTAGAGACAGTGGGGAGCCACCAGCGGACTTCAACGGCATGATATCAGGCCCTTCCCATGGCACCGTGAGGATGGTGGGTGGTGACTGGAGCCTCGGAGAGGCAGAGCACCCAGCCCAAGGCGGCATGCTGGCTGGGGGGCACTGCATGCTTGCACCCCTCTGAGTTGTGATCTCCAAGTCCCTCTCCCATCCTGGCTGGCAGCTGCCAGGGCTGGAGGTCTGGCCAGTTAACAGTGGCCATGGTTGGCGCTTACTGTGCGCTGGCCCCGTGCCAGGGGCTGTAGCTCACCTGAATCCCCTGCCACCCTAAGGGCAGGTGCTGCAGCAGGGACTATCTGCTCCTTTACGGACGAGGGAACAGCGGCGTCTGGGTCACTCTGTTCCTCATATTCCACTGTTCCTCCTCAGCCGAACAGGCAGGGGTGGGACTTGAACCGGGTCTGTCTGGCTCCTGAGCCTGAGCTCCGACCTCTGTGCTGGCCCACGGCTGCCCATCACGGTGGCCCAATGCCTGGCCAGTGGACAAATTGCCAGACTCGTCCCAGGCGTTTGACCATGAGACCCACTGGGAGGGGCAGGGAGCAGGTGGGGCCCATGAGGATGCTGGGAGAAGGCAGCAGGCAGCAACAATGGGGGCGTCCGCCTCGGGCCGCGGCTGCAGATAGAGTGGCTGTGGGGTCTGAGTGGACAGCAGGGTGCTGGGGAGATGTGGCAGGTGCCCGTCCCAGGCACCCGTCCCATGGCCTGCTTGGTGCTCAGCCTTCTGCTGCCCTTTCCACCCCACAGACCCTACTGACTGTGGCTGGCACGAGGGGGGGCCGGAGCTGCCCCCTGCCTGGGCCCCACGCTCCCTCCTCCCTGGCAGGCCCCCCGCCAGAGTGGAAGGCTGGACCCACATCTACATTTAGATTGAAATGTGCGGAGGCCCCTCCTTCTGTCACGCGGAGGGGACTTCAGAGAATGTCCGCACTCCACCGAGGGGCTGTGCACGGAGTGTCAATTAGGCCTCTCTGGGAGCGGCCGCGACCGTGGGCCTCCCCGCTGCCTGCTAAGGGGGTTATGGCCCTGTCCCTTCTCCGGGTGGGGCCATGTCCCAGGGGCTCTGACCCTGGCGGGCTGCCATTCCCACTCACTTGTCTTGCTTTCTCTCCCAAATCGACCTGTTCATCCGAAGCATTACTTAGCGGGCATCTAACCTCGTTTTACAGGGGCGGGCGGCGTCAATTACGGGCTGTGCCGGTTCCGGTGGGGGCTGCTATCTATTCACTTTGCGGTGATGTAGTTGTGGCCTTGGCCGTGCCGTATTTATGGTGTGTGATCGACTTTCAGCTTGCTGCCGTGGCCCGCCTGTCCGGGGCTTCTGTTGAGATGTTCTACGGAGCCACTGGGGACTCCTGGCGTGGGTGAATCTGTCTTCCCATCCCCGAGCGCGGCTCTGTCTCCTTGTGCTGGATGCTGGCCCCCGGTTTGCCGGGGCGTCTTTAGGTGGAGTGGATGGGCTGCTCATGGGATGTCTGCCTGCCAGCCCGGGCCCGAGCGCTTTGCATCCCTGGGACACCTGCAATGTGATGTGACACATGCTGAATGTGCTATCTTCACGTGGACAGTTAAACAACGTGACAGGACACTGTAGCAGCTGCTGTTTACTGAGCAGCTACTATACACCAGGTCAGTCACACACCCTCTGGGTCTGTAGCAGCCCTGAGAGGTCCGTGTCCCTGGTGGAAAACTGAGGCTCACGGTGGCAGGTGTGTTGCCCAAGGGAACGGGGCCTGGGATCTGCACTGCACCGCCCTCTGGCTGCTCTGGGGAAGGACAGGCAGCACTGCATCTCGGGGGCCCCGCCCCCTTCCTTTCCTGCCCCTTTGTGTGTCTTCCATGATGGAGACGCTTTGTAAAAAGCCTAATGCGGTTTTTGTTCCTGGCCCAGAGAGATCTGATCATGGTAATTCTGTGTCCGCTTGCCCCTATTTATCCCCCGAGTCCGGCCAGCAACAGGGGAAGCAGATTATCAGCGCCAGGCTTGATAAATTGGACACAGGGCTGGAATGGAAGAGAAAGCCTGTCTCTATTGTTGCAGACAAAGCCGGCGGGCGGGCAGCATATGTCGTGCAGGCAGCCCCTCACTGTGGCAGAGGCCCAGGGCCTCAGAGCAATCAGGGGCTTTCAAGAGTCCCCCCGCCTACGTGGGAGGCAGGGACCCCCATTAGCCTGGCTGGCTGTGGGGGAGGGGTGACAAAATGTCAGTGGGATGCAGGAGAGAAGAGATGATCAATGAGGGTCGATCGATTTGCCTCTTTCCCCTCGATTTGATTCAGAGCGATGTGGAGATGAGGCCTGGGGAGGACGCATTGGCAGGAGCCAGGCCAACAGGGGCTTAGGGGATCTTCCATGTTGTGAGGACAGGGAAGGGGGCTGAGAGCTGTTGGCTTTGTCAGGTGTTTGGTGGTATTGATTGGTATTAGAGATGATAATGAGTCAATTCTGTGGGGCATGGGGAGGCCTTAACCATTTCATGGCTTGCTGGGCTACCCTGGGCAGAGAAGGCCCAGACTCAGGACCCCTCGTCTGCTTCCTACCCCCAGGTCTGCAGCCGATACTCCAGCCTGGGCTGGGCTCCTGCCTCAGTGGTCCTGGAGGTCAGGCCAGAAGGCGCAGAGGTACGGGGCTGGGGGACTGGTTCCAATGGGCCAGAGCCAGCCCCATGGGTCTGACTGAGCACCCGGTGGGCGCCTGGCATGCTGTGCATCCTCCCAACCACCTGTAAGGCAGGGATGGGTTTCTCTGACTGTCATTTGGAGGCTCCCAGCTATGGAGTGGCTGGCCTCTGCCTGCTTCACAGCACAATCGCTTCTCATGCTTGCCACTCACTAATGGAGTGCTGACCTTTGTTGGGTCACCAGACCCCCTGAAGCCCCTCTCCTCATCTGTAAAATGGGAATCCTCACAGACTGGCTGAGAGAATTCAGAGAATGGTGACAATTGTTTTGTGCACCTAGACTGACACCAGTGCTCCATCACAGAGCCTAGCCTGAGCCCCAAGCTTGGCTCCAGCTCTGTGTATGTCCAATTTGGTGAACATTTATTGTCAAGGAATCTGTTTGTTACTGCACGGAGAAAGGAAGTACTCTTCACCTTTCTGCATGGTTGTGAGAATCAAATGAGCCAATATGTGCTAAGTACCTCGCATGCAGTTGGTGCCAATCAGAGAAAGATGACTATCATTATTGTCATCATCAGCTTTGTCACTGTCGACATCACCAACACCATCACCACTATCATCACCACCACCCCCAACATCACCATAATCACTATCACCACCACCATCATCATCACCATCACCATATTCACCATCATCACCATCACCATCACCCACCATCACCACCACCACCATCATCACCACCACCAACCATCACAATCACCACCATCATCGTCACCACCACCATCACCATCATCACCATCATCGTCACCACCACCATCACCATCATCACCATCATCGTCACCACCACATCACCATCATCACCACCATCATCAACATCACCACTGTCACCATCATCACCACCATCATCACCATCACCACCATATTCATCACCACCATGATCATTACCATCACCATCATCACCATCACTATCTTCTTCACCACCATCACCACCACCACCACCACCATCACCATCACCACTATCACCATCATCACCACCATCATCACCATCACCACCATCACCATCACCATCATCACCACCACCATCATCACCACGATCATCACCATCACCAAAATCACCATCATCACCATCGCCAACATCATCATCACCACCACCACCATCATCACCATCATCATCATCATCATCTCCACCACCATCACCATCACCACCACCATCATCACTACCATCACCACCACCACCACCACCATCACCATCACCACCATCATCACCATTACCACCACCACCATCACCACCACCATCATTATCACCACCATCACCACCATCACCATCATCACCGTGATCATCACCATCACCATCATCACCATCATAACCATCACCATCACCATCACCACCATCACCATCATCACCATTACCAACCACCATCTCTACCACAATCATCACCACCACCATCACCATCATCATCACCACCACCACCATCACCACCACCACCACCATCATCACCACCACCACCATCACAATCACTACCATCATCGTCACCACCACCATCACCATCATCACCATCATCGTCACCACCACATCACCATCATCACCACCATCATCAACATCACCACTGTCACCATCATCACCACCATCATCACCATCACCACCATCACCATCATCACCACCACCATCACCACCATATTCATCACCACCATGATCATTACCATCACCATCATCACCATCACTATCTTCTTCACCACCATCACCACCACTACCACCACCATCACCATCACCACTATCACCATCATCACCACCATCATCACCATCACCACCATCACCATCATCACCACCACCATCACCATCACCACAATATTCATCACCACCATGATCATTACCATCACCATCATCACCATCACCGTCTTCACCACCATCACCACCATCACCATCATCATCATCACCCTCATCACCATCACCACCACTATCATCACCATCACATCATCATCGTCATTGTCATTGCTGTGGTCACTGCCCTTGCCGTTGCTGTCATCATCATTGTTGTTACCATCTTGGAAGGCAATCCCTCTCAAGGAAGGAGAGTGGAAAGAAGGGGGCAACACTGAAGAGATATGGACAGGAGAGGATAATATTAAGAAATAATTGTGTGTCAGTAGGATGAACAAGTAGAGGGAGAAATTGGTAGCGTAGGAGAGGGAGGGCCAGTTGTAGGAGCAATATGGTTGTTTTTTTCTCTCTGGTTTCCTCTCAAGATTTTTTATCATCAGTTTTCAGTGGTCTGACTATGATGTGCTTGTGTGTGTGTGTGTGTGTGTGTGTATTCATCATGTTTGGGGTTTGCTGAAAGTCTCAGACCTATAATTGACATTTTCTTCAAAACTTTTTAAAAAAGATTTGTTTATTTATTTGAGAGAGAGAGTGCGTGAGCAAATGGGGGGAGGGGCAGAGGGAGGAGAGAGAATCCTCAGACTCTGTGCTGAGCTCGGAGCCCGACTTAGGGCTCCATTTCACAACCCTGAGATCACAACCTGAGCATAAATCAAGAGTCAGACACAACCGACTGAGCCACCCACGTGCCCCTCTTCAAACTTTTGAAGAGTATTTGGCTCTGGGTACACATATCTTAGGCCACCTCAGGCTGTTAAGACACTGTTATAAAATGTAGGTTTTATTATTATTCCAATATGGTGAGGCCACCAGATCAGAGGATAACATCGTTAAAGAGATAGTTTGTTACACTTCCTGAGAGAAGGGGGCATACCATCCCATGCAGGGCCACCTGGGGAAACACTAGGGTTGGTCAGGAGGCAGAGGGTGCAGGGTAAACCACAGGCAAGAGCTTTTATTGTGGTTTTCATGGGAGAACCAAGGTAGGCTTAGGATTAACTAGTTTGAATAATTTCAGTGGGCCCTGGGGCACCGGGGTTGTCCCCATTTGTTTGGGGCCAGCCTTAGGGGTAACTGGGACAGAGAAATAGTGTCCAGAGTCAGAGAGCCCATTAAAGGTGGTAGCTCGGGTGTGGGATGTGCATTGGTTGGTTTGTTTATGAAAAATGCACCTGAGTCATTCATTATCTCAGGGAATTAGCTAGCCCAGGGCGGGGGGCAGTATCTTCAGGGCCAGCAAGCTCCCTGACATCAAAGCATCAGAATAAAGAAACATGTTTCATGCAGACACTTTTCATGTTCTAAAATGTCTTCAAGCTCTTTGTTCTTCAGATGGAATCATTTCTATTGATCCGCCTTCAGCTTGCTGACTCCTCTACAATCTAATCTGTTGTTAAACCTATCTAGTGATTTAAAAATTTTTCAGATATTGTCTTTTTCAGTTCTGCAAATTATTGTCTTGTTCTTTTTTGTAGTTCTTTTTTTTTCTACTGAGATTCCATAACTAACCATGTCATATTTTTGTTTAAACCCTGGACATATTTATAATATCTGTTTCTAAAGTGATTTTTCTGTCTTTCTGCTTGCCTAGTAATTTTTTATTGGAAATTTGGTATTGTAAGTGATACATTGTTGAAACTCTGGATTCTGTTGTCTTCCTCTGAGAGGTGTTGGTCTTTGTTCAGAACAGCAGGCTGTTGGGTCACATGAACTTGTATACTTTGGTTTCACACCATTGTCCTTCTGTGCGGTCTGTGTCCTGACAGGTTCTTCTTATGAGGACAGAGTCGTACTGGATCGGGGCCACCCCCGTGCCATCATTTAAACTTACTCACCCCTGTAAAGCCTCTGCCTGCAAATATAGTCACATTCTGAGGTCCTGGGGGTTAGGACTGCGGCACATGAAATTTGGGAGGGGGTCACAGTTTAGTTCATAGTAGTGAAGTCATTAGCAAGTGACGAAGGGATCCAGGTCCCAGCATGGCAATGAGGGCAGTGAAGGGTGTGGTCCTTAGCCGTGAACTTCAAAGGAGCTGGAGTATTTGAGGGGCATGGAGGACACATATGTGCCAGCATCAGTGGGGTGCAGCGCTAGGGAAACCAGGTGTGGGAGGACGTGAAGGAAGCTGGGGCTCCTGGGAGA
The DNA here is from genome assembly GCF_037043125.1 of Eumetopias jubatus. Taxonomy (NCBI): domain Eukaryota; kingdom Metazoa; phylum Chordata; class Mammalia; order Carnivora; family Otariidae; genus Eumetopias; species Eumetopias jubatus. The sequence continues at coordinate 1,805,998 of NW_028274813.1, read as the reverse complement.
GCTGGCATCACCTGGACAGGGTGGGGGTGGGGTGGAGGATGGAGACACGTGGCCGCGGTTGCACCTGTGAATGGCACCATCTGTGGGACCCCAGACGCTCAATGAATTCTGCCCCCAGCACAGCTGCCTCCTGATGCTAGGGACCCTCTGTCCCCCCGGACCAGAGACCCCACAGTGAAGGGACAGGGAGACGGCCTGCCTTATCATCTGCCCGGGCTGTTTTGTCATCTGTACAATGGGAGTGACCATCCCTACCTTTCCCTGATGTTCAAGGCTAGAATGCCACGGGATATTTCAGAAGACTGAAGCCCCCTGGGGGTGCCAGGTTGTGACTCCTGCAGGATGCGATGGGGGAAAGCGCCAGGGTTAAGGGGCCTGCTTCAAGCCGGCTGGGGGTTCGGGTGTCTCGATGACACTGTCTTCAATGCCCCTGCTTGAGCCAGTGGTCAGGAGATGACCTCCTGTGCCTGAGTTACGACTTACTTCAGCGCTCCCATCCATGCCCCCTGCCCGGCTGCCTGTGGCTCAGCAGCAGGGGGAGGCAGGTGTGAGCGGGCAGCTCGGCAGAGGAGCCCCGTCCAGAGCCCCTGCTCCCTGTCCCCAGCTCCTGCCTGCCCCAGGGCTGTCGGTAGGGCCTTCTGTTTCCTCCCAGGGGACACAGTCAGGTCATTTCCTGGTATTGAAGGATGTGTCAGGAGCCCCACCTAGTCAGAAACGGATGCCCGCTTGCTGGTCCAGACCCCGAGAGGACCCGAAGGGGCCAGTGACCGGGAGGCACTGGGCTGGTGCCTCCTAAAGAGCGTTAGACTCAGGCAGGTCACTGCTCCTCTGACCCCCGGATGCCTGCCAGAAAACAGGGGCGACAATACCATCCTCACTGGGAAACAGGGCCAACCAGAGGTCAGCCAGGGGCTTCGGGGGCTGTGGATGTCGTATTCAGGTCAGACAGGCTCACGGAGAGCAGAGCTGCCCCAACAGGTACCCGAGAGGGGCCACGCACATGGTGGTTGTGGGGTGGTGGGCTCTGAGCTGGCCCTTGAAGGCTGTGGAGGGCAGCAGGATGTGCCTCGGTCACTGGGGCGGGGACTGGGCAGAATTTCCGAAGAGGAGGTCAGAGGGACTTGAGGAAGCCGGGGTGAGGGGCTGGGGTGCCGGACACCAGGCCGTGATGATGCCTTCCCCTCCAGCCAGGAGGAGCGTGCATTTTCACAGGAGGAAGAGGGAGAAAAATGACTCCGGGACTCGGGCAACTTCAGCAATCAGCTCCTTGTCAGGCAAAGAAAATGGTTTTGAATGTTCAGATTAATTATTGATCAGCACGTGCCTGATTACTACTTCCTGTCAGCTGACACAGGGTTCCCACTGTGGGCACTGGTGGAGCAGCGGGACCCCTGGGGTGGTGGTGACACCCCATTAGTCACCTTCTCCCTGCACATGTGGGAGGTAAGCCCAGGCACACCGTGAGGGCGCTGACACGGGGGTTGTCTCTGCACCAAGGAGGACCTCCCGCATAGAGCCGACACTGGCTGGCCCGGGACAGTGCTCAGTGGCCACGGGCCAAGGCGCAGCCCAGGCCTGGTGATGTGCGTGACAGCCTCAGCCGGGGCACCGGAGGCCGCGGCTAGCCAGCCCACTCACCCAGAAACGCCCGGAGGTCCCGGTCCCCAGGACCGTGACAGTGGCTGGTGATTTGCACCTTGAGTTAAAACAGAATAATAGAGCAAAGTACATTCTTCTTATTTTTTCATTCTTATTTCATTGTGAGATATCACACACATGCGGAAAGTGCATAACTCATAAAGGTACGCTCTAACGAGGAACTCGAAAGTGGGCATCTGGATAAGCATCACCCACGGCCTGAGGCACTGAATTGCTGCTCCCAATCTGGGCTCCCCTTCCTCTCCAGACCTTCACTCTCCCCCGAGTCCCCACCTAGGACGCTGGCAGCCCTCACGAGGCCCCTGAGCTATCCCTGGTGGCAGATTTTATATAAATGAAGTGACACATGATCACCCCTTTGTTTCTTGTTTTGTTCTTGTACCGTTTTGTCATGACACGCAGCCCGTCTCCATAATATCGCACGGAGCATCTCTTGTCGGGTGTCGGATTTCTCTAGCTGGGGTCCACTGGCGCGCGTGGGTCTGTGGTGTTCATTGCATGAATACACTCACCCCCCTGCTGATGAAAAACAGGGGTGCTGCCACATTCGGCTGCCCTGGCCAATGCTGCTATGAACACCCTCACACGTGTTTGCTGGTGCCCGTTCTCCAGGGAGTGGAGATGCTCATCGGATGAGCGCATCTCCAACCCTTCTAGATAATGCCAGTCTGGGTTTCAAAAAACTAACTGATCTTATTTTTTTTTGAGAAGTTTTAGGTTTATAGAATAATTGAGCGGAATGCACAGCCCGTCCTCATATGCCCTCTTCCCCTCAGGGTTTCCCTATTATGAACATCTTGCTACTCTTGCGTGCTGCATTTGTTACACCTGATGAACTGGTATTGATACATTATTATTTTTTTTAAGATTTTATTTATTTATCTGAGAGAGAGAGCGAGAGAGAGCAGGATAGGGGGAGGGGCAGAGGCAGAGGGAGAAGCAGACTCCCCACTGAGCAGGGAGCCCGATGCGGGGCTTGATCCCAGGACCTCAGGACCATGACCGAGCCAAAGGCAGACACTTAATGACTGAGCCACTTAGTTTACATTAGGGCTCAGACTTCACGTCATGCATTCGGTGTTTTGACAAATGTGCAATGTCATGAATCTCCCACCATCGCATCACCCAGAATTGTTCCCTTTTGCCCTAGAAACACCTTGTGCTCCACCCATCTGTTTTGCAAAGTGACTGTCCCCGTGGACACTCCCGCCAGCAACGATAGGAGTGGTTGACGGGCTGTACGTGGTATTGTTAGACTTTATAATCTCTCCCTATTTGGTGGGTTGGGGGAGCGGGATCTCATCATCATGGTTTTATTGCGCGTTTCCTTGACTTCTAATGAGATCAGGCACCTTTTCCCGTGTTTCTTTGCTGTGTAGCTTTTTCCTTCTGTGAAGTGGCAGATGGAGTCTTTGGAGCATTTTCTAACCTTTGGACTGCCTTTCTTTCCCCTGTGGATGTTCCTCACGTGTCCTTGGACGCAAGGCCTCTCAGGGTACGTCTTCCCCCGTGACATGGAGCATGTTTTCACTCTCATTATAGGGAATTCCCAGGAAAGAAGTTCTTGAGGTTAATGTGGCCGAATTTATGAATTTTTTCCGTTGGTTAAAGCTTTTCGTGTCTTATTTAAAATTGCTTTCCCTGCTCAGGGGTCATGACGCCATTACCCTGTATTATCTTCCAAAAGCTTGATATCTTGCTTTTTCCACTTAGGTCTATAAATCTACTTGAAGTTGATATTGTGCGCAGTGTGAGTAGAGCTCCAGACTCATTTCCCTACACGGAGAGCCAGCTGACAGAGCACCAGTCATTGCAAAGGTCATCTGTCCTCCACGGCTCTGCAGTCCGACCTCAGCCACAAATCAAAGGGCCATCCGCTTCAAGCCTGTGTTTGGGGTCTGTATGCTGTCCCGGGAGTCTACCTGTCTGCTTCTGTGCCGTGTTCCACACCCCTGGGGTTCAACAACCTGGATATCTGGTAGAGCACATTCTCCCCACTCTCTCCTTCCGTAGGGGGGGTCGGGGCTGTTCCGGGCTCTTTGTAATTCCACGTACCTTTTGGTCTCAGCTTGTCAAACTCTCTGCAGACACAGAATCAGCCCAGTGGGGGTTTTGATTGGAATTTTATGGAACTTGGGAAGGACAGGCATCTTCATGACATTGTGTCCTCCGACACGTGAGCGTGGTTTATCTCTCTCTACCTGGTGTCCCTCAATTTCTTGGAATATAACTTTAAGTCTTTACTGAAGATTGTATAACTTTGTTAGACATATCCCTAGATATCCAATATTAATGATGCCTTAAAATTACATGTCTACTGTCTGTCGATGGGGAGATGAACTTGGTGTGTGTGTGTCCCCCTGAAAGTCACTGTGGCCTTTGAAACAATGTCTGCAGGTCGGGCCCTCCACTTGACTCCTCCTCCGTCCAGCTGCACACTCTGCCGTTGGACGGGTCCCGCTGGTTCTAGTTTTTGGTTATTTTTCAGATTTAGACATTTTCCTTTTTATTTTTCTTTCCCCAAATCTGCTCTGACGGGTTTTATAGCTTCAGTCTCTTACAGACAGGTCTGAATTTGCTTGTCCTTAAAGGGCCACCGTTTTGTGTCTTGTGCTTATAATCCCAGCACCAAGGGTCTCTACGCACCTGTTTCCATTGTCTGGTCCCAGAGTTTGGTTCATAGCACATGGGGCTGTCTCTGCATCCTAGAGATGGCATTTGAAAAACGACCGGTAGGAATAATTTGTGCTCTAGGAGGGAAACACCTTTCTTTAGGGATGGTTTTGGTTTGCTTTTTCCTGGTGCCTGGAGGGGCACTCTGTCTATTTTAGGCCAAGTTCAAGGCCTGAGGTTTGCTGGGGCAGGACCATTAAGGCCACCATGACAAAGTGTGAGCCCACGCAGGGCCGACCTGCTTCTGGCCACCCCCCCAACCCCCTGCCCGGAGGCATAGCTTTGGGCTTGTCCCCAGTGCTGGGCTGGTAGGTCTTTAACCACGGGGTCCCCAGCAGCTCAAACCTGGTTTGCAGCATCTATCGATTCCCATGGTGTAAATGCTCCCACGGTGGCTGATTAAGCCAGCCGCATGTCACAGAGAACGCCAATGTGCCCAGTCGGCTCCTGTGAGCCATGGCGGCCATGCCAACAGTCATCGCAGGGCGTCCCATGCCTGCCGCCGCCTCCAGGGGCCGGCCAGCCCGGCTGTCCTCGCTCAGGCTGGTGAGGTCTTTGGAGCAAAATCAGGCTTTGACCGCCGGGCTTCCCTTGCTGGCCACTGGCCTCCTCAGGGGTTGGGGCTGGTGATACCTGCCTCACTGTCTGATTAGTTGTGTTGTGCTTGGGAGGAGACGGAACCATTTGTATGCAGCTTATCTAACTGCTCAGAGGAGGAGTTGGTCCCGATCGCCCAGCCTCTTCCTGTGAACATACGTCTCCTGCTTTGTGTTTTCAGAATAACGTATGGTCACTGCAGGAAAAAGCAGAAAATACAGAAGAAGGAAAAGCAAGAGACAGTGCTCCTACCCAGTGAGAACACTGGACGTTTTGGGGAAAATTTCTCCAATCATAATATTATTTTTGTGCATACTAGAGTCTGCAAAGGCCTGCGCTGTGCACCCAGGGGGCAGTTCGTAAAGCGCAGAGCAAGGCCAGTGCTGACCACTGGCTCTTGCCTTGGCTAAGCCTCCCAGTGTCTCTGAGCCTCTGTCCCTCAGCTGCTGAAGGGACTGTCCCCTGCTTCCCTCTGGCTGCTGACATGGAAGCTGCTCAGGGAACGTTCCTGCAAGCGAAGCAGATGCAAACGTGCTGTTGTAAATGGCTGTGGCGGCCAGGCCCTGTGACCCTGGATTCCAGGGTTCGGGCCAGCTGTTGGCCTCTTTGGAATCCTGAGTTTATGGGGAGCCTGAGCCTCATAAATGTCAAAGAATGCATTTTCAGCAGCCCAGGAATTGGAGAATGTGTCTCCGAGGGCAGCATTCTTTCCACTGCACACAGCTGCCTGGCTCCCGTTTTTATCCTTGAGCCATAATTAGCCCTTGCCTCTGACCCTGAATTCCTGCCCAGGCCAAAAATACACCGTGGCGGCCAGCACTGCGGTCCTAGGGGCACCATGTCCCTTCCGTGCTCCTCTGGGCCGTGGCAGGTGGGAGAGGGGCCCAGAAGACACGGGGAGGGCTTGGGGGGCCTGCAGGGGCAGACATGGTGGGTGCTCGGGGGCCGCCTGGCTGTGGGGTGTGCGGTGCTGCTGGGCGCCCACCTCATGGGACCCTCTGTGCAGACATGGAGGCTTCACCCTCCCTGAGGGGCTATGGCCTGCGCCCCGCCCCATGTGGGAGGTGAACAGACCACCAGGTGGGGACTCTGGGGTCCGATGCCCTGGTCCTCCCACTCAGGACAGCTGCTCAGGCCCGGGACAGCAGTAGTCCTTGGAGACGCCACCCCTGCCCCCAGATGGTGCTTCTACCGACACGGCCTGGGGTGGCCGTCTTTCCTGGCACCTGAGGCAGATGGGACAGGGCAGGAGGCAGGGGGCACTGGCAGGGGCTGGTGAGGGCTTCTCCCTGGTGGCCAGTCACCATGCTCTGAGAAGCAATGAGACCGGCCCTAGGGGCCGTGGGCTTGCTCTCCTCATCCCCTTGGCAGCCAGCGGCCCAGAGGAGGGAGACAGCACACCTCCCGCAGCGGGAGTGCGGACACGCTGACAACAGCAGCACGGCCACCCCAGTGTCGACCCCGTTGGCACAGCTGGGGTGCCAGTAGCCTGGGTGTCAGCACTGTCGCCCCGGTTCTGGGAAGAGGAAGTGAGGCCTGGGGATCTCAGTAGCCCGCCCAGGGTCGTGGACGTTCCCGAAGGCCGGGGCGGTGGTCGGTCCGCGGGTGCACACTCACCCTGGTCCCTGAGCCGGCGTCACCAGCGCTCGCACCCCGGAGCTCTCGCCTCTGGGTGGGGCGCAGGCTCGCGCACGCGTCGTGGGCAGAGGCGGGCGGATGCGGGGCCCCAGCATGGGGCCAGCCACAGAGTGGACTTTAACGGCTGCAAGGACGCCGCATGAAAGGGAACACCCTGTCTCCCAGGCCTTTGGAGGGGAAACTGAAGCCATGGGGTGTCAGTGAGCCGCGCATTCCCGGGAGCAGCGGAACACGCACAGCGGGCGGGGTGCAGCCAGAGCCCCTTCCCTGTGTCTCAGCCCGGCTGCCACCCGCTCCTCCCTGGCCAGGGACCCTCCCTCTGCTGCGGGGAGGCTGCCCAAGGGCAGGGCCACCGTCAGTGCCATCTGACTTCAGCAGAGAACCCATGCGGACGGATCCACAGATCCCCGCTCGTGAGCCTTTGAGGGGGACGCAGGCCCCGGGCTGAATGCGAGAGAAGCTTGTTTAATGTGTCAACACCATCTGCAGTGAGGTCGCTGCAGGGAGTCCCTGCCTGCATGCCGCTCCCAGGGTGACCCGGCTTATGCTGACACCGGGACCTCAGCCCGGGCTGGGACCCTGTCATGACGCGGAGATGGCCCGGGTCTCGGGGGGTTGGCTCCGAGGCCGCCGGGGCCTGCAGAGGGAGCAGAATCATGGCATATGGGACAATGTGATTTTCTGTCCCCTCTTTTTCCGGGGGACCCAAGCTGCCTTCCCGGGCTTGCTCCTGGCTGGGGCTCCAGGGACACAGGCACTGGTCCCAGGGAAGGGCCTGCCCCCCACCCCCACAGCATACAGGGTGCCATCAGGACCTGGGGGGCCTGAGAGGGGCAGCGCCTCTGGCAGAGCTGAGGTGAGGGGGTGGCCTGGCCAGGTGCCCCTGCCAGCGTCCTGCTGCTGGGTGAGTGACACCCAGGAGGGGCAGGGGTTGGAGGGGCCCCTTCTACGCTGGGACCCTGCATGACTTACAAGTGGGGCCTCCTGCAGCCATGGTCTGGAGGGGTGCACGCCCGGCAGAGCCTCGATGCCCGTTTCTAAGAGGGTCTCCTCTTAAGAGGCGTCCTCGCCTCCTTCTGCGGAGCCAGGCCTGGGCCCTGGGGCTGTGAACTCTGCTCTTTGAGTCCCTGGCTCTCTTGGGCCCCTAGCTCCCAGTCCTGTGCTGGGCCCTGACGCTTGCCGCGGTGGGAAGACACCAACCGGAAAAGCCAGGAATAGCCTTGGAGGATGCTCTGTGCTGGAGGCTGCAGGCTGCCGCGTGGCCTTCACTGGGCATCAGCTGCCGCAGTCCTGGGGCACCCAGAGGGAGGCGGGAGGGTGACAAATTGGCCTCTGCAGCCACCCAGAGGGAGGAGTTGGGCTCCAGGACGCAGAGCTGAGGGTGGAGAGTCGGAGGCCTGCTGGGTCGTCGTCCTGGGATGGCCGGACGGAGGGGCCTGCGGTCCCCATGTGCAGAGGTCGATGGCGGACAGGTTCCTCCGGGAAGGCTGCCGGGAGGGGCTGCGGGCTCACCTGTGCCCTGCTCACCGTCGCCTGCCGAGCCCTCCCCAGAGGGTCTTCCGGGGGGCCTGGGGGGCAGCCAGAGGGCTCTGCTCAGGGCCCTGCAGAGGGTTTCTTCTCCTGGCTGGCTTTTTCCAGCTTCAGCATCTGCCCCGCAGCCCTGCTGACCATCCTAACAAGGGTTCGAGGGGACAATAGATCACAGCAGCCTGATTTGCACGTAATTTGTTCCTTCGTGGAAACGCTGTGCCTCTTAAAAGCCTCAGTAAATGCCTTTAAGGGAATATGACAGCGCAGGACAGGGAAAATCAATAGCCCGGCTCCCTCGTCAGGCTTGCGTTACTGGACCACCCCCTCGCTGTGCCCGGCAATTTGGATGTCATGGAAATCTGCCGTTGGACGCGGCTCAGCCGCTCAGCCGGTGGGTCCGTCCAGGGAGTGTGCCTGATGAGGATGGGGTGCTGCTGGGTGCAGCCGCTCCCCCCCGAGGCCCCGGGCCCAGCCTCTGGGGGAGGGGGACCCTTGGAGCTCCCATCCCCCTCTGCCCAAGGTTGTGGGTGCCCAGAGCTCCCCAGTGCTGAGGAGGAGGTGGCTTCCTGCTGGCCAAGGAGCAGGGACCAGCCATCCTTGTTAGTGGCAGGCACGTAGCGGGGAGGCAGAAAAGCTTTGCCTACCAAAGATGGTGTCCTGCGGTTGCCAGGCTCAGAGCCCTGGGGCAGGCCAGTTCCTCGCTCAGGGGCAGGCAGCCTCTCTCCCCGCCCTGGGCAGGCTCTGCACCCTGGAGCAGAACCAGGAAGTCCCATCGACCTGGTGGCTCAGGGAAGGAGGGTGTGTTAGTGTCTGAGGGCTTCTGTCACAAACACCCCAGTTCGGCGCCTTCAACCACCCGCGTTTCTGTTTTCACAGTCCCGGAAGCTAGCAGCGAGAGATGCAGGCCTCGCAGGGCAGGTTCCGCGTGGGCCGCTCCCCATGTCCTCACGTGGCCGGGCCTCGGTGCGTGTCTGTGTCCTGATCACCTCCTCTTATAAGGACACCGATCATACTGGGTTAGAATCCACCCTAGGGACCTGGTTTTCGTTTAATCACCTCTTCAAAGACCCTGTCTCCGAATACAGTCACATCTGGAGGTCCTCGGAGTTAGGACGTCAGCCTGTGAATTTTTGGGGGGGACACAACTCAGCCCATCACAGGTGGGGAGTCAGATGCTCTTCTTACGGGTGGGCAAGGATTACAGTGGGGCCCGGGCCTGGCCCTGGGGGTACCCTTAGCAGGTCCTCCCTCACCCCCACCTGTGCCTCCAGGCCCAGAAAGTTCTATTGTGCAGCAAACCAGCCACATTCTTGCTCAGAGGCACTGCTTCAGTCTACTGTCCAGAAATCTGGTCACCAGGACCTTTCCTGCGCTAATGTTCGGCTCCCTACCCTTGTCTTCAGGATTTCACACTCCCACCTCCTCCAGCCCCTGCCAGGCTCACCCCACCCGACCCCCCACAGGCTCCAGGTGCCCTCCAGGACAGCCTCACTGGCCCCTACACCTCGCCCACTGGGCAAGTGTGCCCCCATTGATGGAGCCCCCGCCAGCTTCCAGAGCCCATGTAGGTTCCTTCTTGTACGTGATGTCGTGCGATCCCTGCAGCCTAGGAGGCAGGGGTTGCTGTGCCCAGAAAACCAGCTGCTGGGAGGGAGCTCTGCCCGAGATGACCCAGCCAGAGAGAGGGGTCAGCACCGGGACCCAGGCTGGCCAGCTCCGAGCCTCAGCATGGCCTGGGGCCTGCCTCAGGGACACTAGCTGCCCTCTCCCACTCAAGAGAGGCAGGGCTGTGGGGGTGAGGGCAAGCCTGGACCCTGCCTGGAGGAGGTGTGCTCAGTGCTCGGCCTCCAGGCTCACCCCACCTCCCAACCTCACCAGCAGGAGGGAGAGATGAGGGGCTGCATCCAATGGTATAAGCTGCCTTCCATTCCCCGCCAAATGACGAGCAGACTAAACTGCAGTCTGAGTTTTGTAAAAACAAATTAAATGGGCATAAAGGAATACTTCAATGCGTTAAAGTTTTTGAAGCAGAAATAAACCAGCCGCTTGCTCAAGGGTTGTTTTGGGAGATTTATGCCCATGGGACCCACCTCAAGTTGGGCAGAAGTTGCTGGAAGGGTGAGGCAGAGGGGCGGGCCACCCCCTCTTCTCCTGAGCTCAGGGGTCCTGTGTCCAGAGGGCAGTGTCCTGGGGGGGCGCCCTGTCTGTGCCCTCTGGACAGCTGTGCCTGGTGACAGCAGAGAAGGCCCTGTCCTCAGGAATTCCTGCCTCCCACCCTCCCCATGGGTCTGCCTGGGGGAAGTGATGGATAGCTCTGGGGTATCTGTGCCCCTTTTTGCCACACTGAGGCTGCCTCTGTCAGGCAGGGGTCTCAGGCCCAGCCTCTCACAGGCCCTGACGCCGGCCCTGGATGGTGGTGCGGTCGCCTGCACATTTCGGTGGGGAAACGGGGGTGGGGGGAAGAGATCTGCCACCAGGGAGACCGGCAGGACAGGGGTGGGGCCGGGATAGGTACCCAGGCCTTGCCAGCCCCAAAGTTTACCTTCTTTTTTCCCTCTGACCATCTGGTTCCCACTAGAAGGTTGTGGGGAAGGTGTCTGGAGACAGGAGGGCCTTGTGGGTTTGGGGGCACTTGCCCGGTGAGCGAGGTGTAGGGGCCAGTGAGGCTGTGCTGTCCTGGAGGGGGCCTGGAGCCTGGGGGGAGCAGGTGGCGTGAGGCCTGGCAGGGGCTGGTGGAGGTGGGAGTATGACATCCTGGTGTGCGCAGCTGGATCAGGGCCCCTGAGCACTGGGTCCTGTGTGGTTCTACAGTGGCCTTGTTGGTCCAGGAGACAGGCAGACTGTACTGGCCCTGAGGGCCTGCCAGGTGGGGGTAACTGAAGGCAACTGGGGTCAGCAGAGGCCAACATAGGCTGGGCAGGCTGGAGTTCTGGGTGAGGGCGTGAGAGCACTGGGAAAGACTGGGGGGATAGGAATGAAGGGATCAGGGAAGAAGGAAGGCGAGGAGGAGGAGGGAGGGAGGGGATGGAATGGGGGGAAGAGAAGTAGAAGAGGGAACCCTGATTTGGGTAAAAGATTAGACCGTGTGTCCTGAGGGCCTTTCAACCTTCACCTAATAAGGCAGCTCATCCATCCTTTCATCCACCTGTTAATCCATCATCTGTCCACCCACCCATCATCCATCCGCCCATCATCCATCCATCCGTCTGTCCATCTGTCCACCGGCCAACATCCATCATCATCCATCCATCCGTCTATCCATCCACCCATCACCCATCCACCCATCATCATTCATCCATCCACCCATCCATCCATCATCCAACATCTATCATCTGTCCACCCATCACCCATGCATGCATCCATCATCCACCCATCCATCCATCTACCCATCCATCCATCCATCCATCCACCCGCCCATCCATCATCTACCCATCCATCCATCCATCCATCATCTACCCATCTGTCCATCCACTTACCCATCCATCCATCCATCAATCATCTACCCATCCATCCATCTACTCATCCATCCATCCATCCATCCACCCGCCCATCCACCCATCTACGCATCCATCCATCCATCCATCATCTACCCATCTGTCCATCCACTTACCCATCCATCTGTCCATCCCTTCCTTCTTTCATATTCACAGCATTCACTGAAGCCTTTGTGAAGATGCTCCCCAGTCTCTGCTGTGGGGGGAAGCTGGGGCTATGGAGCCCCCTCCACAGACCTCATTTGTCCTCCAGAACAGCTGCCCTGGGCTCAATCCTGCAGTCTTGAGTGTCAGGCAGCAGGCGGGGGGCTCTCACAAACCCACTGGGGGCGGCGCCTGTACCCTGAGTGGGTCTCTCAGGCTGCCCTTTGTTTGCAGGCACTCCCAGCTGCTTCCAGCAGCAGCCCCAGCTCCTTTTCTTCTCTGCCCTGTCCTGCCTTCCCCATTAAGGCCCTTCGCTCCCACAGACACCTTAAAGCGAGACCCAATTATCACGTCCCGAGGCGGGCCAGCTCAATTTGCCCTCAATTTGCAGGCAGCCCTTTGTCCGGCCCTTTGTCCAGCCCTGCCCGCCCCCTTAGCAGCAGCAGCCAGCCTGGTGGTTAACCTCAGGGAGCTGAGATGAAGGCCAGTGCAGTGTTTGGGGTCCACCTCTGGGCTCTAATTAAATCTGTCGACAAGTGTGGCTCTGGTGGCTCAGGTGGCAGGCATGGGGGTGGGTGGGCAGTAGGCGTGGCTTCCCTGCCCTCTCCCCCCCACCAACCCCTGCACCGCCTCGTCCTTGACCTTGAGGGTGGTAAGGGCACCAGCGCCCCTGGGACCTCGGGACGCCAGTTCTCAGGAAACTTCCGAGGACCAGAAGTGCCTTTGGGAGAAAATCCCCAGCCCCTTGTGGTCCTTGAGGCTCTCTCAGACCCCACGGTCGTCAGCACAGAGCCCCTCCCTTGAAACCTGCTGCTCCCACTTTCGGCCAGCCCCGTGCTGGGTGCAGCTGTGCTCCTGGGGGGCTGGCCTGCCAGAGACCACTGATCACCACCTACAATTTCACAGCAGAGAAGGGGGGTTGGCAGAACTCAGCAAATGGGTGGTGAGCCCTGGGGGGCGGGGGGCTGGGGGTCCTGGGGGCTGGAAGCACAGATGGCCCGGGGCTCTCACTGACACACAGAGCATTCCCAGCCCGGCTCCTCCTCCTTCCCCCTGACAGCGCCCCATCCCCCAGCAGCCAGGCCTAGAGCGGTGGGGATGGGGTAGGAGAGGGGGTAACAGGGGTGGGGGTGGGGGAATAGGGGAGTGGGGTTGCAGGTAGGTACTCAGGGGTCATTCCATCCGGTTCAAACCAGCTCTACCACCCACTGGCTGGGAAAACCTGGCAAACAGAACCCTTCCCCAGTTTTCCATTCTTAAAATGGGCCCAGTGAGCCCATTTTAAGCCCAGTGAGGTGCTGGGAGGATGAGTCCTGCCTCCCCTGAGTTGGCCTCCACCTGGGGCAGGCTCCTTTCCTCCTACCCACCAACCTTTGCCCCCAGCTGATTTCCCCTGCAGCCCCAGCTGCTACAGCTGGTCCTTCCCCAACTCAGGCTGCACTGCCGACACGGCCGGCCCTCTGCTCCGGGCATACCTGCTGGGCCCCGCGCTCCTCATAGCCAGGCGCCCCTGACGCCCAGCATGCAGCCGTGTTCCGACGGAGGGTGGCACAGGGGCCTGCTCCCACTCCGGCCTCGTGCTGGGGCCGCAAGGGCAGGGGGGGCGAGGGAGTGTGGGCCGGGGTCGGTGTCCCGCCAGAGGGCGGCTGCCACTTTGGCTCGGTGTTAGCTGCCCCGCTCTTCAGGATGGCCCCGGGCGGCTGGAGCTGCCCGTACTTCAAGAGAAGACAGAAATCGGGCTTTGATCTGAAATCCATTTATAAATGTTGACAATGAATTCAATGCTTTTCAAGCACGGTGCGGTGGAGGGTACCTAAGGAAACAGGTTAGCAGAGGTTACCTGGGGCAAGGGTTGGGTCCCGGAGGGGTGGCAGGGGAAGGAGGGGTCAGAAGTGAACAGAGGGCTGCGTTGAGACAGAAGGGCATCTGGCGTGTTGGCAAGAGCTCATCTGTGCAGAGTTGTGAGTGCGCGTGTGCAGAAATCGTCATTTACACCCCTGCCCCATCCCGTCTGACTCTGCTGGCTCTGGAGCCAGGATGCCAAGGGTGCAGATAGCACCCTTGAGGTCACCGGGACCAGCGGGGTGGGGTGGGGGCTTGGAGGAGAGGCTCCTCCATGCTGCTGGGCTCACAGAGCCTGGAAGGGGACTCCAGATGCTAGCTTCATGCAGGCAATTTCAGACTTAATCCTGGTAGCCCCCTGGGACAGAGGGAACCGTGCTCATCAGCTTTGGGGAGGGGCAGTAGCCCCTGGTGTGCCTGCACATTGCACGGTGGGCTTAGAGGGTGTGGGCCCCTTGGGGTTCCAGAGCAGCCCCTCCAAGGGAGGTTGGGGGCATGGATGCTGTTCCTTTTTGCAAGATGCACACGGATGTGCAGGTTTGCGGGTGTGTGTCTTTGTGTCCACGTTCTGAGTGTGTGCCTGTGTGTGTTTAGTGTGTCTGTTTCTGTGTGTCTACACGTGTGTGATGGTGCCTTTGGCAAGGTTGTCATCAGAGGGCGGGGGCCCACACGTTCTCGGCAACTTTGACCTGACACAGGGGAGGAGGGAGCCTGGCCAGGGAGGCTGTTGTCTGCCCTGCTTTGGAGGGAAGGAAGGGTTTGGGAAGGTCGGAATGGAGGGGCCCTCGGGGGGGGGGCATAGCCAGCCTTGGTGGTGCAGGTGGGAAACTGAGGCAGCCCAGTGGTGGCAGGCAGGAGGGACGTGATGAGAGAGCAGGGCTGAGCGGAGGGAGCGTCTGGGCCTGGCTGGTCTCTTTTCATAAAAAGCTATAAAACCAGCCAAAACCCATGGTGGAAGAGAGGGTGCTGGGCGGGCCCCTCCCCTGGCGCCCCTCCCCCAGCCACCGTGCCCGCCCATCCTCTAAAATATGGGTGCTCAGGATGCTATTAGCCCCAGGCAGCTGCCGTTTTCCACTCAATCTGCTAAATTTATGCTTCTGGGAAGACGCACACCCGCAGCCAGAGCTGAGTGAGATTCTCAAAAAGGGGCGAGAAGCCCCGCTTCCCTGGTGCCAAGACTTCAGAGGCGGAGATACAGACTCTGCCCTCCCCCGCGGCGCTGGTCCTGGGCACCCACCCAGCATTGCCCGCGTGGCTGGGGCGCCAACACCTCCAGCCTTTTACAAAAAATACTAACGTCGTGTGTATTACGGTAGCGGGTCCGGTGACGTTCGATACACTCACAGCGTGTGCGCCCATCGCCACCGCCCACATGCAACCCTGTTAACCATCCCTGCCGCCGACTCTGTCCTCAGTGGACAGTAACTCCCCAGCCCCTGGTGACCTTCATTCTGCTCTCTGTCTCGGTGACATTGCCTACTTTGGCGACATCACACAAGGGGAGGCATATGGGATTTGTCCTTTTGTGACCCACTTATTTCACTTGGCACAGTGTCCTCAGGGCTCAGCTGTGTTGTAGCGTGTCGGGTCTTCACTGCTTATTATGGCTGGATATATTCTGTTGTACGGATAGACCACATTTTGTTTATCCACTCACCCGGTGATGGACATTTGGGCTGCTTCCACCCTTTGGCTCCTGTGAATAGTGTTGCTCTGAACGTGGGTGTGCAAATGTCTGTTCAAGTCCCCGCTTTCAATACTTTTGAGTACAGCTGACCGATGAACAACACGGGTGTGAACTGTGCGGGTCCACGTAGACACGGATTTTTTTCCCCGATAAATATGGCAGAGTGTTGCAAGTGTATTTTCTCTTCTTTATGATTTTTAAATGGCATTTTCTTTTCTCTGGCTTCCTGTATTATAGGAACACGGGAGATAATACATGTAACATACAAATTATGTGTGACTGGACTCCTTATGTCATCAGTAAGGCTTCCAGTCAACAGTAAGGGTACTCGTAGCTAAGTTTTTGGGGAGTCGAAGTTATAGGCAGATTTTCAGCCGTGTGGGGGTTGGTACCCCTCACCCCTGCATTGTTCAAGGGTCAGTTGTACATTCCTGAGGATGGAAATGCTGAGTCGTGTGGTGACTTTACGTTTACTCTTTTGAGGAACTCTATACTGTTTTCCGCAGCAACTGCACTTCACATTCCCGCCAACGGTGCATGTGGGTTCCGGTTTCTCCACATCCTCGCCAGCACTGGGTATTTTCTGTTTTTCTGGTAGTAGCCATCCTGGTGGGTGTGAGGTGGCATCTCGCTGTGGTTTTGATTTGCATTTCCTGAATGACTAGTGATGTTGAGCAGCATTTCGTGTGCTTGTGTGCTATGTGTGTATCTTCTTTGGAGAAATATCTGCTCAAATCTTTTGTTCATTTTCAAACTGAGACCACCAGGCTTTTTGAGGTCTTTGTTTCTAAGTCGTAAAGGGCGGGAGTGCTGCCAGGTCGAGTCTTGCAGATTTTGCTTTAAGGTGTAGGAGCCCTGGATTCTAGCAGGTTGAAAACTCTGGGATGGGGGCTCTGGGAGGCTGGGGGCATTGGGACCAGCGTGATCTGAGTGATGGCAGAGCCTCCCTGCCCACAGGGGGCACAGATGGCTCCAGGTGCTGAAGGAAGGGAGTGTGGCATCAAGGACCTAACTGCAGTGAGGAGTTTTGGGGACAGTCATCCCAGAGCTCTCTTACCGCCCTCCAGGCCCAGGGCTTATGCTTGTTACACTTGTCCTGCCAATTGTTCCCTCAGCAGATACTCCTGGGTATCCTGGATGTGTCAGGGCCTGGGGTGCCCACAGGGAGCCAGCCCACTAAGCTCCTGACTCCACAGAGCCCAGAGTCTTGATCTGTGCCATCCAATTTGGTGGACACTAGCCACTCATAGCTATTAAAATTAAAACACAATGAAATAAAATTGGGCCTTCTGCTTCTAGCCAAGATGAAGTACCACGGACCAGAACCATCTTTCCATCTGAAATAAGCTAGAGATGGACAAAAGTAAGTGAAAGATCTGTTGTCAAGGCCCTGGACATCAAGTGGTGCAGGACGGAGAGAGGCTAGAGACCGGCGAGGCGAGTCCTGCAACTGGCCCGGCTCCTAGCTGGAGAGAACGTTCATGCAGGAAGGAGGGGTGTAGGTAGAGCCAGAGACTCCCTGCAGTGAGGTTGGAGCCAAGGAGGGGACCAAGGAGGTGAGAATGTGAGGCCGGTGGATTGGAGAGGAGAGGTCTACCCACAGGAGCTCTGGGACTGCAGAGAGTCCCTTTGAGGATTCAGATGATTCAGTCGAGGGCTGATAGACTCATGTGAGTGAGGGAGCATTCCAAGGCGGGGGAAGGGTGTTACCGCTTCCTGATAGTCAGTCTAGAAAACCTCAGGGCTCCTTGGACTCAAGGACCTTGTTTTCACAGTGGGGATAACCAGCGCCAGACTGAGCCCTGCTCCTGTCCTGCCTAAAGGCATTTTAAAAGCAATTCCTGAATCATCAAACTATTTCCAAGTGACTTAACTCTATCTCAGAAAAAGCTCAAGAAACCAGCGCCCAACAGGATAAAATTCACAGTGTTTGGAATCCCATAAAAAATTCACAGGTGAGCAAAGAAGCAGGAAAATACAACCCATAACGAGGGGATAAATCACCAAAACCAACCCAGAACTGACACAGATGTTAGAATCAGCAGACAAAAGCATTCGAACAGTTATTACAGCTGGATTCCGTATGCTCAAAAAGTTGAGCAGAGAAATGGAAGATGTAAAAAAAGACCCACACTAACTTCTAGAGATGAAAAGTACAATGTCCAAGATGAAAAACACAGCAGATATGACTAATGGTGGATCAGATGGCAAGGAAGAAGTGACTAGCAAACTCGAGGATGTAGCAATAGGAACAATCCAAAATGAAGCATGGAGAGATAATATTAATTCAGAAATGAACAGAGCATCAGTGAACTTTGGGAGAACTTCAGATGGCCTCAGATGTGTAATTGGAGTATCTGAAGGAGAGAGGGTTGTAGGGACAGAAAAATGTGAGAAGAGATAATGGCCATTTTCCACATATGATGAAACCTATAAACTCACAGATCCAGGAAGCTCAAGGAAGCCGGACTATTGGAAATATGAACAATGAAAAACCTCTGACACCAAAGCGTACCTTAATCAAATTGCTCAAAACCAGTGATAAAGATAAAATCTTAAAAGCAGCCAGAAAATAAAAGAGGAGATTCATACCATGGAAACAAGGGAACAGGTTTGTGGTGGGAAATGTAAGCCAGGAGCTGTGGCGGCACCTCTAAAGTCTGGACAGAAAAACATCTATCGATCTAGAACTCCATATCCAGCAAAAATGTCTTTCAAAACCAAAGGCAAAATAAAGACACAAACACATAGAAGCTGAAAGGACTTCTCTCCAGAAGACCTGCGCTATGAGAAATGTTAAAGGGTGCCCTTCAGCAGGAGGAGGTCGCCAGGGAGGCGGGCAGATCTACACACGGGATGGGAAGCACAGGAACTGGCCCTTTGGTAGCTAAATACACAAGATCCGTCCTCATTATGTAAGCCTATTTAACAAATACTTGTCTAAACAAAAATGATAATTCATGTAGTGTGGGGTTTATGATGTATGTAAAAATAAAACGCATGAAGACAACAGCAGAAAGGTTTTGAGGGGGAAAATGGAAATAAGCTATTGTAATGTTACTACGTTGTATAAGAAGTGGTATGATATCACCTGGAGGCAGAGTGTGATAAATTACAGATGTGTCTATAAACCTTACAACAATCAGGAGACTACAAAAGTCATAGTGAAGAAGCCGACGAAAAGACAAAATAGAATTGTAGTAATATGTTTAATTAGTCCAAAAGAAGGTAGAAAAGAGGAAAAAGAGAAAACCAGATGGGACAAATAGAAAATAAATGGCAAGATAATAGACTTAACTTCATGAATAATACATTAAATGTAAATAGCTTAATATCTCAAATAAGAGACAGAGGACAAACTGTATAGAAAAGCAAGATCCAACCACATGCTGTCTATAAGAAACACACTTCAAATGTAAAGATACAAATAACTAAAAGTAAAAGAATTGGAAAGGACATACTATGCTAACATTCATGCAAAGACCTCTGGAGTGACTATATTAATACCAGGCAAAATAGATTCCAGAGCACAGAATATTACCGGGGATTAAAAAAAATGTTTTATAATGATGAAGGGGTCAGTTCATGAAAAGGACATAATAATCCTAAATGTTTATACACCTCAAAACGTAGCTTCAAAATATGTGAAACAAAAACCAAAAGAGTCAAGGAGAATCAGACAAATTCACAAGTATGGGCAGAATTTTAATACTCGTCTTTTGGAAATTCTCACCAGGAGTCAACAGAACATCAGTAGGGCCGTGGAAGGGTGGAAGATCAGATGTGGCTGACATTTATGAAACCCTTCACCCAACACAAGATAGCCATTCTTGTCAAGCATGTGTGGAATATTTATTAGGAGAGACCAAATTCTGTACCATAAAACAAGTCGAAAACATATAGAAGTATCCAAGGCATAAAAGACTGTTATCTGACTATAATGGAATGAAATCAGAAATGGGAGATTTCTGGAAAATCTCCCATATTTGGAAACTAAACAACACGTTTCTTTTTTTATATATATTTTATTTATTTATTTGACAGGGAGAAACACAGTGAGAGAGGGAACACAAGCAGGGGGAGTGGGAGAGGGAGAAGCAGGCTTCCCGTGGAGCAGGGAGCCCGATGCGGGGCTCGAGCCCAGGACCCTGGGATCATGACATGAGCCGAAGGCAGACGCTTAACGACTGAGGCACCCAGGCGCCCCACAACACATTTCTTAATAACCCATAGGACAAAGAAGAAATCAAAAGGGAAATTAGAAAGTATTTCGAACTGAATCAAAATGAAAACATAGCAAATCCCACAGAACATGTGCGGATTTAGTTAAACCACTACTTAGGGGGACAGTTACAGCATCAAATTCCTACATTAGGAAAGACGACAGACTTCAGATCAATGGCCTCAGCATCCACCTTAAGAAACTAGAAAAAGGAGAGCAAATAAATCCCAAAGTGAGACAAAGAAAGTCAGTAATAGAGATCAGAGTGAAAATCAGTGAAATAGTAAACAGAAAAACGATAGAGAAAATCAATGAGACCAAAGCTGGTCCTTCGAGACGCTCAATAAAACAACCAACCTTTGGAGGGGCTGATCAGAAGAGAAAGAGCGAAGACAAATCGCCAGCATCGGGAATGAAAGAGGTGACATCAGAATGGATCCCACTGACATTACAAGGATAGGGAAATATTATGGGTAACTTTATGCCGATACATTCAACTGCATGAGTGAAGTGGACAATTTCTTGAAAGACACAAATTACCAAAACCGCACAGGATGGAAGAGCTTGTGCGCCGTATGTCTATAAAAGAAATCAAATTTGTAGTTGAAAACCTTCCAACAGTGAAAACCCCAGCGCCAGAGGCTGTCCCACTGAATTTTACTGCGTGCTCGAGGGGAAGGCCACCACTAAGCAGATGCTACCTGGGATGATATTCAGAGAGCAAATAAGCACGTGAAAAAGGTGCTCAACGCGGCGGGTCGCTGAAGGGGTGGGAATTAAAACCACCACGAGCCACCGCCACACGCCTGTTAGAACGGTGGCTTTGGAAGACTGGCCGGGGGTCTGGGAGGAGGGGAGGGGCTAGACGCCTCCGAGCTGTGGGACGGAGCATCAGACTGCACAACCCCTTTGCGGAGCCGTGCGGCCGCGTCTCAAGCCGTGAGGCGTGCACCTGCCGTAGGGTCCGGCCATTCCATTGCGAGAGAAAAGAATACATCTGTCCACATAGAGCTGTATGTGAAGGTGGCACAGCCCCCCAACTGGACACCACCCAAATGTCCGCCCACACTTGAGCGGGTACGAACTGTGGTACGCCCAGACAGGGACACGACTTGGCGAGAAAAAGCAAGGTGCTTTGCACGTGCGCACCGCAGATGAAGGTCAGGCCGCCACGCGCAAGACGCTGAACAGAAAGAAATGGGATTTCTGATTCCGTAGGGAATTTGTGTAAAGTTCTAGAATATGCAAACTAGTCCCTGGATGACGGAACGCAGAGCGAGGCCGCGAGGACTGGGGTGGGGACCGGACCGTCAGGGCACCGATGGCCGGTGGACCGGGACGGCTGTGTCTTGATGCCATGTCCGTCTCCCCCCCCGCACCTGGGGGGTCAAAGCTTTCCAGCCTGCTTACTTGACCCCCGTTCAGGTCGTTCCATGGAGTACATGAAGTACTTTGAAAACGTCTGGTCTCGCCTCGGTGGTAGCCCCATGTCAAGGGCCCAGCCGCCACGCGGCCGAAGGCTCCCAGACTGCGTGGTGCAGATAAAGGGCGTCTTGACCCTTGTGGGGACACATACGGACAGCCGCAGCCCCTTAGAGGGAAAGGCGCGCACGAAGTGGACAGCGGTGTGGGGCGTGGTCAGGGCAGGGGCTGTAAGCCACTGGGGGCGCAACCAAGAGGAAGGGATGAGAGGGCCCTTGGTGGTCCCTGCTGCGGAGGGTGATGGCAGCACTGTCCCCCCCGTGGAGGGCCCACGTGGGGGCTGCTGTGGACAGAAGCCAGGGAGGGGGATGGAACACGCCTCGGTCACTGCAGGCGAGGGGTGGCCCCGTGGCCCCTGAGACTCACTGGGGTGTTGTCATTATTTCCGGTGCTCGCCCTTGGGGAAGTGGACAGGGCACAGGGAGCCTCCTTGGGAGGGTGGACCCAACCCCGCAAGAGTGACATTCACAGTGGGAGCAGTTCTTGGTGCCTCCCCGGCTCTGGACTAAGGGCAACTGCCCTGCGGGGGGAGCAGATGAGGGGCCCAGGGTGGGCTTCGTCCCTGGGGAGCCCCTGGTTCTGGCTCCTTCTCCCTCCATCTCGGGGACCCTGCCACTCAGGAGGGAGGCTGAACCCCTCTAGGACTTTGGGCGCCTGGCTTCTTACACCCCACACTGTCTCCTTGGGGAGCGGGACCAGCTCTGGGGTCAAGTGTCAGGGTGGGTGATGGTCACTGCTTAGCCACTTGGCCTTCATGTGGGGACAGTGAGGCCAGGTAGTCAGCCCACAGATGGGGGGGTCCAGCCCAGCCCGCAGGGGGAGGGACAGCTGAATCGGGCATGGCCATGGGGCCAGGGCCAGGGTGGCAGGCGGCCGGCGTGGGTGACCTTGCCTCGCGTGGCTGTCACCAGGTGGGGGCAGGTGGGGCCGACGGGCCTGGCCTTCGAACGTCCTCCATACGGAGGCACCAGCCCCGGCCGCCCTCTCCTTTGCTTTGTCCCATCTGTCCCTTGGGCGAAATTGAGAAAACCCATAAAAGCCAAATGACTCTGATTGCAGAGGATGGTCCACGGCCCAGGTACGTGTCAGGACTCGCGAGGCCGAGTTGATAAAATGTAACAAGTTCCAATGCAAGATATATTTTACGACAGGTGTGGCGTGGCTGTGTGTAACTGTGCTTAACAATTAATTAACTTTTCATGCCGTTCATTAAGCTCCATTATTTATGAGGCTGCGCTCTGCAAATCAGGCGAAGTCACTGGAGGGAAGACTCGATTAAGACCAGAGCGTGCGGTCCGGCACGAGGGGCCTCAGCCCTTGTCTGCTCATTCCTGGTGTGATTGCAAATAAGCGTATTTGTGGTTAGCGCAGAATTCTGCTGCGTATTGAGTTTTCAATGATGCCGGCAAGAAAGGGAATGTGGGCTGGAGAGAGCTCATCCCGAGTGGCTCTGGGCGCCGGGCTGAGGGGCTGTACGCTCGGAGCCTCAGAGCCACAGGTGCCCTCGGACACAGTCCTTTGTCCGGCTGGGGAGACTGAGGCCCAGGATGGGGAAGCACTGGAGGCAGGGGAGGGACTGGCCCTTGTGTTGGACTTTGGTGTGTGCCCTGACCCTGGGAGTCCTTGGTCAAAGGGCCATCACCCAGGAGAGCCTCCCCGGGCTGCCTGAACACCCCTGGCGTCTCTGACTGAGGGGTCAGGCCTGTGCTCCGTGCCGCTGGGGTTTCCTGAGGAGCCTCTGCGTGGGACGCGGGGGCTGGGCATGCTCCGCAGACCCGTTCCCACGACACCCTCCCCAGAGGTCCTGCCCTGGGTGACCATCGCTGTGGGCCCCTTCGACTTCCCCTTCCGAATTTTGGTCTTGGCCAGAGTGTCCCCTCCTCTGGGTCCTGTCTGCCTGCTCCCGATTTTTGCACGTTTCCTGTCCAACCGGCAGCTCTCGGGGCTGTGGGGGGTGAGGTCCCAGGGCTCTGGGCAGCTCTGTCTGCCTCCCTGCCCCAGGAGGGCCAGGCCACGGGGTGGTGGTGGTGGGGGGCAGTGGAAAGGGGAGCCGCAAAGTAAGGGTGTGGCTAGAGCTGCGGCGGCCCTGGCTGAGGGGGCGGGAGCTGGGCTTTGGGCAGGCAGGTCTGGGGGCCCCGGGCAGGGGTGCTGAGGCAGGAGACCAGTGTCACGGTCGGAGAGGCAGCTGCAGGTGTCTGTCACCCTCTCCTCTCCCCGAGCCTGGGTCCCTGAGCCTGGGTCCCTGAGCCTGCCCTGGCCTTGTGTGAGGACCCCAGTATCGTGATGAGTGAGCCTGGGCGCTGGTGGGGCAGGGAGGGCCCCAGGGCCCCCGGCTGGCGGAAAGGCTGGGCACGAGAGGGCTCGGAGCCTTGGGAGCCGCGCTCAAAGGGCCAGTGCAGCCCGAGGGTGCTTCCTGGAAGCGGGGGGGTCCCCTGGCTGGACCTGGACTGGGGCGGGGTGGGGCCGGCTTTCCTGGCTGAGGATGAGATTTTGTGGGACCTGCCTGGCTGGGGGTGGGGGGTGAGGTGTGGGGCGGGGATGGTGTCAACAGCTCTTTGCAAGCATGCATGCCCTTGTGGAGGCTCAGACACTGTCTGTACAGGGCTTTAATCGAAAAATCAAATTCTTATTTTCTCTGAAAGTGCTCTGGTCATTTCTAAGCCCACATAAAGCTTTATGGGCAATCACATTCCCTGGTGTTTTTCTTTTTTTAAGAAGTGGAAACCTCACGAAACAGAACACACAGCGCCCCACCACCAGCTGGTCTCTGCTACAAGGAGTCTCCTGGTGACCCTGCGCTCTGCTCGGAGCCCTCTTGGATCTGATGGGCAGGTGCTCGCCCTGCGTTGATGGAGAACCAGGCAGGGGTGGGGGTGGGGTGGGCCGGGAGGCAGGGCTTCTGGGACCCGGGTCTGCCCACCCAGGGGTTTGATATCTGGCTTCCAGGTGCAGTGGGGGCAGAAGGCAGCCAGGCTTCCCCCCGACCCCTGCTCCCGGTCCGTGGCTCCTCATCCCCTTCTGTATGGGAGTGAGTGTGAGCACCAGTGTGCGTGCGGGTCAGTGAGCGTGCATGCGTTTACATGTGTGTGCAAGGCCCTCTGGCTGCCGTGCGGGGTGAGTGGCATTTCCTGACATCACTGTTGGTGCACACCGTCCAGGGGACCAGGAAGCGGCAGGTGGCTCCCCCACCCCATCCCCCGTGCTTCACTTGTGGGTGTCACATGGGGGCCATGACTGACTCCTTCCCCAGCCTCAGGAGGACTGGGTGGTGGCTCCTTCTTGTGGACTGGTGGTCCTACACAGGTGGGGGTGAGGTCTGATGGGCCCTGAAGCCCAGGATAGGGGTCTGCCCACAGCCACTGGCACCACGGAGCCCCCACTATTCAGCCCCCACTCAGGTCAGCTGTGCTGGGCTCCTGACAAGCATCTAAGCTTGGGGTGTGGGTGCCATGTCCTTCTCGTGGCCCAGGACCCCAACAGGCAGGCAGTGAGTGGGATTCTCTGGTGGCTCTGCAGGGCACTCTCTGCATGTCTTCTGAGCCCTGGCTTGGCCCGCCCAGGGCTCAAGTGTGATGTCTGCCCCAGGGGCTGGGGGCGGCCGCAGGGACAAGGGTCCTCAGGGACTCAGCATCCACCTGGAAAAGGCAGGGGCCCAGGGAGGCCCTCTCAGGGAGGGAACATCCTTCCTGGGTCTGAGCCCTGACCCTGGGGGAGTGGCACCCCACTCCTGAGCTGGCTGGGTGACCAGGGCCAGGTGTTTTCTTGGTGACAGTGGGGGTCACCTGTTTGCCCCAGAGCCTGCCCCAGAGCTTGCCCCGGCTGTGGCCAGGCCCAGGGAAGGCCCCAGGGGGCTGGCTCCCACTGTGGTAGGACCTCTCACACCCCAGCAAGGCCTGCTGTCCCAGCAGATGGCCGCAGGCTCATGCCCACCCTGGGGCAGGGCCCTTTCTTGGAGCAGCCCAGATGGACGAGGCTGGGGTACGGCCTTGTCTTTCCAGGAGGCAGGCTGCGTCCCACCCAGGGCACTTTTGCCAGTGAGCCCTTTCCCCTCCTCCTGGGCCCCTGGCAGAAGGCACCTCAGAGGGGTTGAGGCTGCCTGGTTGGCAGGATTTCTTGTGGACCCGGTGTCCTCATGGGACCCAGGAAGGAGCCAGAACCCCTGGACAGTGACAGTGCTTCCTGCTGACCTTCTCCCGCCTCGGGATTTCCAGCGAAGGCCTGAGGAAATCTGAGCTCCAGCCTCTGATCTGCTCCTTCTTCTTGTCTCGGGGGGGGGGGGGCGGGTCAGCCAGTCCCCTGGACCCCCACCAAACAGTCCACTCTACAGGGGATATAGGGGCAGCCAGAGGTGTCCTTGGGACAGGGTCAGGGGGACCATAGGGAGGAAGGATGGGCCCCAGAGAGGGCAGGGCAGGGCTTGCGCCCTTTCTCGGGCCCAGGATATGGGTTTGCCCCACTCCAGCAGCAGAGATGGGGTGGTCTCAAGTGGGCTGTGCAGAATACACGGGCCCCTGGCCGGCCAGGCTGGGGCCTGGCTGCTGG
Organism: Eumetopias jubatus; assembly: GCF_037043125.1. Classification (NCBI taxonomy): domain Eukaryota; kingdom Metazoa; phylum Chordata; class Mammalia; order Carnivora; family Otariidae; genus Eumetopias; species Eumetopias jubatus. The sequence continues at coordinate 1,780,488 of NW_028274813.1, read as the reverse complement.
AGAGGAGGGCAGCATGAGGTGGAGCAACAGTGCCCCTAACCAGCCCTGCGACTGGCACCATCCGCAGAGGCCATCTGTCTACCCACATCTATGGCACAGAGGAGCAAACTGAGGCCCAAGGAAGGGCCGTGGTCCAGAGGGGGAAGTGACATGCCCAAGGTCATACAGCAGGTGGGAGGGGGCCCACCCTGTCTGGCTGGTTCAACCCAGCGGGAGGGCAGTGTCAGAGGGTCGAGGGGGGTCCAAGGCAGGACAGACACTCACCGTGCACCCCAGGCCACTGTTCACCGGCATGGCCGCGCATGTCAGCAGAGCTTGTAAATAAGCTCACAGGCAAGGATTTAATTTCCTCTCGCTCCTTCCAGGGTTCTTGCTGCCTCGTAAATCATGCGTTTATGACTCTCTCTTCGGCACTTTTGCGATGGCCGATAATGGCTGAGTAAGTAGTGGAGGGGATGGATTCTGCAGTGGATCTTAAACAAATGTGCTCGTTGGAGCCGTAAATGATTTTAAGCAGAGTCGGTGGGCGCCACCTTGCAGGGCAGCCACTGACCTTTGGGAAGAAGATGGTTGCCCAGGGTTCTGGCCTCCCCACCCCGGGAAACGGGCAGCGTCCAGGGCAGTGAGGAGAGCCTGTTCCAAGCGTTCTTCAGTCACCAGGACAGAGGACCACCAACGCTGGCTTGCGTGCATGCGTGTGTGCAGCCTGCGAGTGAGTGTGCGCACGTGGGCACGGGCACGTGTGTGTATGTGCACGCTCCTGCGTGTGCAGTCTGCGAGTGAGTGTGCACATGTGGGCATGGGCACGTGTGTGTACGTGCACAATTATGTGTGCATGCATGTGTGTGTGGTTGTATTTGCAGTACGCATCTCTGCAGGCTCCCAGCCCAGAACAGCCTTGCCCTTTGGGCCTTGGGGTGCCCTTTGGGGTGGTGGCTGCACAGAATCCGAGCTGTAGTTCTTACCAGTTGCATGACCCCTTGTTCAGTGGCTGATGGGGGCTGCTCCTGGACCCCCAGCCCCTGCACTCCCAAAGGCACCCCTCTGTTGCCCTTAACCTGGGACATCCCTGGCCAGCCTACCTGCTGCCAAAGGCCCCCTCCGGCTCTGATGTCTGGGCTCCTGCAGGACTAGCTGGGAAGGTCAGACCAGGATGGGTGGGCAGATCCTATAGAAAACCCTGGGCCAGAAGCAGTGGGTCCACGAGTCGGGGGGTGGGGGTGGGGCAGAGAACCGTGGGAGCCCCTCAGTCGAGGTTTTGGCCAGGGGGACAGGGTAGGTGGGGCTGGTTCCTGAAACAGGCCATGCTGCCCTGAGTGGGGACTGGGGGCTTCTCTCCATTTCCCACTCTCCTTCCCATCCCCCTTCTCTCCCCCAGGACCATCCTCTACACAAACAATAAAGATGGGGGGCACACGCACATGCACACACAATTTACATGTGCACACACAAGCATATGCATGTGTCTTGGACATAAAGTCCTCCAAACATTAACAGCTGGTTTGTCTGAGGTCTGCCCGACCCTCAAGCACAGTCCCTGAACCTCGACACCCACGGGGCACCGGGTAACCCATGCCCATCATTGTTTATTTTCTGCTAAAACTTGCTTTGCCAACCGTGGGGCTGGAGCGTCTCCTCATAAAGCCATAAATGTAATTGATATTCTCAGCATTTCGAGAAAAAATATGAGCATTAGAGATATACAGTACACCTCATAAAATTCTCTCATATTTCTTCTTTATGGTGGGTTCTAAAATTGGCAAAATAAATTCCCTAAGACCCATTACACTTAACGCAGTGTGTTTTAGAGGCGGGGAGACGCAGAACCCACCGACTCTGGGCCCCTCAGCACCGTGCAGCCTGAGTCCCTGCTTGGCCACGGGCCGTTTTCCCAGAACCCTGGCCGGAATGGCAAACCGTGATTGCCTGGTTATGGTTTCTGGCCATGGCCGGATCCTGGGCAAGTTTAATTTCCACACTGGGGAATGTCTGTCTTCCTCCAAGAAAATGCAGAGCCTCCGGGTAGCCCTGATGCTGGCTCTCCATGGGTACATGTGGAGGCTTCAGAGTCCCCAGCCCCAGGCCCTGCACTGCCTCCTCTTGGGCAGTAGTCCGTGAACTTCCCTGTCTCAGTTTCCCTGCCGGTCCCTACAGGTTTAACTCAGATTGAGAACGACAACCTCAGATCGTATACACCTGTTTTTCTTTATTATCTTTCTCCTTAATGAGAAGCTCCAAAGAGCAGGGGAAGGCATTTTAAAGAAAACTTCTCAAGCCAAGTTTGTCGAGGTGTAATTTACATGCAAATCAAATGTGTGTCAATTACACATGCATTTCAAATTTCAAAAAAACACAAAGTCAACTTTACTTTTTGGAACGGTTTTAGATTTCGGGGAAAATCGTGAAGACAGTACAGTGAGCTCTCATATACCCCATGCTCGCTCGGTTCCTCTTAGAAACACCTCCTGTTGGTGTGGTAGCTTCTGTCCAGTTAACGAACCCACGCCGCTGTGTCATTGTTTAGCGGAGTCTGTACACCACTCGGTTTCCTTCCTTCTGGCTCGCGTCCTTCTATGCCACGACCCCATCCTGGGCAGCATGTTACCTTTACTGGTCACACCTCCTTGCATGCCTCTGGGCCGTGACAGTTCTGGGGTTCCCTTGTTTTGACGACCTTCACGGCTTTGAGGAGTCCTGGTGGGGTATTTTGCAGAACGCGCCCCTCCGGGGACATGTGTGAAGTCTCTCTCATGGTCACGCTGGTGTTAGGGAGGGCGGGCCATGGAGCTAAGCAGGGCTTTCCTTGCATCCTGTCAAGGGTGCACACGACCAGCATGACGCGTCCCTGCACGAGCTGGCCTCGGTCACTGGGCTGGGGTTTTGCCCAGTTTCTGCACGGAAAGTGACTCTTTTCCCTGGAAAGAAGTCACCTGACACCTGCTCGAGGGTAGGGCATCTACAGAAATTATTTGGAATTCTTCCGTTTGGGAGGTTTGTCATTTCCCCCCATCGTTCATTTCTTGAATCATTTATTTCCACCGGCGTGGACCCTGGGGAACTCATTTCCTACTTTGGGTGAAAATCCAAGGCTGCTGTGCGTTTGGCTGCTCGCGTTGTTCCTGCGTGGGTCACGGAGCCCCCTTGTGTGGCTCCTGGGCCGGCAGACGGGTCTCTGCTGCTGTCTGGGGAGCACGCTCTCAGGTGAGGACTACGAGATACTCCCAGCCCCTCTTACATTTTCCGTGACCAGCCCCAGACTTAGGCATTTCTGCGGGGGTCCCTACTGCTCTGGTTAGAGAATCCTGCTAGAACCCAGGATCTGGGAGCCGTCAGAGTGAGTGGGTACTGACTCGTGTAGACGCCCGTATCCGTGTGGACCTCTTCACATAACTGTGTGTGGCAGTCCGGGTTCTTCAGACACACGGAAGCCACAGGAAGTACGTGGACAAAGAGATTCATTATGAGATCGTATGATAAGGACCGGGTGCATGGGACCACGGGGCCCTGAGAAGTCCCGCAATCTGCCGTCTGCGCGCCGGGGCTCAGGGGAGCCCGTGGTGTGATGCAGCCTGAGTCCAGAGGCCTGAGAACCAGGGGAGCCGATGGTGTGAGTTGCGGTCTGAGGACAGGACAGGAGACGAGGCATCTCCCCTCAGCCGTGAGGCTGGAAAAGGGGGCACATCCGTCCTTCCTCCACCTTTAGTTCTATCTGGGCCCTGGACTGGATGGGGCCCAGCACCCTGGGTCAGCCACCTGCTTCCCCGAGACCCCACCCACATGCCGGTCTCCCCAGGAACACCCCCCCGCCCACACACCCCCCAGAAGGAATGTCTGATCTGGGCGTCTGTGGCCAGTCCCACCGACACACGAAGGGACCCTCACCTCATCTGCATCTGTGTTACGTGAATCATGAGTTCACGGTGACGTCTCCACCTCTAGTTCACACCACGGGGATCATTCTGGACGCCTCCTCTTGCAGCTCTGGAACCTCCCTCTCCAACAGCAGAGACCTGGCCCACCGCCCACCGCCCACCGCCTGTTAACTTAATGTTACATCAGAAGCGAGCCCTTGCATCTCCGTGGGGGAAGAAGGGCCTGACCTTCATGCTGGACTGCGGCGTCACCTGTGGTTTCGTCTGCCTGGGGCCCCACGGCCCTGCCCACTTCCCAGTTCTTGAGTCTGCACCTTCCCCTCACCTCCCACGAGGGGCTCTCACCTGTTCCTGTTGCAGTCAGGCTCTCCTGGGAGTTGGCACTTCTTCCTGGGTACCCCAACCTCCTAGAAGACTTTTTTTAAATGTGCATGTATGAAGTCTCACTGTTTTGATGTCAAGTTCTCTGGGTTTGTGACAAATGTGTAGTGTCATGGATCCACCACCACAGTGTCATTTCACTGCCCTAAAAATCCCCTGCATGTCACCTGCTCAGCCCCTCGCCCCTGACAAGACCCCCAGTAACCACTGATCTGCTCACCATGTCCATCATTTTGTGTATAGATAGCTCTTTAACTGTTATCCCTGAATGCTACTCCGCTCTATGGGTCTACCAGAATGCGCCTACCCATTCACCTGCTGGAGGGCATCTTGGTGACTTCCAGTTTGGACAGTTACGAATCAAGCTGCTGTAACATTTGCATACAGGGTTTTCATGTGGACGTAAGTTTTCAGATCTTTTGAGTAAATACCTAGGAATTCTAACTGCCGAATCGTGTGGTGAAGCCCTGTTTAGCTCTTTAAGAAACCGCCAGACTGTCTTCCGAAGTGGCTGCACTATTTTGCATTCCCAGCAGCAATAAGTGAGAGTCCCCGATGCTCAACCTCCTCACCAGCAATTAGTATTGTCACTTTTTTTTTTTTTGGAATTTAGCCACTGATAGGTATACAGTGGTATTTCCTTAAATTTGCATTTCCCTAAAGAAGAATGACATTGGGCATCTTCTCATGCACTTGCTTGCCATTTGTTCATATTTTTAGTGTAGGGTTTGTTCAAACCTTTGCTCCATTTTTAAATGTGGTGTTTGTTTTCCAAATGTAAAGTTCTAAGAATTCTTTGAATGTGTTGGATATAAGTCTGTTATCTGATATGTGTTTTGTAAAGATTCTCCCCCAGTCCATGGCTAGTCTTTTCTTTCCCTGAATGGTGTCTTCTGAAGGGTAGATGTTTGTTTGTTTGTTTTTAAAAGATTTTCTTTATTTATTTGAGAGAGAGAGCATGCATGCATGAGTGCACAAGCATGGGGAAGGGGGGCAGTGGGAGAGGGAGAAGCAGGCTCCCTGCTGGGCAGGGATCCCGACATGAGGCTCGATCCCAGGACCCCGGGATCGTGACCTGAGCCGAAGGCAGATGCTTAACTGACTGAGCCACCCAGGCGCCCCAGGATAGATGTTTTTAATTTTAAAAAGTCTAACAGCAATTTTTTCTTCCTTAGATTGTGCTTTTGGTTTTGTAACAAAACACATCATCAAACCCCAGGTTACAAGGCCCTGTGTTTTCTTCCAGAAATTTAATAGTTTTGAGGTTTACATTTGTGTCTATGATCTAGTTGAGGTAATTTTTGTGAAAAGTGTCCTTAGTCTGTATCTAGATTCATTTTTTAAAAACTTTACATATGGATGTCCAATTGTTGCAGCATCATGTATTAAAAAGACTATTTATCCAATGGATTACCTTGGCTCCTTTGTTAAAGATTGGTTGACAATATTGGGTCAACTGTAGGGCTCTCTGTTCTGTTTCATTGATGAATTAGTCTGTTCTTTTACCAATATCACACTGTCTTGATTACTGCAGCCTTTTGGTAAGTTTTGAAATTTGGTAATGTGAATCCTTCAACTTTGTGCCTCAATATTGAGTTGAGCATTCTAGGTCTTTTGACTTTTTGCATAAACTTTAGAATCAGTTTGACCATATCTACAAAACAGCTTGCTGGGATTTTGTTGGGACTGTGTTGATTCAGTAGATCACATTTAGAAGAACTGACATCTTCACAATATTGACTCTTCCTATCCATGAACATGGACTATCTTTCCATTTATTTAGATCTTTTTGGGTATCTTTCATCAGAGTTTATCGTTTTCAGCATATAGATCATGTACATATTTTGTTAGATTTATACCTGAGTCTGTCATTTTTGTGGGGTTCTGTTATAACTGGACTTTAAAGTCCAAGTGTTCCTTGCTAGTATAAAGGAAAGCATTTGACTTTTATATATTGACCTTATATTTATAACCTTGCTGTACTTGTTTATTGGTTCCAGGACATACACAGATGATAGATAGACAGACAGATAGATTTCTTCATACATACATACATAGATTGACTTTTGCCTGTGGAAATACAGCTAGAACAAATCTCACTTGGTCATAGCATATAATTATTTTTGTATATTGTTGGATTTGCTTTGACAATATTTTATTGATGATTTTCATACCTATATTCAAGAAAGTTATTAGTTTGTAGTTTTATTTTTTTTTAAATATCTTTACCGTTTTGGTATTAAGGTAATACCGGCCTTACAGAATGAATTAGGAAATATTCCCTCTGATTCTATTTTGCATGGGAGATTGTAGAGAATTGGTATCTTTTATCCTGTAAATGTTTGGTAGATTTCACCAGTGAAGACGTCTGGGCCTAGTGCTTTCTTTTTTTGAAAGTTATTAATTCTTGATTATTGTTTCAATTTTTAAAATAGATATAAGTCTATTCAGGTTATCTATTTCTCCTTATGTGGTCTTCCAAGGAATTGGCCCATTTTACCTTCGGTTTTCAGATTTATGGACATAGAGTTGTTCAGAGTTTTCTTTTGTGATCTTTTTAATGCCCGTGGGATCAGTAGGGATGACCCCTCTTTCACTTCTGAGAGTGGTAATTTGTGTCATCACTTTTAATTTTTTCTTGATTAGCCTGGCTATAGATTTGTGAATTTTATTGGTCTTTTGAAAGAACCAGCTTTTTGTTTATGTTGGTTTTTCCCTATTGCTTTCCTGTTTTCCATTTCATTGATTTCTGCTCTAATTTCTCTTATTTGTTTTCTTCTTGTTTCAGTGTTAAATTGCTCCTCTATTTCTAGTTTCCTAAGATGGAAGTTTAGATTATTCGTTTTATTTATTTTTTAAATATTCATTTTTATTTTATTTTTTTAAAGATTTTATTTATTTGAGAGAGAGAGAGAGAGAGTACGTGTGCATACACTCATGGGTGGGGAGGGGGGCAGAGGAAGAGGGAGAAGCAGACTCCTAGCTGAGTGCAGAGCCTGACGAGGGGCCCGACCCCAGGACCCTGGGACCATGACCTGAGCCGAAACCAAGAGTTGGATGCTTAACCGACTGAGCCACCCGGGCGCCCCTAGATTATTCATTTTAGATATTCCTTCCTTTCTAACATGTAAAGTGAGCGCTAGAGCTTTCCCTCTGAGCACAGCCTTTGCTGCATCCCACACGTTTTGATAATTTTTGTTTTCACTTCCATTTCATCCAAAATACTTTAAAAATCCTCTTAAGACTTCTTGAACATGTGTGTTATTCCAATATGTGCTCTTTAACTTCCAAATATTGGGGGATTTTCCAGTTCTCTTCTCTGTTATTGATTTCTAGTTAAATTTCACTATATTCTGGAACATACCTTATATGATTTCTATTCTTTTAAATTTATTATGGTGCATTTAATGGCCATGGTCCCAGTGCGTGTGAGAAGATTGCATGTTCTGCTGCTGTTGGACAGAGTGCTCTAAAAATGTCCGTTGATGGAATTGACCGATAGTGTTCTCCCCGTCAACTCGCTCCCTGCTGGTTTTCCAACTACACGATCCGTCGGCGGCTGGAGAGCAGTGTGGACGTCTGTCTCTACTGCAGTTGTGGGCTTGCCTATTTCCCCTTGCAGTTCTGTCAGGTTTGGCCTCACATATTGTGACGCTCTGCTGTTTGGGGGGCGTGCAGGACCTCCTCTGCTCCTGGGCTTCCTTTCTTGGTGTGCAAGATTGTGCAAAGAGCAGGCGACAGTGAGTCTGCCGGTGGCTCTGGGTGATTGCCCCCAGCTGCCCACCCACTCCAGCCTTGCAGGGACCTACACTAGCCCGTCTTGCTGGCGCCGGGCTTGGCCGTCTGGCCTGAGTTGCCAATGGGTGAGTGCAGGCAGGTGCTTTGAGAGTCAGCCTTCTCTGCCACGAGAGTGGGTCCGTCCTGTTAGGAGCGCTTCCTCCAGCCCAAATCCTGATGTCTGGGAAATGCTGCAACCTACAGCCGACGTGCGAGCCGGGCCAGAAAGGCATCTGTGGTTGAAAGTCCTTGGGTTTGGAGACAACTATCAGCACGCACAACCCATTGTTGCTGATCAAGAGAGAAACCAGCACCTAGAACTTAGGGCTGCTGCACCCGAGCCTGGGCCGGGTAGCGGAGGGCAGGGAGCCGTGACTCCAGGCTGGGAGCAACGCTCGTCCGCAGCCACGAACTGTTTGAACACTGTCCTCTCTGGTGTCTTAATGGCAGAAAACACAGCAGGTGTGGATGTAGGCAAAGAGGTTTGGAAACCAGATGTTCCTAGTGTGTGTCGATTGGATCCAATAGATAAGGTACTACAAGAGGCAAGCGAAGAAACGTCTGGTTTGCTAACTGAAGGAAGCAGCTGTTTCTTATCTCTAAGCAATACAAGATAAGACTGAGATGTTTCACTCCACAGAGGCCAAGTGACTCAGCCAGGCCAGACGGGGGGCACAGCTCCAGCCTGCCCTTACCCCTCTGCCCTGGTGAGGGAGGCAGTCCAGCAAACCTCCCGGCAGGCGGAGTCCAGCAGGAAGGGAGGCAGAGGGCACTGCTCTCCCGAGGAAGACTGTGGGCCCTAGGTGACCGCCAGCAAGTCTGGAGAGCGAGGCGTATCTCTGGCAACTCTGGGGGTTTTGAGATGGGCCCAGGCCGGGCCCACAATCAGACTGCCACACAGCACGTGGGGCGTGGAGGGCTGGTTCAGGCAGCTTGCATGGACAGTGACCCCGAAGGTCCGGACCGGAGGCAGCCTCTGTGGGCAGGAATGTGCCCCAAGGCCATTTCCAGCATCTTTGGCGTGGCCGAGAGGGTGGTGGGGTTGGAAGGGCGCTACGGGTGGAGATCAGTGGCCCGGCAACCAGCCGCTCCAGGCTTGGCCCACTTGTCCTGGTTTGCTTGGGGTTCCCCCGATTCAACTCTGAAAGTCCCTGGATGAGGCTTTGGGGTTGTTCCCAGGTGTCCCGTGTGTGGAGAGGGGCAGGCAAGTGTGACTCAGGGGGCGTCGGCTGTGCTGTGTCCCCAACACTGACTCCTCTCTCAGGAGGGGTTACACCCCCCACTTTATTCAGACTGGGCTTGGTCCAAACAGATGTCAGTAGAGAAGGGCTGCCACCGGCAAGCAGACGCTCTGAAGGCGCCGTGTGGCTCTGCCCCATTCTCCTTCCCTTGGCCCTGAGCATGGTGTGACCCACAGGGGGCCTGCATCTCTAGCTGCATCCCCCAAGGAGGAGTGCACGTGGTGCAGACCGAAGGTGGCCCATCGCCTACAGGGAGTGTGAGCGAGAAACGCAGTTCCTTGCTGTCAGGCCCGAGATTCCAGGGGTGCTGGTTCCTGCAGCTTCATCTGGCACACGCTGACTGATACGGATTGTGTCCTCACGGCTGACCTCCAGCTTGGCGAGTACAACGGGCCTCGTCTGCTCTCCACCCTCCCTCCCCTGGGCCCGGTCCTGCCCCCTGGCCTAGCGAGCACTGTGCACACCCCACTCTGCTGTCTCCCCATGTGGCCTACTTTAAACCAGGGGGGAAAGGAGAGAAGGGCAGGAGATGGTGGGTCCCCCGCCTGGGGTCTGGCTGTGAGGCAGGGCGGCATGGGGGTGGGGGCAGCCATCCCAGGACCCCGGGGACCCCAGGTGCTCTCGGCACCCACGTTCCATTTGCTGTGATGAATCCTTCTGAAGTCTTCAGTTGGAGGCTTTGTGCTCTAATCGAGTATACATCTTTTCCAGTACTTTCCAAATTTGAGGGCTCCTCACGTGTTGTTTCAAGCCCCAGCTATGAGAGTGGTTGGGATGCTGTACAGATAAAGGGAACATTACTCTGGGAGGGGAAGGAAAGCAGAAGATCAAACACTTATCTGTACAAATAGATTCAGTGCAATCCACAACTATGCAGCATTTGACATTTAAAAAATATTTGATCCATGTTTTGGCTTCCAAAGCTGCTTGAGGGAGCTGCTCGTGTAATTACATCCAAATCAGGGTTAAATATAGTTCTCAGAGAAAGAGCGTATGATTTAAATTGCCTAATTATTTGGGGGAAAAATCTGTTCTTCAATAATTAAGAGAATGAGGATGTTTGGCTTGGTGCGGTGGGGGGTGGGGCGGGGAGGGAGGAACGGCGGTGGATATTTCCCGCCTTGGAGACCCGGAGGTGCTGCCTGGGGAGGGACCGTGTCTACACAGGCCTGGGGGCGTGGTGGGGGGCCCAGCAGGCAGGCCTGTTGTAGCGCAGCTCTTGGGGCCCATGGCCGGGCAAGAGCCAGAAGCCGGCAGCGTGGGTGCTGAGCTGGGGGCTACAGCCACTGCCAAGCAGGGAGCAGGGGCCAGATCCCCTGGCAGGGCCACCGGCATATGGCTGTGGCCAGACGCCTTGGGAGGGGGAATCTGGCAGCTCCGAGAGCCAGCAATCCGTTAATTAGGTGATATTTCTTGAAAGTCAGGTTGTAGGAGGGCATAGATGGCAGGCTGCCTTCAGGGAAAGATTCAAACCATCGCCTTCAAACGTCCCTCCCTCTGGCCCAAGAAATGGGGGTTGGGGACGCCAGAGCTGAGACCCTGCAGGCCCGCTTGCGGTGGCCTCTGGGCGCCCTTGACATGGGGTGTGTGTCCTTGGGCCAGTGCAGGGGGCCCCCGAGGCGAAGTGGGGGGATTATTGTAGCTTGTGGGTCCGCGCTGAGGGTTAGTGTCAGCATGGACGGAGCTCAGGGCGGGAGTCGGCCTGGAGGCTGGCCTGGACTCAGTGCTGTGTGACTTCGGAGAAGCGACCTCACCTCTCTGAGCCTCAGCTCCCCCCTAGAAGATGGGGATATACCAGCAGCCGCCTCTTGGGCTGTCGGGGGATTATTTAAGTAGGTACTACTTCATTAGCGGGGTTAGCTTGGTGTCTGGAACACAGCAGACACTGGTTCTGTCATCCCACAAATATTTACCCAGCACCTGTGAAGTGATGGGCATGCATCCAGGTGCCAGTCTCCCTCAGAGAACAGGGTGGAAAGACTCCTCGCCTCCGAGTGTGGGAATCCGGCTCTGACGCGGAAACGGGTCATCGCAGAGAGTGGTCCCAGGAGGGCGCCGGGGGCTCTGGGCGGGGAGGGGTCTGCGAGGGCCACTCAGGGGCCAAGAAGGAGCTCTTCCGAGGGTGGGGGTGGAGAGCTCGGGCCAGGGGGCCTGGGGAGCGGAGTTGCTGTGTTCGTGCCCTGCGGGGGGCCCAGGGGGCCAGGGGGCTGGGGGCTGGGATCTGTGGGGCGGCCGAGCTGGGGCCTGTGAGGGGCCGTGGGGGCCACTTGAGGCCTCTGGATGTTATTCTCAGAACAGCAGGAAGCCCCTGGGGGTTGGAGCAGGGACCGCTGTGATCCAGTCCAGTGGAAATGGGGCCAGGGCGAATCAGGGGGTTCGGGGGCTGGAGGAGGGTGTGCAGCGCATGTATGAGTACCTGTGTGAATGCACATGTGTGTCCATGGGGTGCGTGCATGCCGAATCTGGTTGGTGCGTGCATGCCGAATCTGGTTCCTGACTGCCGTGGGCGGGCAGTGCCCGGGACGGCCTGGGAGGGTGGAGGGAGTATGAGAGGGGTCCACAGGACTGCGGATGGGGGGAGCGATGCTGAGGGTAGGGCTGCAGTGAAACGCAGGTTGCCTAATGCCCACACTGTGAGTGGCCCCTATGAAGTGTGGGTCCCTCAGCGTCCGAACAGTGAGCAGGACCTCCAGCCATGGGGTGGCAGCCAGGGTGAACCACGGTGCTTTGAGGGGTGCGCCCAGAGCGGGCAGGGAAGGTGGATCCAGCCTGGGGCTGGCCCTCCAAAGTCCTTGCCGCTGGAGCTGGCCACCTCTGGCTCAGCCCCAGGATGGCGTAGAGGGTGCTTGTGCTGGTTCTCCCTCCACAAGTCCCCAGGATTACCAGGTCGGCCCACCTCCCACGCACAGCCAAGGACCCTGCCTGGGGGTAGAGAGCACCCAGGGGAGAGGCTGTGCCCACAGAAGAGGAAAGCACCCCGGGGTCGGCACTGCGTGGGGCCTACCCTGCCGCTCACCGAGCTGGTGGAGTCTCAGCACGTCAGCCGCCAGAGCATGAGGACCGGGTGGCTGGTGTAGTAGTCATGCCTGCTGGGAAGTCAGAGCTCGGGGGAACCTGGCCATCTGGACGAGGATTTCAGACGTGCTGCAGGTGGCTTGCAGAGAAGTGACTTGAAGCCTCCTCTCTTCTGGCCAGAGCTGCCCTTTTGAGGAACTCATTCTCAGGTAGAGACCCACGGTGTGGGCAATCTCCGGCCTCCGCCCCACGCCAGGACTCACGGTGTGGGCCATCCCCAGCCCCTGCCCCACGGTGTGGGCGATTCCCGGCCTCCGCCCCATGCTAGGCTGGCTCTGTTTCTTGTCCCTCTCACTGGCCCTGGATGGAGCCCACCCAGCATGTCCATCGCTGGGGACCCCACCGCTGTTTGTGCCTCATGCCTTGAAGGACAGTAACGACCCAGTGGATGGATCTGACCGGGCAGAGACAAGTCCCACTCCTCCGCTGAGCTCCCTCCCTTGGGCACTGGTCCAGAGTGGCAGGCCCCCAAGGTCCACCTCCTGAGGGACTCTGACAGAGTGGCAGGGCCTCGGGCAGCAGGAGGCAGTCCCCCTCACGGATCCCCAGGCAGGGTGTGTGTGGGTTGGACATCCCACCACTCCGGGCCACTGATGGTGGCTTTGGGAAGGTAGAACAGTGTGAACTTTTGTTGGCCAGGGAGTCAGGGCAGGGGGTGGAGGGAGGGGTCAAGGACCCTCGGCTTAGGGCCAGCCCTCACAGAGGCTCTGCGGCTGAACCCCAAGCCTGGGTGGGGGCCCGGCCCCCTGGCTCAGAGCCCACGGGTCACAGATGCTGGGGGAGCAAGCTGTGTGACACCCGGTCCAGACCTCAGGTCTGCTGCCAAGTGCCTGCCGAGGGCTTCAGACACGTTTGCTGCCTCCACCACGGGCACTGCCATCGCTCTGGTTGTTGTGGGAGGCAGGTCCTGGGTGCGAGGCTCTCGTCTGGAGAGAGCCTGCAGTGCTGCAGATATCCCGCTCTGTGCTGGAGGCTGGCCATCAGCCAGTGCCCACGGCCATGGGAGTGAGCACCTGGTGCCACAGCGAGGCCACCTGGCAGGATGCACGGTCCCTCTCTACCCCACATCTATGCCCTTCCACCATCCTGGCTGAGACCACCTGAAACCCCCCCCCACCACATTGTGCTGTCTGCTGGAGGGGGCTGCACATCCTCCTGCCACCCCGTGGGTCATGTGTCCATAGCGGGACAGTCTACTGACCACAGGGCAGGATGTCAATCCCTGTGGCCCCAGGATGGTGGGATTGAGGTCTAGGCAGAGGGGGCCCCAGACTGGTGGTCCCCACCGCGGGGCTGTCCCCATCACACACTGGGGACTGTGGGGGTTACCCTCCCATGCCAAGCCCACGTCCAGGCTGGCCAGGCAGACCCGGTCCCCAGGCCCGGTGGTGAGCACGCTCACTCTGAATTCAGTATGTTTTGAGTGGGGTTCCAGAAAATCCCCATCTGTCTTTGTGTTGTTTCTAAAGCCCGGGCTTCCTGGGTCCCAGAAAAGGTGCTGGTGGCAACCTTGGCTTCCCAGACTCCCCGATTCACAGGAGAGACGAGGGCGGAGGGAGGGGCGGGGGAGCCCCCCGGCTGGCTGGCTTGGGGTCCGTTGTATGTCACAGCGCTAGCCCAGCTGCTGGTCTTAGAAACCCTCGTGATTGGATCTGGGCAGGAGTCCTTGACGGGGTCGTTAGATGCGGGAGCGGGAACGGGCCTGGGTTTATGGCTCCCTGTCACCACCTCCTCTCCGGAAAGGCAAGGGTCGAGCTTCTGTGGGGCCGAGCAGCGCAGGGGATGGGCACAAGGACCCCTCCTCGGGGAGGACGGGCCTGGAGAGCCATGGTGCGTGCATCTCCCAAGCAGGCTCGGGGGCTGAGGCCACTCGCCCCAGACCCGAGCCTCCTGAAGCTGGCCCACTGCTTGGGCCGTGGTCACTCGGCAGGCACGCTCACGTGGCCTGGGAGCCGGCCCTGTGCTGGCGTGGGGTTCTGCCTCTGAGGCCCCAAGGATGGCGAGGGGGGTACAGATCTTTCAGAATGCTGCGCGGTGCTGGGCAGAGTGGAGCCCGGGAGGGTGGGAGCCCAGAGCGGAGAGCAGAGGCTTTACGGGAGGCTGGGACTGCTGCCTGCCCAGAGGAGGCTGACATGGGTGGGTGCAGGCAGGAGTATTCGCACCTGGCCCAGAGAGGTTGAGTGACATCCCCCAGGCGGCCCAGCACTCCTGTGGCTGTCCCCAGGTAGGAACACTGCAGAGACTTCAAGAGCTGGCCGTGCCCACTGGGGGACAGGTCACTCGGCATCTGTCCCTCATGGTCGGTATCTGTCCCTCATGGGGCCTCTGCTTCAGTGACTGGGAGCTGCGGCCCGTCTTGATAGCAGAGCCGGCGAGGCCTGCGAGGGGACAGGGGCATCCGCTCCGCACACGTGGCCGGGACGAGGGACGAGGGGCTGGTGAATTATTGAGAGTTGCCAAAGGTGTTGAGTTAGAAGCTAATTAAAAAGCTATCTGCAGTGTGACGCTATAAAAGAATCATAAAATTCCAATCTCATTTGTTCTGCTCAGCTTCCTTGGGTGCAGAACGCCCCGTAAAAGGTGGCACGCTCCCATTGTCTGCGGGCGGCTTGCCAAGGCCCTGTTCAGGGGCACCCTTCCTCGTATTCTGCAGGCTGGCTGCTTGCTCCGCCTAGCTCTGGTTGGGGCCTGGGGAGGGAGGTAGCTGCGTGGGCCTGAAGGAGGGGAGCAGGGCCGGGAGGGTGTGCTGGCCCCGGGGAACCCCCAGCGGCCTCAAGACCCTTTACCCACGTGTATCCCTCAGCTGACGCCAGAGTCCTCCCTGTCTGTGGGGTGCGGGAGGAAACCTTCTAGGGTCGAACCCCAGTGTGCGGTGCCTGCAGCCAGGTGGGCGGGGTGGGGTGGGGTGGGGATGGAGTTGAGCTTACAGAGGAAGGGAGGGGACCTCTCGCCATGGGGCTGAAAGTAATGGGGCAGGGGGCCTGGCTGTGGCACAGTTGGCACTTTCTGTGTACCTACCGCGTGCAATCTCTGTGCTGGGCTCCACGGCCCTGTACCTACTGTGTGCAATCTCTGTGGGGGGCTCCACGGCAACAGTGTATATGTGGGGACACCCCTGGCCTGGGAAGAAGACTGCGTTTGCACATGCTGGCCTGGCTCAGCTCCAACAGAACTCAAGTTTTGGCACGTCCCCTCCTTGACCAGAGCCAGGCCAATGTGCCGGCCACTGCAGGGCCACCCCCAGCTTAGCCCCTGTATGCAGGTCCTATGGGATCAAGGCCTGGGTTTAGGCGAGCACCTTTGGGAAAATCGCTTTAGCATCAAAATTATGAGGCCACATGCTCTGGAAACAGATGCTGGCTTCTGTCCGGCCCTTCCCTCATTTGGCTGGGCCTTCATCTGTCTATGGAATGGGGTCACGATGGTGGCGGCCTCAGCAGACCATGGGCAGGGTGCACCTAGTCGTGGGCCTGGCACAGAGCACAGGCTCTCTAATGGCCAGGAAAGTGGGGATTGCAGTTCAAGAGCTCTGTGTCCTGGGGGCCACTAGCTCCCACCATGTTCCAGCACCTTGGCCGAGTTCAAGGACAGGACATGGATGCTCAGAGGAGAAGTAGATACCAGGACATTTACCCTATGGCTGCAGGAGTTGGGTCTCTGAATCACCCCTCTGCTCCCAGACGGACAGACCTGGCTCCGAGGCCCATGGATGCTCCCATGAAGCCCTTGGGCCTGGCCCATTCCCCTCCCATCTCTGGAGATGGTGAGGGTACACACAGGCTGTAGAGAGCACCCCAAGCAAAGATGGAAAAAAGCCAGCGACTGTGATTTGCCATCTCCTGGCTGTTTCAGAGAAGCCCCCAGGCTGCTGTCAGAGTGTCTGGTCTTAGCAATCACTGGGAGGCAGCGTCCGGTGGTCCAGGGTCAGCCGATGGCCCGGCTCTTACCCTCACCCCTACCGAGGCTCGATGCACCTGCAAGGCAGGGGCTGGGGCTCCTGGGCCACTCTGCAGCTCTGGAGGTCAAGGCGGGGCTGTGGGGGGACAGCCAACAGCCAGGGTTTGCTGGACCCGGCAGTCCAGACCTGAGCTCTGCACAGCGAGCCAAGGAGCCAGTAACCGTGGGGCCAGGGGCGTGGGCTGTGTCTGGGACAACCAGAGCAGCATGTGAGGGAGCCGGGGCTGCGCTGGGGTTGCACTTTGACAGCATCTCGGCACAAATCAGGCCTGGCTTCTGTAGGTCGGGTGGCCAGTGAGTGCAGGGAGGGGACAGTGTTACCGGCCAGGCCCAGGTGAGAGGCAGGTGAGAGGCCCAGACAGGCCCACGCAGACGCATGCCGTGGAGGCTGCAGTGCATGCCGTGCAGGGCACGCCGTGCAGGCTGCAGTGAGTGAGCCCGCCTTCCCGGTACCCGACCCAGAAGTGGAGGCGGCTGTGGCCTGTCCCAGTGGGGCTTGGCTGGAGTCCGGACCCACCACGCGGCTCTGACGGTGTCGGCATTGGGACCCCGGGGTGGGGGGCCGGCAGGAACACTGCCCACGGGGGCTCTGGGAAGAAGACGTCTTCTGGACAAGAAGTCTGGGGTGGGCGACCCAGGAGGCTTGGAACTCAGCCCTGCTGACCTCAGCCCGTGGGGGGTCCAGGCTTGTTGTCACACGGCTCGAGATCCCCCGCAGCCCATGGGGGGCTTCCCTCCCCCAGCAGGAAGGAGAGGAGGCATTTCCCACAGGCCCAGGACACCCCGTTAGCATCTCCAGGCCAGAACTTCCTGCATCTTGTGCTCATCCCAGACCAGCTGCTGAGGGCTCTGCTGTCCGTGCAGGCAGGCTGCCCCTCCTTCACCCGCACTCGGTTTTTATCTTATTTTGTTACTGTAGAGAGAAGCCAACGGGGTGGGGGAGCAGAGGAGCATGTGTTGCTGCTGCCCTGTGAGCATGTGGGCGCGTGGGCATGGTGCCTCCGTGAGGCTGAGACAGCAGAGCAGGTCCTTACCTGCTGGGCTGTGACAAGAGCTGTACACGCATGAACACACCTGTTCTTCACAATGACACGTGGTAGGGGTCCCGGGTCCCGGACTGGAGTGGTGGCCGGAGGTGCAGTCGAGGTGCAGTCCAGAGCCGCGTCCCTGGCCCCCGCTCACGGGTGGGGGCGGCGAGCCCCAGCCGGCATCTGCCGAGCCCCTCTTGGCACAGGTGGCCTGCCTGGTGGTGGTGCTTCTCATGGAACCTGGCCGCCTTCACAGGTGATCCATCTGGGAGCCGTTGTGCAACATGAATTTTATAAAATTTGAAAAATCCCAATCAGCAGGAGGACAAAGAGTCACCCTTTGTACCTGGATCCCCGAGACGTCCACCATGGACGCTTTGGTGTCAAAGCTTCTGAGTGTTCTCTGCACGTGTGTTCATAGTATGTGGGTCACATCTAGTCTCACAAGTTGAGACTGTTACATACACGGCTTTTTAAACCTTGGACATCTTTTACTGTAAGTAAATCTATGCCCAAAACCATGTCTGATACTTGCTTAAGGTTGTATTATTTGGATGCACCACTCACAGTGACTGCCTATCCCTGGATAGTCACTCGGTCACTTCCAAGTCTCCCCAGCTGTGATGGCTGTTCTCTGTCCCCTCCCCAAACACATGGCCCAGCATCTCCCTATTTCCCCATCTCAGCCATCTCCTCTTGCTTGCTGTTTTTCCTGGACTCCACCAGCACATTCCTGCCTCAGGACCTCTGCACGTCCCAGGAATACTGATTGGAATGTCCCCCCACCCCGCTCCCAACATTCTCCTAGTTGATCCATGACTTTGCTGGGGTCTCTGTTCAGCTATCACTCAGAGAGTCTTCCTGACCCCAGCCTCTCCAGATGGACGCCTTGTCCTGCCCCACCTTGGTCAATTCCTTTCCCCAACCCCCATTTTCTTCTTTATAGCGTTTTCCACCATCTGGATTTGCATTTCCTTTGCTTCTTTGCTTATACTGCCCTCCGACCTCTGAAAAGCAAGTCCGTTGAGGGTCCGACCCCCCTCGATGTTATCCATGCTGTACCCAGCTCACCACACGCAGTGCTACAGAAATGCTTGCTAGAGAGTGCATGGACGCTCCTCCAACCCGGGGCTGTTTCTCCAGACTTACCCTCTGGGGTAGCGTGGGGGGGCCGATGGCACACGTACTGCCCAGAGATGGGGGGCCCTGCCTGCTGTCACCCCAGCCAACGTGAGAAAGAGGCCTCTGCCTTTCCCATCTTTGCTGCCAGCTTGGCGAGAGATCGTCTGGCTGTGAGCCATTCTATGTTTTCCACACTTTGTGGTCATTTGACCTTCTTTGTGAATTACCACTTTGACCTTTTGCCCATTTTTCTGAGCAGATGCCCATTTTTTCTCATGGGTCCCAAAGTTCTTGGTATAATGTGAACTGTGCTCTGTTGCGGGGGTTTGCAGGAGGGTGGGTGGCTTACAAGTGTCGGGGGGGCTGGGAAGGAGGTGGTCTTGGGACCAGAGCAGGAGCTTTTGTCCCCCAGGTTGAGTCTGCTGTTTGGGGGGACGTCCAGGTGGCCATCATTGTGAGGTGGGGGCTGAGACTCTGAAAGGTTAGAGAAGGGGCTGCCGGCCTCTCTGAGAGGCACACTTGTTGCAAAGGGATGAGGGCGGCTTCCTGCCACATGGCCTGTCCAGGCGCCCCTCATGCCAGACGGCTGGGGACAGCATGGGCCACAGTGACAGGGGCACACTGCAGATGGCACCCCAGGCATCTGTAGACCCTGCAGAGGCCCGAGGCCCTCCAGCCTGGAGGCAGACGTGATGCCACATTTTGGCGCTCCTGCCAGCCTGCCCCTCTTGTCATCACAGGACAGGTAACCTGTAGATCCTGGGGGCCACTTGGGCTCTTTCCGGTGGGTCCTGGTCCTGAGGGGCGGCCCCACAGTCCCGCTGTGCCTCACTTTGCCTCGGGGTGGTCGGGGGTCCAGCAGCATCAATGCACCCCTTGCCCATGCAAACACCACTACTTCCCTGAATGGTGCCCAGCCGATGAGCCTTCCTCATACCTGGGTCTTTTAATTACCAATCACTGATATTTACGCCGAGCCTTTACAAACCATTCCTGCCGGGCTGGGCCTATTTACACACGTGCACAGCAGGGAGGAGCCCCGGCTTCCAGCGTTGGCCGAGAGTGTCCAGGCTCTGCGGCCTCACGGCCCCCAGCCCTGTCCAGCGCCCTGCAGACCCCTTGGGTGGCTGGAGCAGATGTCCCAGTCTCCAGAGCCTGGCTGGCTGGGAACAGGCAGCACCCGCATAACGTGGCCCAGCACCCAGGACACAGTCAGTACTCGTTAAATCATGGCCGAAAAATGTCAAGTGCTTGTCACCAACACTTGGAGCCCAGCACGTTCAGGCTGCCCCCAGACACCATAAACAAGCCCCCTTCCCTCTGTGGGGGGCTCCCCCAGCTCCTCAGCTGGGGGAGTCTTTGATAGGGTCCTTGGAGACGGGCACTGGGGTAGAAGGAGCCAAGAAGGAACAGAAGGTAGGGCATGGGGTTTTGGGGGGGGAGGGGGTCTGGGGAGAGGAGGTGGGAGGGGAGGACAGGGAGGGGCTGGGAGGTCCTGAGCTGAGGTGGGGAGTGCTCTCTGTCCTCCGGCATCCAGAGGCTGCCCTGCTTCCAGAGTCTTCTCTCTAGGGAGAGGGGCTTCGCCTCTTGAAGAGATGCTTATACCAAGGGGCAAACCGTGTGCTGCCCCCAAAACCCTTGCTTTATAGAGAGCCTTCTCAATGAGCCAGAGAAAGTGCCTGTTTCTGTGATATCCCAGGGATCCGGGGACAGTCTCTCTGGCAGGGGATTTCCTACTGGCACCCTTGTGTCCCAGCAGGTGCAAGGTTGCGACAGTGTGGTCAGAGGTCACAGGACAGGTGAGCCCCTGCCTCGGGGACTGCCTGTCCTGGGTGCAGTGTGGTGGCTCTGACTCAACGTCCCGGGCCAGCTCGGGGCTCACCAAGGGCCCGGCTCCCGGCTCTCTGTGTCTTTGGGGTGAGTGGCCCTGGCTGCCTGCCCTCCCCACCCTGTCTGGGAGTCAGCCCTGCGTGGCACCCGTGGGTGGGTGCTGGGGGCCAGGAGGGGCCCGCAGACCACATCAGAGGTTCTCACAGACTTCCACGACTTTGCCGTGATTTGCCGTCTCTTTCTAGAAGTGGACTTTTGTTCTACTCAGCATCTGTGGTTTTCGGTGGATTCTGAAACATTTAATAAAGATTTGGCTTCCTGTTACAAAATATTCTGTGTTCCTTTTAGGTTTCCTTAT
Source organism: Eumetopias jubatus (assembly GCF_037043125.1). Lineage (NCBI taxonomy): Eukaryota > Metazoa > Chordata > Mammalia > Carnivora > Otariidae > Eumetopias > Eumetopias jubatus. The sequence continues at coordinate 1,759,847 of NW_028274813.1, read as the reverse complement.
GGAAAGAGACAGGGCTATTTTCACCTTGACTCCCCGGGAGCGCATGCATCAGGGGGGCAGCATGGGCGTCTTGGACCCCCTCCCCAGACTGCCCAGTTGCCCGGTTCAGGGTTGAAGACTGGAGCCCAGAGCAGCTGGCTCAATGCTCCGAGGCATGGAGGAACCAGGCAGTGGGACTGGGGCGGCCTTGCTTGGCTGCCATGTTTTACCCTTGAAAGACCAACCAGGGCTTTATTGGGATTCTTTTAGTAGAAAGTAAGCTGGGTCGGGCCTTCATGCCTGTGCTTGAGAGTGAGGGTCAGGCTTCTGCAGAAACCCCAGCCTGGGGGTAGGGTGTGAGTTCCGGGCGGCGGGGGGTGAGGCCTTCCCCTTGCCAGGCAGGCTCCTCGGCGGCAGAATGGCCCGGTGGGTAGGTCCCAGAAACACGGGACGAAGGTTTGAATCCTGAGCCCCTGCTCTCTCATCTCTAAACATCTCTAATCCGGCACCGTGAGGGCTCCGTGCCTGGCGTGTGAGGGCTCAGCAGATGCTCAGCACAACATCGGCTAGCGTCACCTCCCTGGGTGAGTCCCAGGGGGATAGTGGTTCCTGCCACCACAGCCTGGAGTCCAGGCCCCCCAAACGCCACCCCCAGAGCTCTCAGCCCTCTGTCCCCACAGGGGCCCCTCCCACAGCCAAAGCAAGCACTGCACTGTGGGACTATGGGCAGCCTGAGCTTCTTCTCACCTCACCGAGCGGCCTGGGACAAGTGTCCCGAGAGGGGTGTGGGGGCAGCGGCACTGTGCGGGCTCTGTGAGAAGGGGACCCTTCCCTACAGCCCACAGTCCAGCCTCTGCAGCCACGTCTGGTCATGATGGGCATGCTTGTCCCTCAAGAGAGCCTGTCTCTCACCTGCTGCAAAGCGAGTTACAGAAGGGCCCCGCTGAGTCTGGGGCACTGGGCTGTGCATCTGGGCTGTGCGTCGGGCTGTGTGTCCCAGCTGTGCGTCAGGCTGTGCGTTGGGCTTTGTGTCTGGGCTGTGCGTCAGGGCTGTGCGTCAGGCCTGTGCGTCAGGCTGTGTGTCAGGCTGTGCATCAGGCTGTGTGTCTGGGCTGTGCATTCAGGGCATCAGGCTATGCATCAGGGTGTGTGTCCAGGGCACCAGGCTGTGCATCCAGGTTGTGTGTCAGGCTGTGTGTCCAGGGCACCAGGTTGTGCGTCAGGCTGTGTGTCTGGGCTGTGTGTCAGGCTATGTGTCCGGGGCACCAGGCTGTGCATCCGGGCTGTGTGTTTGGGGCACCAGGCTCTGTGTCAGGCTGTGTGTCCAGGGCATCAGACTGTGCGTCTGGGCTCTGTGTCAGGCTGTGTGTCCGGGGCAACAGGCTGTGCGTCAGGGCTGTGCGTCATGCTCTGTGTCTGGGCTGTGCGTCAGGCTGTGCTCTGGCGGTGTGTCCGGGCTATGCATCAGGCTGTGCATTAGGTTGTGCATCAGGCTGTGTGTCTGGGGCACCAGGCTGTGCATTCGGGCTGTGCATCAGGCTGTGTGTCCAGGCTGTGTGTTAGGCTGTGTGTCTGGGTTGTGTATTCGGGGCACCAGGCTGTGCGTCAGGCTGTGTGTCCGGGCTATGCGTCAGGCTGTGCGTCCAGGGCAACAGGCTCTGCGTCAGGGCTGTGTGTCAGGCTCTGTGTCCAGGCTGTGCATCAGGCAGTGTGTCTGGGTTATGCATCAGGCTGTGCATTAGGCTGTGCGTCAGGCTATGCATCTGGGCTGTGCATCAGTCTGTTTGTGTCTGGGGCACCAGGCTGTGCGTCTGGGCTGTGTGTCAAGCTGTGCATCTAGGCTGTGTGTCAGACTATGTCCGGGGCAATTGGCTGTGCGTCTGGGCTGTGTGTCAGTCTGTGTGTCTGGGGCACCAGGCTGTGTGTCTGGGCTGTGCGTTAGGCTGTGTGTCTGGGCTGTGTGTCAGGCTCTGTGTCTGGGCTGTGCGTCAGGCTGTGCCCTGGCTGTGTGTCCTGGCTATGCGTCAGGCTGTGCATTAGGCTGTGCGTCAAGCTGTGTGTCCTGGGGCACCAGGCTGTGCATCCGGCCTGTGTGTTCAGGGCACCGGGCTGTGTGTCAGTCTCTGTGTCTGGGCTGTGTGTCAGGCTGTGTGTCTGGGGCACCAGGCTGTGCATTTGGGCTGTGCGTCAGGCTATGTGTCCGGGCTGTGCATTTGGGGCACCAGGCTGTGCATCAGGTTGTGTGTCCGGGGCACCAGACTGTGCGTGTGGGCTGTGTGTCCGAGGCACCAGGTTGTGCATCAGGCTGTGTGTCCAGGGCACTGGGCTGTGTGTCAGGCTGTGTGTCCGGGGCACCAGGCTGTGCGTTCGGGCTGTGCATCAGGCTGTGTGTCTGGGCTGTGTGTCAGGCTGTGTGTCTGGGTTGTGTGTTTGGGCTGTGTCCAGGCTGTGTGTTTGGGGCACAGGGCTGTGCGTCAGGCTGTGTATCAGGCTGTGCATCCAGGCTGTGTGTCAGGCTGTGTGTCTGGGGCACCAGGCTGTGTGTCTGGGCTGTGCGTTAGGCTGTGTGTCTGGGCTGTGTGTCAGGCTCTGTGTCTGGGCTGTGCGTCAGGCTGTGCCCTGGCTGTGTGTCCTGGCTATGCGTCAGGCTGTGCATTAGGCTGTGCGTCAAGCTGTGTGTCCTGGGGCACCAGGCTGTGCATCCGGCCTGTGTGTTCAGGGCACCGGGCTGTGTGTCAGTCTCTGTGTCTGGGCTGTGTGTCAGGCTGTGTGTCTGGGGCACCAGGCTGTGCATTTGGGCTGTGCGTCAGGCTATGTGTCCGGGCTGTGCATTTGGGGCACCAGGCTGTGCATCAGGTTGTGTGTCCGGGGCACCAGACTGTGCGTGTGGGCTGTGTGTCCGAGGCACCAGGTTGTGCATCAGGCTGTGTGTCCAGGGCACTGGGCTGTGTGTCAGGCTGTGTGTCCGGGGCACCAGGCTGTGCGTTCGGGCTGTGCATCAGGCTGTGTGTCTGGGCTGTGTGTCAGGCTGTGTGTCTGGGTTGTGTGTTTGGGCTGTGTCCAGGCTGTGTGTTTGGGGCACAGGGCTGTGCGTCAGGCTGTGTATCAGGCTGTGTGTCCAGGCTGTGTGTCAGGCTGTGTGTCTGGGGCACCAGGCTGTGGGTCCGGGCTGTGTGTTCGGGACACTGGGCTGTGAATCTGGGCTGTGCATCAGGCTGTGTGTCCAGGGCATCAGGCTGTGAGTCCAGGCTGTTTGTTCAGGCTGTGAGTCCAGGCTGTGCATTTGGGGCACCGGGCTGTGTGTCAGGCTGTGTGTCTGGGGCACCAGGTTGTGCGTTTGGGCTGTACATCAGGCTGTGTGTCCTGGCTGTGCATCAGGCTGTGCATCCGGGCTGTGCGTCAGGCTGTGTGTCTGGGCTATGCATCAGGCTGTGTGTCCAGGGCACCAGGCTGTGCATCTGGGCTGTGTGTCAGGCTGTGCATCAGGCTGTGTGTCCGGGCTATGCATCAGGCTGTGCATTTGGGGCACCGGGCTGTGTATCAGGCTATGTGTCTGGGGCACCAGGCTGTGCATCCGGGCTGTGTGTTCGGGCTGTGCATCAAGCTGTGTGTCTGGGCTGTGCGTCAGGCTGTGCATCCGGGCTGTGTGTTAGGCTATGTGTCCGGAGCACCAGGCTGTGTGTTCGGGCTGTGCATCAGGCTGTGTGTCCAGGCTGTGCATTAGGCTGTGTGTCTGGGCTCTGCATTTGGGGCACTAGCCTATGCATCAGGCTGTGTGTCTGGGGTACCAGACTGTGCATGTGGGCTGTGCGTCTGGGGCACCAGGCTGTGCATCAGGCTGTGTGTCTGGGGCACCGGGCTGTGCATCAGTCTGTGTGTCTGGGGCACCAGGCTGTGCGTCAGGCTATGTGTCCGGGGCACCAGGCTGTGCGACAAGCTGTGTGTCTGGGCTGTGTGTCAGGCTGTGCGTCCGGGTTGTGCGTTCAGGCTGTGTCCAGGCTGTGCGTTTGGGGCACCAGGCTGTGCGTCAGGCTGTGTTTCAGGCTGTGCGTCCAGGCTGTGTGTCAGGCTGTGTGTCCAGGGCAATAGGCTGTGCGTCTGGGCTGTGCATCAGGCTCTGTGTCCGGGCTGTGCATCAGGCTGTGTGTCCAGGGCACCAGGCTGTGAGTCCAGGCTGTGCATTCGGAGCACCATGCTGTGTGTCAGGCTGTGTGTCTGGGGCACCAGGCTGTGCATCTGGGCTGTGCATCCAGGGCACCAGGCTGTGCATCCAGGCTGTGTGTCAGGCGGTGTGTCTGGGGCACCAGGTTGTGTGTCTGGGCTGTTCGTCAGGCTGTGTGTCTGGGGAACAAGGCTGTGGATCATGGCTGTGTTTTTGGGACACCAGGCTGTGCGTCAGGCTGTGTGTCTGGGGCATCAGGCTGTGTGTCTGGGCTGTGCGTCAGGCTTTGTGTCTGGGGCACCAGGCTGTGCATCCGGGCTGTGCAAGGAGAGCTTGGAATGCTTCAGGGTGCCCTCTGGCACGGCTTGGTCCAGCATCCAGTGTCTTGCCGGGGCTTGTCCCTGAGGCTGGAGGGAGGAGGAGGGAGGAGTCCTCAGGAGTATGAAAGAAAAAGGTCATCTGCCCAGGTGGCCAGGACATACTGCCCTGGGGGACACAAAGCAATGGCAGGGACAGGGTCAGGAAGGATTAAGCAGCTGCATGTTTTGGAGAGGCAGGAGGAGAGGTGTTGATATGGCTAATTTTTTGTTGTTGTTTAGAGAGAAAGAGCGCGAGCATGAGCTTGTGGTGGGGGAGAGGGGCAGAAGGAGGAGAGAGAGAATCTCCAGCAGAATCCCGGCTGAGCTCGAGCCCGATGCAAGGTTCCATCTCATGGCCCTGAGAGCATGACCTGAGCCCAAATCAAGAGTCGTGAGCAAAGCTCTGGTCTCCTCATTGTGGGTGGGCCTCATCCAATCAGGTGAAGGAGTGGAGAGAACAAAAAGGCTGACCCTCCCCTGAGTAAAAGGGACTTTCCTGCCTGACAGTCTTTGAACAGAGGCATCAGCTTTTTCCTGCCTTTGGACTTGAACTAAAACATCAGCCCTTCCCTAGGGTCTCTAGATCACTGGCAGCAGACTGTGGGACCTGTCAGCCTCCAGCCCCTCCTCATAAACTACGTATATATGCACACATCCTCTTGGTTCTGTCTCTGGAGCACCCCGATTGGCACGGGCATCTATGGGCAACAGACTCTGGACTCCAAATGGGAGCTGAGCATCGTTCTAATGGAGGTATAGGGTCTGGGGTGAACATGGCCACCCCGGCTGTTCCCCCTGGGCCCACCACACGGAGCCCGAGCCTCAGGGGGGCTTTGAGAGTGACCCAGGTCAGCCAAGGGCATCTCCCTGGGTGGGACTGGTGGTCCCACTGGCGATAGGCCGGGGGAGATGTTTGGAGGTCATCTGAGCAAATGCCTGGGAGGGGCCGCCCCAGAGCCAGAGCCGTGAGGAGGGCAAGGGCTGGTCTGGGGGCACACCGACCCCACTTGGAGTCAGGGACAGTGAGATACGCTGCTTTGGAGGGGGAGGGAGCCCCATTTCAGGCGAGGCCTGTTGCTTGGTGGGCACGTGGTGAGGGCATGCGGAAGCGTCCTTCCCAGACTCTGTGGTCCCTGGTCATTTCTGGAGCCCAGACCTGGGTGGACGAGGCTCAGCAGGGGATGACGCAGGCACGGGTGAACAGGTGGGTGCAGCGAAGGGAACATGGGGCAGAGGCGGGCAGCAGGGGAGGGGGTCCACCTGGCCTGTGGTATACTGGTTTCCAGGCGTGCAGGGCGCACCCCGCCTCCCACACCCTGCGCCCGGCGGGAGGCTGTCCTGGCTCATCTCCTCAATCTCACTACTTACAGCTATTGACGGGCGTGCATGTGGCCCATCGACCCCGGGACGCGCGTGCACACGGCCAGGCTGCCGCAGCTGGCGTGACAATTTGGCAGATCACCGGCCATGCTCTCTGGCAAGCGACTGTTTCCTCAAAAATAAGAAATCATGATCAGGGCCAGAAGCAGATTATTAACAAAGATTACCAGCGACTTCGCAGATTGTCCTGACTATTCTAACGATCAGGGTGGGAGGCTGGGGGCCAGGCAGGGGCTCTCAGGGAGCTTCAGATGTCAGATGGGCTTGGACTAACGGGGGCATCTGTGTGGTCGACCCCCTGGGAGAGGTGGCCATTCCTAGAGCTGCCGCCCATTTGCCCACACACTGTCTGGCACCCTGGGCCCAGCATCAGAAGGAAGGAGGACTGGACATGTGTCCTCCGGCCCCAGGCGGGAGACAGCTGGGGACCAGCATGTGTGTCCCCCAGGGAGGCCATGCAGGTGTGTGTGGACAGGGAGAAAAGATCTGACAGAGCCAAGGAACCAACACAGGACGGAGCTAGGGAGAGGCTCTCAGAAGCATGGCTAACTCTCCTTCTGCCCTACTCTGTCCCATGTTCCCGGAGCCCTGTGGGGGGCTGAGCGTTCTGCCAGCTATGTCTCGAGGCTGAGGCCAGGAATCTGCCATTTTAAGGACTCAAGAGTCTGGGGGATGGCCCTGGGCTGGGGGATGGCCCTGGGCTGGGTGAACGAGCACAGAGGGGTCTCCACCGTGGGGGCTGAGACGCAGCCACAGAGGGGTTAAAGCAGGAAGTGGCTTGCAGGGCTGTGCTAAGAAATGATGTTCTGCTGTTTGACGTCATTTTAATTCCATTTCAAGGGCATTTAATCTCATTTGCCCGATGACTGATCCCTGGCTGTGGATGAATTAACATGCGGCCCCTCCTTAGAGGGGAAGCAGGACCCTTTTAACGGAGACATAGCGTCATCGTGTCCGGCTGCGCCTTGTGGGTGGCCACAGGGGTGGGGGCGGTGGTGAGGACCTGACCCTTGGGCTTGGTATTTACTCAGCCCTCGGAACATTCCAGAGGGGTGCGGGCCTGCCGTTTCTCCTTGTCCCACACCACTGGGTGGGACGCACCTATTCCTGAGGCCCAGGACAAAGGCCTGGCCTGCACTTGGAGGCAGGTTCAGGGTCCTGGTGACGGCGTGTGGTGGTGGCTGGAGGGGAGCAAGGTGCTCAGAGCCTGTGGCTCCTTGCTGCCTGAGCTGGAGGCAGAGGGCTGCTTTGTTTTTGGGGAAACTGTACCTCATGGGGTCACGTATCGCTCTCCATTTGCATCACCCTGGAGGCCTTGGGGACCAGGTAAGGGCACGGCTCCAAGAGGCCCCAGGCCACAGGAGGAGAGAGGTGGCCATAGGGGACATGACTTCTGGTTACATTCTCCCCCTCCACCCACACACAGTTTCCCTCCTGCTGGTAGCTCCGTTTTCCAGAAATTTCTGCTGGTCACTGTAACCTCTTACTCTGGTCTGGACTCAGCTGAGCTTTGGGGACTTGAGGGTAGGTCTGTGTCCAGGCTTGGGGCTGTGGGATCTGCATGAGGACCACGGGCCCCGCCACGCAGGGCTCTGGGCACTGTTTGTACAGAAGAGCTCCCTCTGGGCTGTGCAAGGATGCAGGGGCAGGTGGCCGGGGCAGGCAGGCTGTGCCAGTTCTCTGCGTGGCCCGGCAGCAGCCGTGGCCTCAGCACCCAGTGCCCAGCCTGAGGCCCAGTGAGTGGGCCTTGGATGCTCTCAGCCTGGATGAGTCTCCTAACACCTGGATGCCAGGGCGTGGTGCACACGTTTGACTTGGGGACTGGAGGACAGTGTAGCCCTCAGGCTGGAGGTGTTGGGACATGGGGCTATATTCAGAATGATGGATCTTAGTATTTCAGACTCCACAGACATGGCCACTGAGCCTGGCATTAGGGATGACCTCAAGCATCCATGCACCCTGGTGATGCTCTAGGCCCTCTTTGCTGTTGGCTTAAGGAGGTGGGACCTGAATAAGCCAGGCAGACGTGCTCTGGTGCGTGGGGAAGGGAGGCCAGTCAGGCTCTCCCACTGCCCTGGGCGGGATGGGAACAAGGGAGCTCAGGCTTCATGGATGTTGCAGCCCACATCTCCTACCCAAGACCGAAGGCAGCACTAAGGGTGTTTGTCCATCTGTCTATCATCCATCCACCAAACCACCCTTCCTTCCTTACATCCATCTACCCACCCAACCACAAACTAACCTATCCATCCATCCAATCATCCAATCATCCATCCAATCATCCATCATCCATCCATCCATCCATCATCCATCCATCCATCCATCCATCCATCCAATCATCCATCATCCATCCATCCATCCATCATCCATCCATCCATCCATCCATCCATCCAATCATCCATCCATCCATCCATCCATCCATCCAATCATCCATCATCCATCCATCCATCCATCCAATCATCCATCATCCATCATCCATCCATCCATCCATCCATCCATCCAATCATCCATCATCCATCCATCCATCCATCCAATCATCCATCATCCATCATCCATCCATCCATCCAATCATCCATCATCCATCCATCCATCCATCCATCCAATCATCCATCCATCCATCCATCCATCCATCCAATCATCCATCATCCATCCATCCATCCATCCAATCATCCATCATCCATCATCCATCCATCCATCCATCCATCCATCCAATCATCCATCATCCATCATCCATCCATCCATCCAATCATCCATCCATCCAATCATCCATCATCCATCCATCCATCATCCATCCATCCATCCATCCATCCATCCAACATTTATTTGGATCCTGCTGTTTTTCAGGAGCTCAGGCCCAGTGACAGTTCAGTGCCCATAGCATCCTGAATTGTGTGACAGAGGGTAGTTTTGGGGTGGGTGAGGGGTGGAGTGAGGCAGCTCAGAGGAGGCTTCTGACCCCAACTGGCTAATAATAATATTCCTTTCAAATAAAGCCAACCACAAACTGTGTCATTAGACCCAGTATAATGTCAATCCTTTGTAAGACCTTTTGGAAAATAGAGTTTGTGCAGCTCTAGGAATTTCTGGTAAGGTTCCTTGGAAGTTCTGACTACCAGAGCTGAGTGTCCAAAGGTAGGTAGAAGAAGGATGAGTGGGAACCCCACATTACTAATAATTTTAATGAAAACTCTGTGCATTAGCACAGGTGCATGGTCATGGAGATCCATTATGCCAAAGAGCAAAGTGTAAAGTTCAGACAGTGCTGAGTTGCCTTCCTAGCTCTGCTCACGTTTCAGCTGTGTGACATTGGGTGACTTGACCTCTCTGAGCCTCAGCTTCCTCCTGGGCAAACTGCAGAAGCTAATTCTAGCTCTTGTAGGTGGCTGGATCCAACAGGTCCTTGTACCTGGTGGATGTTAAAGGCCCTCTCCTGCCTGGACTCTGCTCTGGGGCCACGCCATAGGTGTCCGGAGAGTGGACCTGAGGTGCGGCACCAGTCACCCGTCACCGGACCAACTGCCCACAGCCAGAGCAGGGCAGGCGGGGAGGCTTGGGAGGGGAGCTGGCTCTCCTGTTATTGGATTATCTCATTTGCAAACAATAAATGTCAACAGCAGGAGACCTTGTCAGACTCCCCTTCCAGGATGCAAATGTAGCCTTTATCTGCCTCTGCCCTTTATTAAAACAACCACGGAGCCACGCGGATAAACAAGACAATTAAATGTAAATGATGTCATCTCCCTCCTTCGCTCCCATTAATGAGGCGCCCAGGCCCTGGCAGGCAGTGGCGGGAAGCCGGAGATGCCGAATCCGATTAAAACGCAAAAAGAGGCAACACTGACCTTTCGCTTTTAACGACTGACCCAGCGCCTGGGAGCTGGTGTGACAGCTGGGACCGGCACGCTCTGATTTTTACAGTGATCACATTTAAGGAGAGAATATTTACTGTCTCTCTGTAATGAGCGACCCTTCAGTACTGACTGTGCCCCATGGACAGGGTCCCCCTGGCCCAAACCAGCGCCAGCTCCACTCCAGGCAGAGGGGGCCTGGGCAGGTGGTGGTCGCTCAGTTGCCATGTGAGCAGGAGGACAGGCTGTGGGCTGTGCACAGGAGCCAAGAGGTCTTGGGGTCTCTGGAGGAGTGGGGACAGGTGGCAGACACCGTAGGGGGACCGGTGGCAGGGGGCATGTCCCGGGGCTGACCAGGCCCTGAGCACCACCTGAGGCACCACCTGTCCCTGCACATCTACAGGGGAGAGAGGACCACTCACCACTGATGTCACCAACACGGCCATTGTGCAGCTGGAGCGGGACCACGCCCGAGGCCACGGCTGCCTCCTCCACTCCCCTCACGGTGACTGTGCCTCCTCCACTCGTCTCACGGTGACTGTCCCTCCTCCACTCCCCTCACGGTGACTGTGCCTCCTCCACTCCTCTCACGGTGACTGTGCCTCCTCCACTCCTCTCACGGTGACTGTCCCTCCTCCACTCCTCTCACGGTGACTGTCCCTCCTCCACTCCTCTCACGGTGACTGTGTCTCCTCCACTCGTCTCACGGTGACTGTCCCTCCTCCACTCCTCTCACGGTGACTGTGCCTCCTCCACTCCTCTCACGGTGACTGTGCCTCCTCCACTCGTCTCACGGTGACTGTCCCTCCTCCACTCGTCTCACGGTGACTGTCCCTCCTCCACTCCTCTCACGGTGACTGTGCCTCCTCCACTCCTCTCACGGTGAGTGTGCCTCCTCCACTCCTCTCACGGTGACTGTCCCTCCTCCACTCCTCTCACGGTGACTGTGTCTCCTCCACTCCTCTCACGGTGACTGTGTCTCCTCCACTCCTCTCACGGTGAGTGTGCCTCCTCCACTCCTCTCACGGTGACTGTCCCTCCTCCACTCCTCTCACGGTGACTGTGTCTCCTCCACTCCTCTCACGGTGACTGTGCCTCCTCCACTCCTCTCACGGTGACTGTGCCTCCTCCACTCCTCTCACGGTGACTGTGTCTCCTCCACTCGTCTCACGGTGACTGTCCCTCCTCCACTCCTCTCACGGTGACTGTGCCTCTTCCACTCGTCTCACGGTGACTGTGCCTCCTCCACTCCTCTCACGGTGACTGTGCCTCCTCCACTCGTCTCACGGTGACTGTGTCTCCTCCACTCCTCTCACGGTGACTGTGTCTCCTCCACTCCTCTCACGGTGACTGTGTCTCCTCCACTCGTCTCACGGTGACTGTCCCTCCTCCACTCGTCTCACGGTGACTGTGTCTCCTCCACTCGTCTCACGGATACTGTCCCTCCTCCACTCGTCTCATGGTGACTGTCCCTCCTCCACTCGTCTCACGGTGACTGTGTCTCCTCCACTCCTCTCACGGTGACTGTCCCTCCTCCACTCCTCTCACGGTGACTGTGCCTCCTCCACTCATCTCACGGATACTGTCCCTCCTCCACTCGTCTCACGGTGACTGTCCCTCCTCCACTCGTCTCACGGTGACTGTGTCTCCTCCACTCGTCTCACGGTGACTGTGTCTCCTCCACTCCTCTCACGGTGACTGTGACTCCTCCACTCGTCTCATGGTGACTGTGCCTCCTCCACTCGTCTCACAGTGACTGTCCCTCCTCCACTCGTCTCACGGTGACTGTGCCTCCTCCACTCCTCTCACGGTGACTGTCCCTCCTCCACTCGTCTCACGGTGACTGTGACTCCTCCACTCGTCTCATGGTGACTGTGTCTCCTCCACTCCTCTCACGGTGACTGTGACTCCTCCACTCGTCTCATGGTGACTGTGCCTCCTCCACTCGTCTCACAGTGACTGTCCCTCCTCCACTCGTCTCACGGTGACTGTGCCTCCTCCACTCCTCTCACGGTGACTGTCCCTCCTCCACTCCTCTCACGGTGACTGTGACTCCTCCACTCGTCTCATGGTGACTGTGCCTCCTCCACTCGTCTCACGGTGACTGTGCCTCCTCCACTCCTCTCACGGTGACTGTCCCTCCTCCACTCGTCTCACGGTGACTGTGTCTCCTCCACTCGTCTCACGGATACTGTCCCTCCTCCACTCGTCTCACGGTGACTGTCCCTCCTCCACTCCTCTCACGGTGACTGTGTCTCCTCCACTCCTCTCACGGTGACTGTGCCTCCTCCACTCCTCTCACGGTGACTGTCCCTCCTCCACTCGTCTCACGGTGACTGTGTCTCCTCCACTCGTCTCACGGATACTGTCCCTCCTCCACTCCTCTCACGGTGACTGTGCCTCCTCCACTCGTCTCACGGTGACTGTGCCTCCTCCACTCGTCTCACGGTGACTGTCCCTCCTCCACTCGTCTCACGGTGACTGTGTCTCCTCCACTCCTCTCACGGTGACTGTGTCTCCTCCACTCCTCTCACGGTGACTGTCCCTCCTCCACTCGTCTCACGGTGACTGTGCCTCCTCCACTCGTCTCACGGTGACTGTCCCTCCTCCACTCCTCTCACGGTGACTGTGTCTCCTCCACTCGTCTCACGGTGACTGTGCCTCCTCCACTCGTCTCACGGTGACTGTCCCTCCTCCACTCCTCTCACGGTGACTGTGTCTCCTCCACTCCTCTCACGGTGACTGTCCCTCCTCCACTCGTCTCACGGTGACTGTGCCTCCTCCACTCGTCTCACGGATACTGTCCCTCCTCCACTCGTCTCACGGTGACTGTCCCTCCTCCACTCCTCTCACGGTGACTGTGTCTCCTCCACTCCTCTCACGGTGACTGTGACTCCTCCACTCGTCTCATGGTGACTGTGCCTCCTCCACTCGTCTCACGGTGACTGTCCCTCCTCCACTCCTCTCATGTGACGGCCCCCCCCCCCGCCATTCCTCTCACTCCTACTGTGTCCTCTGCCATATTTATCGTCCCCACTACTGCTGCTACCACCATATTTGCAGGGCTGCCCCGTGACGCAATGACCCCCGTGACTGGCGGGAATCACAGGCTCTGCAGCTCCTGCCCCGGAGCGCTCTGAACCCCAGACACGGCACATGTCCCCCTGCGCTGCTGGCAGAGCCCGCACTCGGCCGGTGGCGGGGCGGCCACCTGACAGAGGGCATCGCCGCATGTGGGCATCAGGGAGCTGCCACACGCAAGCACTAGGCAACAGAGGGCTGAGCTCCTCCTGGGGAGCCCATGATGTGGGCCCCGGGGCAGGTGAGCCTTCACCTGCGGACGTGTCCCGCCGGGCAGAGTGAGACCTGCTGCGATGTGCCCCATTCTGGGGCTCAGGCCCGCCGGGCAGAGTGAGACCTGCTGCGATGTGCCCCATTCTGGGGCTCAGGCTGGCGACCCGGGGGCTTCTGAGCAGGGAGTCACTTCTCTCTGCAGTGGGAGAAATGCACGGTGGACTCGGAACCAACGTGTGAAAATTCCAAACAAGTCCACTTGACGGTGGATGTTGCCCTGACGTCCCAAGGGCTCATTTTCTATCTACCCGTGTCGCGTGTGCGGCGGCGGCCTGCGGCGGGAGGCGACAGGCTCCACAGGCTGCACCGCCCCCGCCTGGAGGCGCTACGCTGCTGCTCGCGTGGACGCGCCCGCACTTGCCTGGCCGCAGAGCCGACCGGCCGGTCTGGGCGCCAGCGCGTGCTTACCGTGGCCCCACGCGGGCCGTCCACGGCTCCTCCACCTCCAGGCTGCCCCTCAAATGCCCATAGCGGCTCTAGTGGAGCTTCAACAACCCCCGTAGGACACTTTTGCTTATGGAGTTTCCCACTTTCCGCTCAGCTCCTTCTGGCTTTTGTGAGCCATATCGAGAGGTGTGCAGAGTGGGCAGAGGATGGAAGGTCCCTTGGGAGTGTGACCCCTGGGCAAGGGTGCAGGGGGAGACTCCAGCCTGCACCCTTGCAGTCCCCAGGTAACTGCACGGTCCGTTCTTCTGTCTGAGAAATGGGAGCCATGGCCCTGGGGTTCGCTGGGAAGTAAGCTGACTGCACAGGTGTTGCCTGCACCACACCTGGTCAGCAGGTGAGGGAGGAGGAAGGCCCGGGAGTCATCCAGTGGAAAGCCTGGACCCCTGGCGCTGGAGTCCGTGGCTGAGCCAGCCAAGTGAGAGAGTGCCAGAGAGCGCCTCTCCGAACCTTCCAAAAGGACCCCGGGCATAGTGGTGTCTGTTTCTCAGGGAAAATCAGCACCCAGGGTCTCTATGGGATGTGGAGCTGGGCAAGGGGAGCAGGCAGCGTGTACCTAGTGGGACCAAATTCTTCCCTCTCTGCCTCCCTCTCTTCCAAAACAGACCAGTGTGAGAGCTGGTGCCCTGCTGAGTTGGCCTGGCCCAGGATCAGGCTGTGGGAAAGTTCTGGTTAATGGCACACTCTGGACCCAGACACCTGGGCCCAAACCCTTGCTCTGTCTCGCGCCAGTTGTGTGACCTGAGACACATCACTTAACCTCTCTGAGCTTCTGTTTGCTCATCTGTAAGATGTGGGAAATGGCAGCACCCTTCCTCATGGGGTTGGCATGAGGGTTATGTGCTCTGCAGCAGGACAAGGCGCACGGCAAATGTTCATATTACTCTAACATTACTGCAGACACATGGTCCAGAATTTAAATAACTCTGACATTAAATATGCAGTCAATTAAGCCTTCCCAGGGGTCCAGAAACGCTCCAGCAGCACCAGAGAGAAGCAGCTACATGGACTGTCAGGTGTTGCTAATGAGGAAGCTGGAGCTGGGCTTCTGGAACCTCCTGTACCCCCAGGAGCGCCATCTGCGTCCTTCTGTTCTGCAGCCTACACCATGGCCCCAGGCTCGTTTGGTGGTCAGACCGTGACCCTCCGGGCAGGCTGTGGTGCCTCCCAGTGCCTGCCCCGATGGCCAGCAGCCAGCCAAGCTCGGCCAGGAAGGTGGGCATGCTGGAGGTGAGGCCGCAGGCCGTTACTGTGGCGTCTGGGACACAGCTGAGCGGATCGTTGCTCAGGCTGGGAGAGCTGCATGGGGCAGGGGAGTTGCCAGGAGGGTCCTGCAGACCCCAGGCCAGGAGCAGAGTCTCTGCGCCCCGAGCATCCTCGGGCTCTCCACTACCCCAGGCTCGCGGGTGCTGAGGCAGTGGCTTGTCATGTTGTCCCTTGCAGAGCACAGCCGGCTCCCCGCTGTGAGGAGGGGCAAGAACAGTGCAGAGACACTTGTGGGCCTAAAGCGGGGTGGGGGGCCTCCCCGGGACACTTCCCAGGTGTCAGTCTCAGGGTGGCCAGAGCAAAGGGCCACAGACGGGGGGGTGCTGACAAAAAAGAAAGGCTGTGCTCTCCGGATCCGGAAGCCAGACGTCCACGATCAAGGAGCCGCAGGGCTGGTTCCTCTGGAGGCTCTGGGGAGAACCCATTCCCCCATCTTTCAAGGCTCCTGGGGCTTCTGGCCTGTAGATGCCTCACCAGGTCTCTGCCTCCGACCGCCCCCCTCCCCGTGGCCTTTCCCTGCGTGTCTGTGCCCTGACCTCCCTGTCTCGAACCCATAGCAGTCACCCTGGATCAGGGCCACCCCAATGACCTCATCTTTAATGTAATCATCTCTGTAAAGACCCTGCCTCCAAATGCAGTCACCTTCTGAGATGCTTGGGGTCACAATGTGTGAATCTGGGGACCCGGTTCAGCCCGACACCTAGAACGCAGGGGGTTGGCCCTGAAGGGGAGGGAGTTGCTGGACGTGGGGTGGCCGTCCTCCAAAGGGCTCCCCTCTGGGTGTCGCCACACCCCACACTGGGCCCTGAGAGCGGATGGGCTGGATGTGGGACTACGGCCGCAGCTGGCCTCACATGGCCCTGGATGCCTGGCTGGAGGCCAAGGCCATGGAGACCCTCCAGCCCTGGGGCCAGTGTGGGGCCGTACAGGGGTGCTCAGGATGGGCAGCTGACGGACTGAGGAAGAGATGAGCCCGGCAGGGAGGCGTAAACCTGGGCACAGCCCTGAAATCTGCTCTGGCCCGGAGTGGCCACGTTGTGCCTAGGTCTGGCCAGCAGGTCGCCTGGCACCTGGGCAAATACAGCCCTGCCCTAAGCATGGCCACCTCTTCCCAGCCTGGCCTCAGGGGTTCTTTCCAAGCCCTGAAATGATGGGGGAGCCCCAACCTTCCCCTGGGCTGGGGAGGGTCGCACAGCCCAGCCCACAGCATAGAACCCTTCCTCCCCTCCCCTCGGACCTTGCCTCTCTGAGCAGTCCGAGGGGCAGAGGCAGTGCCGTCCGCGCCTTCGGGGGAAACAAACATGCCATGCCCACATTTGTGTGGGTGATGGTTCCGTGTCATCGACAACCTCTGCCTCCACATTCCCAGGGTCCCCTTCCTGCCTGATCCCCGTGCCAAGACCCCATGGGAGGCCCGTTCACAGGGACGACGCTGACTTTCACCTGAAGGTTAGGACACCCTTTCCCTCCCACACACATGGCATTGTGTCCCCTTCCTGTCACTGGCTTAGATAAGACTCATGGATGCCCACCACCTTTACCCAGGACAAGCCAGACGTGCGTGTCCTCAAGCACTGAGACCGTTTCCCCCGGGCACTGAGGCTGGAACCTGCATGTGGGCATCACCGTCCAAGTGGCAGGTGGGGGCCTGGCCGTGCGTGCCGCGGGCCCCTTGCAGCTGTCAGGGGCACGTGCTGTGCGTGCACTCGGCCAACGCTCTCACTTCGTCCCTGATTCCTATGCTCCCGGCCGGTCCCCAGCTCCCTGCTCCCGTGCCAGCTTGTATGTCCCCTCCCCAGAGGGCCTCCCCCATCCCACCTCGCCCCCCAGGGCAAACCCTTGGGGCTCCAACTTTGCTTGGGACCATGGAAGGAGCCTGGGGTCTGGGACGGGAGGAGGGGTCTTCAGGTGCCAAGGTGCGGGAGCATGAGGCCCTGGCTGGTGTTGAGTGCAGGGGCTTGGGGCCGTGGCACCAGCATGAGTGTGAGGGTCAATCCTGGCAGTGCACAGGGAGACACCAGTCCACCCCTGGGGCGGGGCGGGGGGGGACACTGGCCTGCTCAGGACAGCCAGCCGCTTCTGGCTGCACTGGGTGGTCACGGCAGACTTTGTGACGGAGCCTAGTGTGTGGACAGAGCCGCCAGCCACTCAGCAGACCGCATCTGCACCCCTGGTTTTGGCACGGGGAGACCTGCTCCTGCAAGCTGCAAGGACACCTGGGGGGCTGGCATAAGGCCGGGCAGCAGGGAGGATTCGGCTGCGCCCGAATCCCAGAGGACATCACCGGCAGCATCTCCCATCGGTCTCTCTTTTTATAAAAGGCAGGCTTGTGTCTGGTGCCTTAGGGCAAAAGGTCTTCCTTCAGTCCTGGAGGCTGGGATTTGCACCCCTGAGTTAGGTTGCTGGCTCAGACCTGCGGGCCGTCTGTGGGTGCTCCTGTGGAGGGGGGACTGTGTGCCCCAATGCCCCACAGAGATGACAGGGGTGGCCCAGAACTCAGGTCGGTGCCCCTGAGTCTGGTTCTCCAGAAGCAGATCCTGATAGGCTCCCTGAAAGAAGGACTTAGGAAGAAGGTTCTGGAAGCCCCTGTAGGAAGAGTGGAGGTGGGTGGGCAGGGGGAGGCCCAGCAGAAGAGTGGCCCCCAGAGGTCCAGGGAACATAACCCCAGGACACCAAAGGGGCGTCAGCCTCTGGAGTGTCCTGGCAAGAGAGAGGCCGGGTTGCTGGCAGACTGAGACCACATCCTCCAGGGACTCTGGGGGCTTGTCCTGGAGCGCCCCAGCTGGGATCCCGGAGCATGTGAATGCCCCCCGGGGGTCCTCAGTTGACTCATCCCTGAAGGGGGGCCATGACCCGGGCTCCCCAGGGCATCTGCAGTGCCAAGACCCAGTGAGAGGTTGGGGTTTGCAGCCGCACTGTGAGACCATAGCAGGATGGACACTGTCTTAGAGGGCACTAGGGGGCCACGGGGTGCTGGCCGAGGGCAAGAGGCAGCTGGGGCCCCGAGGGCAGGGAGGCCAAGGCTGGAACCCCACCCCTGGGACGCCCGGCAGCCTGAGCAGGGAAGGGTGGCGTGAGGGCGCTGCCCTCTCCACCCTGGGGAACCTGCACCGCTGGTCCCTGGACACCGACCCTGGCAGATACCCCTGGCCCGACACCTCGTTTTTCCATTTTGGCCCCTCCCTGGCTTCCTGGCTGCTCCGCCCGCCTCCTCCCGTCCTTCCTCGGCCTATCAGGGCTGGGCCTGTTTATCCAGCTGGGGCCAGAGGAAACAGCCCCAGAGCAGTCATTAATCAGGGGTGGAAGCTGGAAATTACCCGAATGCTGGGGATTGCTCTGGAGAGAAGCCAGGGCGGATGGACTGCGGCACTTCCGGTGACTGCGGGCTCGGGCTGATGAGTGCGGTCATGGGCACTCCCCCCACCCCCAGGCCGACCTTTCTGGAGCAGCTCCCCTTGCAGCCCTGGGAGCCACGTGGGCTCAGAGGGACGTGGGGCAGGTGGGTGGGGCCGGGCACAGCCCCCGAGGGTGAGTAGCAGGCAGGATCTGAGCCCACCTGCGTGTCTCTGAGGGTGGACATTTGCTGGGACATCTGAGTGGGCTATGTGAGGGATGGCGCTTTGGGGTGGCACTGCTCTGAGCAGAGAGCCCAAAGTACGGGCCCGGGGATTGACAGGGACACAGTCTAAGGCTCGGGCAATTCTTCAGGGAAGCAGCAAATACCATGCAGAGTTGCGGATCACTGTTATTCATGGCGTGGACCCACCAGGATCTGGTCACTGCTGGCCGTGGGGTCGTCCTGCCTGGGCCCACCATCCTGTGACTCTGCCTGCCAGCTGGCACGAGGACACCGAGTCACTCAGTGGACAGGACCGCACAGCCATGCAGGCCACATCATGACACGTGGTGGCCCGCATGCCTCCAGGGACAGGTTCTTGCTTCCTGACAAAAAGGAGATGGTGAGGGACCAGACAGCAATGTCCCTAAGGAGGCCAGCTCAGGGCAGCCCGTTGGCCACATACCAAATGGGAGCAGAGAGCCGTGGGCTAAGTCCTGGGGAGGGACCCTGGTCCTGGAGCCCTGCTGGCCTGCGACCATCTCCCCCCCACCCCCCACCCCGGGCTGCCGGCCTCACCTCGGCTGGCCAGCCTCCTGCCAAGGGCACAGGGCCCTGCACGACTGCAGTGCCATCAGAGCCCCTACCCTGCGGGGCACTTTGGAAAGGCAGAAACTGTCATTACTAATTGTTAGTAATTAGATAGAAAGACAGATGCTCTGGTGTTGGAAAAATACCATCGAGTAATTGGGTTATTTTCATCAGAGGAGAGGCAATTTGCTACCTGTCAGACAGCATTCCACCACCTGCCTCATTGGGTAGAGGCCGGCTGGGGGGACCCCAGAACCCAACAGGTCCCCAGCATCTGGGGTCACGTTCAGTGGGTGTGGCCGGAGAGGCTTGGGCTCCCCACACGCCACAGGGACCTGCTTGTCCCCCAGTAGGTGGGTCTCCTCTGTGGCCCTACCTGGGCTGTGGTTGTCCGGCCCCCTCACCCAGGGGCTCTCATTTTCCCTGTGTGCCCTCTAACCCTGGACACCATGCCTCTGGGGAAGACTTCTCATCGTCCTAGAGGGCCCCATGGCCTGGGGATGCTGGCAGGTTGGCAGGAGCCCTGCTGTGTGGCACTCCGGGGGTCAGGGGGTCACCACAGCAGCAGCCCCTGCCCCCAAGGCTGCAGTGGCAGTGTGCCCGAGGGGCATCCTCCCTGTTCTCAGGCAGCCTGGGGAGGGGGAGCTTATGGTGTTCTGGGGCGGCTGCAGATGTTTGCCTGGCCCCCTGTGCCTTTTCCGTGAACCATCCCAGGCACGAGAGGGACAGAAGCCCTGCAGGGGGCTGGACAAAGGGCTGCACAGTGACTTGGGGCAGGTGAGCACCTCCTCAGTTGCGGGTGGGGTCGGTTCTCCATCCCTGGTGCTTGGCCCAGGGAGCTGCATCCTGGCCACTTGGAAGCTCTGGGCCAGCCTCGGTGTCCGGCGTGTGGAAGGGGTGAAGGCAGCCATGGGCACAGCGGTGGTTGGGTTGCACTTTGTACCCATCCCTCCACGTGACGCAGCTCCACAGGAAGCTGGTACCTCTGGGCCCAACAGCCCTGTGTTGTTCATGGGAGGGAGAATGTGGAGAGGGGAAGGAAGTGACCTGGGTGCCTGCAGGTGGGTCCAGACACTCTTCTCACTCTTGGGGTCGTGGCTCTGCACACTTTTCTTTGTTCCTCTTTCTTCCTCTGTGCTTCCTCAGGGTAACAAGCAGCCCAGAGCCCTCTCACTCAGCAGTGCTAGGATGTGGGGTGGGCAGGGGTCCCCCTACATAAGCCCAGATAAGTGGACAGACTGACGGACTGGGGAGGGCCCCCACAGAAGCGACTTTGGAACTGAGATGGGGGGAGGGTTAAGAGCATGCCAGGCAGAGGAACAGCGAGTGCAAAAGCCCTGAGGCGGGAGGGAGCATGGTAAGTGCCAAGGGCTGAAGACTGGTGGTGTGGCTACGGGCGGCGGGCCCGTGGGACGGCAAGAGGGGGCTCCAGGGCGCAGAGGGCGCCACGTGTAACCAGCACACTTCTAGCTACTAACCCACGGTTCACAGGGGCTTTCTCAGGAAGTAAAATCTGTAGTGAACTAAGTGACAATGAAACACAACATATCAAAAATTGTGGGACACGGTGGAAGCGGTGCTGAGGGGGACATTTATAGGCAAATCCATACGTTGGAAAAGAGGAAAAGTCTCACGTCAATCATCTAAACTCCTGCCTCAAAAATCTAGAAAAAGGAAGAGTGAAACAAGCAGAAGGAGGGAAATCATAGAGTAGAACTAAATAAAATTGAAAACAGAAAAACAATAGAGAAAACCAATGAAACAAAGACCTTGTTCTTTGAAAAGATTAAGAAAATGGACAACGTCTAGTAAGAGCAACAAACTAAAAGAGAGGACATAGCTCACCAATATCAGGAACAAAGCAGGGGACATCACTACAGACTGCAGATGTCAAAAGGATAATAAAGGAATGGCATGAACAACTCCACATACCTAAAGTTTTGTATGTGGAGTTGTTCAAATTTAGGTGAAATGGACCACTTTCTAAAAAAAAAAATACAGGGGCGCCTGGGTGGCTCCGTCACTAAGCGTCTGCCTTCAGCTCAGGTCATGATCCCAGGGTCCTGGGATCGAGCCCCCATTGGGCTCCCTGCTCACTGGGGAGCCTGCTTCTCTCTCTCCCTCTGCCCCTGCTTGTGTTTCCTCTCTCGCTGTGTCTCTCTCTGTCAAATAAATAAATAAAATCTTTTAAAAAAATAAAAATTAAAAAAAATACAAACTACTACAATTCACCCAATATGAAATAGATCATTTGAATAGTCCTACAATTATTAAGAAAATTGAATTAATAATGTAAAAACTCACAAAAACCCCCCAAGTCTCTAAGTCCATATGGTTTCAGTGGAGAATTATAACACAGAATTAAAAAATAATTGGCCTCAATTCTGCAAAATCTTTTCTAGAAAACAGAAGGGGGAACACTTCCCAATTTATTCTACAAAGCTATTATTACTCTGATACTAAAACCAAAGTCAGTACAAAAAAAGAAAACCACAAACTTATATCCCTTATATATATAGACACAAAATCCTTAACAAAATTCTGGCGAAGAAGAGTCAGCAAAATATAAAAAGAATTATACATCATGACCAAATGGGATGATTTCATATTTGAAAGTCAACCAGTGTGAACCACTGTCTTAATAAGCTAAAGCAGAAAAATCATATGATGATATCAATCTATGAAGAAAAATCAGTTGACAAAATTCAACACCTTCTCATGATAACCTCTTGGCAAAATGGGAGTGAGGGGAACTTTCTTTTTTTTTAAGATTTATTTATTTATTTGACAGACAGAGAGTGAGCACAGGTAGGGGAGCGGCAGGCAGAGGGAGAGGGAGAAGCAGGCCCCCCGCTGAGCAGGGAGCCCAATGTGGGGCTCGATCCCAGGGCCCTGGGATCATGACCTGAGCCGAAGGCAGACACTTAATGACTGAGCCACCCAGGCGCCCCTGAGGGGAACTTTCTCACCTTGATAAAGAGCATTTACAGAAAAACTACAGCTAACATTATACTTAATGTTATAAACAAGTAGGTTATTAATACTAAATTCTTTCCTTCAAGGTCAGGAACAAGTCAAAGGTGCCCACTCTCACCACTTTATTCAATATGGTGCTGGAGTTCCAGCCAGTGCAATAAGGCAAGAAAAGGAAATAAATGGCCTACAGATCTAAAGGAAGAAATAAAGCTAACCTTGCTTGCGGATGACATTACTGTTTATACAGACCACCCCAGTGAATCTACATGAAACTCATGGAACTAACACAGGAATTTAGCAAAATTGCAGTATATAAGGTAAGCATACAGAAATCAATTGTATGTCTATATCATAGCAATGAACATGTGGACACTGAAATTAAAGACACACCACCATTTATAATCATTCAAAAAATGAAATACTTCAGTATAAATCTAATAACACACATATAGGACTTGTGCTGGATTCTGCAAAATGCTGATAAACGAAGTCAAGGAAGGTCTCAATAAATGGAGCGAACAGCTGTGTTCATGGGTCTGAAGAGTCAACAATTAAAAGTAAAGATGTCAATTAAAAAGTAAAGATGTCAATTCTCCCCAGATTGATAAGGAGGTTTAATGTGAATCTTAACAAAATCCAAGCAAGAATTTTTTTGTACTATAGACGACATAATTATAAAATATGCATGAAAATACAAAGGAGCTAGAATAGCAGAAATAATTTTGAAAGAGAAGAATAGAAGAATCCGTCTACCAGATTTTGGGACTTCTTAGATGGCCACATTAATGAAGACTGTAGAACTGGCAAAGAGGCAGACAAACAGACCCATCAGTGGGATAGAACAGAGAGCCCAGAAGCAGACCCACAACTGTGTGCTCGGCTGATTTTTGGCAGAAGAGCAAGAACATTTCAATGGAGGAAAAACAGCCTTTAAACCAATGTTACTAGGGCAATTGGACATCCATAAGAGAAACACGTAAGGCAAGTGAGCAGGCAGGGGACTAGGGACTGTGAGATTCAGGGACCCCCCTCTATGATTGTCCAGCCTTCATCCGCCTCTGCCCCTCTAGAGGCAGAGGCTGCTCCCGCCTCCATCCTGGCTGGGATGTATGGCAGGTGGGCTATGGGGTCTCCTAGGTTTATAACCAAGACGTACAAGCAGTTCTCAGGGTCACACTTGTGCCATAAGCAGGGGGCGGCAGCCCTTCCTCACCAGTGGCAGGGCCCCTGAGTCTCTGGGACAGAGCAGTGGGGTCACAGGACAAGCTCCAGATGGACCAACATGGGGTTACCACTCTGACCCCTCACTGTCCAACAAAGAGCTGCTTCTCCGCAGCATGGGGAGGGGGCGCTGGGCCGATGCGCCCGAGAGCTGCCGGCCACTGCCACCAACCCCTCCGAGCCTCTGTGGACTCTGGCTCATCTGGGACATTCTGCGCTCACCCAGACCCAGCTGAGAGTGGAACTGAGTGTCCTGTGGGCCACTTGGGTGAAGGGACCAGAACGGTGGCCAAGGTGGTCCTGGCTGCCTGCCAGGAGCCCGCCTTTCCCGGTGGCCCCCTGCCCACCCGGCCCCAGGTATAGGGGGCTCCTCGCTGCTGTGTGACAGCTCGGCCATGCTATGGCACGTACCTTGGACTTCTTAATTGCAATGCCCTATGAAGGGCTTAAATTAAAAATCAAATACTCAAAGCACCAGTGCCTTTTAGAGGACTAAAATTAAAACCTAATTGAATTTTCCTAGGGAAAAATTTCTTGTGGAAATTTAATTAAGGCAGTAAAAGACCGGGTTTTTAAAAATAGATATATATGGTTTTTAATTCAGGGTTATTTGCAAAGCAAATTGAAAAATAAAAAGAACCCGCTTGGATGAGGAGATTGGATGCAGACAAAGAGGAGCCTGGCGAGGTCCCTGAGCCCCGAGCGTGGCCCCTGGGGCCTGGATGGGCTGGGACAGTCGGCAGTGCTGTGCGCAGCTGCCTGGCTCCCTGGCGCTGGGGCACCTGGCCAGCCACCCTCGCAGAAGGCAGCCCCTGTGCCCCTTCGTGCAGAGGCTGGCATCAGAATCAGGAGATTCTGCTTGTGTGATCGGCTTTTCAAGCTTTGGACTCTAAGGGGAGTCCCTGTGACACCAGCATGGGGGCCCCCTCACCGCCCTGGGCCCACCACACACCTTGCCCAGCTGAAGACCGGCCCGGGGCCCATGTCTTTGTGCTTCTTCCTTCTCTCTGGGACAGCATTCTTGAAAAACTAGAAGTCTATACAGAGAACTGGCTTTCATGAAACTTGTCCCAGCATCTGACTCCGGGGCCCAGGCCCGCCTCCCGGGAAGCCGACCAGGCTTGAGCATGTGGATGGCCTCCCCCACCCCAAATTCGGTCCGCGTGTTGATAGACGACACCACACAGGCACCAAAGGTTTGGGAAGGCAGGGTCCGCTGGCTGTGGGGCGTCAGGGAGTGGGCTGAGGGTGCCCCAAGGAGGCAGCCTCCAACGGAAGGGCCCCTGGGACGTCCAGAACGCACTGGCTCACAGCCTTGCTCCCCTCCCCTCTGCCTTCCTGCCTGGCCGAATGCCTGCCCCATGTGAGGGACACCTTCCTTAACGCATCCTTCCTGGTGTCCAGCAGTGGGGCTGGGGTCGCCTTGGCCCCTGCTGGGGGCAGCTGGGCCCGCCTTCAAGGATTCAGATTTCCTCCGCAGCCTCCCCCTCCATCTCCCTCACGGTTGTCTGTCGGCCGGGGCCTGGTCTTCACCGAGGGGTCGGAACTGGGGACAGGTAGTGAGGGCTCTGTGCCCAAGAGGGTCAGCAGATGGCTCTTTGAGGGCCTTCCCTTCAGCAGGGAAGCCGCCGCCTCTGTGCCCTCGGCCACGAAGAAGGCAGACCCCGCAGGGTGGCAGCACACAGGCTTGCAGGGGGACGGGAGGGGGACTGGGTGACAGGCCCAGGTCATGGGACTTGACAGGAGGTGGTGGGGCGCTTGGGGTCGCCCGCCGCCTGCCCAGCCCAGGCCACCTGTCAGGCCTGCCTTTGGACTTCCCCTCCGGGTTGGAAATTCCGAGTTAATTCAGGTCTGGGGCCCTGGAGGTGCTTCTGCTCCCAGCCTGGCCCCGGGCAGGGCCTGCAACCCCTGCCCCTTCTTCGCGGAGGGGTCACTCTGCCCGGTGAGATTCCTTTGAGAGAGAAGCCTGCAGACGCCCCGGGGGCAGTGGTGGGGGCGGGGGCTCCCTGCCTAACTCCTCCCACTCGCCATCCTTGTCCCAGACCCTCAGGATCAGAACGCTTTTCATTCCCCCACCGACGGCGATGTTTTTGGTAATTACAGTATTTTCACAGTTTTACCAGTGATCCGACCTGGCGTGTGGGCAGGAGGAGTCCAGGAGGATTTACTGCTTGTTCATCAAAGGAGCATCGGGGCGCCTGGGTGGCTCAGTCGGTGAAGCGTCTGCCTTCGGCTCAGGTCATGATCCCGGGGTCCTGGGATCGAGTCCTGCATCACGCTCCCTGTTCAGGGGGAGACTGCTTCTCCCTCTCCCTCTGCCCCTGCCCCCCCAACCCCCGCTGGTGCTCATGCTCTCTTTCTCTCTGTCAAATAAATAAAATAAAATCTTTTTTTAAAAAAGGAGCAAATCGTTGATAACGTGCCAGGCTGACTGCGCCTGTCGGAACACGTTTCAAGTGAGGACAAGTGAGGGGCCCTGCAGTTCCTGGGGGACCCTGGGCTGTCATCAGCATCTCATGACGCACCTGTGTATCCATCCTGGGCCTGGAGGAAATTCGGGAGGCAGGGGCTTGGGCGGGCAAAGAAAGTATGCAGCTGGAGAGCCAGCCTTAAGAGCGCTCCCAGCTTCGTGGAAGAGGGGCATGCGTTCCGTTCCTCACGGGGTCTGCCAGTTTTTGCTGAGCACCTGCTGCCTGCCAGCCCTGTGCCCGCTGCCGGCAAGTAGCACCAAGAGTCTGCTGGGTCTCTGCCCGCACAGGGTGCTGAGAGATGAGGAGGGGGTGTAGGGGACCCCAGAGGAAGACGCTGTGAGGAGGTGGCCGCAGGGAGAGCCTTCCAGGTGGAGGTGCAGCCTGTGCGAAGGGTCTGGGGCCAGGAGGAGTGAGCGGGGTGTTTGGCAGGTGGGGAGATGGAAGTGTGGTGCAGCACAAGGCTGCAGGCTCAGGAGCACTGCAGGCCTGAGGCTGGGAGCTCTGGGGTCACCTCCCTGGCCCCATTCGCAGAGTGGACAGAGCGGGTGGGCCGTCATGGGCAACTGTCAGGGCTGCTGTGGCAGAGGGAGGGGCTTTGGGGCCTCAGTGCCCATCTGCCCTGCACCTGGAGGGTGCCCACCCTCTCAGCCTCCTGCCTCCCCACCGTGGCCTCCCCCCTCCCCCCTCCCCCGTCCCTGCAGCTGAGGCCCCCACTCTACAGCTCCCACCACAGACAGCACCCCCGGACCGCAGGCTGTGGGTTAGCCTGGGAATCTGGGGGTGCACCCCGCGGTGCCCTTCGGGGACCCAGCCTGTTTATGTGGGGGCTGATTGGGACCTCTGCTTAGTGAGGTCATTGGGGACCTTCCCCTGCAGCACAGACAGGCCTGGCTTCCTGACCCATTGCTGTGGACCCAGGCTCCCTGGACCACACAGTGCTGGAAAGGACCCTCTGCCGCATGGGGCTTCTTTCTGCGGCTTATCCTGAGAAGATGGGCAGGTTAAGGGCAGACAGCCGGGTTGGGGCCAGGCCCCGCCCCTGTGGGCTGTGTGACCTTGGGCAAGTTACTAACCTGCTCTGTGCCCTGCAGGTACCTGGCCTGCAAACGGGGCTTTGGGCAATGCGGGAGTTCAGTGAGTGGCCCTGTGTGTGTCTGTCCCGTTACAGCGTCAGCCGTGCTCGGGGGATGAACGCCAGGAGGCGCAGGACTTGTAACACCTTGGTTGGCTTCTTAATAAGGAGCCGGATGCTTTCATGTGAGGAACGAAGACCCAAACCTTGCGGGTCTTTGCACCAAATCCTTTTCTCAGGCTCCCCAGCATGCTGACCACATAGGACTCCTTTGCTGAGGACCAGAGAAGTGGGTCGCTTGACTTTATTAGGGAGTGGACCCCGCCGCACCTGCTGGGTGGCCCCAGCAGCTCCCCCCTGGGAGCTGAGCCAGAGGGTCTGGCAGGAGTTGGGACCTGGGACCTGGGAGCTGGGAACAGACAGGCTTGGGAAGGCCCATGCAGCTGCCGCCCTTAGGGCATCAGGGGTGGCTGGCCCTTACCAGGTGGTCTCATCTGTGGCCTCTCTGGGGCTCTAGGTCCAGAGAGGGACACCGGGTGGGGAAGGGGCTCCATTTCCTGGCCTCCCCCTCGTGTCTGGAATGCGCAGTTATGGGACAAAGGGAGTTCAGCAGCTGGTTTGGTGGGCCAGCTGCAGCCTGAGGACCCCCACACTGTGTCCCTGCATCTGTGTCCCCTCACGATGGGCTGGGAAGAGCCGTCACTGAGCATCCTGGCTGTCTGCAGCCAGAGTTCTTGTTGGTTCAGACATGACAGTAGGTGAAAAGGTTACACATTATAAATAGATAATAAATATATCCGAGTGGCTAGTGAGTGCTCACCAGCCAGCTCCCTCCGCGGTGATCTGCCCCTGCTGTCAGAGGCGGGCACCTGAGGGCCCCGGAGCATCCGCCAGCATCCTTCCTTCCCTCCCCAGTTCTGGGAGCTTCTCTCTGCAGTGGGACCCTACTCTTCAGGGCAGGAGAGCCAGGTGTGGGCTGAGGGTCAAGGGCCTCCCCGGGGCTCCCAGCACTCCCTGGAGCCCCAACATTGCCCCCTGTACTCTCTCCTTGGAGGCATAGTGGGCCATGAGAGGGTCGGTCAGAGTCTCATTCTGAGAGCTAAACTCTTTCTGGAAACATCTCCCAGACTAGAGAGGAAGCAGGGGCCAGAGGCTCTCTGATCTGCCTGAGTCTCACAGTTCTGTCTCCAGCTGAGTGGGGAGCTCTGGGTGCACAGGAAGTAGGTCTTCAGCCTCTTGGACTGCTACCACACACGAGGACTGCGGTGCGGTGCTGAAATGTGCAGAGCCCGGGGCTGGGGTGCAGAGCCCGGAGCTGGTGTGCAGAGCCCGGGGCTGGTGTGCAGAGCCCGGAGCTGGTGTGCAGAGCCCGGGGCTGGTGTGCAGAGCCCGGGGCTGGTGTGCACAAGCCGGGGCTGGTGTGCAGAGCCTGGGGCTGGTGTGCACAGCCCAGGACCCACATGCAGAACCCCAACCCACAGCAGTTTCAGATTCACGCAACAGTAGCCTGTGCCCAAGCAGGGGTGAGGGGTGCCCTTGGGCTGAGAGACCCTACTCCACCCAGCCCTGCACGTGAGGGATGGACTCGGACCCTTTCCCTAGACACAGCCTAGGAAGAAGGAAACATGAGAGTGCAGGGAGTCTGGGGGTTGGAAGAGAGACCCTGCCTTCCAGGCCCATCCCTCCCACACCAAGCCCCCCAACCCCCACTGGATCTTTTAGAATTCATCAGGTTCCCTGCACTTTAAAATGCTCGGAGAACAGAATGGGTTTTAAATCAGTGAAGCCTTTTTACAGGGGACATTTGTCAAGGATACTCTTTAATTGCAAATAAAAAATAAGAAACAACTCTCTGAAAGCCGGTTGTGTGGAGGGGGCTCTGACTGTCCTGGCTCACAGCAGGGGAAGGGCCAAGAGAACCGGTGTCCTGGCCGAGTTTCCTCCCCCGCTCAGTGCCCATCCCTCCACCAGCCTGAGTTCCTCCCCTCTACTGGCTGGGTCTGACACCCAGGCTCCCATGGGGACCCACGGCTATCCTCGCCCAGCCCAAGGCTGCATCCTTAGGAGCAGAGCACCCAGAACATGGGAGGTGACAGTCCTCTCAGTAGGAGGGGGGAGCTGAGAAGAGGGAAGCAGGGGGCAGGGGACTCCGTGTGCCCAGCTGGGAGGAGAGAGAAGATGCCAGCCTTGGGTCCCCCGGGGAGGGTGTGGGCTCCCTGCTACCAGAGCTGTGCGAACAGAGCCTTCAGTCTCCCCAGCAGGAAGCTGGGTCGGGGGCTCTGGGGGCAGGCCCGGGCAGGCAGGAGGAGGAAGACCTGTGGGTGAAGGCTGTTCGCAGTCCCAGGAGGCTCTGTGCCAAAGAAGCAGTGATTGGGTCTCAGAGAGTGTATTTTGCAGAGCCTGCCACAGAGATAATAACACCTCTTAAAACGTGGTAATTAAAATCCTCTCTGCACATAGCAATAAATCCACGAAGCACAACTTTCTTGTAAAAATGACCTTGTAAGATGATGTTTTCCAGCTGAAGCTTTTATCAATAACTCCCTCGGACAGCCCCAGACACGCAGCTCGGGCCTCCCTCCACTGCCCCCAGGCCTGCTGTCCTCGATGCTGGATGCCTCCCACCCTCCCCGGTCCCTCCTCTGAGCCTCCCTGTCTGGCTGGGGCTCCCGCCCCCACCACTGACCCAGAAGGGAGCTCGGGGGTCACTGCCTGCTCATTCTATCCTGTTTCAGGAGGTGGGGAGTGTGTCCTGCCTTCAGTTGAGAAGCAGTGGTGCATGTTCATCCTCCCTGGTGATGACGGGAGCAGCGGCCCCCAGTGTCACCAGGAAGGGGAAGGGATGCGTCTCTTTCCATCAGTGCCTGTGGCGGTGTTGGTTTCTGCCCCGTGCGCAGGGCCCTAGCTCCTAACCCCCACCCGGGATTCCAGCTTGGACATGAGCAGGTGCAGATGGAGGGTGAGGGCTCCCCCCAGGTGCAATACACATCAAGCAGCATTAAGGTGGGCAGGTGACCCACTTCCTGGCTGCCTGGAGCTGCCCACCTCATGCACCCCAAGGCCAGTGCCGAGGGCATGCCCCTCGTGCTCACAAGGTCAGTGTCGAGTGCATGCTTCCTGCCCCGAGTGCAGGGGCTGGGACGTGGTGCCACACCCACCGCTGTGCCCTCCGGGCTCCTCTGCTGCACCCCTAAGGCCTGTCCACCCCTTCCTGCAGTCTTTCTTTAAAACGTTTTCCTTCAGGTTCACACCATCCAATGCACCTATTTTGAGTGCGTGGTTCAGTGGTTTGTTGTGGAGTCACAGGTGCCAACGTATCCATGAGTTTGGACCCCTTCCATCACTCCACAGGTAATCTCCCTGACCCCCTGCCCAGGCCTGGCCCCCACCAATCTGCCATCTGTCTTGATGGATCTGCCTGTCCTGGGCCTTTCCTGGGCACAGAGTCGTAAATATGTGGTCCTTTGTGCGTGGCCTCTTTCACCGGGCACACGTTCGAGTCCACGCCGTGGAGTGGGGCTGCGCTGCATCGTTCCATGACATCCCGCTGTGCGAACGGCCCACATTGTATTATCCACCTTCCATCTGCGACACGAGGGTCGTCTCCACGCGGGGGCGACTGCGATCAGGGCTGCCGGTCGCGCTGTATTTGCTTCGCTCCTGTGGACGCCCAGATGTGGGATGGTGGGGTGTGCGGGTCTGCCTGGCTCCTCGGCCAGAACTCCCTCCTGACACCCGGAGGCCGTGCACCAAGCCCCCCAAACGGGCTCCACATCCCCTGCCCTCAATGGTGGGGCCAGGTGGTCCCAGGGCTGGGGAGCCGCGTCTGAGGCCACGTGTTTGGGAAGAGCCTCTTGTCCCTCTTTGTGTTCTCCGCCTTGGGAACACACACGGGGCCTTTTAAGTGGATTAAGAAAGTACGGGAGTTTAATGTATTACAAGAATATAATTGTATTTTTATTGCTCATTACATTTCTAGTTAATTACATAGCAACCAGGTTTGCGCTTTATGATATTACAGCTAAATCAGCGAGCAATCTAGAGCAGGCTTCCAACCCATCCACCTCGGGTTTGTCCCACCAGTGGCCTGGAGGCACCTTTGTCTTCCTCAGGATGGGCCCTGGGTCTAAGTCTGGGTCTGGGCAGGGGGCAGGCGGGCAGTGCTGGGGCCTAGCCTCTACTTCTGGCCCGCCTTCCTTGCTGTTGGGAAGTTTCCACCTCCATGAGGTCAGCTGTTGCCTCTGCCCTGCCCGTCCCCCAGCAGCGCTCGCCCGGCATGGACCCCTGGTCTGGGCCCTACTGTGGGGTCTTTCCTAGATGGGCCAGCTGGGCTCAGCTCTGACGCCTGCTGGGGAACAGGGCTCTGCTCGGGCCCACAGCTGGGCCAGGGAGGTGGACGCAGAGCAGTGTCGGCCGAGGGGGGACGGGCTCCAGCGGCTCAATGGGCTGCTTGTCCCAGCTCTGAATGCATCATAAGTGGGCTGCCCACTGAATTCCTGGGACCCTCCAGCAGGTGGGCCACCTGCCCCGCACACCCCAAGGGTGGCTTGGAGTTGCACGTGACTTCTAGTGTGCTGACAGAGAACACTCCTGTGATTTATCCCAGGACACTAGTCAGAAAAACAAGCAAAATGCACTTCTAAGGATGTGGCTTTGCTTGCTTACTGCAGTGAGGGACCCGGTCAGAGGGAGCTGGGAAGCATGCCTCCATCTGGAAACCCGGTGACCAGCAAGGCCTCGGGGGCTAGGGCTGCAGCTGTCCAGGTGGGACGGGACACAGTGCAGGTGGAAGCAAGCTGACGTGAAATGTCCCACTTTTATCAAAAGTGCACACAATTGGGTCCTGGTTCCAGCACCTGGGATGCCTGAGCTCCCTACCCCGTCCCCCTGTCTGTCCCACCCTGCCTGGGAGGCCAGTGCCCGTGGGCTCCTGACCTCTAGCTTCCTTGGGTTCAGCCCACAGGAGGCCCTGGGTGGGCCTGGAGGGGCAGAGGCGGGAGGGAGGGAAGCAGGGTTAGGGTATTTACACCCCTGCCCTCTGCCTGACTTGTGACTGCTTATGATGACAGTGACAGTTGTAGCTGGTGTTGGGGTTCCTTCCTTGAGACCGTGGCCCCCGTCATGGCACCCCTGCTCCCCGACCATGAACGATATCCTGTGTGGGCTGCCGTCTCTGAGGGGCCCTGACTGACAGAGCCTGTGTGCACCTGAGTGCACAAGTGTGCATGCACACGATGTCACGTGGTTCCCCGAGAGCCTGGAGGAGTCTCGGGCTCCTTCCTGAGGGTCCGGGCTGTGTGTCGTGGAGACTGAATCTTTACTAAGCAGACAAAGCTCTGGGGGCCCTGCAGGGTCCACACCACACGGAGCAGCTTCTCCTGCCCCGAGCCTGCCTCCCTAGGCCCCAACATGTGCGGTCAGGACCCACCCAGAATCCCCGTGTGGGGTCCCCAGCTGGCTCCTGGTGGTTCGCTGTCCTCCACGGGCACCAGCTCCAGGAAAGAGCTCTGCTCTGTCACCTGGAAGGTGTCAGCCGACTTAGCATCTGTCTCTTGTACGACAGTTTTTAAAATTTTTTTTGATGATTTCAATATGGAGCTCTAAAAATGTATCCAGAAGTGGTTTCACGAGAGAGACCAGCACCAGGACTTCTCATGGACGCATCTCCTGGCTTCGATAATTACCAGAGTGAGGCCAAACTCGCTCATCTACACACTTGACCCCCAGGCCCCCACTGGGGCAAATTGTTTCATATTTAAGTTCCTCAGGATGTACCTTGAAAAGATCTAGAATCTTTAACGTATAGGCTCAGTACCATTTTTGCACCTGAAAATAGTGACAGTGTTTCTTACTGCCCCCAAATATGGTGTCAGTGTTCCCGATATGTTGCTTATTCGGAGGATGTTCATCCTTGTTTTGTTGGAATAGGATCCAGAGTAGTTCACAGAGAGGGTCCGGGTGGCAGGGTGCTGTGCCCTCTTGTGTCCGTGAGTTCCGCACATCTCTTTTTTATCTGGTCATTTACTGCTGAAGAGACAAGCTACCCAGACCTGCAGGAGCCGCTACAACCTGCATATGGGGGTTGCATCTCCATGGTGCCGTTTGCCCTGCTCCACAGGACCCTGCGTCTCCTAACCCAGCAGCCAGCCTTGGAGGTCAGGTGAGGTTCAGGCTCAGGCTCAGCGTCTGGCATGATGTTTCCCAAACACACCAGGCACTCCAGGGTCTCACCGGGTGGCACACCGGATAGGACATCGGGATCGATGGGTGGGTCCAGGGCACCAGCCTGGTCCACCCTTGCACAGCGTCCCATCAGCTTCCCACTGGGGGGGCTGTGCAGCCACCAAAAGGTGACGGATGCTAGCCATATGCTGTTGCATCATGCTGACGTTCTCCCAGGAAAGAGATCTTCAGCAGCTGTTCACTTACCTTGACACAGAGTTCATGCAGAAAGGCAGAGGCGGTATGTGTGATTCTTTCCATTTGGCACTTTCCACGGGAGTGAGAAGGGGCCTTAGCAACTCCCAAAACACTCAGGAACTTTTCCTTTCATTTGGCACCATGATGGTGCCTTTGAATTTGGTCTCAGCTCATTGTAGGCATACACGATGGGTGTACAGGTAAAGGTACAGATGTAGATTTTGTTGGTGTGCAAATTATTCCATCTCTGGCCAGAGGGAGGCTGTTCCAGCCGCCTCCCGACTCTTGGCACACTCCGTCATGTTGAGGGCACCTTGTTTTCTGGCATGATGATACATTCCAGATTCATCTTGTGTGTTTCCTGACGGAGACCTCTGACTGGCCGTTTCTCCCAGGAGCTCTGGTTCCTTTCAGTGGGGAATGGTAGTTCATGATCACAGTCTGAGAGCTGGAGGTCATCGCTACTGGACAGGTCATAGCCTTTAAGCCTTCTCTGGCTGAGGCTGGGAAGTACATATTATTTTTTTGCCAAGACAAATGTATCACGAGTTCCTAATAGTATTTCCAATTCAAGTGTAAGATTGCAGTGTTTTTGCATAACTTCTTTGATCTTATATTTGTATTTCTGTCCTGTTACACTGAAGATCTCGGCTCCTAATGGCATCTACATGATCACTTGCTTTTTCTCACTGCACATGAGCCGTATAACCAGAATGTACTATAGTCAATTCACTTTGGACACATACTTTTTGCTGTGCCTCCGCCATAGTAGGTGAGTCTGTTTTTGCATGTTTTGAAGCTGGGCTGGTCTTCTAGACATGCTTTGAAGAAGATGCAATGGAATGACGTGGTATGACTTCCGAGGCAAGCCCCTAAGGGAGCTTACAGTCTGTTTTTTTCTCTCTTGCCTCGGGGACCACCACGCCACAAAGAAGCCTCAGATGAGAAACCAAGTGGGGACATAGACCGGCTGTTCTGGCCACTCTAAGTAAGCTTGGCCCCCAGCTGACCCACCAGCTGAGGTCGGGTGGGGGGGATCCAGCATTGGCCCATGGCATTGTGAGAAGTATAAATTGTTGCTTCTTGATGCCACCGCATTCTGGGGTGGTTTTTCATGTTGCAAAAGATGAGCAGGACAGAGAGGGTGGTACCTGGAACGTGACTTTGGCTTTCGAGTACATAAAGGCTGGGAAGCTGGAGAAAGGGTGACCCTTGTCATTTAGGTATAAATGACAAACTATTGCCTATGGTAACCTGGAAGATACACAGCGTTCCTAACGCACTTGTGGCAGGTGGCTGAAGAGGCTGCTAGACAGCACGTTAAAAGTGCCAGTTGGCTTCTTGAGCTGCGTATGATAAGGTGCAGAAAGAAAGGTGAGCTCAGGCAGGCACTGTTCAACCTGTAAACACAATTTAAAGGTGGAAGGTCCAGGGTGTGCTTGGTTAGAAAATGAAACTGTCCCTCCTACCCAGCATCTCTACGTGGTAAAAATATAGAGATGAGTCCTAGACCCGAAGATCAAATGAAGCCTGTGTCTGCAAGGCAGTGCCAAATATACCCTGTCAGTCAGACAAGGGGGATTTTAGGAGCCCTAAGGGATTCATCATCTCCCAACAGCCCCATGTATGCCCCAGGATAGATGAGGAATGAATTATTGGCATGGCTTTCGGGATACAGAGCGAGGCTCGATTCGATTCATAGGAAATCTACAGCGTCCTAAAGACAACATCACCAGCTTGAACTAACGAAGGTAGCTCAGAATGGACAGAGGCGCCAGGAAGTCACTCAGGTGCAAATAAGGGCCACTTGGGGAGCCCAAGTCCAACCAGCCATGTGATCCACAGGACTGTGAGAAATAGCAGATCGTTGCCGTGAACCTTCGGGTAGTCTGCGCTACCACAGCAGGTGGCTGACTGTGTGTATATATACACGTCATACAAATATACACCTGCTTCAAAATAGCATCACTAACACTATTAGCAGTCAGATTCCTGAAATCAATTTAAAATCTTTTTACTGTTGTTTTTGTCCTTAGGATATGTCCCGCTAGGGATATAGAGTCAAATGGCCATGTTTTAGAGCCACGTGAAATTAAGTATTTGCATGGTTAAGCCACTTAAACACAGGCTTATTTGTTTCATTTTTATTTTTTTAGAGATTGCTATTGCTTTTTTATTATGATTTAATGTTTTTGCATCTACTTGCTTTATTTAATTTTTTTAAATTAATGGACTTTTTTTAAAGAGTGGTTTCGGGCTTACGAAAAACATTGACCAGGAAAGTACAGAGGGTTCCTGTGTGCCTCTGCCCCCAGTTTCCTCTCTTATTAGCCTCTGGGTTAGTGTGGATCATTTGTTACAACCCAGGGACTGACACTGATACATTGTTATCACCCAGGGCTCTTGGTGGTGTGTGCATTCCCTGGGTTTAGACAAATGTGCAGTGACACCCACCCACTGTTATAGTTTGACACACAATAGTGTCACTGCCCTAGAAATCCATTCTTTCCTCCCTCTCCCCTCCCAGCCCTTGGTAACCACTGAGGTTTTTGTCTCTTTAGTTTTGCCTTTTTCATAATGTCATATACTCAGAATCATACATATATAGTCTTTTTATATAGTCTGGATTGGCTTCTTTCACTTTGTAATATGCATTCACATTTCCTCCATGACGTTCCATGGCTTGATGGCTCATTTCCTTTTTTTTTTTTTACATTTTTAAAAAAGATTTGTATTTATTTACTTGAGAGAGAGTGAGAGATAGATAGATAGAGAGAGAGAGAGAACACAGAGGGAGAGGGAGAAGCAGACTCTCCACTGAGCAGGGAGCCCGACGTGGGACTCCATCCCAGGACCCTGGGATCATGCCCTGAGCCGAAGGCAGTCACTTGACCCACTGAGACACCCAGGCGCCCCTGGCTCATTTCTTTTTAGTGCTGAACAGCGTTCCACAGTCTGGATGGACCACCGTGTGTTTACCCACTCACCTACTGAAGGGCATCTTGGTAGCTTCCAAGATTTGGCAATTATGAATAAAGCTGTTATAAACATATATATGCAGGGTTTTGTGTGGACATAGCTTTTCACTCCTTCGGGTAATTACCAAAGAGCACGATTGCTGGATCATATGGCGAGGGTATGTTTAGTTTTGTAAGAAACTGCCAGGCTGCCTTCCAGAGTGGTTGCACCATTTTGCACTCCCCCCGGCGACGGGCGAGAGTCCCTGTCGCTCCACATCCTCACTGACATTTGGCGCCGTCAGTGTTCTGGATTTGGGCCATTCTAACAGGGATGCAGCGCTATCTCATTGTTCGAATTTGCAATCCCCTGATGACGTAACACTAAACATCTTTCCATGTGCTTAGTTGCCATCTGTGTATGTTCTCCGACAAGGTGTCTGTTTGGGTCTTTAGCTACTGTTCTTTCTCTTCTTACTACTGAGTTTTAAATGTTTTTGTAAATTTTGGATCTCGGCCCTCAATCAGATACGTGTTTTTCAAAGATTTTTCTCCCAGTCTGTGACTTGTCTTTTCTTTCTCTAATCAGTTTCTTTCACGGAGCAGACATTTTATGATCTCGTTTTGTTTTACAGTTACTTGAATTAGTTACAAGATTCTGAAGTCAAATGAAGAAGCAGAACACGTTCAGACCAGGTGGGTCTCCCTCCCCTTCTCGTTAACGGTTCCCATCTGTTTTTAAATGGGAGGTGACACAGCTCCTCACCTCACTTCTCATCATCATGGCTGGGGGCACAGGCTCCCATCCACACGCACTTCCCCGTGTGCGCTCCGGGCCCGCGGCTCCATCCTGTGCACCGTCCTGTCTGCTCAACCACTCGGGCTCCTCGCACGGCGCACGCGGGGACCCCAGAACCCACTGTCACTACAAGTCCTGCGAGGAGCTGCATGCAAGCACCTTCTTGGGTTTGCCAGGGGCGTGTTTGCGGGGCCTCCTGCGAGCGGGTGGCTAGCAGGCAGGGGCAACGCACCTGCGGCTTCTGTCCGTCTCCCCGGATGGGAGCTGGACCCGTCTCGGGCCCGCCAGCCTCGTGAAGGGCGCCTTTTGCCACAGCATCGCGTGCAGAATGTGTCAGACTTCTGGATTTTCGCCCATCTGATAGGGTGGGAAATACTCTCGGTCTGTTCTTCATTTGCATTCCTCCTATTGTGGGGGAGGTGGGCTCCTTTTCACATGTCGTGGGGCCATTTGCATTTCTGGCCCTGAACAGGTGCTCCTATCTCTGACACAGCAGATGTTTAAACCCAGAGGTGATAGGAAGGTGAGAAAGCCCATCCAAGCCCCAGCCCAACACACTGCTTCGGGCTGCCCGCCGCCCCCCGCTCTGAGGGTGGGCGAGGGGAGCTGGAGGGGCAGAACCCCGAGGTGTGGGGGTGGCCTGGCTTCCTTCTGTGGGGGGGGTGCGGTTTGTGGAGTGAGAAAGAAAATAAGGCCATCGAGGGCCCAGGTGGCACGGAAGGGGAGTAGGAGGGATGTTTTCCCCAGCCCACCAGCCCCTCTCCCAGGCATGGAACCCACGTGTGGGGGGCCCTCCCCCTCCTGGAGCACACAGCCGACCCCACCTAGGCTTGCCAGTGTCAGTCCGAGGCCAGAAGGGGTTTGTTCAAGAACTTTCCAGGTGTGCAGATGGCACCTTGCTGGTGATGAGGCAGGGGACCCTGCCCTGAGGGGTCCGAATTCTGTGGGAGGAGAGTCTGGACATGGGATATTTGTTTTTGGAGCACCAGTGGGGGGCGAGGGAGGGCAAGGACCCTGCCCTCGGTAGGAGGAGAGGTGGTGGTGTGAGGCTTGGAGGTGCTAGGGCTAGTGTAAACTTGGGGGGGGCTTGGGGAGGGGTGTCTCAGCCCCTGTGGTCATGGAGGGGACTCATGAGAGACGCTGGCCACGGGAGGAGTTGGGGAAAGACGGTTCGAGTAGGCTCCCTGAGCGGGAGCAGCTCTGCATCTTCAAGGCGGTGCAGGTGGGTGTTGTAGCTGGGGAGGCGGGGGTGGGTGGCGGACAGGGGAGGGCTGGGAGGGACAAGGGAGGGTCAGGGGAGGGACAGAGGAGGGACAAGGGAGGGACCTGGGCTGATTCAGGTTGCAGGGGGGGCCGTGTTCTGCGCTAGGCTTTAGCAAGCTGACTCCCTTCCCAGGTCCAGGCCGGGGAAACAGGGCATTGAACCGAGGTCCTGCGGGAGAAGGGAGAGGGGATAGGAAACTGAGCTGACAGGTCTCCTCATGGACAGGAGCAGAGCGGGGAGCCAGAGAGAGAGTCCAGCTGCGCCTCCAGCCCGGGGCCTGTAGACCGCGTGCGTTGGCACCATCAGACCAGTGGGGAAGCACAGGGGGGCGAGCTGTGGGGTCTTGGAGGAGGAGCTCACAGTCCATGAGGTTGCCTAGGAAAAGTGCTGGTGGAGATAATGTGGAGAACCGCTGGGGACCCAGGTCTGGGGCTCAGCAGAGGCAGGTGCCATCAGCCCTTGGGTGAGATTGAGCCTGAAGCCCAGATGCACCCACCTAGGGGTCGGGGTGGGGGGGTAGGCAGGTGTGGGTTCCACGGGACATGGCCCATCGACAGATGGGAACACAGGTAACACGTTACCTGGGCTGGTGGTGCCAGGAAAGAGGTGAGCCCGCTGGAGGCCTGGCGTGTCTGGGGGTCCTCAGCCTGCACCATATTCTACCCCAACCGCAGTCAAGATTCTCCTGGTTCTGGAAGCCAGCATGCTAGACCACCACCTCCAAGGTGCTGTGGGGTCTCTGCTCTCCCCGTGTCTGTACCCTCTCCTCACCAGCACCCCCTCCTGCACCCTGCCCAGGACTGTGTGGGCCCCAGACCTTTCTACTTCTGGGCAGTGCCCTCGCCCTGACTCCTCACCCCACCGCCCAGGGTGGTGTCTCCTTTAGCCCCCGTTATTCTGAGAGTCCTAGTGAACACCTTCCCAACATGCGGCATGGCCTGGGGCAGGACAAGTCCCTCCAATCCTGGCCCTGTGCATTTTACCTGTACCTGGGGGCCTGCACAGGGGAGCTCAGGTGCCCACTTGGGGCAGCAAGCCCAGCGTGTCCCAGGTGCATGGCCTGGAGCGGCAGGGGCCTCCTTGTAGAGAAGAGAAGCTTGCAGTGGTCCAGCCTGCCCAAGGCTCTGTGCTCAACAGCGGTGTAGGAATGGTAGCTCACGTTGGCAGAACCTCACGTTGGCAGAACCTCAGGTATCGGGCTTGGCATGGCAGATCCTTGCAGGGGTTGGTGACTGATGAGCCATGAAAGCTGGGCTCCAGAGGGAGCAGGAGGTCACCCTGTGAAGGCCTCCGGATAATGCAAGGCAG
This sequence comes from Eumetopias jubatus, assembly GCF_037043125.1. NCBI lineage: Eukaryota > Metazoa > Chordata > Mammalia > Carnivora > Otariidae > Eumetopias > Eumetopias jubatus. Next base: position 1,720,420 of record NW_028274813.1, on the reverse strand, counting down.
CCCTGTGGCACCAGAGAGAACGTTCCGGGGCTGCTTTTCCAGCAGGAACTTTGACAAGCAGGGTCCGCACTGGTCACGCCTCTTTCTACTGTCTGGACCTGCACAGTTGGACAGGTGGGGCACCTGCCCACAGGCCTCAGCCTATGGCCAAGCCGAGCCCCTAGGCTGGCTCCAGCCTCCCCTGTGGGAAAAGCCCCTTACTCTCTGTTCAAACGTGAGCGTCTGGCCAGGGCCTTGGACACACTCTGCACGGATCCTGGGATGCCCTGGAACAGTGCGGGCAAGTAGCCTGTCTTCCTGGAGGGAGCGTGGTGCCCTTTCCCTCCCACGGCAGGGTCTGGAGCCTGCGGTAGGTCTCTGATTCCTGTGCCCTCTTTCCCACCCAAGCTCTGGGGGAACGGATGTGTCATGTGAAGCAGGTGTAACGGAGGCCAGCCTGGAGGGGGCGAGGGCCTGTGGGCTGGGAGGGTCTGTGAGGGTCTGCAGATACTGAAGCCCCGATCGAAGGACTGACCCTCCCAATATAGACACTGTTGGGCCAGGCAGCCCCCCCACAGAGGCAGACATTCCTCCCTGGGGCCTGTAGACAGGGGCAGCTCACCCCTCAAGGAAGAGAGGCAGTTTATTCTCACAATGTTCTCCCAGGGGCCTCCCCTGCCGCCTTCCCGGGACACCAAAGAAACATCCAGGATGGGGAGGAAGTGTCCCCAACGCTGCTGACCTGGGAATCAGGTGACTCCCGCCCCCTTCCTGATTTACCCATGACCTTATCTGGGTCACGCGACCTCACTATGCCTCTGTTTGTCCCTGTCATCGCTTTGGCCAGCCCAAGCTTCTCATGGCAGGGACGAAGCTAAGACAGAGTGGCCGCCTTTTCTGGGGGAGGATGTGAGTCAGGCCGTGGATAGTGCGTCTCTGCTGGGTCCCGGGTGGGGCAGCCTGGGCACGCCGGGCCGCTCAACTGGCTCAGATGCCCGGGCCCTGGTTCTTCTTGTAGGCCAAGCCCCTCAGGTCTCCTTCGTCTGGTCCCCTCTCCCCTCGTGGCCTCTCCAGCAGGGAGCCACATGTCGTACAAGGCGGGGACGCTGCCTGTCTTCTTAGAGTCTATCCCTGGAACTGGCCGAACATGGTTTCTGCCACATGCCCTGGGTCAGAGCCAGCCCCAGGGCCAGCTCAGACCCAAGGCCACGGGGAAATAAATGCTGCCTCCTGGGGGGGGGGGGGGCAGGACTTTGCGGCCATCCTGAATACACCACAGACACATCCAGCATCTCGGAGGCAGGCCCCAGTGCCCAGCATGCAGCCAATGCTCAGACACCAGCACTGGGCTGGACTGAGCTTCCTGTCCCTCACCTGTCCCACGCTTGTCCCTCGCCTGTCCCGCAGATGGCACGTGAACTGGCCAGAAGTTAGACCAGAGCTAACAAAGATGGCCTTGGTGGCCTCCCCTTGATGGCCACCAGCCTGGACTGAGCCTGGACCCCCAGAGCTGTGCCCAGGGTCCCCGTATCCAGGGGCCTCAGCAGGTGTGTGCGGACAGGCCTGCAGAGGAGTGGCTGCATCTTGGGGGCTGAAGAGGCACAGGGAAGAAAGGAGAGAGTGGGGAAGTGGAGGGAGGCGCCCCCTGAGCTCCCAACCCTGCGATCCCCCTGTGCCCCCTTCACTGCCCCTCCTGGGTCCCAGCTTCCCTGTGGAAGACCCCAGAGTCCAGGGAGCTGAGCCAGAGCTGGGGCCGGGCTGCACCCCGATTAAGGGGCCACGGGTGCCCCTAGCTGGCTGCCTGTTTCATGGGACAGAAATACGGTCCAGGGACTGATGTTGGTGGTGACCCTCCATCACACACTTTACACGTGCGGGGGAGTTTTGTTTTGTTTTTAAATTGTTAACAATTTAGATTTGTTTATGAGAGAAAATTCAAAGGGAAAAGTATTTAAAATTCGGGGGTTCCCCTTGGTTTCCAGCGATGGGCACATTCTTGCAGGACGGACGGGCAGAGGGATTGCTTAGACATCCCTTTGACTCCTGTAAGAGCGGTTAGGGATTTTTCTTTTGGATTTAAAATGAGATCAGTTAGATCTAGGCTTTTTTTTTTTTTTTTTTCTGAAGCAAAACCACTTAGAAAGCAGGATCTTATGCTCAGGGATGAAACAGTACAGAAGAGGCTTCAGTGTTTCATTTGAAGGAATTTGAAGGTACAGGTAGTTTACATCAGCGCGGGTTTTATGTTATGGGGACATAAAAGTCCTCAAGCCACCTTGTTACGATTATAATGAATCAGGGCTAGTGACTGGTCAGATTTTACACTTCGTTCAAAAACATAAGGCTGTATTTCACGCCTCCTTGAACATCTCCCAGGGCAGGTGGCGCTCCTCGGGCTGCCTCCAGGCTGCCAAGCAAGTCAAGAATCGGGGCTGCGTGTGGCCCCCTGACTCGCCCCGTGCCCGGGGCCTGGCCGTGCCCAGCAGAGGCCACCTTTCTCTCGAGGGCTGGTCTCAGCCGTGGGCTGGGGGACACTCAGAGGGCTCCTTAGACAGCGCCTTCTCCTGCCAGCCGGCGGCCGCCTGGAGGACAAGCCCGGGTCAGCCAACAGATATGTTGCCTGCGACACCATTATCTCCCGGGCAAACAGCTACGTCTCGGCGCGGCCAGGCAGAGCCTGGCTGCCGTGTAATTGGACCATTCAAAAGTAAATTATCTGCAGCTGGAAACAAGACACTGCCTTTTAACTCGGGCATTATAAGGTCAGGACTCGAGACATCACGGGGAAAAGCATTTATTGAAAAGTGATGGGAAAATGAAATTTAAAATTCAAAGCCACCATGAGCGGCGAAGGTGGTGGGAGGTCCTGCGTTCTTTGGTGGCCCCAGGAGCTGGGTCGGGGGATTTATTTGCATCTTTATTTTGCTGACGCTGGAGAGCACTGCATGAAGTGACTCTAATATCAATCTGATGAAAAAATAAATCTTGGAACAAAAGCTGCTCAGAGTTCACGGAGACTGGGCTGTGGAGGACAGAGCCTTGCAGCAGAATCTGATATGCAGGAGGGACGCAGGGCTGTGCTCTGGGCACCCAGCGGCATCGGGGTGCCGGCACAGGCTGGGTGACTCAGTTTCCCCAACTCCATTCCTCCCCCCGTGTGGGCCATTTAATCCCCACGCCATTCCGTGGCCCCCAGCACGCATGCGTGGCCCCAGCCCCTGTCTTCCCCGCCTCCTCCCCTGTGCAGTCACCCAGGCGGCCCCCCCCCCCCGCCCCCTGCTCCCTCCCATGCCCTCCAAGACCTTGCCGTGAGCATCTTGTGTTGTACTGTGGGCACTTCCGGGCGAGCTTCCCCTAGAGAGCCCTGCCCCGTGCACACAGTCCTGGATACTTACCCAGGGCTTCTCCATGGTGTACTTTGAGGGCTGGAGGACCATTTCCCATATGCCAGGAAGCAGACTCAGAGTCTTAAAGGGATTTGCCCCACATTAGCCAGCCAGTTGGAGTGTTGGTGAGAGCCCAGTGCTCCAGCTCCCCTAGGATCCCCGAGGTCAGAGCGCATGACCCTGGGCTCCCCGAGTTCACAGCGCATGGCCCTGGGCTCCCCGAGGTCAGAGGGCATGGCCCTGGGCTCCCCGAGTTCACAGCGCATGGCCCTGGGCTCCCCGAGGTCACAGCGCATGGCCCTGGGCTCCCCGAGGTCACAGCGCATGGCCCTGGGCTCCCCGAGGTCACAGCGCATGGCCCTGGGCTCCCCGAGTTCACAGCGCATGGCCCTGGGCTCCCTGAGGTCACAGCGCATGGCCCTGGGCTCCCGAGGTCAGAGGGCACGGCCCTGGGCTCTTGCATGCCCGGTTCCTCTTCCCTTTCTCCACATGGAGCCCTCCTTGTGCCCAGCACTGAGGCGACCCCAGCTCAGGCCAGGGCACATGGGGGCAGGAAAAGCCCTGGGGGGAGACATCTGTGCCCCATCCCTACAGTGCAGAAGGGAAGACTGAGGCCCTGGAACAGGCAGCTGTGCCAGAGTACACAGCTAGTGGGCACAGCGTGGAAGGAACCACCCCCACCTCCGCCTTGCTCCACTCTGTCCACCTTCTGCACCGAACTTCTCCTCCCAGGCTAGCCCCCCAGGCTCCTGTGCTACCAGCCAGAAGGGGTCATGTGCTGTGAACCTTGTCCCCTGCTCTGGGCCCTGAGGAATGAGGAGCTTAGACAAGGGTCACCCAGAGAGTGAGTCTGGGGGGACCTGAGGCCAGAACCAGCCTAGCTCTGGGTCTCTGGTGACCTTCCAGCCAGACGCCAGGGCCACAGGGGAGACACACTCTCACACGCCCACCGGCGTCTCAGTGATGTCCTGATGTCCAGGCCTTCGTCGAGACCCTAGACTTCTGGAACATGGAAGAAAAGGATCTGTATGGAGAGGAGCAGAGAGCGCTGTCCACGTACAGCCCAGGGCACGTGGTATGCAGCTCCAAAGAAGCCATATACCGTCCACGAGACTTGGCTTCCGCCTCCACGGAAGGAGGGGCGTGTTCTTTCTTCATAGGGCTTCTCTGAAGACTGAATAGCCAATAAATGTAGAGGACCTCGCTGAGGGAGGGGGTGAAGAAATGGCCCTTGGTTGTTCTGCTATAATTCTAGAAAATTTTCTACTGTATCCTACTCTAATACCAAATTAAGATATCACAGAAAGCCCCCAGATAATCTTGAATTCATGTGATACAAGCATGTTTCTCCTTATGTTTGTGAAGTCCCAAAGGGTCAGCTCATGACTATTGTGGTGCACCCCGTGGAAGGAATCCCAGATTCTTCTGCCTTGTTACTCCGCTGTATTTGACTTATTCCTGAGGTCACAACATGGTCCAAGATGGCTGCCGATGGTCCAGTCATTGCGCCACCTTGCAACCAACCAACAGGGAGGAAGAAGTGACAAAGAAGGGCACATCACACCCTTCCCCAATAAGAACACTTCCTAGGAGTCACATCTCATTCCAAGAGGAACTTGGCTGGACAGCATCACAAATGGGACTAGGAAATGCAGCCTCTAATCCTGGGGGCCGTGTGTTCAGCTGAAAATTGGGGGTGCTATTACTCAAGAAGGAGGCGAGCACAGATCTTGGGGGGCAGCTAAGAATCTACCCATGCCCTAGAATCATACTCCTGAGAAAAACATATTTTTAAGACCTAGCATGAATAAAAGTAGAAAAAGCTTGTCAACAACAGACCCTCCTTCAGGAGGAAGGGAAGAGATCCAGAAGGAAGTCCTCAAACAAGAGAAGGAATGGCAAGCAAACACGTGGGCAAATACAAATAAAAGTCAGCAATATGGAGCAAGGATAATAACGTCCAATTTGGGGGCTGAAGAGACAACATGTGATTGGGGAGGTGGGCGCTAGAGGTCACAGAGGTTCTCTGTCTGGGGCTGGGGGAGAGCGGGATAAATGACTGCCGACTATTCTGTTTTCTTGCCAGGCACTTTAAGTCTCTTAACATTTTATATATTGTACATATGTGTCTAAAGCATATGTATATGGTTTAAAAATACTAACAAAGCAATAATAATAATAATGACGCAAACTTCCGTGGAGCCACCACCACTCAGATTAAAGAATACAATTTATTTGTAAGCACAGGTTGCTCGTTTCCATTTTTCATTTTACCACTTCTATTTGTAATCCCAAATAATATATTCATTAGTTTTAACTGCTTTTTGGACTTTATGTAAATAGAGTCTTCTTTATACACAATGCCTGTGTCTTGCTTCTATTTAACAGGACATGCATGAGATCTATCCATTTTCATGCGTATGGTGTCCTTCATTAGTCTTTACTGTTGTTTGGAATTCCATTGTGTGAATATATCACAATTTGTTTATCAGTTCTATTGTTGATGAACATTTATGTTATCTCCAGGCTTTTTACTATCACAATGCCACTATAAACATGCTGGGATAGATGTCCAGGTGCACATGTGTGAGGCTTTCTGTGGATGAGCCCCCTGGAGTGCTGTGATTGGGGTGCTGGTGTGGCTGAGTAATGGAGTCCCTCTGCACTTGAGTATCCAGGCAGTGGCCGGGGCAGCCTGGACCCTGGACTTCCAGGCTGGCCTTGACGTCCTGGGGTAGCCTTGCCCATCTACTCGCTGTGGCACACAAATACTGTCATTTTTTTGCCATGATGTGAGAAAGTTTAGGTAGTAGTGCTCTAGAGATGCACCCAGGTGGGGAATTGTTGGCTGAGAGTTCTCCTGTTGCCCCCACATCCTTTCCAGTACCTGGAATTGACTTGCTTTTTAATGTGTTCAAATTTGGTTGTAGTAAGATGATGTCTTATTGTTTTGTTTTAAATTAACAAATAAATACAAGTTAAATACAATAGAATGAACGGTATATTATCGAACACACTTATAGTAATAAATGAAACACCAAACTCATAGTACTAAAATTGGGGGTAAAAGTTTTGTGACAAAATAGAGTAGCTTATTAATCTTCTGTTCCCTGATCCCCCCAGTCTCCCTTCAGAATCAATCATTATTAGATTTAAAACTTTTTTCTGGCATTTATATCCACATATTTCTAACTTATATGTGTATATACACATATATATATATATAGCTACCTTTTGATTAATCAATTCGTATCAATATAAGACACAATTTTTAAGATTTCCTATTATAGCAGATGAGGATTTAGCTCTCTTATTCTGCCATCCCCTTCCTTCCCCTTTCTACTCTCCCAATATATTTATACTACAATTTTTGGTTAAATAAAATAAAATATTTTGGTACAGATCACATTATATCTGTACAACAATCACAATTTAACTTAGCATTAGAGTATACTCCAGTTGTTTCCTTTCTTACTCTTTGTGTTTCCTAAAGTTCTTAGTTGCCTTGATTTTTCATTTGCTTAATATTTTCTCACCTATTACTAATTCTTCCTACACTTTCCACTATCCTTTTTGTGCACTTTCCCACATCGCTTGTTCTTGGAGACCCTCTGACTAGAGGTCTCTTTCTCCTTTGATCTGGATGGATGGATGCACACTGTCACCTGGGGATTTGCTTCTGCTGATGTCTTGCCTTTCTCCTGGGTGGGAGTCCTGGTTCCTGAATCCTACCCATACCTTCCTCTTTCCTGGTTTACTTCCTTGTTTTAGTGGGAACCATTCTCCTATGGTTAAATGAGGATAAAAAGGTGGTCCATCAGTAGAAATCATGGTGATGACAGCTCTCAATGTTCTAGTCTCCTGGAAATGCTCCTCTGATCTGGACTGCTTGCCCTGTGTGCTTGGGATCCCCCTTCCTCATGATCCCTGAGAGTACCCTTACTTCTGTCTTGTTTTCTAGATCCTGTGTCCTCCTTGTTTATTCCCTTGTTTTTATGGAGCACATCCACCTATGATTCATTGAGGAAAGACACATAGGAGGTAAATTGTTTGAGATGCACATGTCTGAAAACAATTTAATTCCACCCTCGAGGTTGATTGATGGTTTGGATATGGAGATGTGAGTTGGAAATCAATTTCCTTTAGAATTATGAAGGCATCGGCTCATTGTTTTCTTGCTTCCATGTTGCTGTTCTCAAGGTTGGGGTCATTTCCTCATCTTTGAACATGCCCATCACTGCACCACAGTCAAGATACAAAACTATTCTTACACCACAAAGATCTCCCTCATGCTACCTCTTTAAGGTCTAACTCACCTCCTCCCCCCACTCCCCTGCCAGCACCCCTAGCCCCTAGAAAGCACCATTTTGTTTTTCTTCTATATAATTTTGTCATTTCTAGATTACTACATAAAGAGAATAATGTAAGTGACCTTTGAGCTTGGCCTTTTTTTATCCAGCATAATTAGGAGCCATCCAAGTTGTTGCACGTGTCAATAGTTTGTTTCTTTTTATTGCCTAGTAGTATTCCATGGTATGGGTGTATGAGTTTGTTTAACCATTCACTTATTGGGAGACATTTGGCTTGTTCCAGTTTTTGGCTATTATAAATAAAGCTGTTATGAACAACTATGTACATATGGTTTTGCACAGATAGAAGTTTTCAGTTATCTGGGACAAATGCCCAGAAGGGCAATTGCTAGGTCATATGATAAGTGTTTTCTTTTCTTTTCTTTTTTTTTTTTTTGAAGAAACTGCCAACTATTTTCCAGAGTGGTTTTACCAGTTCACATTCCTACCAGCAATGTTTGAGAGTTCCAGTTTTCTGCCACCTTGCCAGTATTTGGTGCTGTCATTATTTTCTGTTTCAGATGATCTGTTGGGTGTGTGGTGACACCTTATTGCGATCTTAATTTGAATTTCTCCAATGGCTGTGATGTCAACTCCTTAAGTTTTGTACTCTGGCACGTCTTTTGCTTTACCTGCCTCCACTCCTAAATCCCCAGTCCCAGAGAACTCTGCTACTACCACCTCCCAAGTCCTTGAAAATCCTTGGGAACAAATCAGGTTAATTCAGGCTTTCCCTTGTCAGCCTAGGATTTATTTTTCTCCAGCTTGCTAAGGCAGTTACCACTTTTCAGCTTCCAGAATCTTGTTTTTGTCTCCTATTATGTTCTTCTCATTCTTAATGGTTTATGTCATAAAAAATTCTTATAACTATAGTTTTAGTGGGAGTTTGGAGGGAAAATAATGAGATGCATACACTCAGTCTGTGATCTGAACCCAAATTCCCCACAGGATCCTAAAGAGGCATATCCTTGACTTAATGAGATTGGGCTTCTTCCCCCCTCAAACATTAATGAGCTGTATGTTTCCTCTTCTGTGAAATGTTTGTTCATAGGTCCTACCATTTTTTCTATGGGACTCTTTGCTTTCTATTATGGATTCATAGGAATTCCTTATATATTTTGCATGTTATTTCATGTCAGTTGTATTTGCAGATATTTTATCCTCGTCTGTGACTCGTCTTTTCACTTTCTTTATGATTCTTTTAATGAATTGAATTTCTTAATTTTGATGTAGCTGAATTTTTCAAAATTTTCCTTTATGGCTTGTCCTTGTGTGTCTTGTTTGGGAAATCATTTTCAATTCTATAGTCTTTTTCATTATGCTTTTAATTTTTTTGCCTTTAATCATTTGAGATTTATTTCTCAGTATGGTGTGAGGTGGGGATTCATTTTCAGTGTTTTTAATATGGATAGGCAATTTCCCAGCATCTTACTGAAAACCCCATCTTTTCCACACTGATCTGCACTGTTTACTCTATCATAAAGTATGCTTCAAGTTTCCATAAATATGCATCTTAAATGTGCTCTTATTCTCTTCTATTGGTTCTCTTCATCCATCCCAGCATCTGTACTGAATGGCCTAATGATTTTAGCTTTATCATAATTACTGGTGTTTGGTGAGGCAAACCCCTCAGCTTATTTCTCTTCTCCAGGACTGTCTTGGCTCATGTTGGTCACTTGCTCATATATAACATTTAAAATCAGGGTATCAAATGTTATGAAAACATCTCTTGGGATTTTTGTTCTAACTGTATTAAATTTTTACATCAGTTTTGGGAAAATTGACATCTTTATGAAATCCACAGCATATTTCTCCTTTCACTTAGGTTTTCTTTAATGTATTTAACTAAAGTCTTAACAGTTTCCCCATAAATTGACATACTTTTTAGTTTTAGTCCTAGGTACTTTTAAATATTTTTGCTGACAATATAAATGGCATTTAAAAGTTTATATTTTTTAACTGATTATGGTTGATATTGATGTATGGAACTGCAATTGGGTTTGGGATGACAATTTTGTATCTGGCAAATGTGTTAAAATTTCTTACTAAATATATATATTTGTTTGTTTTTGCTTGTTCTTGGACAATCATATTTTCTACAAAGAGTGATGGTCTCTTTCTTTTCATCTCTTACACATTTATTTCTTTTCTTTACTGAATCAGCTGGGAAATTTGGTTAACTTTTTTTATTGTAGTAAAATATACATAACATCCCATTTTTAAAAAGATTTATTTATTTATTTGAGAGGGGAGGGAGGGGCAGAGGGAGAGGGAGAGAGAAACTTAAGCAGATTCCATGCCCAGCGCGGAGTCCAATGTGGGGTTTGATCTCGTGATCCTGAGATCATGACTTGAGCTGAAACCAAGAGTCAGTCACTTAACCGACTGTGCCACCCAGGCGCCTCCCATATTAACCATTTTTAGGTGTACAGTTCAGTGAGACTGAGCACATTCACACGGTTGTGCAGCCCTCACCACCGACTGTCTCCAGAACTTCTTCATGTTTCCTAACTGAAACATTGTCCCCATTAAACACTAACCTCCTCCCCCAGACCTACTTTCTGTCCCTGAACTGGACACCTCTAGGGACCTCATGTGAGTGGCTTCATACCATGTTAACCCTTTGGTCAACTAATTACTTTGTATATTAGCATACCAGACATGATTAATAAGTAGCATGTATAACTTCCAAACCAGTAGAGGAAGAAAAATAAAATAATAATAATAATTTTTTAAAAAGCTTAATTCTCATAAAGACCAAAGTGCAGGAGGAAGAAAAAAAGCACAGGAAAAGTACAAGGTAGGCATAATGTGATGGGGACATCAGGGGATGGAGCCTGTGGCGATTGCCAGCAGCACCACCTGTAGGCTGGAGGAGCTCATGGCATCCCCATTTCAGGGCTCTGGATCTCACTGGCCCAGCTCTGATTTCAGAGAACTAGACCTTGCAGGGGTCTCGCCACCAACATGACCGAGGGTCCAGGCCTGGATGAGCTGCCAGCTTGCAGAAGACTCTGCCAAGGATTCTGAGAGGTGAAGTGGTCCAGTCGTAAAGCAACATGAAACGCTATAAAAAGTTTAATCGTGCACACGCGGCAGACATTGCATTTAATTTATTGCTCTGCAAAATTAAAGCTGTTCTGGGGTTTGCCATCACTCATGCAGCATGAAGTTATTTATTGAACACTGTCAGAGCTGAGGGGATCTGAAATTCAGGTCAGGTAAAGTCAAGTTTTACAAAGGCCCATCTGGGTCCCCAGAGGCCCAGCCAGCTCAGGGTGACGTTTCTATGTTGCTTCGCTACAGAGGTAGCTGTGTTCATTTCCCTGATGGGAAATCCGAGGCTGCATATGGGTGTCTCCAGTGCGGCCTCTCCCATGCTCCATGCCCTGACCCTCTGTACTTAACTTCTTGGACCTCTCAGTGAGCTGTCTCCTGTACCTGCTCTCAGACAGTGTACCCAGGTGCCAGGTGCTTGGAATGCATGTTCCCACCACACCCAGGCCTGTGAGGAAGGCGTGATCATCCTGGTGGGACAGGTTTGCTCCTGGGCTCAGAGAACAGGACATGGCGCTGTCCACACAGGAGGTGCTGAACATGTGATTTTATAGAGACCCACAAGGCAGTGGGCTTGGCCCTGGGAGGACGGGAAGCCCGGGCACAGTCCTCTCTCTGAGGAAGGATAGAAGCTGGTTTGAAATTTGCCTGGGCAATTGCTACAAGACACACTACGGATTCTCCCTTCAAAGCACTTGCTCAAGCAATTACACACCAAGACTGATTGGAGGGAGGGGGTTGGTGCTCTGGGTGAGCCTCTGGGCTCTAATTAGCCAGGTAATAAGGCTGTTTGTGTCAATATGCTGGGGCAGGCGGGATGGCTGTTCAGCAGCTGCCTAACGAGGCAGGGAGTTGGGGTGAGCAGCCCTGGTGAGGCCCATTGGCTCACCAATGGGCCATGGCAGCCCCCCGGTACTGTTGTCAGGAAAGGCAAGTGTAGGCTAGACAAGCCCAAGGCAGGCATGCCCGCGGTGGTCACCTGCGCCCAAATCAGTAAAGCACTCTTCTCCCAGCTGGAGGCACTCTGCTACATGTAGCTGGGGGTGGGGTGGGGGGGGAGGGAGCTCACTGCCTGTTGTTGCCAGGCAACATGTCAGGTGTCAGGGCACCCACACCTCCAAGTCTGTCACTCCATGTCGAGAAGAGAAAGAATAGAAGCACATTACTGAATGGAGCCAAGGGCAGAGCACTTGTGCTGGCAGGCCCTTCCTTGCATCCTCTCATTCCAGCTCATCACCATTCTGACATCTGCTTTCCAGAAGAAATCAGCAGAGGCTTGAAGAGGGGAACTGGCTTGGCCTCGCAGCCTCAGAGAGGAGGAAAGAGAGATGGTGTTGAGACAGGTTCTGCTGGTGGGCTTGCGGTGTGACCTCAGACTAGAGCCTCCCCCCTCTGGGCTTGAGTTTCCTCTCTGTGGAATGATCTGGATCTTTAGCACATACTTTCTGTCCCTTGGAAACTTGGCATGCTGGGTGGTTGCAGAAACTTGTGGCATGGTGCACCTCAGTGGCAAACTTGCTTTGTTTAGTGGAGGTTTTTTTCAGATTAAGTTCCCATGAATGGAGATTTGCTGATATAAGAGCCCTTGTTCTCACTGCATACTGCAAATTGCATTCTGGAAGCTATGTGCCAGCTCACGGGGCCACCACCAGTGTGGGTGGACAAGGTGAAGTCAAGCTGCATTTGCCCATAGGGAGCCCAGGACGAGCCCCAAACACCAAAGGGTGCAGCTCAGCCATGAAAGCAAAGGAAAGACATTTGTGACCTGCTCCCACTCAGGAAACATGCCATCAGGGGCCTTGCCATTTCAGTGCAGGGCACCTGAAGGCAGGATCGAGGTTTCAGGGAACCGAGGAACTCTGAGCAGAGGAGCGGTGGCAGGTGAAGAGAACCGGAGGGCCCACTGGAATCAAACACTGGTGCAGAGAAGCATTATGTCCCTAACGGATGAGGTTGGCAGCAATGAGCTTAACTGAAGGGTAAGTTCTAGAAAAGAGAGTAGGACACAAAGACAAAGGAGAAAGGACTAGAAGAGAAGACAAGAGGGGCTGGCAGGCCTGTGGTCATTGCACGAGGTGGCCGCCGGGGGCTTCATAGACCTGGCACCCCTCTCCTCTCTCAGAGTGTAACAGCAGCCCCCTGTAGGTTCCCTACCATGGGGCTAGATCCTTCCCCAGCACGCGGCTCACAGACACTGAACTGAGAAAAAGGGAATGAGAAGTTTGCAAAAGGGGGAGCACCCAGTGCTGTAGAAGCCACAGCAAGGGATTAAGCCTGGCTTTATCCTGAGGGCAACACAGAGCATTTCAGGTGGGAACCGCGGCGAAGCCCACCATGCACCACCCCAGCTGTGGCTTCTCCATCTACAGGACAAGGAACGCACCCGCTCTACAGAGCTGCTGCATGGCGTGCTCCAGCATAAGCCATCTAGGGCATGCGTGGCTCATTCTTTGGTGGGGAATCAGAGGTCAGCCTTGAATTTCTTTTGAAGTGAGAGAAACTGACATTTCAAAAAGTTATTGATCAGATCCCCTTCTGTCATTCAACTAAGCACCAATTGGACTGACCCTGCAGTAGATACCCTCTGGACAAAATGATAAAAAAATAAATAAATCGTCAGGACTCCCAGTTTCAGGTCCAACTTGTAAAGAGCTTGGAAACTGTCACCTCTGTCCTTACAATAAGAAAAAGGTCGACAAACTGAAAATTTATGACTTTCCTCAGACCCACCAGAAAAATGGAGGTTGCAATGCTTTGCAACCACCACTTCCAAACCTGGAGAGATCAGGGAAATACAAAGGAGCAAATCAGAACTGCTCACCTGGAGCCAAAGCCACTGGAGCCATAAACTCCTAGGAACACTTAAATGGAAACTCGAATGAATTTCTGGAGGCTGAGTGTTGGTTACATGACAATGAGAAACTTCTGGGGGCTGGCAGTCTCAGGGGCTCCCCAATGCTTTGGTGGGCTTTTCGTCTAAAACCTGACTGGGTCCTCAGTGTAGATCTGAGGAAGGCCCCAGCATCTCTTGCAGTCGGTGGAGAGCTGATTTATGTGAAATATGCCCAGAGCCTTCTCTATAACAAAGGCCCATCCTCCAGGGGAAAGGCTTTGCCAGACTGAGAGTTTCCAATCTCACCCAACCCAGGGGAAGGGGATTGCTCCCACTCCAAGCCCCAGCCCTCTTGTTCTATGTCAGGAAAAAAACAAGCCAATGTGAACAAGGGCCAGGACGTAGAGGACATAGATGGAGCACATTGCAGCAGAGGAGTAGGGGCCATGGGGAACACTGGGAAGGTCACAGCCCAGGGCCACAGGCTCAGGAAAAGACTGACAGTTAGCTGGAAGGTTCTAGAGTGTTCCTCCTCCCTCCCCCCAGGGTTCCCCTATAATCACAGTGGATGCTGGGAAAGACACAGGCTCTCTCTAGGGAGGACTTGGGGAAAGCCAGAGTCAACGGGGGAGGTAAATAACAAGGACTCTAGTGGAGTTCGGAGCCTCTGGCCCCTCAGCCACAGCAAACATTAGACAGAGGCCAACTCCCAGCTAGACCAACATCAAACCTCACACTAAAGGCCTGGTTACCTCAGTTCCCACTACCCAATCTAACATGTTGGGTTTCCAGCAAAAAACAAAGCATGCCAAAAGATGAGGGAAAACACCATCTGAAGAGACAATGCAACCATGAGAAACAGACTCAAATATAAAAAAGATGTTTGAACGATCAGACAGGGAATTTCTTTTAAAAAAAGATTTTATTTATTTGTGAGAGAGAAAGAGGGAGAAAGAGAGCGAGCGAGAGAGAGAGCATGAGCGGGGGGTGGCGGCAGAGGAAGAGGGAGAAACAGACTCCCGCTGAGCAGGGAGCCCAATGTGGGGCTCAATCCAGGGACCCTGAGATCATGACCTGAGCCGAGGGCAGATGCTTAACCGACTGAACCACCTGGATACCCCCAGACAGGGAATTTAAAATAGCTATAATAAATATGATTAAGGGCTTAATTGGGGGATTAATATGATTCCCCAAATGAATAATGAAAAAGGACAACATGCAAAAAAATGATGAATAATGTAAGCAGAGAGACAGAAGTGCCAAAAAGAATCAAAAGTATACACCAGAAATAAAAACCATTGAACGGAAACGACATGTGCCTCATCAGTAGATGCATCATAGCAGAGGAAAACATCCATGAGGCTGAAGATGGTCTGTGTCCTTTCAGGGTCTGGTTCCTGCCTCTTCTCTCTCGGAGCTGTGCTCTGTGATTTCTTCCATTCTGTCTTCTAATTTAGTAATTCTCTCTTTGGCTGCATCTAATCTGCCATTGCAACCTTCTCTTGGATTTTTAATGTCAATAATTTCTATTTCTAGGAGTTCATTTTTTTTTCAACTCTGCCTGACCATTTTTACTTTCCTCTTTCACAAATTTGTGTCTTCAGTTTTCCTGAACTTCTCTCAAAATTATTGAACACACTTAAAAAAATTTTACATCTGATAAATTCCAATACCTCATATGTCCTGTTAGATGTGTTTATGCTGTTTGCTCTTCTGCTGAGGCTTACTCAGGATGCCCTATTTCTTGGATATTTTTGAGTTTTGTTTGCGAGCTCATATTCATTGAAGTCTGTAGAAATTCTTTAATGTTTGTGTTCAAAGTACAGTTTTCTCTGAAAGGATTTGTGGGGTTTTTGTCAATTGTCTGGGGATACTACCAAACCAGGACCACTTTAAATAAATTATTGTTTAGTGTGGATTCCGGCCCCTAAATCCTCATGAATGAGGGATGATGGCTAAGAATTTTCCCCTTTCCCTTCCGTGGAGACTTCATGCCAAGGTGGGCATGTCACCTGGGTCTTCCCTAGTTTGTCCACTGTGAAAGTTCACCTTGGGATCCTGGTTTTACGAAGAAGACTGCTGAGTCAGCCCCCATCCTGCCAGGGCTGCGGACTTTGTATCCTTTGCCCACCCCCCCACTTGGATGCATACCCACGAGCTCACTGAAACCCAGGCTGAAGGCCATCCAAGATCAGTGGATGCCTTGGGGCAAACACCAGTGCCTGTGCTCACTTTCTATCTTGCAACTATGTTTTCCTGGCCTCTGTTTGTTTCCCTTAATTTCTCACAAACTGAAGCATGCTTTAAAAATATGACATAACTTCAGGTCTTTGCATATCCAACCTGCCACATTGCCCAAATGAGGGTCTGTTGATATCACTCCCTCCTCTTTAGCACAGCTGGCACCACAAGCCTTGAGGCCCCTTCCTTAGAGGCAGGTTGTGGGCAGGACATAGCCTTCTGGCTCTGCCTACCTTGGTGGTCTGATGGTAGGAATGCAAACTCTTGATGGGCAGACACTATCTCATACACTCTTTGAAGAAAATGATTGAGATCTAATTCATGTACCATAAAATTCACCATCAGTTCACTTTTGTTGTATAAGAGACTACCCAGACTCTTAGTAGTTTCTCCATGCAGCTTGGGCTTCTTCTAGCAGGTTTATGTCAGGGAAGCCCAACTTCCTACATGGCAGCTGGTTTATCCAGGGCGAGGGTTCTGGTGAGCAAGGCAGAGCTGCAAGACTTCTCATGATTCAATCTCAGAAGTCCCTGCACATCATGCTTGTGGCCCTCTGGTCCAGTTGCTGCCCAGGCCAGCACAAATGTGAGCTTGGCTGGGTTAGACTCCAGTTCTCAGTGAGGAGCAAACAAAGGAGCTTCATGCATCTTTGATCCCCCACGGTCTGCCCTGTGGACACAAACTGTACATATTCCTTTCATATGCAAAACACACCAGATCCCACTCAAGGATCCCACGAAATATGCCTAATCCTGCTCCAGACCCCACTGGTCTCACCCCATTTTGGGTTGCGTGGAGTCCAGACCACCTCATGGAGTCCATTCCATGTGCAGATAAGATCCTGAGTCTGCCCCATCCAGGGCAGTGCCCTGACCTGAAGACCTGAACCAGAACCTAGCTTATCTGACCACCCCCCTTCAACCAGCGCCAGTGGTGCGATCACCAGAATGGACACACCCACTCAACAAAGCAGACACACAGTCTGCGCCTAACAATCCTGAAATCCAGCCTGGCCTGTGTAGTGGGCTCCTGCTTCAGCATCACCCTCTGGGGCCCTGGTGTGCTTCTAGGTTGCTCTTCTTTCCCAGTATGCTGCTCCCCTGCCTTCTGCCCATGAGGGTTAGGTGCCCTTGGGTCCCAACTGGTAAAACCTCTCTAGAAGCATTGAGGCTTTCTGGTAGATTAACTGATAATCAGCTCAATGGGACAAAAGCCAGCCCACATTGCCTTCTGAGGTGAGATTTTCCTGGCCTGGGCAGGTTCCTGGTTCCTGCTGGGGGACATGGCCTCTCCATTCTTGGAAGCCTTGGCATCTGGCCTGGATGGCTGGGGCACCTCCTCAGGGTCCATAGGGGTTCCTTTGTTTAACTGGAGAGAGTAGCCGAGACACCACCCTGAATCTTTCTGAGGTCTGAGAAAAATGTCAGGTGGCCCCTACGTGTCTTTGTCAAGTCATATTTTCACAGCGAGAATCTTGATGGAGTTTTATTTTTGAGTGCAGCCAGTCCTGGGTCCTTGACGTTTCCTCTCAATTCTGCTCGCTCCTCACTGGTCTTGCTTTAGCTCACCTCTCTCTTTCTGTACCTAACTGTAGGCAGCTAGGTGAGGCTTTGCTGATGGTCACCAGGAAGCTTCCCTGGCCAGAACTGCAGCTCCCGAGCTGCCCTTTTCTTGCTCATGTGACCACAGCAAAGTGTCACCCAGCCATCCTCCAACCTCCAGCCAAAACTGTCCCTGAGTCCTCGCCATCTGTGCACTTGACTGGGTGCCCTTCCAGGCCCCTCACCCCTGGGCCCCCCACCAATGACCCACATCTGAAATTTCTGCTCCAGCTACCATGCTGTTAGAAGTTTGGAAAGGGCTCAGTGGGGTGGTTTTTCTCGGGTCCACGTGGTGTCAGCTGGGGTTGAGGTTACACATAATGATGAAAGGGTTGGGAATTTATGACTATTCTCAAAAAAAGATGGAGCATGCTCATGGAGCAAGCATGCAGGTTACACACACCCTATGTTCACTTTGGGGGGAGACTTAACACCAGAATGAGGCAAAATCCCACCCCCAACATCAGGATGTTTTCTCAGGACAGGGAGAGGGGCTGTGGGCATGCTTGAGAGCTGGTATAACCTGGGTAGGTCAGGCTCTTTGTCTCTGGGAAGGAATGCAGGACCTTGCTTATTCCCAGGCTGGAACCATATTGGTTGACCCTGAGGCCAGGCTTCTGCAGAGACAGCTAGTAGGTCTGTCAGTGGGGTCCGGAAAGACACAATAGCTGGTTAGGGGGAAACCATTCTCTAAGAAACAGGGTTTAAACTTTCTGCTGGTTTCAACCTCATTAACCCTGAGGGGCACAGTTTCAAGGCCAGTGCAGACTCCAGGGGGGCAGGCACATCAGACCCCATTCCTCCAGGCGGAGAAGCGATTTGTTTCCATCCTGACTGCCCGGCTTCCCAAAGCCCTGTGTGAACTCCAGGGCCCTCCACAGGATGCCCGATGACCAGGCCTGTCTCACCTTCTGAGTCCCCACCAGGAGACCCATAGGGGTGGCTCTTTCCAGGCCTGTGTGCTCTGGTCTGCGTTGGGGGCACCCAGCCAGTTACTCCAACCTGGCAGCTCTGGGCCCCAGGTGCCTGCATGGGCAGGCCGTGGTCAGTGGCACTTGAGCAGTCAGGACTTGGGATGGCCAGGGGGTCCTAAGGACAAGCAGACAGCTCAGGAAGGTCCAGGCGTCTTGGCAATGAAGGTGAGGGAGGGGAAGGGCATGCTTGGCACAGGTGTAGCTGCGGGACTCTTCCTCCCAGCGGACCCCTCGGTCAGGTCCCCTGGCCAATATTGCTGCCCTGCACTTGGAGCTTGGGCTTTGGTGGTGTGCGGGCTTGTCCTGCTTCCTCAGCAACCCCCCCATTCCTGCGCCCTACAGAATGACTCGGGGGCAGCGCCAGGTCCAGCCCTTGCCTGGGAATGGTGGTGAACTTCTGGAGCACTCAGAGCCCGGCGGAGAGGACGCCAGACAGCACACAGCTGGCCCCCTGTGAACCCCGGAAGGAGGGTCCGGGGGGGCCAGACTGGGAGGACCCAATTTAGGCTGCTGGGTTGGCTGCAGGCATCAACCTCGGCCAACCCACTTCATCTGTCTGAGCCTCAGTTATCTACCTGTAAATGAAAGGGTTGCACCCACTGTCAGGAGGGTCCAACTACGCAAACCTGAAGGTCCTTGGGAGGGATCAGGTTATTCCCTGTTTTGGTGACAGGTTTTCCAAGCAGAGGGAAGCTCAAGGGCATGTGCACAGAGGCAGGACACAGCCCAGTGTGATCGGGGACGGGCATGACGTGGGTGACTGGAGTACCATAGAGGGGGAGTGCAACGTGAGGCTGGGGGGGACAGGCGGGGGCGGGGGCCAGGGAGCCTTGAATTGAGCGTTGAACTGTGAAAACCACCGCGGCCCCTAGTGGGCGCCTCGGCATCCAGTCTGGTTTCTCAAAGGTGGCGGAGCAGGTGGGCTGTGGGACCAGAGGGCAGAGGGGAGGCGGGGAGACAGGCCGGCAGGTGGGTGGGCATATGCAGGGCCTGGGGGTCTATGCACGGGTCAGGGGATAGGACAGCAGTCACCAGCGGTTCCAGACACCTTGGTGGCCAGTGTGGGCTCTGCTGTGGGGGCGAGGCCGCCGCTCCCAGCAGCCCCAGGGGTCCGCTGTGCCAGGGAGAGGTGGGCTGGTCTGTCCAGGAGGCGGCTGTCCTGCCGCGGTGCCGGCTCGGGTTGTGACACTCAGTATCCAGGAAGTTCATTGTCACCACCACATGCTGCTCGTCAGATGGACCCATAACGGTGGGGGAGGGGAGCGCAAAGGTTACCCACGTTTTGAGTGACTTTGTGTTATGGAAACCACAAGACGCGGGAGGGCTGAGGGGAGGCAGACTGCGTCTGGGACCGTGAGGCAACAGGTGACCCCCGTGGGGCCCAGTGCCTGGCTCTGCTGGGTGGAGCTCCTGCCCCTCACTGTCCCTGAACCCCCAGCCCACCCCTGCTGTCTGGGCTTGAGGACCCCTCCCTGGGCCCATCCCAGTGTGCGTGGGCTTGGGGACATGTTGCCCAGATGGCCACCAGCACGAGCAAGGTGCGCCCACTGGCATGGGGCTCACACACAGTGGGACCGAGTTGGCGGCAGCGCCGTCCCAGGGACCACTCAGGAATGCCTCAGACAGGAGCTGAAGACCGAGGCTCCCACCATGGGCTGCCCTGGCCACCTGCCTGACCAGCCCAGTGCCCTCCTGCCACCAACCTCGAGGGTCACTCTGCTCTGTCCCTACCCCCACCCTCCACCCACTCTGCACCCCTTCTCACCAGCCCTGACTCAGCGGCCCCACAGAGTGAGGCCTGGGAGAGAGGGAAGAGGGGTCCAGCCCCCCACAGCCCCGGTCACTGGGGAGCAGATGCTGAGATGTGGGAGCCCTGCTCCTGCTCCCCGTCCCAGAGGTGAGTTCGGCTCGGCCTGTGGTCACTGCAGTCGGCCGCGCGGCAGCAGGTGCGGGCCAGCCGCGTGGGCCTATCCTCCTGGAACCTGCACCTGCCCCCAGGCCACGGGGGTGACCCCAGGGCCGCGTGGCCACAGCTGCTGAGGCCACCACCTTCTTGGGGAGCGGCAGCTGGAAAAGGCTTCTTTCTTTCTTTCTTCCTTGTTCTTTGTTTTCCTCCATTTCCACTTAAAAAAAAGAAAAGAAAAAAATTACTCAGAGATCATTTAGAGCTTTTTGCTAAAAGCGCATTTTATCATCACAGAGAGAAAGCTGTTATAATGGTCCCAATTGCACCCAGTCCCTGCTCCAGGAGAATAGATGGGTTTGGCCTGGCTCGGTTCCAGCACGCTCTCCGGCTGCTCAGGCCCTCTGCCTCGGTCCCTGCCCGGGCTGCAGCGCCAGCCTCCTTGGACACTGCCCAGGAGAGAAGCCCCTTCTTCCCGCTCACCGTCCTCCCGGGGCCTTTCCCCCAGGTTCCTCCACTGTGCTTGTGGGGGGCTTGGGGAGCGGGCAGCGAGGCCTCTGGAGGTCGGGGTGGGCAGAAGAGGACTGCCGGCCCCCCAGCCTTGAAGGGGAGCCCACGGCCCTGGTGGACGGCGGGTGGAGGGACCGCTGGGAGGAGGGAGGGTCCTCGGGGCTCGGTTTGGGGGTCAGACCCCACAAGAGGGCTTTACGCTGCCCTCCTCCTCCCATTTCACCACCCCCACCCCTCTTCCCCAGCCCTTCGGGTGGGGGCTGCCAACTGTTGTGTCAATTCCAGCAGCCGCTGCCCCCGCCAGGCCTGGCTGCCCACACAGCCGTTCTTCCTGCCGGGTGACTCCCATGGAGGGTGTTCCCGACGCAGCACCCCAGCCACATGGGGTGGTCTCCTGCGGCCTGCAGCGTGTGCGGCAGGGCGGGCCCTGCAGCTCCAGGGCCACGGGACACGGATGCTGCACCGTCTCCGGGCCGTCCCAGGGTAGGCAATCCAGGCCTTGCCAGACTCCCATCTGCGGAGCATCTTTTGCCACCCGACTCCCTAAAGACATGCCTCCGAGCCCGTCCCATGTGCGGCCTCTGGAAGGCTGGCGAGCAGCCATGTGCCGCCCACAGGCTGGGCCCGGGCTCCCACCCGGCACGGTGGGTCCTCAAATACCACTGTGGGTTCTCTGTTGTCCCTCAGTATGTCCACACCCTAAGCCCTGGAGCTTACTGATGAGATCCTATTTGAAAAAAGCATATTTGTAGATATAATTCAGTTGTGAATCACAACTGAATGACCTGGGTGGACCCCAAACCCCAACCCTGGCGTCCATATGAGAGACGTAAAGGACACGTGGGAGGAAGCCTGGTGAAGACAGAGGCCGAGACTGGAGCCAACAGCCGCTGGAGGCTAGGGGAGGCAGGAAGGAGGCTTCCCTGGCCTCGGGGCGTCTGGGGGTGCCCGGGTGTCTGTGAAGTCTGGACGTGATAATGGGGACACTGGCTCTGGGCTCTGCTGAGCAGAGACTGTCAGCCACAACTGTGAACAGCTGTGGGAGGAGGCTTCTGATAGCTCACAGCCATTGACATGGGAGCGGGTGTCCCCAGAACCTGCCCCAAGTCAAAATCTGTGCAGACGATGGTGTGGGGTGCCCAGCATGGCTTCTTGTTCACTGAACCTGCCTCCAAGGCACCAGGGAGCCACTGATGGCTCTCCAGCCCAGACATGGCCATGGTGGCACAGGGGGACCTGGGTCAGCGCTGGTGGGGCCTGGAGGGGAGTCACCCCGAGCTGGGCTCAGGGCTCCTGGCTGCAGGAGGACTGGGAGGCGGGAGGAACTTCTTGCCTTGGAGCTGAGCAGCCGTTCCCGCCCCCTGGAACCCTGATGATGGGGGGATGATGACCCCCACGGGGAGGTCCCAATGCCCCTGGGGCAGCGTGCCAGTGTCTGCACTAGACCAGTGAGGTCCAGGGGCTCCGAGGGGTGGGGGGCTCCCCAGAGAGGCACAGCTGGGAGGGAGAGGAGCCAGGAGCAGGTGGGGGTCACAGGCTCTGGGCCCCACAGAGCTCCCTCCTTCCGGGCGCCATCCCTCCCCTTCCCTGCTCGCCCCCTGAGCTGGGCCGAGCAGCCTCTCCTTGGGCGGAAGACCCACCACGGGGCCCTGGGCGGCGGCAGAGCTGGGCGCAGACAGCAGCTGCGGGGAGATGCATGTCTGTGAGGGCGCGGTGGGGGCATCTTGTCCTCAGGGTGCACCTGACCTGCATCAGACACTTGCTGGGCTCTGCAGGGGAGGGGGCGGCTGCAGCAGATGCCGGGAAGTGAGGTGTGGCGAGTCCACCTTCCCCTGCTCACAGGCCCTTGGAGAGCGGGGACCCCGCCTGCGCCAGGGCCTGGAGGGTCGGAGCCGGCAGCGCTGGGGCTGGACATGAGGCCTTGTGCCCTCCCCCCGTCCCAGCAGCTCCCCCTGCCCCTGCGCCCCTTCAGCCCCACATGGCAGGAGGCTGCCCTACATCATGAGCTCTAACGAAGGCTCTGGCGTCTCTGCTGGGGCTTCTAGCATCCATGGGGATATTGGCCAGGGACAAACTGGCAACCACTGGCCGGGGTTGAAGGCCGAGTTTTGGGAGGGACCAGGCTCTCACACCATAGCTGGGTTCTACGGGAGTCGTAGTGAGATGGACTGTCCTGTAAGGGACGTGCATGGCCCTCCAGACCGCACCCTGCACTCACAGAGGCGTGCCCCCACATCCACCCCCAATTTGTGCAAGGGGCCCAGGCTCAGAGACACCTTGCAGCTTGTCTGAGCTCAGCTCTCTCTGACCCCCGTCCGGAGCCTGGGAAGGCTGGCCAGGAAATCAAGGGTCACGCCCTGGACCCTGGGGGCATCCACAGATCCCCTGGCCTCCTGAGGGGAGCCCGCCACCGGCCCCTGCTTCTGAGACTCTGTTGCGGTGCTCTGACCATCTGTGCTCTCGTTTCTCACAGGGGGGCTCTTGTCCTCTGGAGAAAGTGCCAGGTGTTTTAGAAGGCCAGGCTTCATGGTGCAGAATGCAGGGCAATAAAGTGAGTGCAGAACAATTACTTACTGGGCTCAATTGTCGTGGGGCCTGGGGGCAGAGAGGTGTGTGCCTGGGCTGCACCGGGGGAGGGGACCGGGGGAGGGGGCAGCGGGTCCTAGCCCCTCGGGGGTCCTAGCCCCTTGGGGCAGCTGTATTTGTGCCTAGGGGGCATTGGACGGCTGGCGGTGGGCTCTCTGGTTCTGAGAGCTGGGCTGGGAGGTGGCACCAGGGAGGAGGCATCTCCCCGCCGGCCTTCTTCCTGTTTCTGCAGCTCCCAGAGAAAGCGGGGGCCTGTTAGGAGCTGCTGTGTCACCCAGTCCTCATTCTGCGGCATGGCCCGAGGGCGCGTCCTGGGGACAATTCAGTGGGATTCTGGCAGGGACCGAGCTGCTCCCAGAATCCGCTCAGCCGGGAGCAGGAGGGACCACCTGCAACTCTGGGGAGGGGCTTTCAGGAGGTGAAACAGAAAGGAGTGCGTGTCGTCCGAGTCGCTGGGCCAGCAGCGTTGCGGTTGCCTGGGTGGGGGACTCAGCTGTGAAGCCACATCCACTTCCCTTGTTGCGGGGAGCGTCCTCATCTGGCTCTATGCGCACATGCACCAGACCCGTGTGCTGGTTCCTGAACCCTTCACAGAGGGGCTCCCTCTCCTCCCACACAGAAGGGCCCAGGGAGGGGAGCGGTGACTTCCCTTCCCTCCTCCCCACTACCAGCCCACCTGCCCCTCGCCGGCCCCTCTTGCAAGTCATCGGGCCACTGGGACCACGGTGGCAGGAGCCGGCGAGGCCTCAGGCTGGACAGGGATCCTGCAGGAAACATTGGCACCCCGACCGTGTCCTCACAGGCCAGACAAGGCCTTGGGCCCCGGCGTCACAGGGAGTCAGGGCGTGTTGGTGCTGCGGAGCGAGGCCAGGACCGGGGCATCGTGCAATCAACACGGTCTGACGGCCGAGTGAAGCCAGGAAGAAGCCCCCGCCACTCGCCAGACACCACGAATTAGGGAACTAGGGAGCTAACCCATCACTCAAGGTCCGGGGCAGGGTGTGATCAATGAGCGGAGCATCCCGCTTCGTAAATTAGGAAAAGAGGAACAAAGACGGAAAGAAAGACATAATAAAAATAAGAGCATAAATTAATGAAATAGAAAAATATACAACAAAGGGATCGATAATGCCCAAGTTTAATCTTTGAGAGGATTTGTGAGGCCCCAGGAGCTCTGGTTAATCTGACCGGGAAGATCGGGGAAGTGGTAAACAGTGACGTGTGGAGTGAGACACAGAGCCTCCCCACAGACCGTGTCAATATTTAACCAGCTTAGCAACATAAATTGCTTCGTGACACAATGTTTGATAAAACAGACAATTTCTCAAAAAATACAGGTTGCAAATTAACATAGAAGAAAGAAAAAAAACCCTGAAAAGTCCTGACCTATGACTATTCAAGACATCAAATTTATTATTTAAAAGCCTCCCTCAAAGAAAGTTCCAGGCCCAGATGGCCTCACTGGAGAGTTTTACTTAACATCTGAGGAAGAGCTGATGCCCATCTCCTACAAGCTATCCCAGACGGCGGGAGAAGCCGGAGCTCTCCCCGCCTTATTTTATGACCTTAACAAAAACCCACAGGAAAGCACGAGAAAGGAAAATCTCACCCATAAATACAGATGCGAGTCTCTTAAATAAAACATCAGCAACTTTTAGAAAGTGTCAGGCGATCACGCCCATGTCCCCTTTATTTCGGGGTCAGAAAAACCTTACTGTCCAGTTACCCGTAAAAATACACAAAAGGAGAAGAACTATATGGTCGTCTCAAAAGATGCATCAAAAATGTTGGGCAAAATTCAACATTCCTTTATAATAAAAATATCCCTCAGCACACTTGGAATACAGGAGAAGTCTTTAATATGATAAAGGATGTTTTTACAAAGCATACAAAGGCTTAGCATTGAATGGTGAAGGGGTGAGTAGGAGCAAGGGAGGGGAGCGTGCCAAGGCAGGGGCTGACGGTCCTCGCCAGGGCCGCCAGAACAAAGCAGAAAAAGTGACAAGATCTGAAAGGGAAGAAGGAAAACTGTCATCTATTTGCAGATTAAGTGGTTGAGTGCATAGTAAATATAACCTATAGTATAGTTATTGGAATCAATAAGAGAGTTTGTTGGATAAAAAAATGGTACACGGAATTCAGTGTTATTTCTATAATCCCACAATCCACAAATAGACAATAAAGCTGAAATGAAGGTATTATTTGCAATGGCCTCGGAAATATTAAGTATCTAGGACGGACCTAACAAGATGAGCGTAGAACCTCTACTCAGAAGCCTCTAACGTAATATTGAGAGAAAAAAAAATTTAAGACCATGAAAATGATGGTGATGGATGGTAAGACTCAGTATTTTTGGGATTTACATTTCCCAGAAATCGATTCATATTTCAGTACAATACCTATTCAAAATCCCAGTAGATCTCTCTCCCTCTCCCCCCACCCCCCACCGACATAACAAGGAAATTCTTCAGTTTATTTTAAAAAGTAAAGGACCAGGAATAACATGACACAGAAGGAGGCTGGAAACAGGTGTGGGACGGTGACACAGGGTGGGCGTCTCCCACCCACCACCCAGCGGGGAACCAGGTTGGCCAAATCAGGCACTTGTCTAAGCGTCAGCCAGTCAGCGCCAGGGAGGCGAGTCTGACCAGTCTGTGCCCTGGAGCCGAGAGGCCGGGCTGGCTCTGCAGACAGCCCCCAACCTGAGTCATTGAGGCCGTGGTGACGGGGTGGGGGGGCTCGCCCCCGATGGCTGGACGCCTTTGTCCAGACATTCAGCTTCTCTGCACGCTCGCCGTCCCACATGCCGTTTCTGTCCTCGACCCCTGCTGGTGGTCCCCAGGGCATCGCATCCAGAGTGAACCCTGTAGGAGAACAGGACAAGCTGGTCCAGGGCCCGGGGAGGAGAGCATCTGCCTGCATGATCCTCAGGCCTCCTGGGCCCCCAGGCCGGTGGCCCCACCATCCCTGCTTCTTCTGTGGGACACCATGACTCACAGCCCTTTCTGGCCAGAACAGATTCCCATGGGGACCTCAGTTTTCTCCCTCACGGGATGGGGCAGCTCCTGGGCCCCACCACACACACGCACACGCACACGCACGTGCACACGCACACGCACACGCACACACCCATCCATTGCTTCTGAGAATACCTGCTGGGCTCCGGCTCTGCCTCAGGCCCCAGGCAGGGGCAGCAGGGATGTGGGTGGGTGGCAGGGGCAGTCGTCCTCTTGCCACCCCTGGGAGCCTCTGAGTAAAGTTGGTGGGGCTCCTGGGTCCCCCGCCCACGAGGCACCTTCCCAGAGAAAGGCTCAAGGTGAGTGGGGTACCCTCAGGAGGCACCCACCCAGGAAAGGGGCATTGCTGCTGGCCCGCAAGTGTTCGTAAATCTCCCTGACGATGGTCCTCTCTAAGCCCAGAACAAAGCCCGGCCAGCCTATGCAGCACATCCCATTTACTACCCAAGACGTGATGGAGACGCAGGCAGGTGTGACTCGAGTGTGCGTGGGGGCCCGAGGACAAACAGGGCCAGGTCAGCAGCGCCACCTGATGATCCCTTTCCTTGTCTGGCTGCTTCCTTCTGCAAGAGCCTGTGTTCCTTGGCGGCCTGCTGAGGCTTGCGGGCAGTGACACTGTCGGCCCTGTGTCCCTGATGGGTGAGCACCCCTAGCAGCACCACGGCCTCTGGTTTTCCCTGCTGCCCACTCTCCACGGCACCCCCCCTTCTTCCTTCCTTGGCCTCACAGTTGGAGAGCACTGTGATTCTCTGGACCTCAGGGCAGGGTGAGGCTCTTGGCCTGGGGGGCAGGGAGGCAGGGAAGCCCAGGGATGGAGGGGTGTCGGAGGCCCCTGTGTGCTGGATGACGGTGTTGGAGCTAATTGTGCAGGGGTGGGGGGCCCCAAGGGACGTCCTGGAGCCTGTCCACCCAGCACTGCCCACTCTGTAGCCCCTTGTCCTTTGGTGGTCCTGGCAGGCTGCTGGGGACCCTCCTGTGCTCCCCTTGAGGGGACATTCAGAGGTTGAAGGGAAGGCAATCCTAAGGAGACAAACCACCCTCCCTCCCTTGGACGGTCACGCCCTTTCCCTAAACCCAAGCGCACTGTCAGCCTCCCTGGAAACCATCGTGCTCTCTCAAAGTCCTGGAGCCAGAAGGACGATCGAAGCCTGGTCACACTCCCCATAGCCCCGGCTGCTCCGTCAGCCCAGTGAGCCTGGTCAGCGGGCTGAAGGACCACCGGCCAAGCACAGGGGCCATCTGCCTCCTCCTCCCTCCCAAGGTAGAATGTGGATGCGTGCGTGTGCGTGTGTTCAAACATGGGTGTGCGTGTGTTCAAGCATGGGTGTGCATGTGTTCAAGCATGAGTGTGCATGTGTGTGTGTATGTGTTCAAGCACGAGTGTGTGTTCAAGCACGAGTGTGCGTGTGCGTGTGCATTTGCTCAAGCACGAGTGTGCATGTATGTGCATGTGTTCAAGCACGAGTGTGTGTGCATGTGTTCGACCATGAGTGTGCATGTGCGTGTGTGCATGTGTTCAAGCACGAGTGTGCATGCGAGAGGAGCCCACGCTGTCCTCTGGAAAGCCAAGCTCATGGAGCTGACGTGGTCATCAATGTTTGGGGAACAACCCAGGGTCCACACAGCCCAGTGTTTCTGGGCCTGCTGCCCAGGCCTTCGGTAATGTCAGCAGTACACGGGGGTCAGGTTGGGTTTTGGGGTGTGGGGGTGCCAGGACAGCCAGCCACTGCTGTTCCCACCCCTTGGGGAAGGGCTGACGTGTCCCCAGGCCCAGGGAGGAGGCCCTGGTGGGTAAGCCCCTGGGTAAACAGACCCTGTTGCATCAAGGGACCTGTCTCAGCCTTGGAGCTTTGGGATTCAGAACAGAGTGACCAGAGGGCAGGCCCAGGGTTGCAGGGCAGTCCCCATCTCCCCTGTCACCCTGGGGCAGGCAGCTTTCGGTGCCCCGCTCCCACTGTGCCATGCCGTGTGGACAGGCTCCCAGCCCCCGATGGACCATGTCCAGGATCTGGGGGGCTTGCCCCAGCCAGGTGGGGGCCATAGCCTGGCCAGAGTGTTTGAGAACTGAGTCCTTGGAGCCCCTGTTGGCCTTTCAGATGCTGAGAGACAGGTGGGGGCAAGACGGACCCACGCGATGGGCTCCATCTGCCTCCCCCCCCCGCCTTCCTCACGCACGTCCTGCTTGGAGGCCCAGTCTGCTCCCCCGGCGGGGGGCAGAGGCAGCGGCCAGGCCTGGTCTCATCACCCTGTTCCCCACTTAGCATCCCAGGGGAGGGGGCGGATCTCGGACCTGGCAGGCCTCCACCGCCCTGGTCATCTTACTGTCAGGGTCGCTCCGGGGCCCCGTGAGCCTGGGTTGGTTGACAGGTCCCTTCCTGCTCTGCCTCTGGTGTTGGCGGCAGAACGTCCCTGTTTCCTGGTGTGCTCCCCTCGGCGGGGGAGGGGGGCTGCTGGGGAAGGCAGCACCATCAGGATGTCCTATGCATGCGAGGCTGTGGTGGGCGGGAGGAGGTCCGCATGGCCCCGGCCCAGCCAGGTGGCCCCCATCCACAGCAGGTGCAGGGCGCCCGCCGAGGGGGGTGGCCAAGGGGGCTTCCCTGGGAAGGAGGTGCCGAGGTCTGGGGACAGGCTGTGAAGCACAGTCCCTCAGAGAGTCCCCAGGGACCCCACCTCCCGGGGCTTGCTGGTGACCCTCCTGTGCTCCCCTTGAGGGGACTTCCAGAGGTTGAAGGGAAGGCAATCCTAAGGAGACAAACCACCCTCCCTCCTTTGGGGGGTCCTGGTGTGACCGCTTCTCCCCAAGTGGGGGCAGGACCTGAATGTTCACTCCCAAAGAACGGAATAGGGCAGAGCCAGGGGATGTCACTTCTGAGTTCAGCTGACACAGCCTATGGCTTCCTCCCAGGCACGTTCGGTCCGCATCTCCCTGTCTCTCTGTCTCTGTGTATCTGTGTCTCTGTCCTTCTGCATGTCTCTCAGTCTCTGTCTGTGTCTCTGTCTCTCTCTGTGTCTCCTCTCTCTTTCTCTCTGTCTCTGTCTTTCTCTCTGTCTCTGTCTGTCTTTCCCGCGCCCCCTCCCCGACCCTGGGGTTAGCCAGATGTCAGGGCACGAGGCCGCCCCGCGAAGAGACCCGTGTGACAAGGAACTGATGTCTCCAGCCAGCAGCCAGTGGGGACCTGAGGCCACCAGGAGGCAGGTGAGGGACCTGGAAGCAGGTGCCCCGCCGAGCCCCGAGGACACCTGGTTGAGTCCCGGGGACACCAGGCTGAGCCCCGGGGACACCTGGCCGCAGCCTGAGAGGCCCTGGGCCGGAGGCACGAGGCTAACCCCAGGTCCTGAACGTGGACACGGCGAGGTGGGAGCTGTTCTCAGCCACTCGGCGCGGGCGACAGGGACACAGCTGCAGATGACCAGCACAGGCCGCAGGCTGCGTCGGCCTGGGGAAGGCCCCACGCCTGGGCGCAGCAGGAGACCCGGGTGTTGACCTCCTTGTGTGGGACGGGGGTGGGTTGGGCCTGGGGTTTGTCTGGCCTGTTATCCCCGGAGCCTCGCAGGCACCTTTGCTGTCCCCCCACCCCAGCCCATGCGCCTGGCTCCGCTCCGGGCATGGCCAAGCGGCAGAGGGAAGCGGATGCCGGGCAGCGCCTTTGCCAGCAAGGCGCCAAACCTCCAGCAGCCGAATGGGGATTTGCTTAATCTGGGCCCGGCTAACATGACAAACACAGCTATTAGTGCAAGAACGATGTGATTACACAGCTAATCAGCCTGCAGACACATCCTCCCGCCGCCGCCTGCCTCGCTGAAGGCGAGCACCCCGGCTCAGTCGGCAGGCAGCCTTCTGTCCCCAGTATTTCATTCCTAATGAGCACAGCTGCATTCTCCCAGAAGGAGCCCGGCGTGAGGCCGGCCGTGACCCCGCTGCTCCGGGTGACCGCGGCACACGGTGTGTGGCCAGGGGCCCCTGCTCACTGTCCCCTCTTATGGCAGGGCTGTCCCAGAGCCTCCTGGTCACCATCTCGGTCCACCCCCCGTGGTTTCTGGGGTGATGACGGCCTATACCCCTGGGGACCAACTCTGAGAATTCTCCTCCCTTGTGCCCTGGGCACCTGCCTGGAGGGGCCACGTTCTCGCAGCCAAGGTCTCCTGCTTTCTGTCCCCTGAGGCCCCGAACATCTGATCTGCAAGATGCGTCTATCACCTGAACTTTGCTGTGCCCGGTTGGGACCCAGGACCATGATGAGCAGCAGTGTCTCAGGGACAGAGGGACCTGTAGCCGGGGCGGGCCGGGGGGGGGGTTGGATTCTGGTATGTGCAGAGAAGCAGCGCTGGGCTGCGTGGCCGGGGCTGAGTAAGTGGCACAGTTGTGCAGGGGGTCCTGTGACCATGAAACGCGTGAGTGTCAGCCAAAGTGGGGACAGCCGGTGGCCCCAAACATCAGTGTCTACGTCACCCAACACTCAGAGCCTGTGAATGTGGCCTTATTTGAACAAAGGATCTCTGTGGATGTAATTAAGGTAAGGATTCCGAGATGAGATCATGCAGGCACTAAATACAATGACAAGTGTCCTCATAAGAGACACACACACAGCCGCATAAGGACAGAGAGTTTGGAGCGAGGTGGCCACAAGCCCAGGACCCCCGGGGCCCCCAGACGCTGGCAGAGGCAGGAGGGAGCAT
The DNA here is from genome assembly GCF_037043125.1 of Eumetopias jubatus. Taxonomy (NCBI): domain Eukaryota; kingdom Metazoa; phylum Chordata; class Mammalia; order Carnivora; family Otariidae; genus Eumetopias; species Eumetopias jubatus. The sequence continues at coordinate 1,689,307 of NW_028274813.1, read as the reverse complement.
GGTCTGCAGCATCTGCATTTCGGATTCCCGCCCCCAGAGTGTCAGGGACTCAGTGTCTGTCCTTTCAAGTCCCCCAAGTTAGTGGTCATGTCTTTGTGCGCTGCCCACTGACAGGGCAGATGCTCCGGAGACCGACACGCCCAGCGGGAAGCTGGTTGGGTGTGCGGACCCTCCCATCCCCACCGCTGGCCCCGCAGGGCCAGCAATCCATCAGCCTGCTGTTATAAATAGCATGCACGGTCTTTGAGCTCTTCATAGGGCGCGGAGCCTCGGAGGGCGACCTCCCGTTGCAGTAATGATGTGCTATCGGGTATTGTGAGGAATGGGCTGACAGGCCCATGGAAACGTCCTCTAATGGACCTGGGGTCAATCCTTTATAGATGCACGACCGTGTGTCCGGCTCCAGTCCCTCAAAGTTTGCACGTCGCAGGGAACACCAGCACGACCCCAAGTTAAATGGCTTGCGACAAAAACATGAAGCATATCATGACCGCAGGACGTGAGCCCATCAACCAGAGAGGCACTTAATTCTGTTTGAGAAGAGATCGAAACAGCGTCAGATTTAACCACCAAGCTACTTAGTATAACTTCCGCCCAATTTTGCAAATCATTATTTTCACAGTTAACGGGCGGGAGGTAATTTATGACGGCCGCAAAGCTGCTCTCCGTGGCGTTGGGGACGCGGGCGAGCGAGCACCGTGGAGGGAGCTGAGTGCGGCCAGCCGGGCTTCCCTGCACACTCTCGGGGGACGGCAGGCCGGAGCCCCTCGTGGGGCCCTCAGCTGCTGCCCTGCTGCAGCGGGCAGGAGGCGAGGGCCACGGAGGACATGGCCTTCCCTGCGCCCCGACCTCACAACTGGTCAGTCACTATGAATCCAAGAGTGGGTTTTAGGGACCCTCGGGCCCCACTCTCTTTCTTTGCAAGGCAGTCTGTTTTCCATGTTTTCTCTTACTTGCTCCTGTTCTGTGCCGTTGGCAGCTGCTCGAGCTCCCTCCCAGGGATGGCCCGCTCCAGATCCCTGGGGGCTGGGGATGTGACCTGACGCGGAAGAAGGGGCTTTGCAGATGTGATTACATTGAGGAGCGTGAAATGGGGACACCGTCCTGGATTATTCAGGCGGGCCTTAAATGTAATCACCTATGTCCTTATAAGAGGAAGGCCGAGGGGGATTTGACCGGAGGACAGAGGACAGACAGGCGGGGGTGAGGCGGCCCCCCAAGCTGCAGACTCTGCCCCAGGGCCTCTGGAAGGAGCGCAGCCCTGTCCATACCTTCATCTCAGCCTAGAGAACCCGTTTCAGACTTCTGACTTTGAGGACTGCAGGAGAATTCCTGGGGTTTAAAGCTAACACATTTAGTAATTTTTTACAGCAATGGGAAACCAATACACTCCTGAAACACCACGTCTGGAGGTGGGCGGCACCAGCGTCGGGAAGGAGGCCATGATGCCATCAAGGACCCAGGTTCCTTCTCTCCTTTCCCCCGGCCGTTCCTCAGTGTTGGCTATTTGCCCCCTGGCTTGTCGCCTCATGGCCACAAGCTGGCTGCCACTGCTCCAGGCATCACATGCCCACAGGACAGCATCCGAAGCAGGAATGGATGGAGGGTGAGGCAGTGGGGGGCTTCTTCTTATGTGGTTCTTTCATCTGGGGGAAAATCTCAAGGCACTTGAGATAAGTGGGTTCTGCTGGCCAGGAGGGGATGGTGACTGGGTAGTCCACCCATCTGAGAGAGTAGGAGGCAAGGTGGGCTCAGGGCATGGACTCCTGATCCCCCCACCACCCAGCTGCCTCCCTTGGTTGCCCACGATTGCCTGTCTCTGGAGGGGTCACCTACCAGGAAGTCCTCGGTCACAGCCTGGCTGCACCCTCCTGCGTCCCTTTCAGCACACCCCACCCGACATCCCTACCTGAGGTGCAGGGCCCAGGCATGCTCAACCCCTCCCTCACCTCTGTCAGGGCACCTCTGGGCCCTGCACATCCAAGCAGCTAGCACGTCCTGGCCAGGGGCTTCTTCTCCAAGCCCCTCCCCACCCAAGATGTCTGGGAAGAATCCCAGGGAGGTGGGTGTCATACTACTGACATGTCCAGTGGTGAAGGCCCTTGCACATGGTGGGCACGAACGTGCATCTAGCTCCGTCCAGGCTCAGACTCTGGAGGCCGTGGCTGAGCCATCCTGTCACCTCTGCCTTCGCAGTGCGGGGGTGTCCCCTCACCTGCATGTCCGACAATACCCTGGTGCTTGGTGCTCTGCTGGCCCAGCCTGGCTGGAGTCCAAGGGCTGGCAGCAGAGGGGCCCGGGTGTGCTGGGACTGTCCTCACCACTGTGGGCGATCTCCTGCTCTCAGATCCCCTTCGGCCCATCCACAGCGGGGCCCTTGCTGGGGCTGAGGGCTCTGAGCCGCACATGAGATGGCCAGGCTGCCCTGCACCTGCCCACCCTCCCACCCAGTCTCCCCGGTCTCCTCCCCTGATCCCAGACACAGCCCCAGTGTGCACACGGGCCCCAACCCCGCACACGGCCGGCAGCTGGGATGGATCCCTTTCCCCCGGGGGTTTGCTCCCGTCATGCATGCAGCAGCTCCGCGAGCCCGGCACCCCTCCTAATGTTATTTTTATTTATATACCTGAATACTCCAGAACAGCTGCTTTATTGAGATTCATCTGTCACAAGGCTTAATTAAAATAACGCTGAGCATCTAGCTCGGTGCCGATCACCAAAGCAAATGTTTGTTTTGCTGCCGTCAATTAAGGCCCATGTGGGGAGCCGCCACCCTGGCAGGAAACCAGGCAGCCGCTGACGATTCCCCAGGACGGGGCAAGGGCAGGCCCTGCAGGGAGCCCCGGGAGGGCAGCGAGGGCTGGAGGGGGCTGCTGGGGGCCAGGCGTCCTGCAGGGCTCCATCCTCTATGAGGTTCCTGCAGCCGCAGCGACAGGTTGTCACAACTTCCCGCCTTCCATTACCACCCTGCAGTCTGGGGGTCAGAAGTCTGATGGGGGTCTCGCTGGGCTAAGATCAGGGCGTCGGTGGGCTTCCTTCCCGGAGCCCCCGGGTGTCATTTCCACACCTTGCCCAGCTCCTGGAGGCCACGTGCATCCGAGGCCCAAGGCCCACCCTCCATTAGGGTCAGGCAGCCCTAACCCTGACACATGCGCCCCTGCTTCTGTCCTCACCCCCTCCGCCCACTAATCCAGGCAGGGTCCTGCATTTGCAGGGGGGCAGGGATTAAGACAGGGGTGTCCTTGGGGCCACGCATCAGCCTGCCGCACCCCCTAAATGTGAAGGACTGTGGTTGGCAGGGAAGAGGGTGTGCGGATGGAAGGCCCAGCATAGTCTCAGGTCAGCATGTCTCTGAGGGGGTCAGGGTGCCCACCCTGGAAGGGCGGCAGAGGGTGGGTGCAGACTCAGGCCTCACGGTGAGGGGAATGCGGGTGACTCCCAGGCCTGGGTCCCACTGCTCCCAAGGGGGGTGTGGAGCTGGACGGGGCAGGGGTGAGGGGGGCCATGCTGGAATAGTGGCAGTCATGGTCCAGCTTGGGGAGGCAGAGGGCACCCATCAGGGCCTGACACTGACTGAACGCCATGGGTGCAGGGACCCCCAGTTCCCAGTCTGTGCACGTGGTCTGGGATGGCCAGGGACTAGTGAGCGCCTGTAGGTCCAAGCCTGTCGCAAGCTGGTGCCTGGTCAGCCGCTCAGAATCGCTAGAAGTTACGGGGGTGGCTGGGGCTCAGGAGCTGGGGTGGCAGGGGCGCCCAGTGCCAACTGTCTGCACTGAGCAGAGTGTGGTCCTCCAGGAGCTCACCAGGGGCAAGGGGAGCAGCACAAGGAAGAGGGGCCCCCCTTACAGGCGGGGGACAGCATGCAGGAGGAGCCTGGGGGCCCCCCTTACAGGCGGGGGACAGCATGCAGGAGGAGCCTGGGGGCCCCCCTTACAGGCGGGGGACAGCATGCAGGAGGAGCCTGGAAGGAGCGGAGGACATGGAAGAGGAGGCAAAGCCCTTATGATACAGGATATGGCTTTATTTATGTCCATTATCCCCCTTTGATTTGTCCAGTCAGTAAATTGCCCGATGTAATTGGATTATTTGCACGATTGTGAGCCCTGGTCTTGTCTGATCTGCCCTCCTGGTCTCAGGGCTATAGGATAGGGGCTTCAGGAGCCAGCCCTGCTTCACAAGGGGTCTCCTGTCGGACCCCTTCTCACCATCTGCCACATGGGCCTCCGCTGGGCCTGGAAGTCTGTCTGCCCAGACGTCCCGGACATCTGTCTGCCTGGACATCTGTCTGCCTGGACGTCCGTCTGCCTGGACATCTCTGCCTGGACGTCCGTCTGCCTGGACGCCCGTCTGCCTGGACGTCTGTCTGCCCGGACATCTGTCTGCCCAGACGTCTGTCTGCCTGGACATCTCTGCCTGGACGCCCGTCTGCCTGGACGTCTGTCTGCCTGGACATCTGTCTGCCCGGACGCCCGTCTGCCTGGACATCTCTGCCTGGACGCCCGTCTGCCTGGACGTCTGTCTGCCTGGACATCTGTCTGCCCGGACGTCTGTCTGCCTGGACATCTCTGCCTGGACGCCCGTCTGCCTGGACGTCTGTCTGCCCGGACGTCTGTCTGCTTGGACATCTCTGCCTGGACGCCCGTCTGCCTGGACGTCTGTCTGCCTGGACGTCTGTCTGCCCGGACGTCTGTCTGCCTGGACATCTCTGCCTGGACGTCTGTCTGCCTGGACGCCCGTCTGCCTGGACGTCTGTCTGCCTGGACGTCCGTCTGCCTGGACGCCCGTCTGCCTGGACGTCTGTCTGCCTGGACGTCTGTCTGCCCAGGCATCCATTTGCCTGGACGCCTGCAGCGCGGCTGGGGACTGCAGCTCACACCCGCCCCCGTCCTTCGTCGGCAGCAGCTGACGCCGGCTCTCAAACACGTCTTCAACTACATGTCCCTCTGCTCTCGTGTGACTTCCTGTCCCGTGTGGCCCTCACCCCATGTGGCCCGTTTCTCTCCCCGTGATGCCACGGACCTCCTGCTTCCCCGTCCTCCCATTAGGACGCAGGGCTGCCACGGGACCCCAGAGGTGGTGGGACTTGAAACCCAAAGCAGAGGGTTGAGGACACGCTCAGTGCTCTTGGTAGAGAGAACCCCTCTTCATCACCCACCCTCGGCCCTTGCGAGTGATCAGGACACTAACAAGACCCACGGGACCGCAGGAGCCCTCGGGGGCTCTCCCAGCGAACTGGGGTGCTCCGTGTCACCTGCTCTGCTGTTCAGGGTATCTCTCCTTTGCCAGCTGTGGGGTTCTCTCCTGGGGCCCCCTCCGTTCTTCCAGCCTCCTCTTTAGGGCTGTGGTCCCTCCTCCCCCACAGCTGCCTCTCAGGCTGATCCGAGCCTCCTCTTCCTCCTCCAGGCTTTGCCCCCAAACCTCTGCAGGTGTCGACTCAGCCCTGAGCCCAGATCACACCCTGCCTCCTCCCCCAGGAGCTTGCCCGGGCCCGCACTGGCATCCGCAGTGACCCCCCCCCTCCTTTCTACGTGGGCAGACCCTCCCGTGGACCCTCACCTCTTGTGCATCGGTGCCGGACTCCACTCGTGGTGATGATGTCATCAGAGGTGGTTACTAGGCAACCGGCCTCTGCAGTCAGGGGCATCTGCTCTGTGGTTTGAAGGGCCCTGCCAATCTCTTAAAACATCAGACCTCAGAGCACAGTCAGTCTTGGAGAAGGGAGGAAAATCCAGCCAGCCTCACGGCGCTGGTAAGCACCCCTCAGCTCTGCCCTCTGACTACATGGGTTTTCCAAGAGGTGACCGTGTGAGACTAACCTCATTTTCTTTTCTTGTCATGGTCCTTAGCCCCGCGGATGGGGGCCCGTTATTGTGATTTTAGCGGGCTTTGCCAAGTCTGCCGTGCTATCCTTGAGGATGAAATGGGAAGTACATCCCAGATGAACTGTTAGGTGCATTTTGTCTGTTACAGAGAATTACAGACAAAGTGAGTTAGCTAATGGCCCGGTGTCACCCTGGAGGGAGGGCGCGGCGGGCTCCCCCAGGACGCTGACATCAGTTCTGTGCCGTCGAATATTCTTATCAACGATTTATATGGAGAAATAAAAGACCTGTCAAATTGCTATAGAAACAAAGGACAGGAAGTACACTGCAAGGAAGAATCGTAATTCAGAATCAGCTCAATGTGGACGTGATGTAAGACTCAAAAAGAAAATTTGAACAGGACAGAAACAGCACTATCCACAGAGGAGGTAACTGATCAGGCGGACCACAACAAAATTAAGAGCTTCTGTTCATCAGAGACATCACTAAGGATGATATCTGTGATACGCATATCTGACGAAAGACATAACCAGATAAAACCCTCCAGCACCCCAATATTTTAAAAAAGGGGTGAGGCAAATGGGCTAAAAACTGGGCCAGCTATTTAAACTGGCATTTCATAAAAGGGATGCCCGAATGCCCACTAAGCACATGAGAAATGAAACCCTCAATTTCACTAGTAAGCAGGGAGATGTGATCATAACACAGCGTGGTGTCACCTCCCGTATGAACGGCCAAGGGGAAAGAGGAGAAGGGCTGAGCATTGGCGAGTCGGGGTGCGACGCGGGGCCACCCGCCTTGCAGCGCTGCTGGGCGGCATCCATGAAAGCCAAACACACACGAATTCTATGATCCGCGTGTCCACCTTGGGTGTGGACAACACGCACGAGAAAGTCTATAGCGGTTTTCAATGGCTGGAAACCAGAAATAACCAAAAAGTCCACGGTGGGGTGAACGCACACCCACGTTGGGACGCGCGTACAATGCGAGGATGGAAACGATGAGTGCGAGTGGACTTCTTTGTTCTACGACACAGCCGTGTGATCGACGTCCACCAACGGAGAGGGACAGAAGCCAGGCGTGAGGCTGCAGGGGCTGGGGGATCCCATTATAAGAACGTTGGAGCCAGGAATCACGAGTCTGTGGTGCCGGAAGGAAGTCAAAATAGCATCTGCCTTTGAGGTTGGATGTGGGGCGCCTGGAGCATGGAGGTATGTCCTTTCCCACTCAGGTTCTAGCTGCAAGCGGACGTGCAATCGCCTCACATCCCGTCTCTGTGCTTTGGGTTTGCACTGCTCCCGAGGCTCAGTGAAGGCGCACGTGACTCCTGCCTTGAGCCTCACAGATGAGGCAGCAGGGACTTGGCCTCATGCAAACAATCATGAAACTGGGACACCTGGGTGGTTCAGTCGGTTAAGCGGCTGCCTTCGGCCCGGGTCATGATCCCAGGGTCCTGGGATCGAGTCCCACATCGGGCTCCTTGCTCAGCAGGGAGCCTGCTTCTCCCTCTCTCTCCCTCTGCTTGTGCTCTGTCAAATAAATAAAATCTTCAAAAAAAAAATCATGAAATCAAAATGCATACAACTGTTTCCAGACATTGCACACCAGCCTGAGTAGGGCTGCAACCCTGAGGAAGTGGAGACAGGTGATGAGTCCCCCACATGCACGCCCCGCTTCCTGCTTGGAGGCAAGCCCCAGCGTTAGCTGAGACGCAGAGGTGTGGACTGGGCTTCGGGGAGGCTAAGAGGCTGGGGTTTGTGTGGAGGAGAGCCACAGAAGAGCCACGGACGGCTCTAGAAATCTCTCTGGGCACCTTCGAGTCCGGATCAGCCAGAGAGGGAAAACCTTTTCGACACTGGTTGTGAGCCAGCTCTGGCTGCCACGACACACAGCCACGGACCGTGTGGCTTAGACAATAGACGTTTGCTTTTCATGGCTCTGGAGGCTGGGAGCCCCACATCAGTGTGCTGGTGTGGTCAGGGTCTGGTGAGGGCTCTCTCCCTTGGTTTGCAGATGGCGGACTTCTTGCCAGGTCCTCATGCTGTACGGGTGGGAGGAGAGGAAACGGTCTCTTCCTTTACCCATAAGGTCACATCCTATGGGATCAGGGTCCCACCCTTATGACTCCATTTAACCTCAATCACCTCCTGAAGACCTTACCCCCAGATCCAGCCACACTGGGGCTCACGGCTTCAACCTCCAGATTTCGTGGGGGACACGATTCAGCCCTAGCAACAGCCTAGGCATTCAGTCGAGATTCTACAAGGGCCACCGTCTCAGTGGGAGGACTAAATTAGCCTGGGGCAAAGGCTGCTCTGCACATTCACTAACAAAGACTTAAAACAAGCCTCAAGGTTCTGACTCTGGTCGCAGCCAAGTCAGGTCCTATTGGGCTGACTCTTCCAGAGACAACAACTGTAAACACTGGACCAAAACCGTAACAGAACACATAGCTAAAGTCACCGGAGAACAATGGGAAGTGGGCAGACTCGGGACGGGAGTCAGCCTTCAGGAGAAGGGGCCAGAACTGAGGAAGATCCCCATTTTAACAGCGTCCGCCCCAAGGGTGCACCATGCAAGTCACAAACATCATCCAAAGTCCCACAAAAAGTGTGCAGTGGTCATGGCTTGAAAACCGGAGAACCATGTTTAAGGCAACCTCAGCCACAGAAAGGTAAGGGATGATCCCAGAAAGGGGTAGATCCAAAAATCTGTGTATAATCCCTGTAATGGTCTCTGCATGGCTCTTGAACCACACTCGGGCGGGGTGGACCCCAAACAGCCCAGCCACAGTCAGAAACCGAGCAGAGACATGGGATCCGCCCTGGAGGGACATTTTTCAGTTTGAATCACACCAGATGAATTGCTTGTTACAACGATGAAAATCAATGCACCTCAATCCAGAGGCTCCACCACAGAACATCTACAAAATCCAGGATGTAATCCAAAATTACTGGACAGGAGGAGAGGAGAGAATTCAGCCCATTCTCAAAAATAAAAAAGACAATGCATAAAGACCAACCCCGAGATGCCCAAGATGTTGAACTGAGCAGAGAAGGCTTTCAAAGCTGTTATTATCACTATGCCCAATGAAATAAAAGAAAATATGTTTATAACGAATAAAATAATTGGGTATTGAAATAGAAAAAAGAATTATATTAAAGAGCTAAATGGAAATTCTGCAACTGAAAAATGTAAATCCGAAATGAAAAGTTCACAGGATGGTCTTAACACCAGAATGGGGAAAACAGCAAAAAAAAAAAAAAGGTTAGGGAACTTGAAGAGACATCAATAGAAAGTATTCAATTTGAAGAATAGGGAAAAAAAAAGGGCGGGACCAATAAAAAACAAAGTGTTTCTGGGACCCATGGAATGACACGCGAAGTCTGATGTGTGATATCAGTGTGTTAGGAGAAGAGAGAGAAAAGAGAACAGAAATATTTACATTTTTGTTATTTTTTAAGGGAATTGTGGTTTTAAAAATACCTGAATTTGACAAGAGACACCAATTCACAGATTTCAAGAGCTCAGAAAACCGTGCTCAATCTAAGTGCAGGGAAACCCTGCCAACGCACATGACAGTCAGACCGCAAGATGAAGAGAAAATTTTGAAAGCAGCCATGAAGAAGCAACACGACACTCGGGGGAGCGATCATTTGGGTAAATGCTCACTTCTCATGAGAAACGAAGAGAGCCAGAGGCAGTGGGAAATATGTTTAACGTACTAAAAGGAAAAAAAAATCCTATCAACAGAAAAATTATTCTTCAAGAGCGAAGGTGAAAGACTTTTCCAGATAAAAGCCACTCCCATCGCCAAGCTCCAGCCTGCGTCACCTGCTCATGGTCCGGGCTGAGGGGAGAACGAGGAGGCCGGCCCCAGGCCGACCTCAGAGCATGCATGTTCACGCGGCTCCTCAGAGTGAGGCGTCGGGCAGGTCACGCCGGAGGCTCACGGCGGCGAGGGGCCAGGGGCTCTGGGGCTTTGGCTCCCAGCGTGGGGGATGGGGGGCTGGACTCGCGGCCCATTTGTGCCACCTTCCCGCACCTGTGCCTCTGTGTGTAGATTATAGGGACCAGACGAAGACTCAGGCCCCAAGACAGCTCTAGCGCTGGAGGTCTGGGAATGGCTTGTTTGGGTTCTGGAGCTCCCTGGTTCTCGGATCCCACCGGAAGATGAGGAGCCGGGGAAGGGATGCTCTGGGCAGCCATGGTCCCCACGTCGGAGCCCTTGTCTCATCCATCCGTCCAGAGGACTTGTTCTCTGCCCCCGTTGCCGCCCCTGTTCGCAGAGTGGGTTTGTGGGGTCCTGGCTACCCAGCTTCCGCCTGTGTCTGGGGTCAGGGCTCTGGCATCAGAGGCCAGGGGAGAGGCCTCTCTGCCCGCATTCTTCCCGTCGTAGCTCCCACCCGCTGCGGCCAGACAGGCCCCGTCTCCCTGCTCAGACTCTCCGTCCTTCTGCCTCTTTGGCTCCTGGTAAATTCAGCCTGACTAACCCAAGGGCACTGGTCTGCAGGACGCCGGCACGACATTCCTGGGCGGCCTGAAGCTGGGGCCGGGCCCAGGGAGCGGCAGCCTCCCCCAGCAGTGCCTGGCACAGCGCACTGCTACCGGGAGTGCGGGAGGCGAGGGCACTCAGCCCCCGGCCCCTCACCCGCTCTGCCGCCTCCCTCCCGGGCTCGGCCCCTTCCTGCCGCCCACCCCCACCCCCAGCCTGCACTGGCCTCTTCTCTTGGCTTCCGTGGGCCACCAGGGGCAGCGCCTTCCTCTGCAGAGAGAGTGTGAGGGGGACAGTGAGAGTGGAGATGGTGGCCAGGAGTGGGACGGACAGATGTGCAGGGGGGGCTCCTCTCCCTTCACCCCCTGTCCTGGGAAAGGCCACGCTGCCCCAGCACGTGAATATGGATTTGTGCCTAAGGACAGGAGGTGGCTGGCTCCAGCCCTAATTAGTGCGTGCTGACTGCCTCCCACAGCCCCTGGGAGCCGGGGGGTGGGCATCAAAGGGGAGCAGCCTGCTAATCCCCCTCTTCCAAGGGCAGCATCTGCTTCCTCCCCTCCCCCAGGCGCGCTTCTCTGACAGCAGGCCGCAAGAGTCTTGGCTATTTAATTAGGACGGAAAGTTCCCCCAACCCTGGGAAATGATTTCATTTCAATATTTCCTTTGCTGGCGTGACACCCGCTCCCATCCTCAAAGAACTTTCATCTGTCGCTCAGCCCATCCCCTGTCAGGAGGGCCCTTCCTCCCCTCTCATTCTGTGTCAGTGTTCAAGGGACCACGCAGGGCTGGGGGTGGCAGGGTCTCTGTGAGTGGCTGGCCCAGCTCCAGCTGGGAACCAGCTGCAGGCGCACCCCACCAGCCTGGCCTCCAGCCCACGTGCCCTCGGTCCTACCCCTGCACCCTTAGCCAAGCGGTTCCCTCTCCTGGCCCCACCCGGGCAGGTCCAGGCCCTACGAGGAGCCGCCCAGGAGACATGACTTCAGACGGAGCACCTCCGTCCTTCCCTGGACTTGTCAGCTTTTGCTCGAGGGGCTACCCTTTATGGGCTCTAATCCAGTCTGTCCTACTCTGCTCCTGGTGTGTGCATGGATGTGTGCACATGTGTGTGAGTGTGCGTGCCAGTGACTATGCTATGTACATGCACACCTGTGCTTGTTTGTGCAGGAGTGTGTGCACATACACATTTCACATGTGTGCCAGTGAGCATTACATAAATGTGTGTGCAAGGTTGTGTACATCTGTGCGTGTGAGTGTGAACATGTCCACGTGTGCATACTGGTGCATGAATCTGCATGTGTATCTGTGTGTGTGTGCATGTAGGCATGTCTGTGCGTGTGAGTGTGAACATGTCCGTGCATGCATACTGGTGCATGAACCTGCATGTGCATCTGTGTGTGTGTGCATGTAGGCATGTCTGTGTGTGTGAGTGTGAACATGTCCACGTGTGCATACTGGTGCATGAATCTGTATGTGTATTTGTGTGTGTGTGCGTGTAGTCATGTCTGTGTGTGAGTGTGAACATGTCCGCATGTGCATACTGGTGCATGAATCTGCATGTGTATCTGTGTGTGCGCGTGTAGGCATGTCTGTGTGTGAGTGTGAACATGTCTGCATGTGCATACTGGTGCATGAATCTGCATGTGTATCTGTGTGTGTGCGTGTGTGGGCATGTCTGTGCATGTGAGTGTGCACATGTCTGCGTGTGCATACTGGTGCATGAATCTGTATGTGTATTTGTGTGTGCGTGCATGTAGGCATGTCTGTGTGTGAGTGTGAACATGTCTGCATGTGCATACTGGTGTGTGAATCTGCATGTGTATCTGTGTGTGCGTGTAGGCATGTCTGTGTGTGTGACTGTGAACATGTCTGCGTGTGCATACTGGTGCATGAATCTCCATGTGTATCTGTGTATGTGCGTGTATAGGCATGTCTGTGTGTGAGCCCTGCTCAACGACGATTCACTGAGGTCGGAGCCTGGTTCTTCTCGTTTCTCTTTAAACAACTGGGTGCTCAGGTCCTCCACCGAACCTCCAAGGCCAGCACCCGGCTGGGCTGCAGAGCGAATGTACCCACATGGGTAGGAACTGGGGGCCAGGTTCGGGGGCCACGTCGGGCAGCCGGCCAGCGGAGGTTCTAAGCTCCCTTGGCTCTCTCCAGCCTCGGTCTCCGCATTTGTACCAACATGTCCATCCCCAAGATCAGTGCCCAGTGCACAGCCGGAGGAGTGGGGGGGAGGCCGACTTTGCCTCAGGGAATCAGCACTCCCCCACACCCCCCCACCTGCCTGGTCCCAGGGCCCCCTCCCCGGCGTGTGCGTCTTCCCCATCCGTCCTCCTGTTCTCCACTTAGGACTCAAGAGTCCCTCCAGGAGGCAGCTAATGAGACGTGTCAGCTGGGCAGCTCTTCCTGGGAACCTGCCGCCCTGAGCGATTTCTTCAAAGGGAAATTCTAACCTTACGGAGTCCTTTGAACACATCCTGCATGAACAAGGAAAGCGGTGGAGGTGGGTCCTCGGAATCACGGGGAGCTAGAGAGTAGAGAAAAGAAGATTGATTTCCACTGGCCTCCTGAATGCGTGAGTTCTTAAGGGGCTGTTCATCACGCCTGTCCTGCCGGCAAGGTGGGGTCCTTGGCTAACAAATTATGACCATTGTTATTCTGCCTCCCTTCCCATCCCCCACACCAGAATTTATGACTTTTCCAGACGAAAACGCTCTCATAGACGGGCGTCCCATGTCTTCGCGGCATCACGTATTGGTAGCATTGATCACGCCGGCCGTGCGACATGTCGGTGGAAAACCCCACTGCCCACGGAGTGACACACTCGGGGCCCCAGGGGCCTGTGCCCTCCCCCACTGTGCCCCCACTCCTCAGGGGGCCATGTGTGTCCTCGGGGTCAGTGGGTGGCTGGGCCCGGCACGCGGTGGTGGCTCTGTAGACCCTTGGTGTGAGAATGGGTGAGTTTGTGAGTGTGTGACTTGAAATGGAGCCGGGGTTGAGAAACCGGGAGCCGCTTGGAGTCAGAGACAGACTGGCGGGGTCTTAGGGCGAGGCCTCTGCTTGCTTGGGCTGGGGTGCCCCTCGGGGGTTCCTCTCTCCGCCCCCTCTGTGGACGCCCTGGAAGGACTCGGGGCCTCTGGAGACGGTGATACCCTTGTCTGGGGTGGGGGCGGCTGCGGCCTTATGGTGGGGAGCTTGGAATGCAAAGGTGCACAGAATTTTGTGATTTGCTGTCTTTCCTGTTTTATGAAATACTTCTCTAAATGCCTGCATATGACCCTCCTGAGGGATGGAGGGAGAAAAATAGCAATTAAAGTCTTGTCACCCGACCTGTTCAGGCAGTTAAGTTGTTCAATCTTGCATAAAAAATCGGTGCGTGTACTTAACGTGGAGGGAGCACCTGGACACAAGGCAGTAAATGTGAATCAACGCATAACGACGCACTCCTGCTTTCTGGGCTTGCGGCTCCCACGGCTCCTCGGCGGCTGGGGCGGGCGTGGGGCCCTCGGCCCATGGTGGCCCAGGATGCAGGGACAGAGAATGCTCACGGGCTGTCGCTGGGGCTCCGAAGCTGGGAAGCTGGAATCACGTCTGGGAAAGCCACTCCCTGGGCCATCGGCTTGGACAAACACGGCTTCGTGCCAGGCCAGTGTTGCCATGGCTTTGGGGCCACGCCAGGGTGCCAGGCAGCCTGGCAGGTCCTGAGATGGGGCCCCGGCTCCAGCGGGAGACGAAGCTATAGCTGCGGGCTTGGCATGCCTGGTCTTCCCAGCGCGGCCACAAACAGATCCGCAGCATCCCGTCTTCCAGGTGAGGAAGGAAAGCGGGAAGCAGGGACCTGTCTGGCGTCCTCAGGATGGGGCAGGCGTTGGCTCGGTTCCGCCCCCCCCCCCGCCCACCTCCTCTTGCAGCACGGGAGCCAGACCTTGTCCTCACTTATGTCCTTGTTTTATGGCGTCTCAGGAGAAAGATAGCTCAAGCTGCGCAGATTCATTCCCCTCTGCGAGAGGTTCATCTACTTTGACACATGTGGTTTAGTTTCAATTATTTATCATAATGCTGGAGAGGCCCCAGTGAAAGCGCCAAAGTGTGTTTAACTGCAGCCCTGGTGGGGGTGACAGGTGCAGCGGGCACGTGGGGCCCGGGCAGGGGAGCGGGCTGGGGTGGGCCAGGGTCCGGCTGCCACGTGGATGGTGATGGAGAGGCAGTGCTCCACCACACTCAGAAATGATATCTTGTTCCAGCGCTGTCTGAGGAGCCCCGGAAACCCAGAGCTGGCCATGGGAGTGTAGGAGGGGGGGGCTGGTTCCTGGTTTCTCCTCCTCCGTAGCTGCAGCTTTTAAATCACCTGGAGCCAGAGGGGAACTCAGGTGGCTGAGCTTCTCAGGTGTGTTGAGGTTCCCCAGCCTTGTAACCCTGCCGGCCAGTTGTCCCGTGCACCTGTCCGTCCATCCATCCGCTCTGCAGCAGGTCTCCCATGGGGTGGACGAGGCCGAGGCACATCATGAGACTGATGCGCTACCTACTGCGCTAACGAGGCACCTCGGGGCCGAGGCACGTCAGACCAGGCACTGCCTAGGGGACCCCTCAGCCTGGGAAAGAGACAGGCACTGTTAACAACGAAGCGACCGCTACGGGGCCTGTCCTTGGACTCTCTGCGCAAGAGCACGCCAGGGTCCCCAGACCGGATGAAGGAGCCACGCGGCTGTCCCTGGCTGGCAGCAGAGGGTCCTGAGGCCTGAGGCTGACCAGCTGAGAGGTGGAGGGGCTGAGGGCCTGTGCCCGGCTCTCTGTCCTCCTTGACCTCCGTCCTGAGGCCATGCCACCCGCCCCTCCCCAGCTTATGTCTTCAGAGCCACACACAGCCGCTCCCTGGGCCACGTCTGCCGTGGGTGGACAGCGGGTAGGAGAGGAATTAACAGGTCTGGTGGGAGCACAAGCCAGCGCATTCTGCCCTGCACTGGGTACTTGCTGGGTACTTGCCGCTCTGCTTATAGAACGCAGAAGCCCAGGGGGAGGCGGGCCTGCAGGATCTCCTGCTGCAGCTACGGGCGGGGAAACGAAGATTGCCCAGCGCACACAGCAAGGGAGGCACCATGGCCATTGGCTACCTCTGTCCCCGGCATGGCCTGGGGCACGGGGAGAACCTTACTTCTTAGCCCATCAGTCCACCCCAAAACAAATCGAGAGGAATGCTTTCCCAGACATTATTTTGTCTCCAGAAAGCAGCGCACCCTGACCAGCAGCCCGAGGTGACCCCTGCCTCCCCCTCAGCTCCTCGCCTGTGCTCTGATTTACCATCGGAAGGGCTGTCCCTGAATCATTGCCTGGTTCCGGTCTGGGATTCTGCGAGATTCTCTCTGCACCCCAGCCCGCCATTTATTTACACCACTGGAGTGTGAATTCCATGAATAAATTGTATTATCTCGGGGGCTTCGGGATGACAAAAACATGAAAGCCACTCCGATCCTGAAATGCCTGTCTCTCCTCATTAATACCGGCTGGGGCCAGGGGAGCAGGCTCTCCTGGGAGGCTCATTTAGATTTTAATTAAACTGGCTTTCCCAAACAATTTGCAATAAATTAGCGACAACCAGGCTTGCCTCGTCCAGGCACAAGGCACCCCAGGCTCTGAGGATGTTTCCTGGCTCTCACCTAGGGTCACCTGCATGCAAGGCTGTCCACACTAGGATTGGGCTTGGGCAGCCTCCTGGCCAGCCCTGGCCCCGGGCGCAGGCCTGCTGTACTCCACCGGGGGCGGGGAGGGTGCTGCTGGCAGCCACATCTGAGCAGAGGCCAGCAGACCGCCCCGAGGACCCCGGCATCTCAGGTCTGGCCTGACACCCGGCCTGACACCTAGCCCGGCCCCCACCCAACCACCCGTCCCACCTCTCACGCTGCAGGTGGATCCAGGCTGGCCAGAGAGGTGTGGACCCCACCCTCCACGCACACCAGCAGTGGTGCTCCCAAAACCCCCATCCAAGCGGTCACCCCCAGATGCTGGGTCGCCCAGGCACTGCATCCTCAGAGCTGTGGTCAGGCCTGGTGTCCTTGGCCCTGCCTTGATTTGCCACGGCACCTGTGCAACGTTCTGGAAGGCCACGTGCACCTGGGTTATGAACCCACCTCTTTGAGGTTTGTGGGAAGAAGGGGCTCTGGTGGGGTTCAGGGCAAACTGGTGTGGCCGTCCATGGTCATGGTCACTGCAGCACTTTGCAGCCTTTATCCAGATAGCTCTGGATGAGCAGACACCTCACCCCGAGAGGGATGCTCAGGCCAGAGGTCAGATGCCTGTGGGGGTCTCCCCTGGGATGAGCCAGCTGGGATTCGGGGCACTGGGGCCCCGGGATGCAGAGACGCTGCAGACCCAGCCTAATGCTGGGAGGAGGGGCGAGGGATGGAGGTGACTTCCTTTCTGTGTTTCCTGGCAGCCTCTTACCGGCCGTGTGGCCTGGGTGAGTTACTTGAGATCCCATCCACCCCTCCTCTAAAGGGGGATGGAGCACAACCACCCCGGGCAGGAGCACTCAGCACATGGCAGCCAGGGCAAAGCTGCGGCTTCCGGAAACATCGGTGATGCCTTGAGTCTGTGTCTAACAGAGTCTCGGGTCCCAGGGGTGGCAGGTTCTGCGGCTGCATCTGCGGGAGTGAGTCCGGGACGGGAGCCCAGGACCCCCGTCTAAATAAGGCCACAGCGAGCTTCCCACAGGAGGCTCATCCCGTGGCTTGGGAAGAACACAGCCTGGTCCGGGGAACCGCATGGCATCGGGGGCCGTCACACCGCTCTCCTCTCCACGTGGGGTTGCCGTCGGGGCCGGCTCGGCTTGGCTCACGAGCTGTCTGGCCTGCTGGGCCCACAGAAGCCTCTGGCTGGCATCCCTCATGGGGAAGGCCGGCTGCCTTGTGCACTCCACGCTCGGAGGAACACCTCCAGGGCTCCGGTGCGGATGACGTGGGGAGCGCCGTTCTTAACAAGCACTCTTTGTACCTAGCAGACTGTTCTTGCATGTTTTGCGGCGGTTACAGGCGCTGAGGGAAAGGGGTGCGGGCCCGTCAGCGGGCACACGCCTGTCTGTGCTAGGGGGTGGGTGCTGGCATCCGTCCGCCCATAGAGTGACTCCCTGGAACCATCCAGAAGGTTTAAGAGCAACCAGAGATGACCCAAATGTACAGCAGCTAGAGAGCACTGGGGGGCTCTGAAAACCGTAGGCCTGTCGGGGAGGCAGGCGGCTAGGCCAGCCAAGCACCCAGAGCGGGACCGCCTGTTGCCTGCGGACAGACATGCCTGAGCAGGACCACCGTCCCGGGCACGTGGCCAGGGCAGACACACCGGGCCCCACTCTTGGACAGGAGACAAGCAGCTTAAAATTCTTAATAATTTTATCCCCTGGTTTGAGTTTTACTAGCAAAGTTCAATGGGACAACGGAGCAGGTACCAGAGGCTTGGACCCTGGTCTCATGCAGGGTCCCATCCCTCCCTGTCCCTGGGATGGCTCTCCCCAGTGGTGGCCCCAGCCCTGCCCACACCTGGCAGCTGAGCCTGTTGGGAGTGGGAGGTCCATGCCCCACTGTCACCCCCGTTCTGTGTTGGGCCCCCGGGCTACTGTGGGAGGGGAGACGGTCACAGTCTAACGGGGAAGGTGAGCAAAGTGTCTTGCAGACAGTGATCTGAGGAGCAGTGCTGGGGTCCTCGGATGAAGTGGAAGAGCCTGAGCAGGGCAGGGCTCAGGAGGGCTTCTGGGAGCAAGTGACATCAAGAGTGAGGCCCACAGGCAGAGAACTTTCTAGGCAGCAGAGGTAGCCGTGCAGAGTCCCTGGGGTGTTGAGGTGCTCCTGAGCAGAGGGCAGGTTCACTGCTGGGTGTGTGGAGGTTGGGGCCAGTGGGACACTGTGCTCCCCAATAAGGACCAGGTGGTCCGGGGTGCACCTTGGGCCACGGGGGATGCTGGGAAGGCAGCCTAGCGGGGGGACTCTGGGGTGCCACCTGGGCCTTGGGGGAATTCTGTGGGTGCAACCCAGGCCATGGGGGCTCTGGGGTGAAGCTCGGGTCCTGGGATCCTCTAAGGGTAAAGCCTGGGCCGTGGGAGAACTCTAGGGGTGCAGTCAGGCCATGGGGAGCCATGGGGGTACAACCTGGGCCAGAGCCAGAAGATCTGAGTAAGGTCCACCTGTGCCCTGATGCTCTGATCCCCTGACCAAGGTGACCTTCACCAGACCCTTCCTGCTCCTAGCCTCCATGACGTGGATACCAGAAGCTTCCAGCCCTGCAGCTGGGTGGTCTGTCTGGGTGAGCAGGCAGGAGCTGCTACGGGGAGACTTGGGGCCAGGGGGCGTGGCTCCAGGAGGTGTGGCTCTAGAAGCAGGTTGGGGTCTCAGGTGGAGCCCTGCAGCCTCACAGCCACCTTGGTTGACCTACAGGACCTGTGACAGCCCACAGCTGGCCTCGCCTGGCTTTCCAGTCCTTGCTGAATTCTGCAGACCCCACTGTGTCCACGGCTTGCCACGGAGTTAATTGAGCTCACATCCCGTGTCCCTCCTGCCTGATGGGACCTCGGGGCCAACACAGCCTCCAGCGTAATTCTCCCCCAGCACTGGCCCCAGCAGCGTGAGCAAGGTGAGGAAGGAGTGCTCATAGGCCTGTAGGGCCGAGGCTGGGCAAGGCGGCTCTCGCTCTGGGAGGCCTTGTTCTGCAGTGGGAAGAGCCTGGGGCTGCCCCACCCACCCAGCCAGCCTCACCCCTCCTGGCTGGGTCCCCACCTTGGAGGTGGGCAGCCTGTGGGAGGGCCAGCACACAGGGCCCACCTCTGCGGAGCCTGGGGCGCCCTCCACGCCCCGTGCTGGCATCCTGAGCAGCCACGGAGGTGCCTGAGCCTGAAGACTTGAGGTTCCGGCGGAGGCCTGTCCAGTCTCGACCCCACTGTCGGGACTGGCCTTCGGCTAGCGTTCCGCTGGGCATCAACGGGAACGTCCGGGCTGGAAGTCTGCTTCTGGGCCCAGCTGTGACCTCAGCCGTGCTCCTGCCCCCTGAGCAGCTTCTGCCCCAGGTCCCAACGGGGCACGACTCCAGCCACAGCGGTGGTGGCTTCGGGGCCACGGCAACCCCCAGTAAGCCTTGAGGGGTGGCTGTCCATATGCAGGTGAGGGGGTGGGAGACCAAGGCTGGGGCACAGGCTCTTGACCCCAGCCCCCAGCTGCCCTAAGCCTGAGCACACGGTGTGAGCTCAGCCTCTGGGCCGCTGGGCTGATGGCACATCCAGGGCCCAGGGCCCTTCCCAAACTCAGACTCCCCCTGCCCAGGTGTGTGTGGAGAGCCTTCAGAGACCCCCCTTCACAATAAGCCCGCCGCGGCCTCCCTGAGAGGTCTTCCCACACCCTTCCTCCTACCCCTTGCTCAGTCCTGCTGGGGCTTCTTGGTTGGCCCTCCGGGCCCCTCCCATCCCCTCCAGCTCTGGGGTGAGCCTTCAGGCTCCCAGGTCCTGTGAGCATTGACCGCCTCACACCCCTCACTCCTGCAGGGGAGGGGACCTGGGACTCAGCTGTCTGTGCTCCTGACAGCAGAGGGGAAGGATCGTCCCTCAGGTCACAGGTGAGCTGGGTCACAGGTGGGCTGAGGTCACAGGTGGGCCTGGGTTGCAGGTAGCTTTATTCCCACGTGTCAGATGCTCCACAGCCAGGCAGGGGCAGAGCCAGAAGCCTGTAGCTGGGTGGTCTGTCCTATGACAGACCTATGACCTGCCAGTGCTTCACCCCCCAGTGCCTGGCCAGGTGAGGAAGGGTCATCCCTGGAAATAAAACAAGCAGATGACCCTGGAGGTTCCCTGGAAATACTGGCCTCTGAAATCTTCCGGCAAATTCTGCATCCCAGGTTCCCTCCACTGACTCCAGGAAATGGTGCATAGGCTAAAATGATTAATTAAAGTCACCGCCCCACAAGACAAAGCTAATTTAAAAGCTTGCTTATTCCCAGTGGAAAAAATGGGATTAACGTCTAAAATATTTGCAAATTAGCTGGAAACAACTTGCCAACCAGTCCTCAGAATCAGCACTTAGGAAGTGTGTTAGGGCCTTAGGTTCTGAGATTTTCAAGCCCCAAAGTGGCTCGGTGTCATCCAGCTGGGGAAGGCCCACTGGCCAAGGACACAGGGGTCACTGATGTGGTCCAGGCAGGTCAGCCTCCGGGGGTCTGGAGAGGGTGGAGAGGGGTAAGTAGGTCTGGAGAATCACATGGAAGTTTCCAGCATATCACACTACTTAAAGTCTCCCTTTTTCTGTCTCTCCTCCCAAATGTGTATTCCTATTAAACGTGCATTGGAGACAACTCTGCTGGGCTGTGGCCTGTCTTTCTTAGGAAAGCCCAGGGAGTTGTTCATTCCTTCCAAATATGCTTTTTGTTTCCCCCAATGCCAAGGGAGCGCCTACGAGTGCCAGGCACCCTCCCAGGCCCGGACAGGGTGTGCTTGAGGGGGGCAGAAGTGGTGTGTGAGTCCCCTCAGTCACAGGCTCGCGGGGAGAGACCCTGCCGCGGGGAGGCCGACACTTCATTTCCTTGTTTAAATCCGTAACTTAAAGATCTAAATGAAACATCTCTTCTATGAAACAAAAGCCAGAACCGGCTTAAATAAGAAACCATCAGACAACACGAGATGAAGAATGGGCTCAAAAAACAGGTGGGAGAACAGAAATCTAAGAGGCGGGCCGGCCGGAGCCCGAGGGAGGGCAGCAGCGCGCTCGGAGAGCGAGGGAAACAAAGCAGAAAGGGACAGAGTTAAAGGGGTTAAAGAAAAGGGACAGGAAAGAAGGGAAATCAGGGAAATAACACCTGATTGGTGGCTCACAGAAGCCCACACAGCATGGACATAAAAGGAACAATTATAGGGGCGCCTGGGTGGCTCAGTCGGTGAAGCGTCTGCCTTCGGCTCAGGTCATGATCCCGGGGTCCTGGGATCGAGCCCCGCATCGGGCTCCCTGCTCCGCGGGGAGTCTGCTTCTCCCTCTGCCTCTGCCTGCCGCTCCCCCTGCTTGGGCTTTCCCTCTCGCTTTCTGACAAATAAATAAAATCTTAAAGAAAAAAAAAAGGAACAATTCAAACAATTCCCAAGAACTAAACCTTGCAAAGGGCGCACGTCCCTCGAGGGAAGCTGGCGCAGGTGATCAGCCGGGGCCTGTGGGGTGGGGCTGGGCCGGCACCGCAAGCAAGCCGCTCGGGCACAGCGCTAGGCGCAGAAGGCAGAGGACCCTCAGCTGGCTAGGGTCTGCTGTCACCACTCCAGCACTGGGAGAGAGCCATGCCGGGCCCGCACAATCCTCCCAGAAAGAAGGATGAGCCAAGAATTCTATCCCAGAATAAGATCTTATAACCATGACTCAAACCTGACCATAAACAAGCATTTCTAAAACTATCCATGACTCGAGGGACTCTAGGCTACCTAAGTTCTCCGCAAAGAAACGGACGGACATGGGGTCGTAGTCAGGAGGCAAAGGAGCAGAAGGGGCCGAGAGCAGAGGCCGGGGCGCGCCGCGGCGGTAGCTCAGCGGACGGGCAGCCACAAGCGGAGCTCAGACACGGTGCCGCCCACCCTGGACGGGCTCTGCCCTGTCCGGCTCCACCAAGCCTGATCACCTTCCCTTTGGCCCTGCTCTGCCCTTACTCCTTCTTTGGCCAGTGGGATGAGGCAAAAGTGGTGTGGAGTCCCGGAGCGGGCACTGGGGCGCGGGAGCTCCGGGAGCTGAACCCAGAGTTGGTACCGCTGACCCCCCAGGGCTCCTTCGTGCTCAGGCAAGGCTGGACCGTGCTCCCTGGCCACTGTCCGCCTCATTGTCTCCCCGGGGAGTGGCTTCTTAGGAAACAATTTGCCATGCATCCTTGGCTCAGGGTCTGCTCTGAGACCTTGGTCCCAAGTGATGTCTAGGATCCACAGGAACTAGGTTCAGTGTGGCTCTGAATTTCTCTATAAAGCACACATTCAAGCATAAGGCCCACAACGGAATGGGGACCCACCTCCCTGGGTCCTGGGACTCAGACCTGACCGGAGGCTCCCACTGGCTTGCAGACAGCAGTCTTGCTGGTGAGGACCTCACTTCTGGCAGGGCCCTTGGAGACCCCTGCGCAGCTGGGGGGCGCACACACGGCCATGGCGCCTGCCCTGGGAACACAGAGCACAGAGACCCAGCCCACCCCTGCGGTGACCCCCGCCCCAGCTGCTTCTGCCCATCACTGTTTCAACCCCGCCTCCGTCTCCCCGGCAACAGAGGCTCCCACCCCCACGGAAGCCCAGCTGAGGGGCCAGCGGTGTAGGCGCACACCCCGCACTGCTTTCCACCCCAGCTATCAGAGGACCAGGCTCCTTGTCCAAAGAATGTGGGGGGAGATAATTAGCCCTAACGACCACAAAGACACAGCGCGTGTGGCTGTGGGAGAAGGGGCTCTGATGGACAATCAGCCTCGATGTCACTCAGGCATGGACAGAGAGCAAGCTGTTGCAGGTCTCCGAGGACTCGGAAATGCCACCCGGGTCGTTCTCTCGAGAGAGGAGTGAAGTACATTTACTAAAAATAGTCTGTTCAGACTCTCGTTTGAACGCCTCGCATATTCCAGCCACCAGCATGCCAATAGTAATAATAATAGGAAAATGAGGACCCGTCACCCTTAGGGGCCCTCTATCCCTGGGCATTCACGGGAACTGGATGAGAGGGTGGGAATTGTGTCCCTATTTATTAATGAAAGAGAGGGCTGGGGGAGAAGTGGCTTGCCCAAGGTCCAGAGTTCTGAAGTGGTAGAGCCACGATTCACACCCACGGCCATGGCCACAGCCCACACACACGCCCCTTGCCTGCCCTGAGAAGACTCTGGGGGTCAGGGTGGGAGACAGGGTCATGCTTCTTGTGTCCGTGGTTCTGCACAGGGTGATGGGGACCCAGGAAAGGCAGCCACGAAACAGTTGGGAGGCACTGTTGTGGAACAAGAAATGAAGGCCTGGGACCCAGCCCGGGCCACAGAAGGGAAGAGCAGAAGATGAGGGGCCACAGAGGATGCTGGAGAGGGAAGCCGATGGCCCACGCCCAGGAAGAGCTGACAGATGGGGTGTCAGGAAGTGGAGAGGACCTCAGAAAGTCACAGGCTGCACCAGAGCTTGCAGAGGCCCAGGGCAGGAAGGACCCAGGGGCGGCCCTCGTTCTGGGGATGAGGAGGTCAGGGATGACCTCTGGGGAGCACTGCAGGGAGAGAGGCAGACCCGAGTGGGAGGAAGGCACAAGAGGGTGGGCAGACTGGCTACCGTGAGTAGAGGATATGGGGCCATGAGGGGCTTTTCCTTTCACATGTGAAGGGCTCAGGGAGCTTATGAATCGTGGGTGAAAAGCAGAGAAGGAGGAAATTAAAGGTGGCCAGCCAGCGGGTGCTGGTGCAGGGACTCGGCACTGGGTGGGGACCCAGGACACCCACCCAACCGCAACAGGGCAAGGACTCGGGCCACGTTTAAAAATCGAGTCCCATCACAGGTTATGCGCGGGGGTGGGGGGGCCTGCACATGCCCCGGTGTGTGGTTTAAAGCGAATGCATCCCTGCAGGCGTTTACACGGGCAGATGCCACCAAAACAACACAGGAGTGATGCTAGCGACGCTGAGAATACTTGAGAGCACCAGTCACTTAAGGAGACAAAGACCAACATGTCTTAATAAGGAGATTATACCCAAGAAGCTGCAACGACCTTGAGCGTTGATGAGTGCAACATCTAACATCAAAATATATAACGGGAAGGGATGAGACTGAGTTGTGTTGGAATCTTCAGCATAGCAGCCTTTGTGTGCGCCCGGTCAAGCCCCCAGATAAATAAGAATATGGAGGTTATGGATTATGTAGTTAGTGGAAAAGAATCTATATGTATTCTCTATGTATATTTACCCCAGAATCATAAAACACAGCTTACTTGTCCGGAAGTCAGTGGAACACCAAAGACACATGAATAATCACTGCATCCCATTCACTAGGGAAATGTAAATTTTTAAGAAATGAGATATTGTTCAACTGCCCAATTAGCGAGATTAAACATATTTTAAATAACAATCGTGGTGAGAAAGGGAAGAAAAATAACCCCATCTTTGGAGGGCGGTGTAGGCCGCAATACTGATTACAGACATTGCTTTCCCTTTGTGGCCACGTGATGTGGTCTAATCAGGGAGAAGAGAGTAGAAGGGACAGGCATCACCTCCCCCACAGAAGCTCCAAGGGCCAGCATGCTGTCCACAGTGCTGGCCTCTCCTCTGCCAACATGACCAACGGTGACCCAGGGAGAGGCCCCTGCACCCTCCTGGCTCCCACAGCAAGAGGAGCATGGAGCAAGAATGAGACAGCAGAGTGGATATGAAGAACCCTGAGAAATGAGTCTTCACTGCCAGGGCCGCTGAGATTTGGGGGCCATTTGCTACCATGGCAGAGCCCAGCCCTTCATGACTGATCAAGGGGACAATTTGGTAATAATTCTTACTAAAGTGTTAAATGCTCACGAAGTGTGGCTCAGCAAATCCACTTCTTAGCAATTACCTTTAAAAATACCCAGTGCAGTTCTCTTTCTGAGCCATCAACTAACATTTCAGGCTGAGAGCAAACGGAAAAGTTGGATGGAACACAAAAGCAATCTGTTTAAAGGTATCAGGGCACTGTGGAAGCAACGAGAGTGGCTGGAGTCCCAGAGAGGGAATCAGGCCCAAGAGGTGCCATGAGGGTCAGAACGTGTTTCGCCTGGGCCTTTGGTGTCCTACCCTGGTTAGAGGCTGGGGGTGGAGGCTCAGTCCAGGCAGAGCAACAGCATGGGGGTGGGGATCAGGCAGATTCGGAGACGTGAGCCTCAACATGCAGCTGGCAAGACATTTGTCGAATTCTGAAGCTGCCTGGTGTGGAAAGCTAAAATCTGACTTTGAAAGCTTCGAAAAACAGAGAAGAAAGTCCTGAAGACTACCCACACTTTAAGGACCGAGACCCGCTGGGCAGGACCCCTGTGAGCCCACCAGGCCCACATTTGAACTTTCTGAAGGCGCTGCACTCCTGAGACAGGTGAGCCTGCGAATGGTCAAAACCGTAGCCCAGCCCTGACTCTGCTCAGGTCCCTGAGCCGGGCGGTCACTCTCTGCTCTCTGCGGAGAAGGGGGGAACATTTTCCGGTGGCCGTCACCCTGTGTACCTTCTACAGGTTTCCTTTACCCAAGATGTCCAGCAGCCAATCCACTAACTAACCAACCAAAAAGCTACCAGGCATAGCAAGAAACACATGACTGAAAACCAAGAAGGAAAAACAGGAGGAGAAGCAGAGGTGGCAGGGACGTTGGAATCTGCAGATGGGGACTTTAAAACACCTGTGGTATGTCTGTTCAAGAAAATAGAGGAAAAAGAATTGTATCAAAGAAGTAGAATATAGAAAAAGACTAAATGGAAATTCTAAAACTGGAAAATATAATGTCTGGAATTAGGAAGCCAGTGGATGGATTTAATGGCATTTCAGTCACAATAGGACTCTGGGTTAAAGAACTGAGTGAAGGGTGCCTGGGTGGCTCAGTCGTTAAGCGTCTGCCTTCGGCTCAGGTCATGGTCCCAGGGTCCTGGGATCGAGTCCCGCGTCAGGCTCCCTGCTCAGCGGGAAGCCTGCTTCTCCCTCTCCCACTCCCCCTGCTTGTGTTCCTGCTCTCACTGTCTCTCTCTATCAAATAAATGAATAAATAAAATCTTAAAAAAAAAAAGATCTGAGTGAAAGGTGAATTTAAAGCTGCCCAAAGTGAAGCAGACAGCCAGGGCAAACAGGAAAAACATAGGCACTCAGTGAAAACACCTGTCTTGTGGGCAGGTGCGGCCCCAGAAGGAGGAACAGTGATGGAGAACTTTCTGAAACTGATGGCAGGCATGCACCTGCAGATGTAGGAAACTCTGCAAGCCCCGAGCAGGATAAATGCCAAGGAAGCCATACCTGGACACGTCACAGAGAAACCCTGGAAAAACAAGAGGAAAAGGGCAAACTTTAAAGGTGACCAGGGGAAAATAACGAGTTGTCTTTAAAAAAAAAAAAAAAAAAGCACAAATGAGATTGAGGGCTGAGTTCCTGCCAGAATGAAAGAAGCTGGAAGGCGGCAGAATGACAGTTTTACAGTGCTGAAATAAAAAAAGATCTGCCAGTCTAGAATTCTACAATCAGTAAAAAGATACTTCAGAAACGAAGACGTTTCAGGCAGGGAAATACAGAGAGAATTCATCACTGCCATGCTTGGACTAAAGAAATTTTAAAATGAGTTCTTCAGATGGGGAGAAAATAATCTCAGCAGAAACATGGAAATGTCAGATGGAACGCAAGCTGTGGGTGGTAAAGGTAAGTACTTGGGTAAATATAAATAAGCATCTGTGGTGTGTAGCAACAACACTCATGGATTCAGGCACATAAAGTATACGTTAAATTTAAATGCAAAGAAACAATGAAGCAAAAAGCTGCAGACATAACTGGGTAAGAGAGGGCCCGCCCCCTAGCAGAGAACTGTTACCTATTAGTCAAGAATAATCCTGAAATATCTCAGGTTAGCACCCCAAATAGTAACAGAATGTATGACTAGCAAGTAAGAGAAGGGAAGTGGAGCCATGCAAAGGTGACATGAGTCTGAGAGAGAGCAAGAAATAAGAGGGAAACGGGCCTTAAACCATGTGGGCATCTAGAAAATCAGGAGACAGACAACAAACCAACAATCTAGAAATTCTGTTACACAGAATGGGCAAAATATCTCAGGTGAAAGACCAATAGTGTCAGACTGGTTACCAAACAATTAAACCCAATTATTAGCCACTTAAAAGAAAGACACTCCTTGAATCTAAGAGCATAAAACAGGTTGAAAGAAAAAAGAGAGAGAGAGAGAAGGTAGAAAGTGTGACCAGTAAGCAGGAGAAAGCTAGAGGGTCCCTGGCACTGTTGGGGTGGGCGTCAAGGCAAGATGCCGTGGTGGAGATGAATACAGACGTCTGCTGAAGGGATCAGTATTTGAGGAAGATATTGCAACCCTAGATAAGCATCAGTAACATAAAATGTGGGAAAGAAAAAGTAACCAAACTAAAGGAGAAATCCATAATACTCACAGAGGGAGTATTTACCCACCTCTCTTGATGGTGGGTAAGCAGACAAAAGCAAAAAAATAAATAAAAAATCAGGAAAGATATGGAAGTTCTGAACAATACAGTTGACGGTCTACCTCACTGACAGGTGGTACAGGTCTACTTAACTGACCACTGCCCTGGACAGTAGCCGCATGCACGTTCTTTTTATTAGCACACGGCGCTTGCTGGCATGACCACAAAGGTTGGAAATTACTGAGGAATGTGTTCTTTGGCCACTGTGGAATTAAGCTGGAAATAAAAACATAAATACAACTGGAAAATCCCCAGCTGCTTGGAAATTAAGCCACAGACCTCTAAACCGTAGGTCAGAGAGAAGAAATCACAAAGGAGGAGAAAATGCAGCACAAGCTGCTTGCCAATGGAGACACAACATATCAAAATAGAATTCAGTTAAAGCAGTATTCAGAGGGAAATTTATAGCCCAATATGTGTATATTTAAAAAGAAGAAGGGCTGAAAACCAATTTTCTTTTTTTAAGAAACTTTTTTTTAAAGATTTTATTTATTTATTTGAAAGAGAGAGAGAGAGAACAAGCAGGAGGAGGGACAGAGGGAGAGGGAGAAGCAGACTCACCGCTGAGCAGGGAGCCCGACATAGGGCTCGATCCCAGGACCCTGGGATCATGACCTGAGCTGAAGGCAGACGCTTAACGACTGAGCCACCCAGGTGCCCCTGAAAACCAATTTTCTAAGCTTCCATCTTAAGAAACTGAAAAAAGCTAAGCCCAGTGAAAGCAGAAGGAATGAAATGATAAAGACATGATGAGAAATGAGTGAAATAGAAAACATCCATCAGAGAAAACCCACCATGCCAAATTTGATTCTTTAAAAAGATGAATAAAATGGATATTTCTCTAGCAAAAATGATCAAAGGAGGGAAAAAAGAGAGGAAGCATAAATGATAGCAGGAATAAAGTGTATTAACAAAATTAGGAAGGAATATTATGAATAACTGTTAACAAATTTGATGATTTAGATTCAATGTGCAGATTTCCCCTCCAAAACACAACTTATCAGAATTAACAGATGGTATTTGATTTGATCCGAATAGTCTGATATTTATTAACTAAATTGTATCCATTATTAAAATGTTTCTCACCAAGAGAACCCAAATCTCAAATGGCTACATGGTGTATTTCCTGAAATATTTAAGGGAAAAATAACACTGACTTTACACCAACTATTGTAAAGAGTAGAAAAGGAAAACATATCCTAAGTCATTTTATGAGGCCAGTATGACCTTGCTATCAAAACTCCACATGAGAAGAAAGGAAAATAATAGACCGATTTCCTTCATGAACATGGGAAAATATTGACAAATTGAATCCAGTGATACATAAGAATAATAATGTATTGGTACCATATGGGGTTCATTCTAGGGATGCAAAATCAATTAATACAATTCAAAAGCTAATGTATAAAAAAGAGACTTTGGTTCATCTCAGTTAATACAGTATTTAATAAAATCCAATGATACACATTGATGGAAAAGCTCTCAGTGATTTGAAAGAGATGCGACTGGTCTTCCCTAAACGGTAAGGAGAACACATCGGACACAGAGTAAGCATCAGAAGCAGGAACTGGATGGATGCCCACTGTCGATATTTCTACCCAACATGATATTGTCGTTTACAGGAAATGCATTCAGGCAAGAAAAATAAATGACAATATAGGAAAGAAAGAAATCAAAGTGTCATTATTTGCAGATACCATGACTACTAGTACACAGAAAAGCCAAATCAATCTAACCATAAACTCCTAGAATTAAGAAGGGAATTTAGCAAAATAGCCAATTACATTTTTATACACCAGCAACCCAATTTTGGAGAAAAAAATTTAAAACCCATACTATTTACAATAGCATGAAAAAGACCCAACATCTAGATAACACCTTTGCTGCTTTTGTAGCCAAAGATGTTTAAGGCCTCCAACTGAAAATTACAAAATATCTTTGAAAAAAATCAACAAAGACCTAAATAAATGGAAAATAATACTGTGCTCATAGATTGGAAGACTGAATATTGAGGTTTTAATGTCAATTCTCAAAATAATCAATAGTTGGTACAAATTATGCCAAAATCCAAGGGGCTTTTCACCAATGGATGAGGGTAAAACAATCTAGGAGAACAAAACTGAGGATTTGCTCTCTCAGATAAAATGACCAAGCTACCTTACAGTGATTTTTTTTTTTTTCTGAGGAGACTAGAACTGGGGTGGAGGGCAAGTATGTTTTAGGTTCAAGTATGTTTGCTATTTATTACTAAGACAATGTAATCATGATTACTTGGGTAGGTAAAAATGATATTTCAGGTGATCAATGGAAGATTTCCTAAAAGCACATTTCCTAGGCAAATAAATAAATAAAACTTCAATATATTCAAAAAGTTAAAATTATACAAATGACATTAGTTTATGTTGGAGGATAAAAACTTGAAATTATTAACAAAGTTCTAAATAAAACATTCTTACCAGCTGGTAATTAAAAATTATCCCCATATACATTTGAGGAAAAAAAATGGAAAAAAAGAAATATTATTTAAATTCTAGACTATCAAAAAATAATGAAATTGCTAATGGGTTTCTACAAAGCTGTCCTCAGAGATAAAGTCACATCTATAAATGCTTTTGTTATCCAAGAAGGAAAAAAAAGATCAAAACTTTGAAGTCAATGAGTTTTTTTAAAAAGCCATTCCAAAGAAGATTAAAATAGTGAAGATAATAGCAGAAAATATTAAATTAGAAAAGAGAAAAGTAAGACTTGATAAGTAGATTAAGACCTATGAGATAAGTAAATTAAAGAGCTAAGTCTTTGAAGAATCCCAACACAACAGACTAAACTTCGTCTAATCTAGTTATTACAAAGGGAGGGAGGGGGGATGAGAAATATCAATTAAACAAAATTTTAAATCATGTAAGAAATAAAACAAATAGGCAGACAATTTTAAAAATCAACAAGGAATTACTTGCACTGTTTTATGCTAATAAATCTGAATGAAACAGATAAATGATCAAAGTTGACATTAAAAGAACTAAACAATATGAGTAAGTCACTATCCCTTAGAAAAAAGTGTTGAAAATAGAAAAGAATTTCCTCCAGACTCAGGCACGCTTATTGAAGAGGTACTGTAAACTTTTAAGGCATGATAAATTCCAAAATTATGTACTCAATTTTAGATATTTATAGATTTGGAAAACTTGCTAAGTAATTTTGACAAATTTATAACTCACCATGTGTTCTTCAAACTATATTAAATAGGCTTAATATAAGAAAGAAGATTCCACGATCTCACGAGGGCTAAAAAAAAAAAAAGGTCAGGTTCAATAACGTCAATAGACTCTTTAATGAAGAACAGCTTAAAGTCTTTAACATGCAAAAAATAAATTTTAAGAAAGGCAGGAATACAATCTGTAGCATGTCCCAATCTTATCTGTCAACCAAAGAACCATTTCAATCTGGAGGCATCTCCTGGGAGTGGTGTTCTGTGGAACATCCTTCAGGAAAGTCTACTGTCAAATATAAAAACTCAGGCAAAATAAAAAATGAAATACTAACCAACAAAATTCCGCTGTATGTTCAATCAACAATCTCTGAAGGTTTGAGATAGGAAGGGAAGAATGAATTAATATAATACAAATATTTAACAACATACAATACATTAATAGGCTTCCAAATATTATCTGCATAGATGTTGGAATATCATACAGGAAATTTTAAAATGTATTCTTAATGAAAACACTTAGTAAATTGTAAAGGCTGTTAAATGCATAAAAGCATAAAATGCCCATGCAACTACTTGATAATTCTATGTATTGAAAATATAATAAACAAGACTAAAAATCAAACGACAAATTTTGAAAATAGTTGCAACAAATGTAATAAACAAAAAAAAGTTTAAAAAAAATCCTCCACAAAGGGGCGCCCGGGTGGCTCGGTCAGTTAAGTGTCCAACTCTTAATTTTGGCACAGGTCATGATCTCAGGGTCGTGAGATGGAGCCCCATGTCAGGTTCCATGCTCAGCTTGGAGTCTGCTTGTCCCTCTCCCTCTGCTCCTTCTCTCGTTCTCTCTCTCTCTCTCTCCCCCATAAACAAACAAACAAATAAGTAAATCTTTTTTTTTTAAAGTTCTCCACAAAGGCGCTATCATTTCAAACAAAATTGACAAAGGACAACTCATACATGAAGGATTACAAATGACAAAAAATTATTTGAAAAGTGTCCAACCATACCATAACCAAAGAAATGCAAAATAAATACATTATCAGTTTTATCTGTAAGCTGGAATAACACATGTATTGAAAATCACCAGAAGGAACTTGTCTCAGACTAATCCTCTTACAAATAACAAATATAAACTTAGACAAAGTATAAAAAAACAATTATTTGGAGCTATCAGAGAATAGTCAAAAGCAAACAGAAAGTGCGGAGGATTGGCTTTTGAGGAGAGAGCTGCCCTGGTAGAGATTCATGTTTATACAACCTTTTGCTTTAGAGAAATCCCCAATCCTCGTGGTTCAGGGCAGCTAAAACTGAAGCCGAAAGCTGTAAGTGTTCCAGTTTGAGGGGTTAGAGAACAGAGTTTGTGAGTGCCAGAGAAGTCAGAAATAGAGGTGGAATCCTGGAGAGGAGAGCCACAGAGAGAGAAGCCTCCAAATGTGCATACGAATGTGGTCACATCGGTGGACAGCTGCACTGCACGGGCTCAGAGGAAGCACCAAGAAGCCCCGCGCAAAACTCGAGCTGAAAGGCTGAGATGACCAAGCAGATATGACAGCTGATATCCAGGGCAGGAGAAGCAGAATTTGGAGTTTTTGTCTAGCAAAACAGATTGCTCCCAAGAACAAATAACAACATGCTTCAGAAGATAACAAGATCTAGATATTCTACAATATACCATACACAGTGTCTGACATGAAGTAGAAATTACTTGAATTGTGAGGAGAATAAACAGTCAATAGAAATCGGCCTGAAGATGACCTAAATGTTGGAAATAGGAGAAATAAATTTTATGAGAGTAGGTATTATAAATATGGTCAAGGACTTAAAAGGAAATATAAACAATTATTAAACAGATAAGGAATCTCGGCAAGAAAATGGAAAATACATAAAAGAATCAAATGAAAATTCTAAAACTGAAAAATACATTAGCTGAAATGAAAAATTCACTGGAGGGCATAACAGTGGAAGGGAAAAGGTAAGCGAGGACTGTGAGCCTGAAGATAAGTCAGTAAAAACTGTCCAATCTGGGGGCGCCTGGGTGGCTCAGTTGGTTAAGCGTCTGCCTTCGGCTCAGGTCATGATCAGAGGGTCCTGAGATC
Source organism: Eumetopias jubatus (assembly GCF_037043125.1). NCBI lineage: Eukaryota > Metazoa > Chordata > Mammalia > Carnivora > Otariidae > Eumetopias > Eumetopias jubatus. The sequence goes on along the minus strand of NW_028274813.1, from coordinate 1,656,534 downwards.
GAGCCCTGCATCGGACTCCCTGCTTGGCGGGAGCCTTTCCCCTCTGCCTCTCCACTTGGCTTGTGCTCTCTCTCTCTCTCTCAAATAAATGAATAAAATCTTAAAAAAAAATATCCAATCTGAAGAATGAAGAAGAAAGCAATTTTAAAAATCAAATAGCACCTCAGTGCCATGTGGGGCAATATAAAAGTCTAACACAAGCATAACTGGAGTCCAGGAGTATAGAAAAGAGGGAATGGGGCAAAAAAAAATTAATGACAAAAATTGCCCAAATTAAAAATATCAACTTACAGAATCAAAACCTTGGAAAATTTCAAGCAAGAAGAATACAAAGAAAGTCACCATGGGGAAATTAGAGTCAAACTGCTAAAAACCAAAAGTGAAGGGTGATACTTGAAAGCAGTCTGAGAAAAATGACAGATTACATACAGAACAGTGGTGTTAATTATGGTGCTGACTTCTCATCACAAACACTAGAGACCAGATGACAATGGATCAACATCTTTAAGCGTTGAAAGAAAAACAGAAAGCAAAATCCAGAATTCTGTAAGAGAACTTATCCATTAAAAATGAAAGAAAATATATTTTCAGATAATGGAGCTGAGAGAATTTGTCCCTAGCAGGTCTGCACTACACCACGTGCTGAAGGAAATTCTTATCGCAGGCAGAAAAATAACACCAAAGGGGACCTCAGGTGTGCAGTGAGGGATTAGAAGAAACAAAAATGGCAGGATTATGGGTAAATACAAAATACTGCCTTCCCATCTCTCAATTTCAGTAACCTGTATTTTTTTAAAAGATTTTATTTTTAAGTAATCTCTATACCCAACATGGGGCTCAAACTTACAGCCCTGAGATCAAGAGTTGCATGCTCCACTGACTGCGCCAGCCAGGCGCCCCTCAATCTCTAAATTTTCAAGCAAAAATTGCACTGTCAGGTTAACAACAGATGCAGATACAAGGTATATGACTATAATCATAATCACACAAATAGCAGGGGGTGGGAATGACACAAATGTACCAGAGCAACTCGAAGTCGCTGGCAAATTGAGGATGTATACTAAAATCCCTAGAGCAAACATTCAATATAATACAAAGAGGTCTAGCTAAAAATCAGAAATAAAAACCATGCACAATGAAGTAAATTAAATGGACATAAAAGAAAATTCAATTAACTCCAAAGAAGGAGGAACACAGAACATAAAAGAAATAAGACAAATAGAAAATGAACAAAATGGCAAACTAAGTCCAACTGCATGAACAATGACATCTGGGGTAAATGGATGAAACATTCTGACGAAAAGGCAGAGACTGTCGGACAGGATAAAATGAAGACCCAAATACATGCTGAGTGCAAGAAACCTGATGTGGATTGTGTAAGACTGATGAATCACAGACCTGTACCTCTGAAACAAATAATGCATTATATGTTAAAAAAAAAAAAGGAAGAAGAAGAAGAAGAAGAAGATAGTAGGAAGGGAAAAATGAAGGCGGGTAAATCAGAGAGGGAGACAAACCATGAGAGATGATGGACTCTGAGAAACAAACGGAGGGTTCTAGAGGGAGGGGGGTGGGGGGATGGGTTAGCCTGGTGATGGGTGTTAAAGAGGGCACGTACTGAATGAAGCACTGGGTGTTATACACAAACAATGAATCATGGAACACTACATCAAGAACTAATGATGTAATGTATGGTGATTAACATAACATAATAATAAAAAAAAAGAATATGGGATGAAGTGAAATTCAAGACCAGAGTACTAGGAGACTAAAGAGGGACACTTTATGATGATAAAGGGTCAGCTCATCAAGAAGACATCACAGCCAAATGTGTATGCACCCAACAAGAGCTTTGAAATACATGGGGTGAATACCAACAAAACTAACATGAGAAATGGACACCCCAACAGGTTTTAACCCTTCCTTCTAAGAAACTGGCAGAAGTAGACAAGAAAATTGGGAAGCATGTGGAGGACCCACACAAAGCTTCCAACCTCCTTGATCTATCTGAAAATTTGCAAACACTCCTGCCAACAGCTTCAGAAGATAGTGTCTTCAAGTGTGTCTAGGACATTCATTAGGACAAACCACGTGAAGGGACATAATAGAAGATCGCTCTCAACAAATTTTCAAAAGATTGCAAGCATATGATCTGGTTTCTGATTGTAAGGATACAATTTAATAAAATTAAATTAGAAGTAAGTAATAATATCATTACATCTAGAGAGGCCCCCAAATACATGGAAATTAAGTAACATACTTTAAAAGTAATCCATTGGTCGAAAAGAAATCATGAGAGGAACTGGAAGGTATCTCAATCAGAATAATAACAAAAACACGGATGGGTTTTGTGGGATCCAGACAAAGCAATGCATAGGGGGACACTGAAAGTTCTAAATCCTTAAATTAGGAGAGAGGGTGAGGTTAAAATCAATGAAGTCAGTTGGAGTTGGCAGACTGTGTCCTGTGGGCCAACCACACATTTTACAAATAAAGCTTTATTGGAACAGAGCCATGCTCATACATTTATGTATTATCCATGCCGCTTTCACACTACAGAGGCAGAGCTGAGCTGTTGCGACAGACGATATGGTCCACAAAGCCTAAAATATTTACTATTTGGCCATGTGATAGAAAAAGAAATAAATATTTTGTCTTTGTCGGGGTTCCTGGCCTACAACTCCTAAAGCCCGTGTGATCTTCAGAGGGATACGTGTGTCTTTTGTATGCTAATGAGGTGACTGGAAGCTGGGGGCCCTAGGAAGCTCCAGGATGGGGGCTGGCCGGCAGAAAGACCAAAACACCAGGAGAGGTTTGGGATTTTAAGCCCCACCCCTAACCTGCAGGGAGGAGAGACAGGCAGGAGCTTGCGTTCAACCACCAGTGGCCAATGATTTAATCAATCATGCCTACTTAATGGATCCTCCATAAAAAAAATCCCTAAACAAGGAGGTCAAAGACCTTACGGGTTGGCAAACACCTCCATATGGTAGGAGGATGGCACACCCCAAACCCACAGGCCCAGAAACCTCTGCACCCTCTGGACCTCTTCATCTGGCTGCTCATTTTTCTTCTTTTATAATAAATAGGTAGATGTGAATGAAGCACCTTCTTAAATTCTGTGAGTTTTTCTAGTGAATTATTGAGACTGAGGCAGGGGTCCTGGGAACCCCTGCCTCGCAGACCAGGGGTCAGAAGTACAGGTGACTGCTGGGTGGTCTAGTGGGACCGAGTCCCCAAGCTGTGGGGTCTGGCCCCGGTACCAGGCAGACAGCGTCAGGATTGAATGGAACTGTGGGACGCTGCGTATTTGGTGTTAGGAGGAAAAAACCTCTTCCTCTGCAGAAAAAAATTGCCAATAAATTCCCACCTTCAGAAGCTGGCAAAATCAGAGCAACTTAAGCCCAGAGAAGGAAGGGAATAATAAAGATACAAGCATAAGTAAATGAAATTAAAAAAATAAAAATGATAAAGAAAACCAAAAATTGGCTCTTTGAAAAGGTTAATAAAATAAACTCCTCCCTACTCCAGTAATCAAAGAAAAAAAGAGAAAAGCAAATGACTAAGATCGGGAATTAAGAAGGGAACATCACCAAGGATACGGCAGATAATGAGATGTCACGCAGAACTTAATGCAACAATGTCGTGAAACAGACATATTTTTTGGAAAGTTATCAAAACTGACGTAAGATAAGATAAAATCTGAATAGCTCTGTATGTATTTTAATTCTTGAATTCATCATCAAAAACCTTCCCACAAAGAAAACTCTGGGCTCATGTTTTCTCAGGTAAATTCTATGAAACGTTTTTTAAAAATTAACACCAATTTTGCATAAGGTCTTTCAGAAATTAGAAGAGGAGGGAACACTTCCAAATTCATTTAATGAGGCCAACATTATCCTGATACCAAAATCTTACAAAGGCATTATAAAAGAAAAGACCAATATTCTTCATGAACATAGATGCATGTCTTTAATTAAGTAATAGCAAAATGAATATAAGCAATTATATATTAACAAATTATATTAATTATATATTAGCAAATGAGTAGTAAAATATAAAAAAGAAAGAGATTACATTGTGATCAAGTGGGATTTATTTCCGGAATGAAAGTTGGTTTATATTTAAAAACCCACCCAATGTAATTCACTTTGCTCACTCCAAGGAAGGAACAACTCTATGATCATCTCAATAAGAATGGATAAAGCATTTGACAAAATTCAACACCTATTCAGGATAAAATGAAAAACTCTGGACAGACCGCAAATAGGAAAAATTTCTTCAGGCTGATAAAGAACACTTACTAAAAACCTAGAGATAACAAACGTCATTCTTAATAGTGAAATATTGGACACTCTCCCCCTGAAGCTGGAAACACTATTATTCATTATAGTACTAGTGGTCCTAGCAGGGCAATAAAACCAGGAAAAGAAATAAAAGGCATACAGTTTGGAAATAAAGAAGTACAATGCTATTTAATCACAGATAATTCTTTATGTAGAAAATTGTAAAAAATCTGAGAAACAATAACTAGGACCAATAGGTGAATTTTGTAAGATACAGAATTCAATATCAAGACACCAAAATTAGTTTATGACCATAGATTTTTCAACTTATAATAATAGGACAATGACATTAGAATAACAGTTCCATTTATAATAGGTTTAAATTTAAAATCAGGAGGTTAGGAGTTTACTGAAAGCTAAACAAGACCTCTACCCTGTAAACTGAAATGTAATACTACATTTTTTTAATTAAAAAAAAAATCTTTAGAGAACTTAAAGAATACCTGAACAAATGGGAAGATGTAACATGACACAGATTGGAGGTTTGGTACTGTGAAGAGGTTAATTCTCCCCAAACTGGACCACAGATTGAATGCCATGCCGGTCAATATCCCAGAAGCATTTTTGTGGAAACTGTCAAGTTAATCTTAGAACTTCCGTGGAAGTGTAAAGGACCAAAAATAGGAGGAGAGCAATTCTGAGAGAGAAGAATGAAGCTGGAGGAATAGCACCATCTGATTTCAGACTCACTCTAAGGCTGCAGTAATGGAGATGGTGATGTGTTTTTTGGTGTAGGTATAGACGAATCGTTCAATGGAACCAAAGAGAGAGTCCTGAAACAGACCCGGATCTACATGATCAGTTGAATTTTGAATAACATATCCCAGCAATTCAATGTGGAAAGAAGGGTATTATCAACAAATAATGTTCAACCAAGTGGATGAATATATGGGAAGAAATGCGCCTCCATCACTAGGTCGCACCACATGGGTTATATATGTAACCCTGAGAGCTAAAGGTGTAGAGCTTCTAGGACAAACAAAAACAAAAACAAAACAAAAACATGAGAATGATTTGATGACCTTGGAGAGGCAAAGCTTTCTCAAATAGAAAACAAAAAAACAACAACCCTAAAAGAAAAAAAAGTAGCTAAATTTGACTTCAGCAAAAACAAAAACTTCTGGTCTTCAAAAGACATAATTAAGGAACTAAAAAAGACAAGGGTCGTGCTTGGGGAAAATGCTTGCAGTTCATGAGTCGGCCAAAGGACTTGTATCCAGAACATATAAGAAAGCCCTGCAAATCACTAATAAAAAGACAAAGAATAAAAAAGAAAAATAGGTAAAATACTTTAACAAACACTTCAGCAAACACAAAATACAGAGGGCCAATAACAGCAGGAAAGAAAGGTGCTCAACACCGTCCGTCATCAGGAGGTTCGAGTGGTGGCCCCAAGGACATGAGGTTAACACTCACATGCCCCAGGCTCACTAACCATGAAAAGACCAAGTGTTGCTGAGGACGGAGCCACCAGGACTCTCTGCACCACTGGTGGGAGGGGAAATGGAAACCATTCTGGAAAGTGGTTTGGCCTGTGGGAGCCCCAGGAAGCCACCGCCAGGGTCCTTCATGACACGTCCCTCATTCTTCGAGCACATTCTGGCCTTCTGGCACCCGTGTCTCTCTACAACTCAGAATTCTCCGTAGGAAGTTAAAAACAGAGTCTCAACTCACTCCCTGCTCACCCGCCCTTCCCCTTGCTCAGGCTAATTTTCACATTCCCTGGAAATAGCCGTATGAGGAGCCATATGAGAAGCCCCGGATTCTTTCGTGGAGAAGGGTGTTTAGAAGCCAAGATCTGGGCCTGGCCATCTCTTATAAAGTGGAGCATGGACCTTCCCTCTGACTTAGCTAGTCCACCCCCTGGGATGTCCCCATAGCCAAGAAAAATGAAAACACATGTCCCCAGAGACTGGATAAGGATGCTGACCGCAGTCTTATTCATAAGCGCCAAAGCCTGGAAACGGCCCAGGTGTCCACCACCAGGAGAACGGATAAACAAGCAGTGATGTGTGCTCCCAGCGGAACTGCACTCAGCAACAGAAGCGGGTCCACTGGGACACACGCCACAACAGGGACGTGTCTCACGATCCTCCTGTGGGCACACAGAGCAGCCAGAAACAGAAGTGCGTGCTGTATCCTTCCGTTCACATCAAGGTCACAAAACTAACCCATGGTGGTAGGGAATTCTAGAACGGTGGTTGCCGAAGGGTTGGGGCTCACTGGAGGGGGCACGAGAGGATGTGTTGGGGTGATGGAAGTGTTTAATATCTTAATTAGGGTGATGACTACGTGGGTATATATGTTCGATAAGACTCATCAAATTTTGCCTTTAAAGTCTATGCATTGCACTGGGTGTAAATCCCCCTCTTTCCTCTCCTGATTCACTTCCCCTTCTTCTTCCTTTCCTTCCTCCTTCCCCCTCTCTCTCTTATACACCCTGAAAACAAATATTGAACTCCAGTCACTAGGGCTACCCCCTCATTTCATGTCTGAAACTATTTTCTGTGTACTAGGCTCAAGAAAAAGAATAAATGCCCTAGGGACCACGTGAGCCGAGTTTCTCCCTCTGGAGAGCAAGCTACAGTTATGAAAAGTCACCAAAAAAGATGGACCCTGCAACATCATACTGGAACATGGTTATCAGCTATGACCTCCTGATAAGGTATCTGCATGCGGGCTTGTCCTTCTACGCACGGTTTGGGGAAAAGCACACTAACCAGTCCTGCTGGCAGAGAGAGCCCAGGAGCAAGGGCTCCCCAGCACGCTGAGCACACTTAGGGCCCAGATCTTGGCTTCTAAACACCCTTCTCCACGAAAGAATCCGGGGCTTCTCATATGGCTCCTCATACGGCTATTTCCAGGGAATGTGAAAATTAGCCTGAGCAAGGGGAAGGGCGGGTGAGCAGGGAGTGAGTTGAGACTCTGTTTTTAACTTCCTACGGAGAATTCTGAGTTATAGAGAGACACGGGTGCCAGAAGGCCAGAATGTGCTCGAAGAATGAGGGACGTGTCATGAAGGACCCTGGCGGTGGCTTCCTGGGGCTCCCACAGGCCAAATCTGGGACAAGGGGAGCACCCAAACAAGAGTGGTAGCAACGGTTGGGCACTGCACAAACTAAGAACGTGTGAAGTCATACAAACAGAAATAAAAAATGAACAGATGAATTCTTTACACTAGAAAGCCAATGAGTAAGTGCAGAAATAATTACAGAATGTCATACAAACAAACAAACAAAAAAGCAGAGAGAAATGCATCAGATTTGGTCTGAGTGATGGGTTACAAGGGATTTGAATTTTCCCCTTGAGTGTCACCCAGAATTTTCAAATTTTCTTCAATAACGTAATCTAATCAGACAAAATGAATGCTAGCAAAATGAAAATGAAAAGCAAATACGAATCAATCACATCGGGAGGAGAAATCCTCCTGTGACATCGGCTCAGCCACCAGCCTGTGGGCCGTGTGGTCTCAGGGGAGGGCACTCTGAGGCCCAGTACTGTCTGCGACGGGGGCCTGCTAAAGACAAGCGTCCCAGGCCAGGTCTGGGAAGACCCAGGCCCACATCTCATTTCTGCTCACCAGTCAGCCTATCACCTCCCTGACCCTCAGACTCGTCTTCTGTGAAATGGAGACGAGCTTCACACCTACTTCCTGGATTTCCATGGAGATGAGACGAGATGGTGAAGGTAGAAGCCCCTCTGTCACGGACCCCAAGGGCTCCCGCATTTCTCAGGGCAATGGAGCCCCTGGGAGGCCTTTAAAACACCAGTTCCCAGGAGATGCTCAGAGAGGATCACTCAGGAGGCTGGGGAGGGTCACGCGAGGGGAAGCTTGAAGGCACCACTTCTGATCCACCCCAGAAAGGCCAGAGCTCAGCACACCCTGACCAGGAGCCCAGCAGCCTGCCTACCCCCTGCACACTGCCGCCACCACGGCTCCTGGCCTGCGCCTGCCCCTCCAGGCCCGCAGACTTCTCTGCCGCATTAGGGTCCGAGCTGCTTACTTCCTCCCCTGGGCTGGGTTTCTCTCCTCCTTCCATTGGCCTTGGCTGTAGAGCTCAGAATTTGGACCCCGAATCCCTGAACCAAGGACTTGTGGATCTGCATCCAGAGCAAGGGGAAGGGCGGGTGAGCAAGGAGTGAGTTGAGACTCTGTTTTTAACTTCCTGAAGAGAATTCTGAGTTATAGAGAGACATGGGTCATGACAGCCAGGGTTGTACCTCTCCACACCCAGCCTGGTGGCCTCAGGTCATAGGCAGAAGTACTGGGCATGGTGTGCGGGTTGTGCACTGAGCAACTCTGGGAGGGTCCGCCCAGAGGTTCTATAGAGCAGCCCGTGGGCTGACCGTGATGCCTGGTCTTGGCACAGGGACCTGAGCCACAGCACTCGGAGGGTGGCAGTGAGGACGGCAGCCCGACATCAGGAAAGTGTATGCCGGAACGAGGGTGTGGAAATTCTTCCACGGTACTTCCACGGTGAGAGGGTGTGCTCCCTCATGCCCCTGGGCCTTGGCTAAAACGGGTAAGACCGCCTGGGGGAGAATCAGAGACTCTCACGCTGGACACTCCTCGCCCAGGGTCAGCCTGGCTGCAAGTGGTCAGGCAGCGGTGGCTGAGGTGGGGTCTGCGGTTGAGGGTCCCCTGAAAACTCAGACACCACTCCCACCCCAGGGTTCCCGACAGACATCTGGATGGACTACGTGGGGAAACTGCTTCCCGGGGGGTAAGCTCGGTGGCAGAGTGGCAGGTAGATGTTATTGGTAGGGACATTGTCGGTAGCACCCACGGGATTGGAGACGTGGGGCCCAGAACCAAAACACAGCTGGGTGGGGTTGGGGTGTCGGGGGAAGGCTTGGACTTCGGCCAGCCCTGCTGCCCTCCGTGTCCCCAGCCCCCATCTGTGCCCCCAGGCCCCCGGGCACCCGTGCATTCAGCACCCTCCTCCTGGCCCAGAGCAGCGGCAGGCCACTGAGACGGCCCTGGGGTCCTGGGAGTGCGGGGCGCACGGCAGCATGACCCGTTTCCATGCACCTGGGGGCATCAGCGACCATCGCCACGGTCCCCAGCTTGGAAAGAGGGAGTGGGGGGTGCTGGCCGTGCACCTGTCAGAAGAGGAGCCCCAGGGTCTCCCACAGCTGAGCTCTGGTCTGTCTGAGCTCCCCTCCCCCATGACTCTGTGTCCGCATCTCTAAAATGCCCAGAGAGGCCCAGGAGGCCTGCAGCCCTCGGCCATCACGGAGCATGGTGCAGCCTGGTCCCAGATGCCATCCTGCCTCCCCGTCGGCTCCCCCCAGCCCACCAGCTCCTGCTCACAGGGAGGCCACCCAGCCACCCTCCCCGCTGTCTCGGTGAAGGTCCCACCGACTGACCCCATCACAGTCAGCTAGGCTCAGGGGCCCAGGAGCCGCCCAGCCAGCAGGGCCACGCGGGCTCCAGCTCACTCCCTGCCTGTGTCCCCCAGCCTGCGGCTCCTGAGCACAGTCACTGCCCAGGGGAAGACAGCGTCTCCCTCCCCACACTCCTGCCAGAGGGGGGCCATTTGGGGGAGCTGCATACCTCAGACCTCCGGCTGCTGTCCTGATCTGGAGACATCTTATTCCGCTCAGGAGAACTCATTTGTTAGAAGTGTAAATGAGTGGGTCCCACTGCTCGGTCCGCTCCCCGGTCTGGCCCTGCCCTGCAGCCTGCCCTGCCTCCCAGGGCCTGCCCTGCCTGCACTGGGGCGGCAAGAGCCTCTGGTCTCGGATGGGCCGCCACATCTCCAGGCCCCGCGGCCCCCAGATGAAAAGATTGATTAGCACAGGGAGCCCCGAATGTGACTGCCAGGGGCGCTCTGGTCTGGCACAGCGAGGGAGACCATTTCATTGCCATTTTGTGGGGCCCTTTGAAGTGGGACAATTCTCCAGGAGGGAATTATACTCAGGGAGGAGTCGAGAAATCTCTAGCTCTTTCAGGCAATAACACGATAGTGCTGTCAAGACGCTCGTCAGAACCCAGTGTGATCACTTAACTGTGGATATAGCAGGTGAGGCTGGGGAGCGAGCGCGTGTGACCGACGAAGCAGAAGGTGTGTGTCTGACGTCCGCCCGTGAGAGATGCCAGGAGGGCCCGGAAGCCTCGTCCTCCAACACCGTCTTGAGGACCATGCCAGGGACTCCATAAAGTTTTATCGAGGGAACGAGCGAGCCGGAGGAGTTGGGCTGCAGCAAGTACCGGCCTGGGGGTCGCCCCGCCGTCCTCCCAGCTCCGAAGTTCTGTTCAAAGCACTGAGCAGACGGGCTGCTGTGGGACAAAGCCGCTGGGCCCGCTGGGCCAGCACAGGGCCAGGCTGCGGGGCGGCGGGGGGCTGAGCTGACTGAGGGGCAGGCAGACCTGCCTGCTGTCCAGACTTGCGTCCCCCCAGTCTGACCCAGCGCCCAGCCCCCTCGGAAAGCAACCTGAGGACCCAAGCCCAGCACCTGTGCCGCTCCCCGGGGGACACGGTGCTCGCAGCACTCTCCCCGTCCTGCTCTGGCCCAGCGCCACGGTTACGAGGCGGAGGGAGCGGCTCTGAGCGGGCCAACCCTGCTGCCCGCCCCCCCCCGCCGCCACGGTCCTGCCCCTCCCAGCACAGGTGCAGACACGGCCACCTCCACGCCCTGCGCCCTTCCCTGCTGGCTGCCCCCCCACGCCGGGTCCCCTGGGGAGACGCTGCCCCAGGACCCTGGGCCCTCGCGGGGAGTCCGCAGGGGGGCTGCCTCGCCACGTGATACCACGGGCACCACCGGCAGGTGATGAAACAGACCTGCCCTGGGAAGAGGCCCTCTTCCGCCGAGGACCTCCCACGATGGCCGGGGGCCGACAGGGTGGTCCAGACTTTAATATCCTTTCAAATGAAGGTCACTGGATCCATCTACGAGCTCCTAACGGGAAGGCAGCTCTCCCTGGAGGGCAGGGTCTGGGCACATCCAGATGGGGTCGTAGACGGCAAAGCCGCGTCCTCCGGTCCTCCCCTCCTCTGACTTCCCCGTCTCTTCCCTCCCCCCCTTCCCCCTCCTCCCTCCTCCCCCCTCCACCAGCTTCTCAGGCTCCAGGCAAGGCCAGGGCCTCCATGTGTCTGCACAGCTGCCCCACTTGTCCTTGCCCTTCCCCTGGATTGCTGACCCCGGCCCCCACCCCAATCGCCTCTGGCCCTCACCCTCTGGTCACTGCCCACCTCTCCCAGGGGGTCCCAGCCCCCAGCCCCGGGCACGCTCTAGCGGCAGCCCAGCAGCACCACCACCCAGGTCACCCTGCCCCGTCGGCCTTCTCCCCGAGCACGGCTGATTCCGTCACCCTGAAGCCCAGGGACAGGCTCTGACTGCCCCCTCACGCTCCACATAGCAGAGGGGTGCACAGCCTGGCCCCTGTTCCCCGACCAACCGCCCCGGGTGCCAGGGATCAGAGCAGGAGCCTGGGGGTTCGGGGAAGGCACGCGGGGGGCCGGGGGCAGCTGGAGGAAGAGGGCTGGGAAGGGCACGGTGGTGCGGGCAGGGAGTCGGCAGGCGGGTCGAGAATCCCTCTGTGAGGACCGGGAGCATCTGGGAGCTGAGGGGGAGCCGAGGGCATCTGAGGCCACGGGCAGCAGGGCAGGGGGGCGGGGGGACGGGGAGACCGGCAGCTGGAGTGCAGTCCCTGAGCTGAGCCGGGAGACGCGGCCAGGCCAGATGAGGCTGGGCCCACATGTGGGGGGCAGGCAGCTGGCCAGGGGTCCCCTGTGCCACAGCCACAGCCTCCTTCCCCTCCCCAGGAAGGAGTGTGCAGGAGGAGCTCAGGTCGGGAGCAGCGCCAGAAAGAGCTGTTTGAGATTTGAGAGGGAAAGGTGGGGAAGAAAGAGCCCGTGGGTCTGGGGGTGGGCTGGGTGTCTCCACCAGCGGTGGCGGGAGGAGGAGGTCTGGGGGCCCCCACAGCCGGGGTGCCACTCCTCGCTCAGGAGGAGCCCGGCTCTCCTATTCCCGCTCTGTGGCCCCGGGGGCGGGGGGGGGGGGTCGTTCCACGCGGCAGGGGCTGCACCTGGCCAGCTCTGGGGTGGCTCTGGGGCAGCTCTGGGAGGACCTCAGCTCAGCCCTGGCAGGCCTGTCCCCGCCGGCTCCCTGCCCTCCTTGCTGGAGCATTCCCTCCGAGCTCCAGGACCCTTCCCCAGCCTCCCCAGTGCCCACCCTGCCGGCCCTGATGAGGGGCTCAGACCAGTGTTCCTAGCTGCAGGCCCAGACCCCCAGCCCACCCAGGACAGAACCCCTGCAGCCCTGACATGGGGTCCAGGCCCGTGTCTTAGGGGACAGTGCAGGTGACCTGGGTGGCCTGGGGGGGTAGTGGGCAGCCCCGTGTGCACGTGTGGGGCCCAACAGCCCCTTCTGTGCGCAAACTGTGTGGTCAGGGGCTGGTCCTGCAGTGGTCAAGTGGGTGACCACTACCGGCAGGGATGCTGGGACATAAAGCTACCCTAACCCTCCACCCTCCCACCCCTCCCCGTGCAGACAGCGAGAATCCTTGCATCCCTGGGGTAAATCCAAGGCAGGTTTACTGTTCAACCCTTCCTTGTGTTGGGGAGCAGCCCTGGGCACAGCCCCAGCTCCTGGGAGGACGTGGAAAAGGGAGGAGGGGCCCAGGACTGGAGGCAGACACCCTGGCTGGGGACAGGCTCCACAGCCCTTGGCCGGTCCCTCAGCATCTCAGATCCCAGCTCTGAAATGGGAGGTGAACCCCACCTTGAGGGCACTGTGAGGATGATCCAAGACATGTCTGGGCAAGGGGCCCCCCCAGGCTCCAATCGGATACGACCTCCCCTCCTGTGCTTCAGTTTCGCCTGCTGCAGAATGGGGAACGTAGTGCCCGGCCTGAGGAGTTAGAGAGCTGCTGTGGGCGTACCTGTGAGCAAAGGGCCTGGCCCGGGGAAGCGGCAGAAGGGCGCCCCAAACCATCCTCCCTGTCCTGGCCAGAGGTCAGCGGCACACTTCAAGCCCAAACAGCCTGGGTAACACTTTGCAGAGCACCCATCTCTCCAACAGCGCAGCCTGGGTGTGCAGCGCTGCCAACCCCAGGTAACCCCCCAGCACGGCATCTCCCCTGGGCCTGGGCTGCAAGGACCCCTTCCTCACCCTCCCTCGCCCCAGCCCAACCCTCTCCTCCTCCAGGCAGCCTTCCTTGTTCTTCCCAGGTCTGGAGCCAGGCAGAGGAGGTCTCAGACAATGGCGGGAGCACCCCGGCTCTGACATCGCCCGCCGTGGGAGGCCGCTCGGCCCCAGGCTCCTCTGTAAAGCAGGGGACTTGAAGACTGTACCTTCTTCGTGGCCACATGCAGAAGAGCCACAGTGCACAAGGGATGGAGGCGGGATGCCAGCGTACCAGCCTCTGCCTGAACCCGGGGAGGGGACCGGAGCGCCCAGCCGGCCTCTTCCCACAGCCCTGGGGGACCCGTGCTCCCTGCCTGGCGAGGCGGACCTGCATGGGGGCCATGCCGCCGGGGGCACTGAAGATTCTCAGACAGCTGTGTGAGAGCAGGAGAGCTCGAAGGGCCTTTTCCCAGGGTCCTGGGGACAATTCCCGAGAGACACCCAGATCTCCCAAGGTCCTCTGCAAGGGACCCAGGAAACGTGGATGAAGGTGCCGGCAGAATTGGCCCTCCTGCCCGCCCGGGCTGGCGCTGCCTTTCCCAAGGGGCTCATTGCTGGGTGGGAGTGGGCGCTGGCTCTACCGGGCCAGCCTCAAGCACCTGGCACCCCCAGCGAGGTGCTTCTCCCTCCGGGTTGGGGGCTCAACACCTGGCCCGGGGGTACATGCCTCCCATGGGCACACTGGACTAGCTCCTAGCCAACCGGCTCGGCTGCAGAGCTGGCCTCAGCCAGGACAGCCTTGACCTGAGCTCAGCCACAACCACCCCCAGTGTCACCAGGGGCCCGCTGGTACCCGTCCTGGGGCAGGGGCTGGGCCTGGGCACGGTTCTTCCACACCCAGGCAGCACGGAGGACAGTCCCTGGGGCAGCCTGAGAGGGGCAGCTGGACAGGAGTTGAGGGGATGTTTGGGCCGCACTGTGTGCCAGGGCTAGAGCCAAGAAAAACAGGTCCCCGTCCAGCTGAGAACAAATGTCTGGCCAGCCCCCCTGCTTCTGGCTAGGCCGGCTGAGCCCCAGTGACATGCTGAGCCCTGCTCTCTGTGGACCCTGGGGAGGGGACCAGAGCCTGCGGAGGCCAGAAAGACCTGGAAATGGGACAGAACCTCTGGGTCACAGGGGGTCAGTCCTGCGTGTGCCCCCAGAGGTGTTCCAGCGAGCCCCTTACCCAGCAGTGCAGAGGCCACAGGCCAAGATGAACCGGGGCGGGGGGTGGGGAAGCCAAGAACAAAGACACAGAGGTCGCCGTGCAGACAGCCCTGCCCCCTGCCCCTCATCGCTGGGGTGGGGACTGCCGGGGAGGGTCTCTCTAAGGCTAGCGTCCCCTCCTTGCTGTCTGTCCCTCTGCCAAAGTCATGCGGCCGGGCCCCAGCCCTGCATGGACACACCTGGGCCCCCAGGCAGCTCTGGGCGGCTCTGCGGTCCTGTTTACAGCCGCCGCCGTCTGCAGCCTGGAACCACACAGGCAGGCCCCAGACGGGTGGGCAGGCCCCAGACGGGCCAGCCGGCGGCTCCCACCGGGAGGGCAGGCCACAGACGGGAGGGCAGGCCCCAGACGGGCCGGCTGGCAGCTCCCACCGGAAGGGCAGGGCCGGCAACATGCGTGGGCGCTGATGTTCAGCCTCCTGTGGTCCCACCCAGCCCTTGTTGCTGGGCCCGGCCCCAGCCACCTGCCCACAGTGCCCCTGACTTCCGGGAAAGCGGAGTTCGGCATCTGCTTTCTAGCAAAGTCCTGCTCTGACCCCTCGCATCAGGGGTCCAGAGAAGGAGCTCTCGGTCCAGAGAAATGATGCTCTGGCTGCCAAGTACCCCAGCTCTGGCTGCCCCATAGGGTAGGCAACACCCCGTAGTCGGCACAGTGCAGGCCCCTCCCCTAAGTTCCCATCCTCTGTGGGCCCCAGTCTCTGCCTGCAGTGATGGAGGGGTCTGTGTTTCTCCTCCCCATGGCCCATGGGCCCCCTAAGGATGTGACCGCTGTGGGCCCACCTCAGTGACGGAGCGCTCCCCAAGAGCTGGCAGCCCCCCAGCCAGGCAAAGCTTGGCTGATTGAGTGACAGGACTTCAGAACGCCCAGTGTGACCAAACACGGTCACTCCCCCACCGGGACCCCAGTGGAGAGCCTGGGCTTGGGTCAGGTGGAGAGGCCTGGCCAAATATCAGCGGCACCGACACCACCAGCATTTCCTGAGGTCCTACTTTGCGCTCAGAGCTGTGCCCGGGCTCCCGGAGGCAGGGCCTCAGTCCTGCAGCCCGAGGCAGGTGCGCTGGGAGGCAGCAGGCAGCACACACGCGTGGAGGGCCCTAGCGCCGGGGAGTGGGGGGGCACAGCGCACTTCCCGTGGCCTCTGGAGCACAGCGGACAGGGCCTGGCGGATGGTCACTTCCATACATGCACCTCAGGAGACCCAGGACATTCCGTGGAGAGCTCAGGGGGTGCGAGGGGCTCCAGAGCCTGTGTGTGGTCTCTGTGGCCTTTCTCTCCTCCAGCAGGCTACAGGGTAGGGGCTGGGGCAGGGGCTGGGGCCGTAGCCCCAGGATCGTGGGCTGACTGGGGCGCATAGGCCGGTTTGGATCGCTGTTTTGGGGGGTCCTGTGCCACACAAGAGCAGAGATGTCAGAGAGCGGGAGTCCCTGGTCCTGAGCTGGGGAGGGTGAGCATGTGTGTGAGAGCTCCCATGTGTGCATGTGAGTGTGTGAGAGAGCTCCCATGTCTGTGTGAACGTGTGCATGTGTGAGTGAGAGAGCTCCCGAGTCCGTGTGAACATGTGTGTGTGTGTGTGTGTGTGTGTGTGTGAGTGAGAGAGCTCCCGTGTCTGTGTGAACTTGTATGCATGCGTGTGTGTGATTGAGAGGGCTCCCGAGTCCGTGTGAATGTGTGTGCATGCGTGCGTGTGCACTTGTGTGTGAGCGTGAGTGTGCGGGGTTGTGTGAGTGTGCCAGTGTGTCCACAATTGGGGGTGTACCACAGCAGCCTACAGGATGGCTCGCTCCATCCGTGGCCTCTGCTTTCTTCAGTAACTGGTGTTTTACCCATGAGCACTAACAGTAGGATTTGGGTCGGAGCAGGGTCTGCGGGGCTCAGCCACGGGGGTGCCTGGGGCCCAGAGGCTTCTGGTGGGTCCTGTCTCTGCTGAAGCAAACTCCCCGGGAGCCAGAGTGTCTCAGCTGCCAGGGCCGGCCATGCGAGTGACCCCCTCCGCAGAGAGGGCCGGGTTCGGTGACCCCAGGAGGTGGGGGGGTGCGTGAGTGCACAGGGTGGCCAGAGTTCACGTCTCACTCCCAATCAGAGCTCCTGGTTGCCCCCTACTGTGCTTTCCAAAACGAAACTTCCAGGCCCGGCAGAGTGGGGTCAGGGTTACCAGGAGCCCATCTGAGCACATCATCCTCCCTCGTGTCTCCTGGGCCTGAGGGGTGGCTGGCCACCTGAGGGCTGGGAGGCTTTTAGAAATACACCGTGCCCCTCATCTCTGCACAAGGGGGAAACTGAGGCCCAGGGGCTGACTGTCCGTGTGCCGGCAGGTTGATGGGCCAGACCTAGTGTCGGGTAGGCTGCCCCCTCCCGCACCTGCCCTACCCCTCATCCTATGCCCCTGCGGCCCCCACAGCCACCACCCCCACGTGAGGATAACGTCCAGGCCCCTCTGGGGCTCCCAGCTTTGGAGGGGGCATGGGCAAGTGGCAGAGGCTGGGTTTGAGCCAGCTGGGTCTGACCATCTTGCTTTTCCCCTTGGATGCTCAATGGAAGGGGCAGTCAGGCTGGTGGCGCGGTCCTGACTGTACCTCGCCTGCCGGACACTGTGGGTCAGCCCCGGCTCTGCACCCAAGGGCCACCTGAGACAAGCCCCCAGGCCTTCCCACTGGGAGGGCCATGCTCCAGCCACTGAGGGCGGCAGAGGGGATCCCTGCACCCACAGATCTGTGCTGAGAGGGGCCTGGCTCCACGCATGCACCTCTCCCTTCATGCAAATGTGACTCATCAGAGGGTCAAGAGTTCTGGTGCTGGCTTGACCTGGATGAGCCTCGGGCCCTGCCTGGAGAAGGGGGCATTTGCCTCTCTGTCTCAAATAGGCTTCTGTCCGTCACCGGTGGGGGGGCCCCCTAACCCCAGGCAGACCTGCAGGTGACCTCATCCAGGCTGCCCTGCTCAGCTGTGTGACCTGGGTGAGCTGCTCACCCTCTCTGTGCCGCGCTCCCTCACAGCAGTGTGAGTGTGATCACGTTGGCTGCTGGTGACTCTGCTTTCAAGGGTCTGCATTGTGTTAGGGCTGAGCAAGTGTGAACTCACTATTTCAATGACACATGGGTCGGACTGGAGGGGAGGTGGAGGTTGCCCCAGGCAGAGGCAGTGGTCTCTGTCAGAGTGCTCTGTAGGTCTGGGAACGACCCAGAAGTGGGGAAGGAGCAGAGGGAAGCTCCCCAGGCAGGAAGCCCTGGGCCCGAGTCCCCCCTCGAAGATCCAGCCCTTCGGACCAGAGCCCCTGGGAGGACCCGCCAAAGTGCTGAGCCAGCATGGGGCTGAATGAATATTCATGACGGGCCCTGAGTGGGAAGGCGGGAGGTGGGTAACGAGGCCGCAGGAAGGGAAGCGAGCCTGCAAACGATATTTTAAAATATCAACCTTATTAGTGGTGCCCCCAGCCTCCTGGAACCAGGGCTGCTCAGCTGTGCACTGCCTTCTCCTGTTCCCACACCCCGAGCGGCCCCGGGGGCCAGCCCAGCCCCCCACAACGCACACCAGGAAGGCCGGGCACCGAGGAGCTGGCGACTCTGGCGGGCAGCAGCTGGGGCAGTTGGGGGTAGGGCTGCCAGGGCCCAGGGGTCAGTGCAGGTGGTCATGAGGCAGCTTGGAGATGCTGGGGACAGACCCTGGGGAAGGGTCCCCTCCCACCCCAGGGAGTGGGAGATTTCCTTGGACATGTAGTCAGGAGACATTGGCAATCCCAGATTGGGTGAGGAAGCCCAAAGGCGAGTGACAGGCGCCCGGGGCCACACAGCACACCCTCCCCACCCCCAGGCCTGGCCAGCAGCAAGGAAGGGTTTGGTCAGCCCTTTCTGTCTCCGTGGAAGCAGAGTCCCCGGTGCCCTCCTGAGGACCTTCCTCTGACCAAGAGCTGTCCCTCTCCGTCCCTGATTCCCAACATCAGTGCCTCCCTGACCTGCAGGTTCATCCCGCAGCTACTCGGGGTCCAGGAAGTCTGCCGCAGCTGTAGCCCTGCCCCCCCCGTGCCAATGAGTCCGAGCATGTGGGGTGCAGCCCCCCGTCCTGCCCCCACCCCGTGCCAACAAGCCCAAGCATGTGGGGTGCAGCCCCCATTTCGTTCTCCCCCGTAGCACTGGCATTATTCCCCTGGGGATGCCCAGAGGCCAGGAGAGCTGATTCCAGAAGTCTGTGCCGGGGCCGGGGTCAGAGCACGGGGTGTGTGGGACAGTCGGACTGACCCGGAGGCGCCTGGTCAGGGGGGACTGCAGCTTTTCCCACCCCCGTGGGTGTCCGCTCACTGTGTGTCCTGCCAGACTTGTGTGCTGTTCTCTGTCCTGAGGCCACTGTCCCGGTCCCCTCAACGGGGCCAGGGGCTGCGGCTGGCTCAGCTCTTTACCTCCCCACTCCAGCCACGCAGCCGATGTGGGTGCTGACTGCACCTGAGTTTGCTTTGTTCCCTGGCCCCGTGAGGGTGAGCTCTGGGAGCAGAGGCGGCCCCTGTCTGCGGGCTGATTGAGGGGAGGGGGCACCCACAGGCTGCATAACCCCCTCCCCAACGACAGATGGACCCCGGGAAGGGGGCATATTTCCTACAGCACCGGCTGAGTAGACTTGGAGTCCTTCTAGCAGCTGACAGAGCACCAGGCAGAGGATCTGTCATGGGCTACTTCTGGGGTAGATGGGGCCCTGGGTGGGGGACGCAGCGTGGCCCAAGCCACAGTGCCAGATGGGGAGGTCGCCGCAGGGCACCCCAGCTGGGAGCCACAGAGGCCAGCCACCGCCCTGGGGCTCCCTGCTCTGGCCACCGCCCTCTGTGGCCTTGTGGCCCTGCCTGACTTCACAGGGAGGGTGGACCTGCTGCCCATCTGTCCCTGGTCTTGTCTCACGGCCTGTGGGTGACATCGGGCCGCTCTCCCTGGCTGGACCCCCTGCCCGGCCCCCTGCTCACTCAGAGGCCCCCGCAGCCCAGCCCTGGACATGTGGCCCCTGGGACGTAGCCTGAGGGAAGGGAGCCGTGAGCCCAGAAGAGCCGGAGACCAGATCCGCCTTCCCTGACAAAACCAGCTCATTTGTCTCTGTAAATGTGCAGCCACCGCCACGTCCTCCCCTGTCTGGCCCTGTGCGGAAGGCGCGCTGCCCCGGCCGACGAGGGGAGGGTCGAGAGAGGCCGGGCTGGCCTGGGAGCTCCCGGGCAGGGGCCAGAATCCAGCCCCTGGAGAAGCAGGTGGATGGGCAGGCGGGGGGGCGAGGCCCCCAGGCCCGGCTCAGCACGGGGTGGTGAGGCCTCCGGGAGCTGTGCCGCTCCTTTTACAGACAGATGGATGGACAGACGGGGCACCTGTCTCTCGTCCCTAAGAAGGTGCAGCCGTGGCTGGCAGAGTGGGCAGGAGGCTCCAGGAACCAGTGACGGCAGAGGTGGTGGGGCTGCCCCGAGCAGGCAGGTGGGGAGGAGGCAGTGGGCCTCTGGGGGTGGCGACAGCCTGCAGACAGTACACACTCCTGCCGCCCTCCAGCGAAGCCCTTGCTCACCGGGCCTGTCTCGCCCCCAGGAGCCCCCACCCAGGCCTGCAGAAAGGAGGGAGGGAGGGAGGGAGGCCCTCTAGACAGGGGGCCGGGATGAAGGAGGGCCAGACCCCCTGCCAAGCGTTGTGGCCCCCATGGCCCCGGCCTGCCTCCCTCACCCCTCCACTCTGCGGGAGGCCCAGCCACAGCTTCCCCTGGAAGTCTCCCAGGATTGCCAGGCAGAGGGGCCCCTGGGCTCCCGGTCATCATCGCCTTTATAGCCCCACTACGTAACCACCCTCACGCCTGGCCCTTCCCTATCAGGTTGGGCACTCCTGGGGGCGGGCACCGCAGACACGAGACCCCCCAGGCCCCATCCAGCTGCTTGCTGGGCACCTGTGGGGGCCCCTGGCTGCTCCAGGCCCCTCTGCCTGTGCGCAACTCTCGGCTGAGCCTAAGTGAGTGCTCCCTGCATGCCAGCCCCAGGATACAATCAATACCCAATGAGGCTTTCATTATGAGGCTCTTAATTATTCAGTGTTGACTCCAGGAGGCCAAGTGTGCGCCCTAAACGCCCCGCCCCCACGCTGGGCTGGGGCAGAGCATAAAGGCAGACCGGAGGACAGGATGTGGGGAGGCTATGAACTCCTGGCAGCCCTGAGTTAGCCGTGGAGAGAGAGCAGGTACGCCCCTGGGGTGGCGGAGGAGAGCCCAGGCTGCCCCGGGGAAACTCAGAGGAAGGAAGGGGCAGGGGAGGGGGGCGGAGGGAAGGGAGCAGCTGGCCCCACCCTGCGCCAGGCCCTGTGCCGCTTGACGCCCTGCGTGATCCACACTCCGCCCCGAGGTGGGGCCTGCCCACCTGTTCCCTGCATGCCGAAGGTCACCTGAGTGCAGAGGCGGGAGTGGAGTCCGGGCAGGGGCGGGGAGCCCAGGTGGTCAGATGCCCCCACAGGTGGGGGACGAAGACCTCAGCCAAGTCCCCGAGGTCAGACCAGGAAGGGCCACCAGGGTGCCACTGTGGTCCCTGAGGGTCTCTGGGGATTCTCCCTGGCCCCAAGCTAACTTCGAGACGGCCCCTACTGCTCTGGGCCACACGATGGTGGAGGCGGAGGCTCCCTGGGTGGGGGTCTCCCCAGGTCCATCTGTACCAAGGGAGCCCGTCAGCCTCTGGAGTAAGAGCTCCTCTGTTGCCCACACACAGACGCTCTTCTTTGTCTGCAAAACCCCGACAGTGCTAGGTCTCCCAGCCTGGGTCGCCTGCCTTGACCTGGCTTCTCCAGATGAGCCAAGATAGCTCTGTCCATCGCCTACCAAGTCCCAGGACATGGTCCTTCCCCCTGGAGGCTGGGTCTCTGCCGGCCCACTGGGAGGGGTCAAGGGCCTGTGGCCAGCGTGCAGTGGACAGAGCCAGCGGAGGGGCCCAGTGGCCCAAGGCCATGTCTCCAGATGTTATGGGCTGAGTCATGTGCCCCCCAGATCCAAATGTTCAAATCCTAATACCCAGTACCTCAGAAGGTGACCTTATTAGGAAGTAGGTTTGTTGTAGATCCACTGAGGTAGGTGAGGGTGAGGTCATACGGGGGGGTGTCCTTATAAAAGGGGGGGCAGGACCCTGGACACACATAGTGACAGAGAGTGACAGACAGGCAGAGAGGGGGCAGCAAGGACTCCAAGCTGGGGAGGGGCCTGGAAAGGACACCCCCACAGCCTCAGAAAGAGCCAGGCCGGGGGCACCCCGACCTTGACCTTCAGGCCTCCGGGACTGTGGCCGATCTGCTTCTGTGGTTCAAGCCCCCAGTCCGGGGCACTTTGTTGGGGCAGCCCAAGCAGGTGGACACTCCGGACCGGGGACGCAGGCGTGGTGTTTCAAGCAGCACTTTCCGGGATGGGTGCCACCACCAGCCCCTCCTTTCTGAATGCACAGGATTCCAGTGGCCACAGGGGAATCCGAGGCTTTGAGATGGGAAAGGATTTGCCCACATTACCCACGGGTCTGCGGTGGGGGTGGGCCTGAATCCCCCGATTCCCCACTGATGCCCCACCTGATGCCCCAGCCGACGCCCCGTCCTTCCTCCTAGCTGCATTGTGAGGGCCTCTCCCACCTGACGCGTGGAGGGACTGAGCCCCAGAGTCCCCTGGGGCCTGGCACAGAGGGAAGGGGCCACTGGGCCGCTGCCAGGGGGTAGACACCCCGGGGCCATGGGCTCAGGTGAGGCTCTGAGCAGGGCAGCGCGGGAGGGAGCCCCGTGGACAGAGCTGTCAGGAAGGCTTCCTGGAGGAGGGTGTTCCCGCTGGACTGGGGGATGGGCAAGGTTGGGCAACATTTCTGGGGCAGAGACGGCAGCGAGCAGGGGGAGCGAGGGTGGGCCGGCAGAGACGTGGGCAGCAGGAAGGCAGCGAGACCCTGGCCCGAGGCCCCGTCTGCCCTAGCGAGGCTGGCACGCAGGCTCCCGCTCAGCGCCCCGGCTCCACGCCGCGATGAACGCCCCAGGCCGATAATTCATGTTTTTAAAATCACAGAATACAGAGCGCATTACCAACAACCTGTTTCACATGAAAACATGAAGCCATTTGTGGAAGCGGGGCCCAGCCAGGCCCAGGCCGGGCGGCGCCAGCAGCATCCTCTCCCGGCCGGCAAATGGGAACTTTCTGCTCCTGACAAAGAGCAATGTCCTCGAGGAGCATCTTTTCATTTCTGCGCCTTTCAAGAAGCGACAGCTCCTTCTGGGAGAAATGCCAACTGATAAAAGGCCAAGTGGATGCCGTGGGTGCTCGCCCTCCGTGGTGGGCCCCCAGCTCCTTGCGGCCCCCCTCCACCCCCTCGAGTTCCCCCACACCGTCTGAGCAGGAATCCAGGAGCCGGGCAGCAGCTGTCCCCCACCAGGCCACACAGTGTCCCCCAGGCTGGGGGGTTGTCAGGGTTGACACCGCCCTCCCCAGCCTGCGCCCACTCCTCCAGCAACCCTGGCATCCACCGGGGAGCCCCAGGGCCCTGTGTGCCGCCCGCACGCCCGGGAGCCCCGTGCAAGTGCACGGGGCACTGGTGATAAGAAGGTCAGGCCAGGACCGTGGAACCTTCTGGAGTCGGGCCTGTCCTGGGAATGGAAATGAACAGTGACCTCCCAGCTGTGTGGCTTTTGGGCACCACCCTCTTGGAACCTGTTTCCTCCTCCATAAAATGGGCACGGGGCGCATGCCCTTCTCCTGTTGGGCCTCCAGAGACCCACGGGCAGAGCGCCGAGTCGTCAGCTCCACGGCCCGGCAACATCGGAGCGGCCCAGCTAAGGAACAAACACACAAAGTCATGAGTAAATGGAGTAAATGGACGAGCGAGCCGACGGCGGGGTGGGGGCGAGGACCCGCTCCCTCCCGGCCCTCTGAGGACAACAGGACGGAGGAGGTGGGTCTGGGAGAGAACCAGGTGGAGGGTCCCGACGGCCGGGGCCCGTGGCACCATTTGCATGGGTAAGTGAATTTGGGTAGTTGTTATTCAGAAATTACACAGTGTGCAGGGTGAGGGGTCACGAGGCAGGCCCCAGGGGAGGCCCTTCCGCTGAGGTCTGCAGATTGAGACCCGTCGGTGGCCTAATGCAATTACTTACTCCTGTGCCCCCAGCCGGCCCCCCCTCCATGCCTGGAGGCACTCACTTTCAGTGTCGTTCAAGCAGGGAGGGTGGGGTACTCCTCAGGGTCAACCCTGCCTACCCCAGAATCACAGCCAACTCAGGAGGGTCTGTGAGACGCTTGCCGGGACGCCACACTACAGCTGGGGAAACTAAGGCCCAGCCTGGCCCCTCGCACAGCACATTGTAAGGAAAGCCCAGATGGACCCGAGTATTCGTCCCTCAATTCCAGGACAGACCCCGATTTCACTGTCCCCCCACAAGTGTCCTCAGGGGTCAGAGCTCAGCCCCAGCCCTCACCGCTTGAGACCTCCCCCCCACTGGACACTAAGAATCACCCACTGCCTCCTCCCCTACAAGTGGGCTTCCCCAAGGCAGGCCTGGACCACTCTCTGCAGGGGCCTGGACCTAGTAGCAGACCAGGGGCTTGGGCTCAGGCTGAGAGACTCCGGAACTCACCTGCTGAAAGGTAACTCACTCCCTAATCATGGGCTTCTTGGCCCTCCCCATCCATCCCTGCTCCCGGCCTCCCCCTAGCCCTCTTGCTCCATATTCTCTATCCCTTTCCTGATTTGCCCAGAACCCCCCATGTTCCCAGCTCTCTGGGCCTCCCGACAAGCTGTCCTTCCCCCCTCCAAGACCCTGACCCACTATTTAAGTCCCCACTGAAATGCCCCTCCACGGAGAGGCCCCTTTCTGCTCCCCAGCCCCTGTTTCCTTCTGCAGCTGCACCCCCACAGGGTGCATGGCTGTGTTGGGTGCCTCCAGTCTGACCCCAGCATGGTGGCGGGCAGGAACCAGGCTGGTCCCCCCATCCCCATGAGGGTGGAGGGAAGAGCCAAGGGGTGGGGGGTGGGTGGGGCATTCCCCGGAGGGGACAGGTGGAGGAGGGGCGTGGCCTCTGGAGCCAGGTGAGGCAGTCTAGGCCTCTGGTCGTGCATTTCACTGTGCTCCACGCATGGGTGTCTTCACAGGGAGAGCCATCGGGATCGCTTGGAACTTACGCCTGTTGGTATTGGGGAAGCATTCATTCATTCGTTTATGCAGGGAGGAGGCCCCTCAGATCCTCAGATTGGGGAGGGAGGAGCAGAGGAGCCTAGGCCTGTGGCAGGATGCAGGGCAGTCAGCTCAGAAGAATCAGCAGTGCACGGGCCCCAGGGCCACCCGGACCCCAGCTTCCTGCTCTTCCCTTTGCACAGAGCTAAGCCTTGTGCACCTGCCTCCCCCCACGTCACAGGAAATGTCTTCATGAAATATTGATCAGCTCACACAAGCCTTGGGTTGTGGGAGGAAAGGACAGGGAGACTTTAGAATGTAAATGAGATGTGTTCAGTACTTCCTTAACCCTTTCCTGCCCAGGCAGCTCAGACACCTCCTGTGGGTTCCCCGGGAAGTGGGCAGGACGCACGGGTGGACACGGCGCAGACCGGTGCACATGGGACCCAGGCGGGGCCATGCAGGTGCCTTGCCTCTGCTTCAGCAGGCCACCTCGTTGCTCCTCTGTTAGATCCAGAGACACCGTGTCCGCTCCCCCCGCCGCCCCCCGCCCGGGGCCCAGGGCCAGCCAATGCTTCTCAGAGCGGCAGCTTCCAGCCAGGCCTCGGCACCACATCATCTGGAAAGGAGTTTCCGTCTTGACTCTTAAATGTCATAATCCTATCTTGCGAATCATGCTGGTATCAGAAGAGGCATCTTCAGATCTGGTTCCAGCACCCAGGGCTCTGAGCACTGGGGAAGGGACAGAGTGGAGCAGGTACCTGCTGGCCTTGGCTTCCATGCTTGTGAAACGGCGAGGTCACTGCACCTGTCTCTTAAAATTGTGGTCAGGATGAAGTGGGGCCAGGTATGGCTAGCACAGTGCCCAGCAGTGACAACTGGCCAATAAACAGCATCTTTCCCGATTGAGCATGGATGGAGGGAGGGATAATGAGGGGGTGAGTGAATGAATGAGTGAGTGAATGAGTCAGAGTGAGTGGGTGGGTGAACAGATGAATGGATAATGGTCCTACAGATACTCAGCTACCCTACAGGGTCTGTCGTCACTCCCTGAGGGCCCTGGCCGCCTCCCAGAAGCCTGTGCCCACCAGAGGTTCTGGCTCTCGGGGTCCTTGCATGTGCAGCCCCTCTCCAGCCCTGAGCTCCCCCCATACTCTGGACCTCACTCTGCTTGGCTCGCTCTCACCGGTCTGCATGCCACCCCATGCCCTGCCATTCTTGGGGCTCCTTCCCCCACCCCGGTTCTTCAGGAACTTTCGGAGGCCCACTCTAATGTCAGACTGACTCCCAAAGCATTTTGGTACAACGTAAATATTGAACAGTGCAGTACAATAGAGTAACAGGGACTGGATGTCCTCTCCCATTTGAAGGAACAAAAAAGGAGGTAAAATACGTGAAGCAATAGTTTTGAGACACTGGAAACTAGGCAGAGCCGGAGAGTGATTTCTAAGGGAAAGAGAACAAATCATGTGATTGCTACAGGGCCACCGCTTGTGGCCTGGAGTTCCGGAGCCCAGGGGCCGCCTGAGTTGAAGAGACAGAATTGAGAAATCAGAGACAGCACGGTGTCTAGAGTTTGCAGAGCAGAAAAATCTAGTGCAGAGGATTGCGTTGAAAGGAGGGAGCTGCACACAGAGGGCTCCGAATCGTGCACAGACCTTCCCCAGGGCCTTCTGCTAGGCACTGATCCGTAGATAGAAAATCAGCAAAGAGAGAGAAGACTTGGAACAACACCACCAACTACCTTGACTTAATGGATATTTATAGATCACTCCACGCAACGGCAGCAGAAAACCCAACCTTTTCAAATGCACACATACCATTTACCAAAATTGACCATATTCTGGGCCATAAAATAAGTCTACATAAATTTAAAAGGATTTGAATTATACAAATCATTTTCTCAGCCAAAACAGATGTAAATTAGAACTCAACAACTGAAAGATATCTGGAAAATCCCCAGTATTTGGAAACTCAATAGCACACACATCTAAATAACCAAGAAACAAAAATGGAAATTTAAATGCTTTTTGAACTGAATGAAAATGAAAACATGACACATCGAAATTGGGGGAGGGGGTGCAGCTGATGTGAGCCTTAGAGGAAAATTTAGTACTAAGAGCCTACATTATAACAGAAAATAAAGATTTTAAGTCAATGATCAAAACTTCAAAGTTAGAAAATTGGAAAAAGGAGAGCAAAGTAAATTCTACAGTAAGCGTAAGGAAGAAAATAATAGAGAATAAATCAATGAAAGAAAAAGAGCAAAACTATAAAGAAAAACCAATGAAAGTAAAAGCTGATTTTTTAAAAAGTTGAGTAAAACCAATATACTCTTTTCCCCCAAGTGATCAAGAAAAATATCAGGAATGAGAAAGTGGACATCACCTACTATCCTACAGATATTATAAGGAAAAAATGAAATATTTTGAACAACTTCTTGCCAATAAATTTGACATGATACATGAAGTGAAAAATTCCTTCAAAGATGTAAATAACTGAAGTTCACTTAAGAAAAAACAGATAGTCTAAAGAGACTTATATCTGTTACAGAACTAATTTGTGATTAAAGCCCATACAACAAAGAAAACCAAATGTCCAAATGGTCTCAGTGGTGTAGTCTACTAGTCCAGCATATATAAAAGCCCCCCAGCTCTGACCGCCAGGTCTTCCGTGCACCACACACGGATGGCAGGCCAGTGTGGCTAGCTTTTAAATCCAGTGCACCACCCGCTTTCCAGGTTCCCGGTGGGTCCTGTGTCATGGAGTGGGGAGCAGCTTTGGGAGGCAGTCTGGCATTAGACTGGGCATCAGAAGGGTCAGAGGGGCAGAAGGTTCCTGAAGACCCAGGGTGGGGGAAGGACCATTACCGGTTCTTCTGTTCACCCACCCACTCTCTTGTTCACTTGCTCACTCATTCACTCACTCATTCATTCACTCACCCCCTCATTACCCCTCCCTCCATCCATGCTCAATCAGGAAATGGTTATGGCTGTGCTAGCCACACATAACCCCATTTCATCCTCTCAAACTTCATTAAAAAGAAACCAAGTAGCCAATTAAAATGGGGACAACTATGCGAACAGACACTTCAGCAGAACCATGGATGGCCAATAAGAGCAAGAAATGATGTTGTTAGCCATAGAAGAGATGCAAACCCTAGGCTATCCTGTCACACCCACTTGAATATCTAAAATTAAAAAGACTGGCCTACCAAGTGTTGGCAAGGAGATGAAGGAACTGGGACCCCTGTGCACTGCTAGTGGGAATGGGAAGATGGTGCAGCCACTTTGGAAAACAGTGTGGCAGTTTATTAAATAGTCGAGTGTCCACCCGCAGTGTGACCCAGCCATTCCACTCCCATAAAAATAAAAACACATGCCTATATAAAGATTCATGCATGAAAGTCTGTAGCAGCTTTATCTGTAATAGCCCAAAACTGGAAACAATCCAAATGTTCATCAACTTGTGAATGCATAAGCCAGTTGCATATATTCATTCAATTGAATACTCTTCCCTCATAAAAAGGAATGGATTGTTGATACTGGCAACAACATGAATCTTAGAGTAATTTTGCTGAGGGAAAAAATGAGGATATATTCTATGTTCCCATTTATATAAAACCATAGAAGATGCAAACTGACCTATAGTGACTGAAGGCATCTCCATGTTTGCCTGGGGTTGGGGTTGAGGGTGCGGAAGTAGGATGGATTACAAGGGGCACGAGAAGTTTGGGGAGTGACAGATATGTCCTTCATTGTAGCTATGGTTTCACAAGTGTCAAATGTATCAAATTTTATACTTCTTTTTAAAAAAATTTTGTGTATTTTTAGATAGAGAGAGTAGAGGAAGGGGCAGAGAGAGAGAATCTCAAGCAGACTCCATGCTGAGCATAGAGCCTGACACGGGGCTTGATCTCATGACCCTGAGATCATCACCTGAGCCAAAATCAAGAGTCAGATACTTAACAGACTGAGCCCCCCAGGCGCCCCTCAACTTTAACACTTTCAATGAGTAGTTTTATTGCATGTCCATTACCCCTCAATAACTCTGTTTTAAAAAGAAATATTATAATTAAATTGTAAAATATCAAACAAAGAAATAAATGTGAAGAGCAATTTGAAAGAAAGGATAGATTCTTGATAATGAAACTACCATTGGGGGTGCTCAGTCGGTTTAGTGTCCACACTCAGTGGGGAGTCTGCTGGAGATTCTCTCTCCCTCTCCCTCTGTCCCTCCTTGCCCCCCCAAAACAACAAAAAAAAGAAATTCCAAATGGATTGAGAGCAAACTTCGTAATTGTAACAATGAAGACCACACGCAGTGGAACAGTACATTCTGCTATTAATACATGGTATGATACTGCATTGTCAACTGAGAATTCTATACCCACATGAACAGCATTCAAGAGCTAGGATGAAATGAAGACTTTCAGAACCAGAAGAGGCTGTCCCGAGAGGCTGTCCCACTGAAAACCTTTACAGAATGCACCTATAAGGGGTATACTTTGGCTCAAAGAAACCAACCCAGGATGGGATACATGAAGCGGGGTGGGAGAAGAAAGAAACGTAGAGAAATTCAAAGGAGCACCAGCCATATGAAATAACATCACTGACAGTAATGAAGGTGTAAAAAATACTAGGAGCCAAAATATTAGAGAAGACACTCAAGATTTGAGGGAGACAAAACCCCTCAGCAACCTAAGAATACAAGAGACTCTCTTTACCCTGATAAGGATGAGTAAACCCCATGGAAAACAGGATCTGTAATGAGAAAATTCAGCACTACCCTTTAGACCAGTTCCATATTTACGCCTTATGTACTAGGGAGAAGCACATGTGGCAAGAGAAAGAAATGTATTTTAGAGTCCAGATAGGGAAAAACTAAACTATCACTATGTGCAAGCGATTTTCAAAGAGAAAATTCAGGATAATCTACAGACAGCTACTAAAATGAGAGAGTTCAGTGAGTCGTAGAACAGAAATTCAGCATAAAAAATTACTGGCAAAAATTAGAGAAAGTAATACAAGATGCCATTAATAGTTTTTTAGAAAGTACGGCTTCTAGGGTTATGTGTCATAAATAATGTGCAAGACCTTTCTAATAGGAATTTTGTTGGTTAAGCTTTGTGGGAAGGCATGACAGAAGATCAGAACAAATGGAGAGATATACCATATTCATGAATGGGAAGATTCAATAATAACAAATATCCTCTTTAAATTGTTCTAAAGATCAAATGTGTTTCCAATCTGTATCCAAAATAGGCTTTTCAAGCTGATTTACAAAATTAAGACGCACAAGCGATGGAGCAAAAATAGCCAAGACATACCTGAAGATGAAGGGGAGGGAGAATTACCTAACAGGTAACAAGACCTGTTTTATAAAGCTATCATTCTTACGAGTATGATGTGGTTCAGGCAGGGATGGACGCATAAAATAATTCAACTCAAGCAAGAGGGAGAGCCACACCCATTACATATGTGCACCTTGAATGTGGTCGAGGCAGCAGGTAGGGAGACCGGCACCATCTGCGGGCCCTGCAGAGAACAGACGCCTCACCGCATAAAGAAAAAAATAAAGTACAGGTGGATGAAAACTTGCACGTGAAAATGCCAAGCTGCCGTAGATAACACAAGATTTTACAACAAAAACACAAAACATAAGGGAAAGTTTGGCATATCAGACACATTAAAATTTAAAATTCTGTTCAGCAAAAGACACCATCAATGAAGCAAGAAATATAAGCATCAGTCTGGGAGGATATATTTGCAACCTATATAACCAATAAAGTATCACCACCCAGATACATAAATAATTCCTGAAAATCAATAAGAAAAAGGCAAGCAACCCCGTAGGAAAAAATGAGCAAATGATAGGAAACTATAAATACAAGGAGAAAACAATGTGCAATAAATATGTGCAAAAGGCTGAAGAACTTCACAGCCGACACAAGGAAACACAAATTAAAACAACGAGATGCCATTTTTCACCCATTAGAGTGTAAAAAATTAATAAGTCTGATACCACAGAACGTTGCCATGAATTTGTGGAAATGGGAGCTCCGTCCGTGGCTGGCAGGCATGTAAATTGGCATAGACACTTTGGACAGCAATTTGTCAATACTTAATGATAATGATAATGATAGTGGTTAATACTTGCTTAGCACTGACGACGTACCGGGCACAGTCGGAAGCTCTCTGCTCAGATAAATTCACAGAAAGCTGGAGACGCTCACCCTATGAGCCAGCAATCTTCCCTGCGTCGGGGGGGCCTCGCACGCCGGCCCCTGCAGAGGCAGGCGAGGCTGCCGGTGGGCTCGCAGCATGGAAAAGTGGGAAATGCTCGGGGATTTCCTTCTTCCCACCACCGAACATGGAGCTGCAGGTAAAAGGAACACACGGAGTTTGCATCAGTTGACACAGATAAATTTCAAAAGCTGGATGTGGAATGAGAAAAGGCAAGTTGCAAGTATTTCCACACTATTTTACCATCGGTGCAAACTTTAAAACACATAAACTATGGTTTGCGGATGTATGCACGTGATATAAACGTATATATGTACGTGGGAATGATACACACCAGCCCTGCTTCAGGGCCCTGGGGAGCGCTCCCTCTGTCTGCAGGAGCCCTGCTCCTCCAGGAAGGGAACGTGGGAGCCGGGGGAGGTCTCCTCCACGACGTCCAGGACATTCCACGTTTGAAATCCACCCATGTAATTCGTTATAATTCATGAAAGGAGAATAAACATGGGCTCAACGCGATGCGCGCCGGAAAGCATCCATGCAGACCTCACCTCCACTCAGGTAGAAACAGGGAATCTCAGCCTCCTGCTAGAGTCTGCAACAAGATGAAGATGTCAGCGCTCACACTTCCAGGCACCCTGCAGCCCCACGTCAACGCACCATGGTTTTTAAGAGCTCTGAGGACAAGAAGGGAGGAAGAAGAGGCAGAATTGTGATTTGCTAACAATATAATCAGGTATGGCAAATCCAGGGGGAAAAGCAGTAACAAACTAGTAAGAGAATTTAGTAGGACGGTCAGAGACAAGGCCAACATCTAAAACCCGTAGCTTTCCGAAGCCGACTTAGAATAACCATTGAGAAGAAGCTGCCCCCCCCTCCCCCCGCCATGTACAAGCTGAAAACCTGCAAAACATCTTGGGGGAAAACAGCAGAAATGCACACAAAGCCTGTGTGAGGAAAACTGTAAACTTTACTGGCAGACACAGAAGAAAATCTGTGTAAGTGGGGAGAGAGATCCTATACTTCGATGAGGAACGTGAGCCTGAGAAACATCAGTGCTGCCTGTCCCCAAGCAGTGCCTGCGTGCAGCGGGCTCCCAGTCAAACCGCGACCACCTGCGCTCACCCGAAGAAGAACGCGCTTGAGCAGAGTCAGCCCGCGCGCGAGAAAGAACGGCGGAGACTGACCGAGGAACGTGGCCGTGTGTCTGCGAGCAGGGAGGACGTGGGGGGCCATAGCTCCCATCTGCAGCGGGCTGCCCCGGGGACAAATTACGCACAGATTCCTGAGTCGTAAGCAGATAAACTCTGCAGGTTGAAGACATGGACATAAAGACGCAGACATGGAGTTAAGCAATGGTCGATTACACCGGTAATCGGGGTGCCAAGGACAGCAGCCAAGAGAGGCTGGTTTCCCCCCACAGATTGGAAAGGAAGGTCAGGGATGGATACTTTCCAGCGTTGATGAAGGTGGGGGCAAATGGGCATCCCTGCGCAGCGGGAGGGGATCCTCCTTGTGGCCTTTTCAGGACAGGACTTGGGAATATCCATGAGAAACATCCCTGGGTCCCCACCTTGAACCCCCCCTACCCCCCAGGTCTGCTCCTGGGACAAACGCCACGTGCACAGAAGAATCCGGAAGAACTGCAGCCGCTTGAGAATAGAAACAAAACAGCTGAAAAGGGAAGCAAACAGAAGTGCTTGTTCTTCACCAGCAGAGAAGAGCTCATGACCCTGGAGCATCAGCCCCAGGACGGAGAACGCCGCTGCCATCCAGACAGAGGGCTGGCTGCGCGGGCCGGCACGAGAGCTCCCCGAGCTGCGGCACTCGATTCGAGAAGCCCATGAAATACGCATGATTCCGTTTGTGCCACAGCAAAACCAAACATGTGTGCTCATCAGCGTGCAGGAACCAGCCCAGCGCCTCCATGCCCCACAGGGAAGGGAGACCCGCGCGGTGCTCTGCTCCCCAGGCACGCCCGGCGTGTGACTCGGGTGATTTACAGGAATGACTGTGGCAGGAGGAAGAAACTGGAAGAGGCAGCTGGCTCTCTGGGTCTGGGGCTTGGGAGAAAGGCTGTCGGAGCTGCAGGTGGGGACGAGGAAGGGGTGATGCTGCGGCTGGGGGGCCCCTGGGCTTGAGGAGAGGGAGAAGCCACCAGGCGAACCAGGGAGCAGCGGACAGACAGGCAGGTGGACGCCCAGGTGGGTGGAGCAACCAAGGGGCGGCCAGGGCTTCGCTGAAGGGCTTGTGGACAAGTGAGAGAGGACAGGAGTCCCTGAGACTCAGCAGACAAGTTCAAGTTCAAGTTCAAGCCTGGCCCTGGAGATGGCAGGTGGAGTTGGGGAGGGGTTGGGGGCAGGCGGGGAGGCGGCAGGGGTAACTTCCGCATTTGGGACGGGCGGGGAGGCTTGGGTCTTGTGCCTCTCTTTGCCTTGGTAAAGCCAAGCACCGTGAGAGTGTGAGAGCAAGAGCCCTGGGGCAGAAAGGAGGGGTGAGGGTGGGGGGCGCGGGGGAGAAGTGGGGGAGAAGGAGGCATGTCCTCCGTTCCTCCAGGACTTGCTGCTCCGTAAGGTGGCAAGAGCCCCTCCGTCCAGAGGGAGGTGGAGGGCAGCTGGGGACGAGAACGGAGCAGAGGTCACATCGGTCCACAGACAGTGGGCTTGTCGCCCTTAAATGGGGTGGGATTGCCTAGCAGCGTTTGGGGCCACAGGGTCAGGCAGGCGTGAAGTTAGACGCCGGCGTCCTGCCGGGGAGTGCTCTCCCCGGTGCTGGGCAGAGAGCCGGGCTCATCCGTGCGGGGCCCCCTGGGCAGTTGCGAGGGAGGGTCGGCCACGGAATGAAAGGTACTTCCAAGCTGTTGAATGAGGGCCCACAGACAGTGGGCTGCGTGGCAGTGAGAGCCTCCAGGGACGGGTGGGAGGAGGAGAATGGGGGTGCGTGGCTGGCGGTCTTGATGGGGTCCAAAGGCACGGGTCTGGCCACTTGGCCAGAGCTGGACGCACAGAGGCCTTCCCCGTGGAGAGATGGTGGATCCGTCATTGGTGGCTGCTGAGTGGTGTCCCCCCGGAACGCTCACCAGCTCGTGGGAAGGGGTGCCACTGAAATCAGGTGTACGTGCGCAACTCGATCTGCCAGAGAAATGCGGCCCCCCCAGTGGGGAAGCATGTGTGCAGGTGGAACCCCAGGACCCCCATCCCTGAACCCGCACGTGCACATGGGCTCCACCAACCCGCAGTCGTCTTCCGCCGATGGGATTGTCTGCCCCAGCAGCTCAGGCCGCCCCATCCCGACCAACGTGGGCGGGTCCAGGCCACGCGGGAGGGCGAGCGGAGCACAGTGTGGCCGTGAGGGGACTTGGCCGTCTCCCCGTGCGCGCAGGTGAGTGTGGGGCAGCGGCCCGTGGTGGATCTCAGCCTGAAGCCACCGGCGAGGGGAAGTGAGGCAGAGGTCCCGCCGGCTGCCCGAGGCTGGGGACGTGGTCTGAAGCATACGCACAGAGCCAGACGGGCACCCCAAAGCTGACTTTTCATGTCTGGTTTTAGAGAGAATGTGGCTGCGGGGTCAAAAGTTACCAGAAAGAAGCCCTGTTTTCCACACTCAGGTGTGTCTGCCGCAGTGTTGGGAGGACACCAGGGATGTGAACTTGGGTTTGGCGTGGTCACTCAGGGAGTGGATGGAAATGGGGGGTTTCTGAAGCGTGGGGTCACCCTCGGGGGTCTCTGCCCCAGGTCCCTGCCAAGTTCACGCCCCACAGCTGGATCGACTCCACGGAAACCGGGCAGGGATCTTTTGTAATTAGAGGCCCAGCCTCGCTCCAGGCGGGCTCCCGTCTAGAGTCACTCGGCTCCCCATTCTTCACCAAGAACAGTAATTAGAATGCAAGGTCATCTCCATATAATGCATTATGACTTTAATATCAGTAAACTCCCCTTAAATATTAGATGCAGTGAGGAAATATTAGTTAAATTATCACAGACTAATATGATCAGTTTCCTCTAGGATAAAATGTGATAAATGGGTTTTAATAAACTAAGGAGAATTATATGCATCATATTCGTGGTTCCTGTCAATTTTATTTAGAGTAAAATGCCATTGTGATAATTAGTTGGGTTTTACTGTGTTCATTAAAAGCTTTTCTAATGACCGCTTGGAGGAATAAGTAAAATTAATTTCTTTCTTGAACATGGGGAGAATTCATCAAACAAACAAAAAGCGACCTCGGGGCAGGGTGAGACAGGGTGGGGGCAGCGGGCTCGGGGGGTTGGCAGTGGGGACAGCGCTTCCCTGCCTGTCTCCGGCCGAGCCTGCCCCAGAGCTGCGCCACCAGAAAGGGATGAGGCCGGGGCTGAGGCTGTGGCGGGAAGGTCCCTCCTCCAGACAGCACTCCTCGACCGTCCAACCGTGGCACCCTCCCGCCTGTGCTCTGGGTCCCAGCTCCCTGGTCCCCAGGGGCTGATGCCGGGCCTCCTTCTTGCCTGTGCCCCGGAGGGATCCAGCTCAGGGACGGGCACTCAGGAGGGCACAGGGGCCAGAAACTGGGGTCTTGTGGCCACTGTCCGCCCCAGCGTGGAGCATGTGTGGTCTCCAGGCAAGAGCTGTGGCCAGAGGGGCTGCCAGGGGAGCCCAGGGGTGGGACAGTGGGCCAAGCGAGGCAAGTGCAGCTCGGGTGGAAAAGAAGAAAAGCTGGCCAGGCTTGGAGAGGTTACGTTGCCGGACTGAGGCCACGTGGGGGTGAAGGGAGGACCAGACCCAGAGGCCATCTAGAAGGTGCTAAAAGCCACAATCCTTCCCACCCACCTGTGCCAAGGATGGCAGGTGTCAAACTGGGAGCCTGGGCACTCAGGGTGTTAGGACGAGCCCGAGAACCCTGTTGGTGAGCACCCCCACCGCAGGCACACGCACACACACCACATTCATGCACGCGTGTGCTCACTCACACGGCCGCCCATCTCTGCCAGCTCTGGGTTTCATGGTCCTCCAGTGCCCAGCCACACCTCAGCCCCCTGGAAGTCTCTCTGGTCTTGCGTGACCCGCCCAGGACCATTGCATTAGTTTCTCCCACTCTGGCAGAGCCTGAGGGCCGGGCGGGTGGCAGTCTGTCCCGTACAACAGGGCACTTTGTCTGAGTCTCACTGTGTTTTCCCTGTTCTGGAAGGTGAGGGGGTCCTCCGGCCCTGGGGGGGTTACAAGACGTCTTCGGTGCAGGCCAGCCTGGGCCGGCCTCAGCAGATGCTGCCCTCCTGCCCACTCTAGAACCCCCCAGTGACCGCAGAGCTGCCGGCCAGCCCGTACTCTCCGAATGCCACCACACTCGGTGCTGTGACAGTCAGCGGTGTCCCTGCAGGATTTAGGGTCAGACTAACCTGCCCCAGCTCCCCATCTACAGCCCTCGGGAGTGGGCTAGCGGTGCTCCCTCTGGGGTGGAAGGCAGGATGGCGCACAGATGCCCACTTGGCTACTGGCTTTCCAGAGCATTATCCGGGCAGGGGGTCCTGCATGGAGGCTTTTCTTGGTTCCTGACTTGTGAGGCCCGGTCGGTGCCACTCCCACCCAACCTACCCCCACGGGATGCCCGTGGGCAGCCACCCTTGCAGCCGCACAGGCCCCCTCAGGGCTGCTCAGAGAGGCCGGGGGGCAAGCCAGCCAGTAGCAAAACCACCAGCAGTGCTGGGGGGCCCAGTCCCCCCAGCTTCATCCAGAAGCCTCCATCTCCTCCCTGGGAGCTCTGGGCACTCCCGTCCAGCCTCTCACTTTGCCCTTGCTGGTAGGGGGGGCAGGTGGAGGGCAGGGCTGCACTGAGGTGGCTCACCCCCACTGCACTGCCCTAGGACAGGGATGGGGTGTTCAGCGTCTTTGCGCCCTGCCCACAGCACCTCCTCCAGTGTCCACGGGGCCTACATTGCCTCCCTCCCTCGCCCACCGCCCTGGTGCAGGGGCAGCCCCTCCCTGCATCTGCACCCCCTGCCCGCCCGCCCGTGGATGCCGGGGCCCTTATGAGGGATTCCAGTCCTTACAAGAGACCCCAGAAAGCGTCCCACCCCTTACCCCACGGGAGGACACAGCAGAAGACCCCGCCTATGAACCAGGACTTGGGCACTGGCCTCCTCCACCTAAACCCGCCAGCGCCTGATCTCAGACTCCTGGCCACCCCGTAGCCCAAGCGCTTGGAGATACGAACACATGACCGTTCTCAGAGGAATCTGGGTTCTTCAAAGGAATGTCGTAGCTAACTAGGGGAGGCTGTGATGTGGGAGGCTGGTCGCTGGAGGGCCCAGCCGGCCAGCACTCGGAGGACATGGCGGTCAGTGAACTCTGAGAAGTCGGGAAGCTGGTCACAGCAGCAGCATGCTGCCCCAACCGTGGCAGGGCCCCCCATTGCCCCAGAGCCTGCCCTGGGGATGCATCTGGATTAGGGGGGCTCTGCGCTGGGAGGCAGGGAGGGATTTCTGTGTGAGAAGTGTTTGCCGGGAGTGAGTCCAGCACATGGGTAATTTAGCTGGTAATTCATCATCAGGAGCAGCACCTCGCCGAGGGGCAGACACAGTCCATTAGCTGGGGGTGAGCGGTGCGTGCGCGGCCAGAACCGGGGCCCAGAGACCAGGTAGAGCCCGTGAGAAGGCTCTGTGAGGGCGAGTCAATCAGGGTGCCCTAATTGGAAAGCAGTAATAAAAAGTAATTGAGTTTAATACATAATTTAGATCATTACCCGTTAAGTTAGTGCCTCCCGCTTAGGTGTGGGGAGAAAATTATTTATCTGGTAGACGGGGAGGATTTCATTTGTTTTTATAATGGAATGCTTGCCAATTGACTTTAATAAGAGCAGTTTGTTAAATCAGATTTTGAATTGGTGCATAGATTGGAAGTTCATATGTTAATTTTTGACATGATATACTTAGCGTTGCCTCCTCCCTTGAAAGCAGCTGGCTTACCCTCCCGTGAGAATCCCCCCACTCTGTTGTCCACGACAATGGAAATTAAATCGGGTCCCGCAGGTGTCTTGGCGGAAGGTGATTCGGCTCCTGACTTCTTCTTTATTTTCTCTTAAAGCAGAGACATTAATGGGGCTCTGCTGCTTCTTCGAAGGGCCTTTTTCCCTTTGCACGTGGCCACTGGCTGCAAACAAATCTTCTGCTAAATACTGAAGAGGAACTTCGTGGTCATTCCTTACGTGGGTCGAGACGTCTGAGACTCGTTAACACATTCGACCAGCCCTCTTCCTGGGCATCTGGGCCAGTCCCCGACTCCTCCTGGTTCCTCCGATGGCCTCGAGGCAGGAGGCCCGGGTGCACATGGCCTGCACCTTGGGTCTCCCCTGGGCCCCCAGAAGAGCCCACCCAGCTCAACCCTCTGTGTCCCCACAGGGTGCACGTCCACAGCCGGGCGCTGGGGCAGCCACATCCCATTTCCTTGGGAACAGCCTCTGGCAGGGAGGAGTCACAGATTCAGGGTGCAGGCCCCCACTCTGGGAGACAGACAGCCCCACAGAGCCCCCGGAAGGAGCAGGGCCTCCTCAAGAACCATGGGAGCTGGGAGCCGTGGAGTCACGGGTACGTTCCACCCAGTGGAATATCAGAATCAATAAGTTTAGCTGTGAAACCCATGCTTTGCATAAAATTATAAAGATAATGGGTACGATTGATTTTTTTAAAACCTGGGCCTCTTAAAACATAAATATCTTCCTGCTAACGGTGTCCTCTGTCCTGCCTTCTCCCCTCTGACCTGGTGCAGCACTGAGGGACCCGGGGACAGGCCCGAGGCCCTGGACACAGATGATGGGGGGATGCACGCCCTGTCCTTAAGGAGGCACAACAGTTGTGGGGGAGGGGGTTCTTCCACTCTTCCGATGAACCTGCTGCTGCAGAAGCTTCCAGAATAGTCATCTCTGATGGCTCTAGAAGCCAGGCAGGCATGACTTCGGCAAAGTCTCCCTGAAGCCCAGGCCCCCGACACGACTGGGCCTGGCTCTGGGCACACAGATGGGCCAGGGGCCTGTCCTGGAGGAGGTCCGGGAAGACAGAGAAGGACGAGCCTCCAGGCTGAGGCAGCAGGGAAAGCCAGCAGGAGTGGCTCTGGCCCAAGCTGACCCCGACCTGAGGCTTCCCCGGGGCTGGGGAGACCCAGAGGAGCCTCAGCCCGGCGCCAAGACCGAGTGCAGGCTGTGGTGGGTGGTGCAGGGGCCTCCCCGGCCTGAGGACAGACTCCGCTCCTGCCTCATTGTGCAGACCCAGCCCCAGCCTCCCCAGGCCTCCGTAGCCCTCGCTGGACCTGCTGCCCTGCCCAGGCGGCTGTGGATTCAGGAGTGTCTGCATCTCCCAAGTGTGGCCAATGCGCGGTACACCTTGGCCCCAGCCCAGCTCCCACACTCATGAGGGTGACCCGCTGGGTTGGAAAGAAACCTGTTCTCGCTGTGCCTTGTCCATCTCTGTGTCCTGTAGCGTGTCAAGCACAGGCCCTGGGCCACTGAGGCACCTGAGGGGGGTCACTCAGCGGTTTGGAAACAGGGTGGGCAGGCCTCCAGTTGGGGGGCAGTGGGGCCTCTGAGCCCTTCCGGACAGGGGTGGGAGTCACTAAACCACAGAGATTGAGAATGAGTCTCCCTCCCTGCCCTCCAGCAGCACTGACCAGCAGAACGCTCTGCCAGAGGAGGGGTCGGTCAGAGCGGGGGTCGGCCAGAGCGGGGGTCCATCAGAGCAGGGGTCCATCAGAGGTGGGGTCAGCCAGAGTGGGGGTCGGCCAGAGCAGGGGTCCGTCAGAGCAGGGGTCGGCCAGAGCGGGGGTCCATCAGAGCAGGGGTTGGCCAGAGTGGGGGTCGGCCAGAGCGGGAGTCGGCTAGAACAGGGGTCAGCCAGAACAGGGGTCCGTCAGAGCGGGGGTCCGTCAGAGCGGGGGTCCGTCAGAGCGGGGGCATTGGCCTGCTCTCCCCCATACGGTGGCCGCTAGCCGCATGGGCCGCCAAGCGCGACACAGCGTGGCTCACCTGGTGCGGGCTGTCACTCCTGCTCTTTGACGCAAGCAGCCACATCTGCCACAGGCCCCGGAGCGCAAACACAAGGTCACAGCCGGGCCTGGCGGGCTGACCCGGGAGGGGCCGCCGGTGCTCTGAGCCACCGGGCCATGGCCACGGTTCCAGAACAAAGGGAGGAACGTGTTTACAAATTGTCTGTTGAAATTTAAGTTGCCAACATTGGCATCAGGCCTCGCCTGCCAGGCCACCCGGATTGGAGGGTAATTTATGAAGATTGCTTTACCTGGGGCCGCGCTGGGCTGTGTCTGCAAGTAATTCACACCAGGCTCATTTCGGATGCAGTCAAAGACCCCCGTATGTCACTATGACAATGTAATCACAGAGCCACATTAAAAAGTCATTATTGTTTAGAATCCAGCTTGGTTTGAAAAACACTTACTATAAAATTCAACAGCCTTTGTAAATTACTGAAAGGTTTACTCAAGAATACTAGGTGCCATGATTTAGACAGGGAACTTACCACTTTATTGATTCTGTGGGATTTTGTCGGTTCCTGCATTTATGGGGAATGATTAGTGAGTAATCAGAGTAATAAACTCCTCCGTGTCGCTTCATAAATAATGATGAATTGAATTTGCGTCCTCAAATTTCCCAGCAAGTTGCTCCTGCTCCAAGAGTCTCAGATTCAACTTTGGGGTCGTTCTGTGGAGCCGTATGGAAATGAGTCACCTGTAAGGCAAGGAAGAGTGAGAATTTGTTTCTCGGCTTATGGTGCATCGAGTCACCCCAGCACACGTCCGGAGAGCTGCAGAATATGGTGGGATGCTCAGCTCCAAGCCTGGTCCTAATGCCCCCTGCAGCGGCCCAGAGACCAATCTCCATCCAGACACGCTCTGTATCCCCGTTCTGTCTTGGTTCGTCCTGAGAGCGTGCAGTGGATGGGCCTTGAAGCAAGGGGCTCACGTGGGGGTCCAGTTCAGCAAGGGCCCCGGAGCTGGACCATTGGGCGCGCCCTCCTCCCACCCTCCGCCCCCACCAGCAGCCAGCGCCCAACCTGGCAGTCCTCACCCCCACCTGGAAAGTACCCTTAGCTGCAGAGTTTGCCTGGATCTGCTGGACTATCTCTAGAAAACTTTCCTACATCCGTCCCTTCCTCGGAGCTCACAATACACGGAAGCAAGCTGGAGTCTGCGCAGGATTGTGGTGAAGAACATAGCTTCCTGTGTCCAGTCCTGTCGCCCGTCGGCTTAGACACACCTTTACCCACAGGCACCTGTCCACTTGCAGTGCCTCACAGGTGCCCCATGGGGACCCTGTGCCATGCTCGGTCATGCCCCGTGGGTGGGCACAAGCCCACGCAGCCTCCACCCTCTTCCTGCCTCTCCCTGCCGCCCTGCGGGAGGGACCCTCCTGACGTCACTGCCCCGGCTCCTGCTGGGCACCTGAGCACAGGAACTGGATTAAACAGAAATTGAGTTGGGAAGGGGACAGAAGTCACATCCAAACTGAACTGAACTGAATCGAGTTGGAAGTGAATTAAAATTGGATCAAACTATAATCTAGACGCCGGGCAGGTAGTAGAGACAGGCAAGGAGGGCAGGGGAGAGACACAGGCCCCCCGGCCCTTGCCCTCAGGAGTGCTGGGGTCAACGCTGTGAATAGGAGCTGAACAGTCCGCGCGTGCTGGTGGGTTGTCCTTCATAAGCACTGAGGCAGTGCACGCGGATATTCCCAGAGAAGCCGCAGCCTGGACCTTGGCGGCCACACCGCACACATTCCAAGCCCCTGGGATGCAGTGTAATTGGCGCTGTGGGACTGAGGGGGGTGCACCCTTGCGCTGTAAGAGCCATCCGCCCTGAGCCAGTCCCCTCCCGCCTGGGTGTCCCGCGGACAATGCCTCCAGCATGCAGGGACGGGAGGCCAGCCTGAGAGGAGCTGAGGGTCTGGAAGCACACACTCGGTGTGGAGGGGCACCAGCGTCCGAGACAGGGTCACACCAATCCCCAGACCGCCAACCACACCGCCAGCCCCATGGGGCCTGAAGCCGCCTGCCAGGACCCGGCAGGAAGGGAACACGGCGCAGCCCAGCCAGCATCTGGCAGGTGTCCGGCCCAGGTCCAGGCCTCTGGGCCCAGCACTGTGATGGACCGTGGGGACCTCTGGGCACAGCCC
The DNA here is from genome assembly GCF_037043125.1 of Eumetopias jubatus. Taxonomy (NCBI): domain Eukaryota; kingdom Metazoa; phylum Chordata; class Mammalia; order Carnivora; family Otariidae; genus Eumetopias; species Eumetopias jubatus. Next base: position 1,614,355 of record NW_028274813.1, on the reverse strand, counting down.
TGAACTCAAACCACTGGGATCCATGCGCAGCCAGCCGGCGACACAGGCAGGTGAGGACGTGCAGGAGAGAGCCAACACCAGCCGGTAACCCCCACTCACCAGCGGCGAAAAGACCCCCTCATGTAGGTGCAGCCTCCCTGTCTTGGTTGGTGACGTTGGGCTGCACCTCCCACTTCCTTGGGGGAGACGTGGGGACACCAGCTTTCTCGCACAGCTGAGGTCTTGTGGCCTGCGCATCCTGCCCAGTCTTCCCTCCGCTCTGTGGCACAGTTGTGTGCGGCAACCGTCTCGCCCCCTGGGCTGGCCCGGGACCCTTTCTGCACGGAAATAGCATCGCTGGTGCCAGAAGCCCTCCCCACACCCTCCCTGGATTCAGGAACTTCTCACTGGGCTTTTCCAGGACGTGGATGCTCCCAGGGAGCCCATCTTCTCAGACGGGGCTTGAGGATCCGAGACCATCGCTGCGTCTGGGTGAACACCCCCCCAGCACACGCAAGGGGACGCTGGCCTGGCCGTGCTCTGACCCCAGGGTGCTGGACACTACCGTCCCGTCTAGAATCACGCGGCACGCTGCCCTTTTCGTCGTGATAAGTATTCACACCCACGGGAAAGTGCAAACGCGTGCAGTGAAGATTCACCTGTGGTCACTATTCTGCCACACTTCCTGTACCCCGTCTTCTACCTGGCCAGAGACGGGTGCCCAGCCACACGTCTGGAACATGGGCAGATGCCATTGTGCACGGTGACGGGGACTCGGAGGTGGGACTGAGCTGCGCCTCTGCAGATGGAGATTGTTGGGCATCGAATCACATGAGCCCTTCGCGTGGCTGGCTGGCCTCAGATTCGGCAGAGGAAGGGGCAGCACAGCCTGAGTGTGAGGACTCGACCCGCCCTTGCTGGCTTTGAGGATGGAGCAAGGCCGCTGTGGGCTGAGGGCTGTGGGAAGCTTCTAGAAGCTGAGAGCTAGCTTCACTTGGCTGCCAGCTGGGACGTGGGGGCATCTGTCCAGAAACGCCTGGAGTTGAATTCTGCCCACACCTGCACGAGCCTGGAGCTGGACTGTCCCCCAGACCTTCCAGAAAGGACCGCAGTGGGCCGACACTTTCCTGCCCCCAGCAGTAGTCTGCTGCTCCGTTCATTGCCCTTCCTCCTCGCCCTCCCTCTCTTCCCTCGTCCGGGAGGGGAGGCCACTGTGGCCAGCAGACCCCCTCCTGCGCCCCGCCACCCCGCCCCGCTGCCTGCACACCACGCCCCACGCTGTCACCGCGTCCAACCCAACGCAGCAGGGACTGGCTGTCTGCTGGAGCCGAGATCTCTGGTCCGCATCCTGGCTGGGGGGACACAGCCTTCCGACCCCCGCCCTGGCTGCCACGCCGTCCCCGGACCCCGGTCTGCCTTCTCTCCGCCGCACACCTCGCACTCCCGCACCCAGCCATCGTGTCCCTGCCCCCTGACCGCGCCCCGTGCCGGTCCCGGGAACACCTCGCCGACCAGCCCCAGCGCGGCCCTCCTCCACGGCCCGCAGCACCCCAAGCGTCTCTTCCTGACTCACTCTCTGCGCGTGGGCTGCCCCCCACGCTCGGAGGGGGGGTGCCCCACAGAGTCCCCGGGGCCGGCTCTCGCAGGTGTTCCATTATTATCTGTTGACTGAATAAGCGTCCTTGAGGCTGTATTCAGCCATCCCGTCCGCGCAGCTCTCTGATGGCTTCTTCCTCTTTCATCGCCCCCAAGCACGTGGCTCACTGTCCGCGCTGGTTCTGCTTTCTTAGGGTCTTTTGTTGTCTCCTGTTTCTCCGTAGCTTTTGTTTTTTTTTTTTTTTGCCTTCAGGACCCACATTCTTTGTCCCCTGCATGTTCTTGATGGGGCGGCTGGAACATTCAGAACCAATGGCACGATGCGTGCCCGTACCCGGACCTAGCAGGTGTTAGCGTTTGGCCTTTACTCCCCCGTCCTCTCTCCTCCATATGGTTTCAGCAAAAGTTTGTGACATCACACAAACAGCATCACGTTCTGTGGCCCTGTGCTGCAACCCCCTGCTGGCCCAGGTCCGTGCGCAGCCGCTGGGGCCTGTCTTAGCCACTTTGTGGACAGGCTGATGTCATGGAGTCTGTCCCCACCTGGGACCGGCCACTGCTCCCATTCCTTGTGCAAAATGCAGCAGTGTCTCCAGAGTCCAGGAGAGATGGGGTCGCAGGGTGGAGGGGCCTGCCGGGCTCCAGCTTCACCAGCAGACGAATTGCTTTTCAAAGGGTGGAGCCAGCATACCTCCCTCAGATTGTCTGAGAGCTTACCTGCCCGTTGCCCGCATGACTGCTGTTAGGTACTTAGCCTTTGTTCATGTGATGATCTTAAATCCTTGCTTACGTTTGCATGTCCCCGATTACTAGGTAGAGGGTGCCTTTTCATGGGTGTGGGATATTCAGTTTCCACTTCTGTTCATTGCATGTTCCTATTTTTGGTTGGTTCTTCTTTTGTATTGTCTTATTGATTAGTATAAGCTCTTTAAATATGCAGCATAATGACCATTTGTCTGTTATGTGTATAGAAGGTATTTCTTCTTGATCTGGGGCTTGTTGTTTAACTTTTAACTTTGTGGTGCCTTTTGTTGTACGTGGGTCCACATGTACAACAGAGATATAGCCAAATGTATCCAACTTCAATTATGATTGCGTGTCTCACTTAAGAATTTTTCTTAAAACCATAAGGCCATTTCTTCTAAATGCTTCAAAGTTCTGCGTTTCCCATGGAGGACTTCCACACATCCATCGTGGCTCCAGATGGAGTCTTGATATTTGGCTTCCTGCTTCCTGCTCCGCCTTCAAACTTGACTATTCCTGGTCCTTCAGTATCTACGGGAAACAGGGGCCCCTGATCAGGGGCCCCAAGGAACACTGTTAGGATTGTAAATGAAACTGTGTTTAGTTTATAGGTTTTTTTTTACAGGGAAAAATGAACATTTAAAATCGAGTCTTCCTATTCATGGTCTTTCTCTCCAATAGTTAAACTTTCATCTCTATCCCCCAATAAAATTTTAATATTTTCTCATTGGAGATGCTACGCATCTTTATTTACTGCTAGTAGAGTTCTATTGCTGTTGTGAGTGGTAGGTTTTTTTTTTTCTATTGCATTTTCCAGTTAGTGGTGGTGATCGGGTAGCAGTGCTGTGGGTTTTTATAACGCTTATGCCAAACCTTATTAGTTCTAATTGTAAAGTTTCTTGGGAAATGTGTCTATGTAGAGAGTTATGTGGTCTCCACAAATGAGTCTGTGTCTCCTTCCAGTTCTCACCCGTCTCCTTCCTCCTTGTCTTGTGACATTGGCCAGACTGTCAGGCCGTGAGAGTGGTCACGCCCCTGGTCCCCAACTTCAGTGGGAAGCCAGGGGTCTGAGGTAGCTTGAGGGAGTTGTCCTTTGTAAATTAAGGTAGCCCTTGTATCTCTGAGTTCCTACCAGGGAGGGGGGGTGGAGTCAAATTCAGTCTACATCCCCTGAGATGACCATCAGCTTCTCTCCTGAGACCTGCGCACGAGGTGAATTACACGTGGGATTTCCCAGCAGGATTTTATATGCTTACGTTCCTGGACCAAAACCTACGTGGTCATAGTGAAACCCTCATTCCTCACTCCTGGTGTGTGACCAGTCGCGACGGCCGTGCACCCGCCCTCTGCAGCCCACCAGCCAGCCCCCCAAACCCCTCGGGTCCTGGTTGCCCCACCTTGCCCTCTGCCCAGACGGCTCACCAGACAAATTCTAAGAGGAGAGTGGACCCATTATCCAAGTATTTATTGCCAAAGATGCTCCTGTATTGAGATCAAACTAGTAACTGATTCGGGGAAGAGGTTGACTTATTTCTGTTCAGAGCAAGAGGTTGGTGGAGATTCGTCTGTTCTCCCAAGTAAGCAGCCTGTTACTGATGGGGCTCAGAGTCCAGGGATCCCAGGGTCCTTCTGGGTCCTCAGCGCAGGTACCTCAGGGCTCACATCCTCTGAGCTGCTGTCCTTTCTCTAAGATGATGTGTCTCCAGCACACTGCGCCCCCCACCCCGGCTGCCCCTACAAGGGCTCAGGTTTCCCAGACAACAGTCCACAATGAGCAGAGCATAGCAACGGGGTGGAGCTGTGACCAGGCTCCTGGAGCTTCCCACATTCTTTTTTCTCTGCTCAATGCCACCCCCCAAAGGAAGAGGTGCAGTCCAGGGTCGAGGATGTGAGCTGAATTCACACATTACTTTGGGGTGTCCGGGTGTGCAAGTGGGTAGGTGGTCAGGTGCACTCAGGGGTCGCAGCTCATTAAAGAGATTTGGAAGTCGTCAGCATGAAGATAGCAACGAGGCCACAGGAGGATATATCCGACCCACGTACTGATCACGGGTTAAGGGTGAGTTGATAAAGGAAGAGAGGAAGGAGACAGTAAATGAATCGGTTATTTAAAAAAAAACAAACCTACGCTATTGTGATTAGTGGTTATTCCCTGAGCCTCTGCCTGTCTCTCCTTGACACTGAGGACCTTCCGTGAAGGTGTTTGGACCGTGTCCCAGGAGGTGGCTCCCAACGTCCCTGCGTTTCTCATTATTCTGCTCCAATGGTCCCTGACAGGTCACTGCTATGGGGACAGAAAAGCTATCCCTCCATGGCACTTTGTTGCAGAATTTGTGACTCACAGAACATCAACTGACTGATGTTCAGAACATGTCGTCCTTGATGGAATCAGAGATGCACCTTCCTTTGCGAAGTCTGAAACAGGTGGCTTTGACTTCAGCCCTTGTGATCACAACCTCATCTTGTGACCTCAAGTCAAGGGCATAGACTTGGGGCGTCTGAGAGAGGTGTGATGTCACTTTCCAGGTTAGACAGTGGGCGGGGGTTTCTGCAAGCATGGCGTTGTCCCCTCCACTCTGTCTGCCCCCTCTCCTGAAGTGGATGCTGGCTCCGGGTGCCCTGGGGGCAATAGGAAGAAACTCACCGACAACTTAGGAGACACTGGAGAGGCCCGATGCCTGTTGTTTTGTTCCTGGAGTTCAAAAGAATAATTTCAGTGGATAGATTGAAGGACATTATGATCACTGTTTAGACCCAAATCAATGGCCTGGAAGATGAAGTATGAAAAATATGAGCAAAGAGCAAAAATATGAGATGGAAATCCTGACAAAACAGATAAAGGGCTCGGAAGATAAATTTAAGAGCTCAAACATGGGAAAAATTAGAGATGTTTTATAGAACAACTCTCGACTAAAATTTGCCTGATGTTTTTCTAATGATTGACTATGGGTTCTGGGTAAAGAGCCACTTACATTACATTACAAGAAGGGCACAGGCGATCCTCATGACTGATCACTGTTACGTTAACCGTGAGGACCTGGCTGAGGCCGTGCTTGTTGGACCTCTCCACTGCTCCACTCTAACCTTTACTCTTCTTCCCATTTTTCAAACTTTGCTCCTTGGAGGGAAGCCACCATGAGCAGCCCACACTGTAGGGAGAAGGGAGGATGGAGTATTTACATAATGACTTGGAATTCTTCTCCATGGGACATTTGGTTCTTCTCCCCCATTTATGTATTTATTCAGTCACTGACTTAGATCAGTATGGACTCACAGGTATTTATTTTATGCCTTGGGCTATAATCTTGTATACTTTATTTTAGTGCTCAAATTATTCTGGCTTTGGCCATCAGAAGCTCTTTAAGTTTGGCTCCTGTCCCTCTGACAAAATTCCATCACGGTGGGGTTTTTAATTACTTCTTTACTTTCTGGCACTACAACATGTTCCACGTGCCTCTTGCATAATCACTGACACAGCCCTGGAATCGGCTGTTCCTCCAAGATCTTGGATTCCTTTTACTGGAGAATAGTATTAGAAGCCAAGATCTAGGTATTAGGTGTGCTTAGGGTGACTGGGACCTCACTGGAAATTCTGGAGGTGAAAAGTACATTAAGTAAAATGAAAAATTCACTAGAGGGGCTTAACAGTATATTTCAGCTGGCAGAAGAATCCACAAACTTCATGCTAGGTCAATAGAGATTACATGATTTGAAGAATAGGAAGGAAAAAACGAAGAGAAATGAGCAGAGCCTCAGTGAAATGTGGAATACCATTAAGCACACCAACATACATGTAATGAGAGTTGCATGGGAATGGAAAAAATACTTGAAAATATAATGGCTGGAAATTTTCCAAATCTGGTGAAAAATATTAACTTCCTATCCAAGAAACTCAGTATTCCAAGGAGGATAAACACAAAGACACACACCAAAACACATGCTAATTGAAACATCAAAGACAAAGACAAAATCTTGAAAACAGCAGGAGAAAAACAACTCATCACATACAAAAGAACCCCAATAAAATTAACAGCTGACTTAGAAACACTGGAGACCAGATGGCAAAGAGATGAAATATTCAAAGTGTTGAAAGGAAAAATCTGCTGACTAAAAGTCTTGTATCCAGGAATAGTATCTTTAAAATATGAGGGTGAAATAAAAGTATTCCTAAATAAAAAGAAAATTAGTTGCTAACAAATCTACCTTACAAGAAATACTAAAAGAAGTTCTTCAGACTGAAAGAAAGTAGCACAAGATGGTAATTCAAATCCACACAAATAAGTGTCAGTAGAGGCAATTATGTAGGTAATTACAAAAGACTATGATTGCATATTTCTTCTCCCTTCTCTTGACTTACTTAAAAAGCAATTTCATAAAACAATATGTTGTATTTGAGGGCCTATATCATACACATGTAATATATTTGAAAATAACAGCACAAGAGTGGTGGGGAAAATGTCTATTGGAGGAAGAGAATGACATGAGATATGCATTCAAGTCCACAGGAAGAAATAAAGATGATAAAAAAGGGTAAAGGAGGTTAAAATAACAAGCTCCACAAATATATACTTGCTTTCCATTCTTCCCTCAGCTTCTTTAAAAAGCATGATTATATAAAGTGATTTAACAATGTACTGTTGGGTTTGTAACATATGTAGATGCAAGATGTATAATGATAGAATAAAAAGAGGGAGTGAATGGAGCAATCTAAGAGCAAAGTTTCCATATTCTGTTGGAACTAAGTCAATATAAATCTGAGCTAGATTCTGATACTTTAAGAGATATGTATGGTAAGTCCTAGGGAAACCACTAAAAATAACTTAAACATGTAATTTCATTGTTACATAAATTGTTAGAGAAATTCATGATTGTTCATGTTGCATTAAAAAAAATCTACTTTAAACAAAGTAAAACAGTAACAGAAGGACAGAGGAACGAAAATGACATGAGACATAGAAAACAAAAAGCAAAATGGCAGGTGTAAATCTAGTTATATCAACAATAACTCTAAATGTGAATGGATCAAACCATCTAATCAAAAGGCAGAGATTGACTGATTGTCTGAAAAATAAACCAAAATACAACTATGTGGTGTCTACAAGAGACATATTTTAGACTCAGATATATAAGTAGTTTGAAAGAAAGGATGAAAATAGATAAAAGTGCCAGAAAGGCTGCACTATGATCAGACAAAATCAACTTAAAAACACACACACAAAATTACTACACATAAAGAGGACCATTTCACAGCAATAAAAGGGTCAACTCATTAGAGAACTATAAGCAAGCATGTTTCCTTTTAAACATATATGCAGGAGGAGGAGTTAAGAAGGCAGAGGAGGAGGGGATCCTAATTTCATCTGGTCCCTGGAATTCAGCTAGATAGTTATCAAATCATTCTGAACACCTGCAAAATAAATCAGAGATCTGAGAAAAGAATTGCTGTGATTCTACAAATAGAAAGATAACCACTTTTTGGAAGGTAGGAGGTGCAGAGATGTGAATCTGTGGCGAGATATCTGAAGATAGGACAAAGGGGGAGGAGTCTGCCTTAAGGAGGCTTCTGCACAGTGTTATAAGCAGCAGAGCCCCAAATCGGAATTTTGAGAAGTTTGCTACAGTGGGGGACGTCCCCACTGCTCAGATGGTGAAGTGGGGTGAAATCCCAGGTGGGACAGCATGGTCTCAGGATCCCCAGGGTCACAGGAAGAACAGGGGAGCCTGAGTGCAGCAGAGTCCCCAGGCACTGGAACAGGGAAAGTGGGTTGCAGACAGTGAGCCCAGGTGCCAGCTTTCTGCTCAATGTTGCCATAAACTGCGAACCCTGACATGGTGGGAGGACCGTTCTCAGAGCTGTGGTGAGACCCCCCCCACCCTCCCTCAGGAGGAGTGGTGTGGTGAGGGTACAAGCTGCAGGAACCCATAAAGTTTGGAGACTCCAAATGGGGGGGGTTGCATGTCTGAGATAAAAATGCTCCGTCACAGACTGGGTGAACACAGAGTGTGGACAGAGACCAGGGAGACAGGAGTAATTGACTGCTTTTCTCTGGAGGTGCACTGAAGAGTAGGGGGTGCGAATGTTCAGATCCAGGACTAGAGATGGGGCACGGCAATTTTCATCCCCCAAATTGATGCTGAAAGCCTTCAGACAGCAAAACAGCCACAGAGAGCAATCCCAGAGTGCTTACACTAAGCCCAGCACCCTGGCAAGGGGAGTGCAATTCCACCCAGGCAAAGACATCTGAGAATCAGTGTAACAGGCTCCACTCCCAGGAGACCATCAGGAACATCCGGTTAATACAAAGTCACCAATCCTAGAGAACTGCAAAACTTCAGCTCTTGGGAAAAACAGTATATAGTATTTGCAGGTTATTTTTATTATTCTTTAGTCTTTCAGTTTTAGTTTTTTTTACAGCTATTTTCTGATTTTTTTCAATTCTTTTTTTATTTTTTTATTTTATATATACATTATATATATTGTTTTTTGTTTCCTTTCATTGTATTTTATTGTACTTTTGTATATATACTTTTGTGTGTGTGTGTGTGTGTATATATACATGTATGTATATATACACACACATATATATATAAGTTTTTCTTTCTTTTCTATTTTGAGAGCTAGTTTATTTTATCAAACAAAACAAAATACACCCAGGATCTAGTTTATTGTTTTGTTCTGGTTTACTTCTTGTTTGATTCCATCTTATTTTGTTTTGTTTCCTTTTTTTTTTTTTCTGGTTAGTTTTGTTTGTATTTTTCTGGTGTTGTTATTTTTTTCTCTCTCTTTCTTCTCTTCTTTTCTGGACATAATGATGAGATCGAGAAACTCACCCCAAAATAAAGAACAAGAGGAAGTATTTAATCAATATGGATATAAGTAAGATGTCAGAACTAGAATTCAAAACAATGATTATAAAGATACTAGCTGGGCTTGAAAAAACATAGAAGACACTAGAGAACCCTTACTATAGGAATAAAAGAACTAAAATCTAATCAGGCAAAAATTAAAAATATTTTAACTGAGATGCAGGCAAAATTGGAGGTTCCAACATCTAAGTTAAATGAGGCAGAAGAGAAGTCAGTGATATAGAAGACAAAATGATAGAAAACAGGGAAGTTGAGAAAAAGAGAAAAACAACTACTGGATCACAGAGGGAGAATTCAAGAAATCAGCAATACCATGAAGTGAAATAATATTTGAATAATAGGCATCCCAGAAAATGAAGGGGGGGGCAGAAGGTTGATTTGAACAAATTATAGCTGAGAACTTCCCTAATCTGGGAAAGGAAACAGGCATTCAACTCCAGGAGGCACAAGAGAACACCCCTCAAAGTCAATAAAAATAGGTCAACAACTCCACACATAATAGTGAAGCTTGCAAATTTCAGAGATAAAGAGAAAATCCTGAAAATAGCTTGGGACAAAAGGTCCTTAACCTACAAGGGTAGACATATTAGATAGGCAGCAGACCTGTCCACAGAGGCCTGGCAGGCCAGAAAGGACTGGCCTGAAATATTCAGGGTGCTAAATGGGAAAAATATGCAGCCAGGAATACTTTCTCCAGCAACGCTGTCATTCAGAATAGAAAGAGAGATAAAGAGTTTCCAAGACAAACAAAAACTAAAGGAGTTCATGAACACTAAACCAGCCCTGCAAGAAATATTAAAGGAGATCCTTTGAGTGAAGAGAGAGCCCAAAAGTAACAAAGATGAGAAAAGAACAGATACAATTTACAGAAACAATGACTTTACAGGTAATACAATGGCACTCAATTCATATCTTTCAATAATTACTCTGAACGAAAATGGACTAAATGCTCCAATCAAAAGACACAGTGTATCAGACTGGATAAAAACAAACAAACAAACAAACAAGACCCATTGATATGCTGCCTACAAGAAACTCATTTTAGACCCAAAGTCACCTACAGTTTGAAAGTGAGGGGGTGGAGAACCATTTATCATGCTCATGTACATCAAAAGAAAGCTGGAGTAGCAATCCTTATATCAGACAAACTAGATTTTAAACCAAAGACTGTAATAAGAGATGAAGTAGGACACTTTAACATAATAAAAGTCTATCCAATGAGAAGATCTAACAATTATAAATATTTACGCCCCTAAACAGGAAGGAACCAATTATATAAACCAATTAATAAAATTAAAGAAACAGATTGGTAATGGTACAATAATAGTAGGGGACAATAACACCCCATTCACAGCAATGGACAGATCATCTAAGCAGAAGATCAACAAGAAAACAAGGGTTTTGAATATCACAGTGGACCAGATGGACTTCACAGGTATATTCAGAGCATTTCATCCAGCAACAGAATACACATTCTTCTCAAGTGCACATGGAATATTCTCCAGAATAGATCACATTCTGGGTCACAAATCAGGTCTCAACTGGTACAAAAAGATTGAGATTATACCCTGCATAACTTCAGACCACAGTGTTTTAAAACTTGAACTCAGTTACAATTTGGAAGGAACACAAATACACGGAGGTTAAAGAGCATCCTACTAAAGAATGAATGGGTCATCCAGGAAATTAAAGAAAAAAAATTTAAAAATACATGGACACAAATGAAAATGAAAACACGATAGTTCAGAACCTTTGGGTTGCAACAAAGTCCTAAGAGGAAACTAGATGGCAATACAGGCCTTTCTCAAGAAACAAGAAAACTCTCAAATACACAAGATAATCTTACACCTAAAGGAGCTGGAGAAAGAACAGCAAATAAAGTCTAAATCCAGCAGGAGAAGAGAAATAATAAAGATTAGAGCAGAAATCAATGATGTAGAAATAAAAAAAAAAAACAGTAGAACAGATCAATGAAACTAGGAGCTGATTCTTTGAAAGAATTAATAAGATTGACAAACCCCTAGCCAGACATATCAAAAATAAAAGAGAAAGGACCCAAATAAATAAAATCATGAATGAAAGAGGAGAAATCACAACCAACAATGAAGAAATACAAACAATTATAGGAGAATATTATTAGCAATTGTATGCCAACAAATTAGGCAATCTGGGAAAAATGGATGCATTCCTAGAAACATTTAAACTATTAAACTGAAACAGGAAGAAACAGAAAACCTGAACAGACCCATAATTGGCAAAGAAATTGAAGCAGTAATCAAAAATCTCCCAACAAACAAGAGTCCAGGGCCAGATGGCCTCCCAGCAGAATTCTACCAAACATTTAAAGAATTAATACCTATTTTTCTGAAGCTGTTTCAAAAAATAGAAATGAAGGAAAAGTTCCAAACTCATTCTATGAGGCCAGCATTATCTTGATCCCAAAACCAGACAAAGACCCCACCAAAAAGGATAATTACAGACCAATATTCCTGATGAATACGGATGCAAAAATTCTCACCAAGATACTAGCTACTAGGATCCAACAGCACATTAAAAGGATTATTTAACACAACCAAGTGGGATTTATTCCTGGCTGCAAAGGTGGTTCAACATTTGCAAATCAATCAATGTGATACACCCCATTAAAAAAAGAAAGAACAAGAACCACATGATCCTCTCAATAGATGCAGAAAAAGCATTTGACAAAATACAACATTCTTTCTTGATAAAAACTCTCTGCAGTGTAGGGATAGAAGGAACATACCTCAAAATCATAAAAGCCAAATACAAAAAGCCCACAGCAAACATCATCCTCAAAGGGGAAAAACTGAGAGCTTTTCCCCTAAGGTCAGGAACATGACAGGGATGTCCACTCTCACCACTGCTATTCAACATACTGCTGGAAGTCCTAGCCTCAGCAATCAGACAACAAAAAGAAATAAAAAGCATCCAAATTGGAAAAAAAAAAAGTCAAACTTTCACTCGTCACAGATGACATGATATTCTTTGTAAAAAACACAAAAAACTCCACCCAAAAATTGCTAGAACTGATACAGGAATTCAGCAAAGTCACAGGATATAAAATCAATGCACAGAAGTCAGTTGCATTTTATAGTGCAGCAGTGAAGCAGAAAAAAGAGAAATCAAGGAAATCAATCCCACTTACAATTGCACCAAAACCATATGATACCTAGGAATAAACCTAACCAAAGAGGTAAAGGATTTATACTCTGAAAACTATAGAACACTTATGACACAAAAGAAATTGAGGAAGACACAAAGAAATGGAAAAACATTCTATGCTCATGGATTGGAAGAACAAATATTGTTAAAATGTCTATGCTACCCAAAGCAATCTATACATTAAATGCAATTCCTATCAAAATACCATCAACATTTTTCACAGAGATGGAACAAACAATCCTAAAATTTGTATAGAACTAGAAAAGACCCTGAATAGCCAAAGGAATGTTGAAAAAGAAAACCAAAGCTCAAAGCATCACAATTCTGGACTTCAAGCTATATTACAAAGCTGTAATCATCAAGACAGTATGGTACTGGCACAAAAACAGACACATAGATCAATGGAAGAGAAGAAAGAACCCAGAAATGGACCCTTACCTCTACAGTCAACTGATCTTCAACAAAGCAGGAAAGAATATCCAATGGAAAAAAGACAGTCTCTTCAACAACTGGTGTTGGGAAACTTGGACAGCCACATGTAGAAGAATGAAACTGGACCACTTTCTTACATCATACACAAAAATAAACTCAAAATGGATGAAAGACCTCGATGTGAGACAGGAATCCATCAAAATCCTAGAGTAGAACACAGGCAGCAACCTCTGTGACCTTGGCCGTAGGAACTTCTTGCTCGACACATCTTCAAAGGCAAGAGAAACAGAAGCAATAATGAACTATTGGGACTTCATCAAGATAAAAAGGTTTTGGACAGCAAAGGAAACTAAAAGGCAACCTACAGAATGGGAGAAGATATTTGCAGATGTCTTATCAAGGCTAAGATCCAAAAATCTATAAAGAATTTATCAAATTCAACACCCAAAAAACAAATAATCCAGTCAAGAAATGGGCAGAAGACATGAACAGACATTTTCCCAAAGAAGACAACCAAATAGCCAACAGATACATGAAAAAATGCTCAATATCACCCGGCATCAGGGAAATACAAATCAAAACCACAACGAGATGCCACCTCACACCAGTCAGAATGGCTAAAATTAACAACTCAGGAAACAATAGATGTTGGGAAGGATGCAGAGAAAGGGGAAACCTCATGCACTGTTGGTGGGAATGCAAGCTGGTGCAGCCACTCTGGGAAACAGTATGGAGGTTCCTCAAAAAGTTGAAAATAGAGCTACCCTATGACCCAGCAATTGCCCTAATAGTTATTTATCCAAATGATACAAACATAGTGAATTCAAGGGGCACATGCACCCCAATGTTTATAGCAGCAATGTCCACAATAGCCAAAATATGGAAAGAGCTCAGATGTCCTTTGACATATGAATGGATAAAGAAGATGTGGTGTATATATACAATGGAATATTACACAGGCATCAGAAAGAATGAAATCTTGGGGTGCCTAGGTGGCTCAGTCAGTCGAGCATCTGCCTTTGGCTCAAGTCATGATCCTGAGGTCCTGGGATCAAGCCCCATGTCAAGCAGAGAGCCTGCTTCTCTCTCCTCCTCTGCTGTTCTCCTGTTTGTGCTCTCTCTCTCAAGTAAATTTTTTAAAAATCTTAAACAAAGAATGAAATCTTGCCATTTGCAATGACGTGGATAGAACTAGAGGGTATTATGCTAAGAGAAATAAGTCAGTCATAGACAAATACCATATGATTTCACTCATATGTGGAATTTAAGAAACAAAACAGATGAACAGAGGGGAAAGGAAAGACAAATAAAATAAGATGAAAATTGAGAGGGAGGCAAACCATAAGAGACACTGAACTCTAGGAAACAAACTGAGGGTTGTTGGCGGGGAGGTGGGTGGGAAGATGGGGAAACTGGGTGACAGGCATTAAGGAAGGTGCATGATGTAATGAGCACTGGGTGTTATTTGCAACTATTAAATTTCTAAATTCTACCTCTGAAACTAATAATAAGCTACATGTTAGTTAAATTGAATTTAAATAAAACAGTTTTTAAAAAGAATATGTAAGTAGCAACAGACTCCAAAAATACATAAAGTGAAACTGACAGAATTGAAGGGAGAAATAGCCAATGCAACAATAATAGTTGGAGACATCAATACCCACTTTCAATAATGAAAAGAACAAGCAGGCAGAATATCAATAAGGAGTTGAGGACTTGAACAACATTATAAACTAACCAGACCTAACAGACATTTGTAGAGTACCCGACACAGTAACAGTAGAATACATCTCCTCAAGTACACATACAACAGTCTTTGGGATAGACCCTATGTTAGACTATAAAACAAATATAAATAAATTTAAAAGGATTTAAATGATACAAGGTATATTCTCCAACCACAGTGAAGTTAAAATAGAAATCAATAATTAAAAGAAATTCATAAATATGTGGAAATTAACTAGTACACTCTTAAATACCCAGTGGGTCAAAGAAGAAACTTCAAGGGAAATTAGAGAATATGCTTAGATGAATAAAAATGAAAAGATAATATATCAAAACTTATGAGATGCAACTAAAATAAGTAAAGATGTTCAGAGGGGAATTTAGAGCTGTAAACACCTATATTAAAAAATAAAATCTCAAATCAATAACCTACTTCTCTACCTTAAGAAACTAGAAAAAGAATTAAACCCAAAGCAAGCAGAAGAAAGGAAATAAAGACTAGAGCAGAAACAAATGAAATAGAGAATACAAAACAATACAGGAAGTCAATGAAACCAAAAGTTTTGTTCTACTGAACACAAGTTTGGTTCTTTGAAAAGACAAAAGTGAGAACTCTTTAGCTATAACTGACCAAGAAAAAAGAAAGAAGACTCGAACTATTAAAATCAGGTGTGAAAAAGGGGGTATCGCTACTGGTCTTCCAGAAATAAAAGGGATTATAAGGAAATACTATAAACACTGTATGCCAACAAATTAGATAACTCTGATGAAATAGGAAAAAACCTAGAAAGAGAACAACTTCCAAAACTAACTCCAGATGAAGTAGAAACCTTAATAGACTTCTAACAAAAGATTGGATTAGAAATCAAAAACTTCCCAGGTTCAGTAGGTTCACTGGTGAATTCTACCAAATGGAATATGAATCCTTCACAAACTCTTCCAAGAAATGGAAAAAGAGAGAACACTTCCCGATTCATTTCATGAGGCTAGTATTGACTTTATACAAAAACCTCATAAAGACATCACAAGATATATAAATTATAGACCAATATCCCTGGTGATTTCTCTTGTCAATACAGAGAAGAAAATCCTCAATGAAATAATAACAAACTGAATCCAACAACACCATGGCCAAGTGGGATTTATCCCAGGAACACAAGGTTGATTTGCCATACAAAAATCAATTAATATTAACAGAAGCAAAGGCAAAAACCACATGATCATCTCAAAGGATACAGAAAAAGTGTTTAACAAAATCCAACACTTTTTTGTGATAAAAACACTCAAGAAACTAGGAATAAAGGAATTTTCTCAACCTGATACAAAGCATCTACAAAAACTCGGAGCTCACTTCATAATTAATGGTGGAAGACTGAAAATCTTTCCCCCTAAAATCAGGAACAAGACAAGAACCCTACTGTTGCCACTTCTCTCCAACATTGTACTGGAGTTTCTAGCCAGGGCAACTGGGCAAGAAAATGAAATAAAAGGCATTCAAATTAGAGAAGAAGAAGCAAAGCTATCTTTATTTGAAGGTGACAGTATTGTGTATATTGAAAGTCACAAGGGGAGCCCCTGGGTAGCTCAGTCATTTAAGAGTCTGACTCTTGATTTTGGCTCAGGTCATGACATCAGGCTCTGTGCTCAGTGGGGAGACTGCTTCTCCCTCTGCTCCTCCACCTGCTCGTGTGCGCTTGTGCACCCTCTCAAATAAATAAAGAAAATATTTTTTTAAAAAAAGGAATGAAGCACCCATTAATGCTAGAAGGATGTGTACAAGGATGAACCTTGAAAACATTATTCTAAGTGAAAGAAGACAGTAAAACAATCACATATTGTGGGACTGCGTTTATAATGAAATGTGCAAACTAGGCAAATCCATAGAGAGGGAGCAGGTGAGTGGTTGCCTGGGGCTAAGGGTGGGTGGGGAAGCACAGGAAGGGCTCCTACAGGAATGCAGTTTCTTTCATGGGGGACAGAAATCTCTGAAATTAGAATGTGGGGATGGCTGCACAGCCTTGTGAATGCTCTGAATGCATTCACTTGCACACATTAAATGGGTGGTTTACACAGTACGAAATTATGTCTTAGTAAACATGTTTGTTAAAAAGCACTAGGACTAGAGAGGTCAGAGAAACTTTGTCCATCATAAGAGTACAGATAATTACAATGTTATTTTGAACACATTGGACGTGGGAGAGGATGGAAAACTTGTTAGTTTAATTCATAAGGGCAGTGAACCTTAATTATTTCATTAAAAGAGAACAGAAAAAGTTAACTATAGACTGAATCACTTACAAATATACTTACAAACAATTCTAAAAAAATATTAGCAAATAGAATCCAGAAAAACATTTTTAAATGGCAACTATGACCAAGTACCTTTTGTTCCAGGAATGCAAGGATGGTTCAATACCAGGAAATCTAGGATTTCAACCAAATTTAGTATATCAATCAATCATATAATCCCACCAACAGATGAAGAAACAGTGTTTGATGAAACTTGTCAGTCAGTCTGACAAAAAAAAAAAACCCTCAGTAAAATAATACTAAGAGGAAACTATTTAACTCACATAAAGAGATCTCGAAAACCAGCAACAGATTGTAGGGAGTGGCCCCACCAGCGTGCCCAGAGGTCTTGCACATCCCTTCACGGGCCGCCTAGACAAGGCCTGACCACAGTGCCCCCTGAGTCCTGCCCTGAGGGCCCTCCTAAAGCCAGGGGTTGTCACTGCAAGGGTGCAGCTGCAGACTTCTGTGTAAGTCTACACAATCGTTCAGTCATACCTTGGGGGGGTCCTCCATGGCAGAGCCACCTACCACTCATGCCGGCTATCACTGCCCATGCCTCCCCCAGCCAGGCTCCCCTTCCAAGCTGGGGGGCGGGGGGCCCTGGTCCCAGAGCAGCCTAACCCTGCTGCCCTCCACGCCCTGTCTGCGGTTCCTTCAGTCCAGGCCTTTGTGAGCACCCCTCGCCCCCAGCTGCCTGCTCTCCTTACCCGGTGATGGGCGTCCCAATTACCTGTGCTGCCCAGTGACTCACTCCAAGTTCGGCAGCTTAAGCAACACAGCATGTGATCGCACACTTTCCACGTTGGGAACTGGGTGTGGGTCAGCTGGTCCTCCGCTCAGCCCCGAAGCCTGCAGACATCTGCCCGGCAGGCCACATTCCTGCCTGGAGCTCAGGCGGCGGTTCTGTCAAGAGAGTCTGCTCTCTGCTTTCTTGTGGGCTGTGGGCTGGGCTGGGGACCACTCTTGGCTCCCAGAGGTGCCACAAATTTGCCACGTGGCTCCTGTGGGCAGTTCACAACAGGCCTGTTTGCTTCTGTCCAGCGACAGGAGGACGTCTGATTCCTCACCTTCTATAAAGGCCCCCCTGAGCAGGCCAGGCCCCCCAGGACAATCTCCCCTTGGACTCAACAACCCATTCATGAGAGTGAGATCTCGCCTCCCCCAGGTCCCCCCAGGGGCATGCACACCAGGGGCAGGGCTTTGCGGTGCTCCTGAGAACCCTGCCGACCACGGGGGGCGGAGAGGCAAGAGGCGGGAAGAGAAAGGGGGCTAGGACAGCCCCAGAGAAAGAAGCAGAGCTCGGGGATGCTCGTCCCTCTGAGGCTTCAGGCCTGGCAGTGGTCTTCTGCCCTGCCCCCACCCTGGATCCCCTGTGCAGGGGAGAGGTGGGGCTGCCAGGAGGGCCTTCCTGAAACACAGTGCTGACCTGCCCCCTTGTCCTCAGGAGGAGGGCCCGACACCTGAGCTCAGCAGACAGGCCCTGGGCCTTACCTCGAAGCCCCGTTCCATTCCCAGGAGGCCGTGTCCACAGCGGGGCCCAGGGTCTCGGCCCCCAGCACCGGACTCTGGCCCCAGGTGAGATGGGGTGTTGGCATCTCCTCCACCTCCAAGGCCTCTGACCGGCATCCCGTCCCCTGCAAGGCCACATGGGAGGCTTTGCTCATCGTCCCCCAACCAGCCCCTTCCCACAGCCTTGTTTGCTGGGAAATGCCCACTCTTTGGGGGGGGTTATTGCAGCCAGAGGTCCCCAGGCCGCTTGCTCCCCCCACCCACACCCTCAACCCATGGGAGGTACGCCCCGTGCCCACCCCCACTAGCACAGGAGCATCCATAAACAATTTCAGCTTTAGTCAGCCCTCGACAGCCGCCCTCTGACTGCTCTGTCCTGAGCTACTTTTCAGGCTGACTCATGTCACTGCACGGAGAACCTGGGGTCGGAGCGCGTTCTCCCACAAACAGGGAGCTATGGGCGGTGGCCAGCCTGTCCCCACCGATGGTGGACGCGCACGCCCGGCCAGCAGCCACCCCACGTGGGACCCGGCCCTGCCTTTCCTGCAGAGTGGCCTGGAGAGGAGAGGAGTGCTTCCTGGAAGCGGGGCCCTGACACCCTGGGGCAGGTGTGGAGGAGGCCCCGAGGGCCACACGGCCCTCTCATGCTGTCTCCCAAACTCAGCAACTACAACCAACAATGGAAAGACAAACAACCCAACTGGCAAAGGGTTCCAACAGGTATTTCTCCAGGGAAGCTGAGCAAATGGCTGCGGAGAGATGCTCGCCCACAGAGTCATCAGGGAAATGCAAGCAGAAAGCACGCTGAGGCACCCCGCTTGGCACCCGCTGGGATGGCTGTTATCAGAACAAACAAAACCAGAAAACTGGCAGTATTGGTGGGGATACGGAGAGATTGGGTCCCCCGCATGTCGCACGTTGCATGTCGCTGGGGGCTGTGCGGTGCCGCGGCCGCTGTGGGAGCCAGTCGAGAGGTTACGGGGTCTCCAGGGGCCCCAGCGCTCGTAGCCCTGGGCAGAGACCCAGGGGACCTGAAGCCAGGCTGGCACGGCAGCTCGATACAGAACAGCCCCGGGATGGAAGCAACCATCCGCGGGAACGGGTGAGCAGAAAGGGACAGTCTCCTTACCCTGGAGTGTTTTTCCCAATACAGGGCTGCAGGGCAGACACAGACAAGGACACGGATTGAAAGCATCACACTGCATGGAAGAAGCCGGTCACCAAGGGCCACATAGTAAGTAACTCCTTTCCTAGGAGACATATGGGCAGGCAGATCTGTAGAGACAGAACGTGGAGGAGTGGCTGCCAAGGACCAGGGCGTAAGGCGGGTGACAGCTAACAAACACGGGGTTTCTTTCAGGGGTCACAAAAATGTTCTCCAATTAGATTGTACCTATAGTTTGGTTGCCCGACTCTGTAAACACACCAAAAACAAGTAACTCTGCAGTTAAAAAGAAACTTCTAGGCAGCACGAAATAGTAGAACCCCATTTTACAGACACGGAAGCCGAGGCTTGGAGATATTCTCTGAAAGCTGTCTTACCCTCTGCCTAACACTTCGGGGGGGGGGGCACAGAGGCTGCGGCCACTCCCCTGGGGCCCGCAACGGGCCTGGGTCGCATCCCTGGGCAAGCAGGTGGCACTGGAGGACACAGACAGGGACAGGCATGGGAACCCAGGACCAACCCGGGGCCATCACTGCCCAGCCTGGGCATCTTCTCTTTATTAAAGTGTCACGGAGGGACACCTGGATGGCTCAGTCGGTGAAGCGTCTGCCTTAGGCTCAGGTCATGATCCCAAGACCCTGGGATTGAGTCCCCAGTCGGGCTCCCTGCTCAGCAGAGTCTGCTTCTCCCTCTGCCCCTCTTCCTGCTTGTGCTCTCTCTCTTTCCCAATCAAATAAATAAATAAAATCTTTTTTTTTTTTTAAGTGTCACGGAGACAGCACCCTTTCCAGGCATGGGGGCGGGGGTGGGGGGGCCACCAGATGGAAAAAAGAAAGCCCTAAAGTATGGAGCCAGGATCACCCTGGGCACTTTGTGCCAAGGTCCTTGGTTTTTTTCAATTTTATTCGCTCACTTTTAGGCAAATGGGCAGGATGCCTGTGGGCCCCTGGAGCCGGGGTCTGGCCTCACCTTGTCAGAATCGCAAGCCCAGGGGGGCTGAGGGTCAAGGCTCCCCACCTGGCTGCAGCCGACAGGACCAGGGGCTGACTGCTCCCCCTGGAGTTTCCCCCGGGGGGCCGGGAGAGCAGCATAATTTCCGGGATGGTCAAATCCTGCAATGGCCTGAACGAAGCCACTGATTCTCGGGATTGGACAGAGCAAGCCCCCCACAGGGAGAGCTCGCTCCCCGAGAGCCCTGGAAGGCCTGCCTGCATGCAGCCAGATGGCCCTATCTCGGCTCCCTGAGATACATGGAGAGGAGACATTTCCTGCTGTTGCTGAAGGTCGCTCCTCTCTTAGGCTCACCTGCAGGTGCCATAGGCCCGGACAGGTGCCCACGAGCCTCTGCCCTATCTGCCACGGGAAGTCAGGAGGATTAGATTCCTGACCACGTAAGGCAGTGGTGTGTGCCAGGCGTAGCAGCAGGCGTCCCGCGGGCATCCCAGGGGTGGAGCTGCAACTCCTGGGAGCGGGTTCCCACCGGGGCTCCCACGACCCCGACTTCCCGCAGCCCCAGGCCCGACAGGGAATCAGGACTTCCGGATGGAAGTCTAGGGATTGGAAGGGGACCAGGGCACTCTCGAGCCTATGCTCACCCCAGTGGGCATCCAAGAGACTGCCCCGAGGGGGTGGGCTGGAGCAGGGGAGCACCCCAGGGACTGGACACAGATGTGGCAGGAGAGGGGCCAGGACAGGAGGTGGGGCAGGTGGTGGAGGCGGCTGTGGGCGGAGCCTCACAGACCAAAGGCTGCGGCCCCTGGCCACAAGTGTATTCAGAATTCCTTCTCTGTAGGGTCCAGGGCCTTCCTTCTGCCTCCAAGGAGCTCTCAGACAGAAAGGGACACTCCGACCAGGGTGGATGGGCCCCATTCAAGGAGTCCTCCCCGGGTTCCCCACCACCACCACAGGAGCCTCTGTCTAGTGAAGGGGGAGCCAGGTGAGGCTCCGAGAGAGTGAGGACCACCTGCCTGCCCCTTCTTCCTCCTCTCCTGCCCGGCATCGGCCCCTCCAAGTCTCCCTGCCCTGCCCCCCAGCCATCTTCGGGGAAGTCCTGCAGGTGCTCAGCCTTCTGGGGCTGTAAGTGCAGGCCTGAGTCCTCCTTCTGGGGCTGTCACTATAGACTCAGGTGGCCTCGCCACGCTACCCCCTCCCCAGTGTGACCGGAAAAGGAGGCAGGTAGACCAGACGTCCCTAGGGTCCTGCCGGTGTTCTCCAATCCAAAAGGAGAGACTCTCCTTGGCACTTCATGGGATGTCCTGGAGCACAGACATGAGGCCCAGGGAAGCCTTCTAGCAGGGCCTGGAGGTCTTTCTGGAGGAGGCCTATAGGCCTGTCAACACTACAGGGAGCAGTCCCTCTAGGAGGAACCTGGGAGCCCCAGGACCTGTGCTCATCCAGCTCGCCATGACCTTCTGGATGTGGTCTGTGTGGCTGATGAAGCCCCACCCCCTCACGTGTTCCTGTAGGTTCGCACAGCCGAACCCCTTCCCCACGGCCCACGGGCCTGGCACGACCCAAAGATGAAGCAGGTCTCCTACCTCTTTGAACGTGGGCACTCCCGGGGACCCGAGGTGCCACACACGTATGTATTAGACTTGTTTAATGATCACCCAGTACCGTAATTAGATATTAAAAATCTCACTGTGCCATCATAAAATAACATGGAACGAATAATAAAGTATCACAGTTATAAAGTCATCAAAATGTAATAAAATGGTGTTATTACAAAGGCTTAAAATGTAACGATGGTTTTTTAGTGTGCCACTTATTATATAATTAAAGTTACAAAATAGGATAGAGTAATTAAAATAGAGACTTGAGGTTTTGCATGGGGTCCAACCTACCGTCAGTGCGGGCGGGGCGGAGCAGTCTAGCCTCCCAGGGGCTGTGGCCTCGGCCAGGGGTCCTCCTGGGCCTGGGCTGACCTGCTGCGGCATTGGCGGTGTGGGCTGCAGAGGCCGAGGGCTTGGGGCTGGCAAGGCCCGCCGGCATCCTCTCAGTGCATGCCTGTACTTCCCACTGCCAGCACCCACATTTCTTTGCCAAATGCCCCAGAACCTTCTACTGTCCCTGCCATGAGAGCCAACGCCGGCAGGAGGTGGCCTCAACCAGGCACTCCTGGATTGCCGGGTGACTATCCCGGCTCCCTGGCCTCTTGGGTGGTTAACTCTGAGGCTCCCAGCTGACCCTGGGGGCTTCCGCTCCCCTCCCACAAGCTTGCTACAAGCTGCCTGCCTCGCCTTGCTTCCTGCCCACCCCAAGTAAACCCCTTACCTGACCCAAGTTTCCTGGGGACCCAGGAATGCTCAGTGGACAGTGAGGATGGAACTCAGTTCCCTGAGCCTGCTGTGTGCCAGGCTGTGCTGGATGCTGGGCTCACAGGTGACCAGATCCGGTCCAGGGTCAGGCAAACCACAGGCAAGATGGACCGGGTCAAGGATGTGACAGCTGACAGACGCCCCTTCTCAGCCCGGGGTTGGGAGAGCTGTGGAGGCAGATGGCCGGCAGAGGGACAACGTGCGTGAGGGCTCGGTGGAGCAAGCTCAAGGAGCTACGTCATTCCACGAGGCAGAGCCGTGGAGTCTCACTGAGTAACGGCCAGCTCACTTCATACTGAGAAAACTGTCCTGCGCACACCTCCAGTCCTCATCCCTCTTGGAGCCTTAGCCCCGGATGGGAGTGTGGGGGGCAGGCCAGCCCTGCAGACGGGGCCCCGGGCCAGCACCCGCCAAGGTGGGTGGGGTGATGCAGTCACGACATCGCCCCGCTTCAGGCCCGGTGGGCGCGCGCAGGCTCTCCAGGAAGAGGGGGCCTGTTGCCTCACCGTAGATCACCCTTAAAAAAGAAACCAGAGACACCCCGGGTACCTCCCTGCGGCCCCATAAATCTGGAGAGGAGGGAGCCGCGCTCAGAGAACATAGGCTTTTGAATTTTAAATGGCCAATTTGGTCAATGAATCAATTTCACTGGGCTGAGGCAAGCGTGCCCATGAAAGCAGTTTTAAGACCTATTTGAGGCAGTGAGAGCCTCTTTGTTCACGCTTCTCTCATACTACCGTCCTCTAATATTTCATCTGTATTCATTTTTATGGCTTTCCAAATTATAGATGTCAGCTAAAAACTGAAAAAGAGAGGTACGGGGGGAGGAGGAGGGACTCGCTGCTGTCGAGGAGGCTGAGTTTGACTCAACTCACAGTGGATCCCTGCGTCTCCGGCCACGCTCCTGCATCCACGCGAGGGCCTCGTGCGGCCTTGGGGTGGAGAACGAGGCAGACGTCCCCCCGCAGCAGGGCTCACATTCTGGGTGGAAGAAAGCCCCTGGGAGCCAGCAGGACAAAGACCCCGGTGCTCCGGGCAGCACAGGGTTCCGGCCACCCGCTCCTGCCCACATCACTTCCACCGCACCCGTAACCCCGAGGTTACGGTTCCCATCTCTGAGAACCCGTGTCCGGCTGATTCTGAATCATCCTGACCCAACTGGCTTAAAATTAGTATGTGCATTATCTTTGAGAAAGAGTGTTTGCTCTACAACTTATAACGTGAAGAGATCCCAAGACCAATACGTGAAACCACAAGTATTTGAGAGTCAGTAAGCATTTCCTGTAAAGGGCCAGACAGTTAGCCTTTGTGGGCCATGCCATCCCGGTTGCAAGCACTCAGCTCCGAAGCTGCGGTGTGAAGGGAGTCCTAGACGGCACGCGGCACCCGGGGGTGGTGCCGACCCAGCAAGTTCCTCCACAAAAGCAGGTCAGCAGGTCCCACCTGGCCCCCTCCGGCTCTAAGCACTAATGTGAGCCCACTGGTTTCTCTGCAGGGTCCAGTCCCATCCAGTGAAATGCTCACTCCAGATACTGTGTTTTCTATCTCTGTTGTAATTTACGTTTGGGATGTTTGTGCCTTATTTCTTTCCTCACTCTGTTCATGTTTTCCTTTAAGTCCTTTTGCCTATGGAACGTATAGTTTATGGAGAGAGGCAGGTAGACACCTGGGGGACCCACCACAGACAGGTACCGCGGCAGCCACACTCGGGGTGGCCAGAGTCTGTTTCCTCACCTAGAAAATGGAGACGGAAACAATATTCATGCCAGCCCCCCGGGCTGCTGTGAAGTTCTACATAAACAGGTGGGGAAGCGCCCTGAGACCAGGCAAGCTTGGGGGTGCAGGTGGCGTGGCAGGTCACTGGGCCACCGGGCCTGCATCCCCGCCCTACTGTGTGCCTGCCCCGTGTCCCCACGGCGCTTCCTTCCCTGCAGCTCTGTCCGGGACGGTGATCGCGTGGGCGGGGCAGCTGCCCAGCTCAGGAGCCACAGAGCCTGTACATCCCCGGGCCCCCTCCTCAGAATAGCAAATCCATCTCAGAACCCCCAGAGCCGGGCTGCACGAACGCAGGCAGTGCTCACTGCCTCCTCGCCGACGAAAAGGAGAGAGAGAAAAGGAAGCATTTCTGTGTGGCGAATGAGCTGTGTTTGCTGTAATTTCTCCAGACAATTTCTTTATCAAAATGCAATGACGGGCCCAGGCGCGTGGGACCTCCGCTGCTGATAAAGGGAAGGAGACGGGCTGCTGAGCAGCCAGGACCCCTGCACACGGCCCCAGTCACTCAGCACGGTCGGCCAGGCGGCCAGGGAGGGCTGTGGGTGCTCTGAGGCTGGGCCCCCTCTTGCTCTCAGATGAGGCTTCGGTGCTCCGGGAGATCACTCCGGCCTAACACAGGGCAGGAGAGCCCCACCTGACAGACAGGGGCTTGAGGGCGGCAGGTCACGCACCTCCAGTTCCACCTGCAGAATTAGGCCTCCATGGGGGGGCGATCCCAAACCCAAGGTTACAAGGACACAGGACGTGAGTTTCTCAGCAGAAACCCACTGGACTGGCCACCTCTCCGCCCCCACAGCCCATCCCCTGCCCGCCCGCCCTGCCTTCTCCCCTGGACAGCATCTCCTGTCAAAGGCACTCAGCCCACAGTCAGTTCTCTGTTCTCATCCCTTGACGCAGCAGCAGGGTTTGGAGGGATCTGGGTCCCCCTCCTGCACTCTCCCCTTGCTTCCCTGGTCTCAGCCTCCTCACTGTCCTGCTGTCTGTCCCATCCCAGGGCTGGCCCTCTACCTCCTGTTCCTCCTTGCTGTTGCATCCCAGTGACCTAGCCCAGTCTCGTGGTGTTACCTGCGATCTGAATGCTGACCCCCTCAAATCCTTGTATCAGCCCAGACCCTCCCCCCTCCCACAGTCTAGAGTCTCTCTGCTTTTGGGGGTGTCCTCTCCTTCCTAAAGCTCCCAGTGAGGTAGCCATCCCAAATCCAGACCCGTTTCCTCCTGCCCCTTTCTCCAGCCCCGGGTTCAGAGCTACCCTCTCAAATATGGTGCCACCACCACGGTTGGCTGGTCAAGGTCGCCTTGGCTGTGTTAGGTCATTGTTGTCAACGGTGGGACCTTGATACCTCATCCAAAAGCAGGAGAAGTGTTCCCAGATGCTTGCTTGATGTCTCCCCACATGGCTGGGGGCCCTCAGTCCACACACCCAAGGCAGTCTCTGTGCTGTCCCACCATACCACATTCCGCTCTCATGAGGGCACCCCCCTCTCCAGTGCTTGGACCCCAAGCCTCATGCCCCATCAGGAAGAAGGAGGTCCTACCCATGCTGGAAGGATATGGGGACGGCAGGGTCTGGAGTCCCCTTGGGCCCTCCGGTCAAGAAGAGGAAGGTGCAGAGGCCCCCCTAGGTCGGTGGCGAGTGGGCTCCCCCAGCTGACCTCAGCCCTGCGGGCACCGCCCAGGCCTTGTTTGCTCGTGGGTCTGTGCCTACCTGAGAACAAAGCAGGACATTCTTCTCTCCGGGGCCCAGGTTGCATTAGGGGCTGGAACCAAAATGATTCTGTGACCAGGGAACCTCCAACAGCTGAGAAAATCCGCTTGTCACATGGCTCCCAGACCAGAGGCCCCGGACGTCGCGCTGACCTCACCCTCCCTTCTCCAGCCCTTCTCCCTACAGCTCTGGCCGGGTCTGCGGGCAGGTGGGAGTTGCCCCAGAGAGCGTGTCCCCAGGTGGCGGGCTCCAGGCTGTGCGTGAGCCGGCTCCGTGCAGGAAGTCACTGGGTTTGGTGCTGGCTTCGCTCTCCACACACGGCACCCCCATGCTTCCTGATCTCTTGTGATGTAATCCAGCATTTCAGAGAGAATAGGGTAAAGGCAATTTTACGACTGCAGTAAAACCAGCAAAGTGACCCTCTGATGGTTGTTAATGAGCTCTGTTCTATCTCCCCAGCTGAGCAGGCAGACTATAACCCCACACATGAGGTCAAAAGGAGAGCGACGCCATCCTTGGCAGACGGGTGGAGCACCACCACGGCCTCCTAATCTCCTCTTGCATCCGACAGAAGCGATCAGAAGATACCTCACAGGAAATTATTTCCCTCCTCGTAACCATAGCAATAGATGAGCACTGGTCTGGCTCAACTTTCCGAGTGAGGATCTTTGTCAACATGGAACCAAACCCTGAGAGCAAAACAGAGACCAGGTCCAGCTCCATCCCAGACACGCTGGCGGGAGAAAGGGGGGAAGACGACATGTGTGGAGGGGTGTGGAGGGCTGGTGTGGCCAAGACGCCGGGCATCTCCACGGGAGCCACAAACCCCTCAGCACGGTCCCATCAGAACCCCGGCGGGCCTCTTTGTGGAAACTGCTGGTGGGTTCTAAAATCAATCTGGAAGTGCCAAGAACCTGGAAAAGGAAAAGCCATCTTGGAAAAGATGGGCAGAGTTGGCTTCGCACCACCTGACCCAGGATGTCCTGCAAAGCCACGGACATTGGGGCAAAGAGAGCATGGCAGAGGGGTGGACCCGGATCATGAACAAGAGAGACTCCATGACCAGACCCATAAATACGAGGCCCACGGATTTTTGACAAAGGCTCCAAGGCAATCCCATAAGGAAAGAAGAGTTTCTTCTGGATAAATGTGTGAAAAATAAACACCAACCCCTTCCTCACACCATATACAAAAATTAATTCAAGAGGGATCATAGATGTAAATATGAAAGACAGACTAGGGAACACGCAGAAGGACACAAGGGAGCAAACCTTGGCAACCTCGGGGCAGGCAGATTTTCCCTGGAGAGCACACAAAAGGGACAGGCCAGGAAAAAAAAAGTGACAAATGGAATTTCATCAAAATGTAAAACTTCACATCTTCAAGACATCGCTAAGAAAACAAAAGGGCAATCCACAGACTGGAAAGAAAAAAAAATATATCCATATATATGTGTGTGTCTCTATACACACATCCATCTTATATCCTGAATACATAAAGAATTCTTACAGAGCAACAATAAAAAGACAACCCAATTAAAACTGCAAAAGACTTGAACAGATGCTTCACAAAAGAAGCTGTACGAATGGCCAATAAGCATGTGAAAAGATGCTCAACATCATTAGTCATCAGGGAAATGCAAATTAAAACCTCAAGGAGACAGCACTTTTGCCCACTAGGTTGACAGAGCCAAGTGCTTGGGTGGGGGTGGGATGGGAGCCTCCCACGCGGTTCACAAGGGCACGCAGTCCTCCAGACATCCGGAAAATGCCATGGCAGCTCAACTCCCGGGTATTTACCCAAAAGGAAGGAAAACATAGGTCCCCGAAAACACTTGCACAAGAATGCTTACAACAGCTTCATTCATAATAGTCAAAACTGGAAGCTACCCAAATGTGCATCGACAGGAAAAGCATAAATACGGGCATTAAGTGGAACACTAGTCAACAAATGAAAACGAATAAACTCCGTAAGTCAAACTCAAAAACATCACATTGAGTGAAAGAAGCCAGAAACAGACAGATACAGGCTGTATGATTCCATCTACTGGAAGTTTTAGAACAGGCAAAACCCATCCTGGGGGGCTTGGTTGGTTAAGCTCCCGCCTCTTGGTTTCAGCTCGGGTCCTGATCTTGTGGTTGTGGGATCGAGCCCCACGTCAAGGTCTGTGCTCACTGCGGAGTCAGCTTCAGATTCTCTCTCCCTCTCCCTCTCATTCAATCTCTCTCAAATAAATAAATAAAATATTTTTAAAAGAAAAGAAAAGAAGGGGCGCCTGGGTGGCTCAGTCGTTAGGCATCTGCCTTCGGCCAGGTCATGGTCCCGGGGTCCTGGGATCAAGCCCCGCGTCGGGCTCCCTGCTCAGTGGGGAGCCTGCTTCTCCCTCTCCCACTCCCCCTGCTTGTGTTCCCTCTCTCGCTGTGTCTCTTTCTGTCAAATAAATAAATAAAAGCTTAAAGAAAAAAGAGAAATCAGAGCAATGGCTGGCTGTGGGGGGTGGGGGCGCCACTCCCTGGGACATGGGGGTGCCCTGTAGCCTAACGGGGGTGTCGGTCCCGTGGGTCACGTTGTACTCTTAGATCTCTGCATTGCATGTTGATGTATTTTATTTCAGAACAAACAAGGCCACCCCAAAAAACGATGTGACAACAGCACAGAAGGGCTGCCCATCCCCTCGGGCGGGGCCAAGTCCAGCAGCCACACTCCAGCCCCGCCTGGGCATCCCGGCCTTGAGACGCCCCCTCTGCCCAACGGTGCCCCCGACAGCCCAGCCCCACCTCGTGTCTTTGTCCGGTGCACTTGACTGGTGGGCTTGGGGTGATCGGGACCTAAGTGTGAATTTAGTCAGTGGCATGTGGCCTCCGCTCCATCCCCACTGAGCCGCGGGTCCCATCTGTAACCGGGGACCACAGCTCCCCTCCCAGAGCTGGTGCCGGGAGCTCAGGGCGGCACACAGAGCACCTAGCCCTGGAGGTGCTTGGTGAAGGGCAGTGGCCTACAGCAAACCACTCCTTCCCCGCCTCCCCTAGACGCCCCATGCTCCCTGCAGCCCTGCCGGGCTGGCTGGGCCCTTTGGGAAGGGCCTAGACAGCCAGGTCTTGACCCCACTTCTGACCTTTTCCAAATTCACAGCCTCTCCAAGCTTCTAGCCGGTGTCACCTGTCACCCCCAGCATTCTTGGTCCCATGATGTCCTGCTCAGGCACGGGTGCTGCCTCTGCCCCCCACCCTTTGAGCCCTCCCTGCGTCTGGGGCTCAGCTGGGCCCTGCTGCAGGGAACCTGGCTCCCGGCCTTCCCAGAGTCATGGTGTGTCCAGGGTGTGTGCATCCCCACCCACTGCCAGCCACGAGCCCCCGCCCCTCTCAGCCTGGTAGGCAGCCAGCCCCAGCTAGATGAGGACGCACAGGCAATTTTCTCCTGAAACAAATGGAGAGAAATTGCTCTAACGGGCGAGCAGCCTCTGTTTCGAGCTAATTTTCACATAATAGAATCAAATGACTTCCTTTCCTTTCTGCAGGCTCCCTTGCATAATCTGACAAATTGCAAAGGCGATTTGATTCGGGGGCTCAAATGTAGGGGTAGGGGCCGATTCTTTTGAATAGTCCTGGACAAATGGTGGGGGGATGGAGAGGAGGCAGAGGGTCCCCACAAAGTGTGGTCTGGCCCTACCTCCGAGGAGGACCTCTCGGGGTTTCCCGACGCTGCCCCACAGCCGGCCCCCGGGAGGCAAGGGCCCCGCACATTCCAGCACCGCTTGCCACGGGCAAGCACAGGCCCATCTGGGAAGGCCGCTGTCTGCCTGTTTGGTGCGCAATATGTCCCGTGGGGCTTGCCAGCCGGCTCTTGGCTCTGCACTGGCGCTTGGCACCTCCAGCCCCGCGCCCGGCCAAGACTTCAGCTCGTGCTTGTACTGCCAGAGTCCCGGGTGCCCACCCGCCGAGGCTGCCAGACCCCGCCAGCTCTGCGCATTCACGGCCCCGTGCCTCGGCTCCAACACGCTCTGCCAGGTGCGTGCCATCGCGTGGTGCTCACGACGCCCCACTGCACAGCCCCTGGCCCAGCACACGGTGCCACTGGGCTGGCGCTGTCCTCCCACGTGGACCCCACTCTGGTGGGCAAGTCACGGAGAGCAAAGGGAAACAGGAATACCGCTGAGGACTTCCTACTGTTCAGGGCGCTGCTGTGAAATTAGGGGAATATTTGTTTTAACAATATTTATTTTAAAATTATACCAACACCGCAGTAAGCAGGTTCACTATTTCAGTGTGAGACTCTCCCAGCCCTGTGGCCTCCCCAGAGGGATCCCTGCTTGGGGTTGCTGAACACCTTCCAGTCTTTCCAGGAATTTTTATGCAAATGTGCGTGTAAGAACATACACATATCAATTAGGGTGGTTACAGGATGGGCCCCGTTTATCCCCATGGTCCTGAGGCTGGTATTTGCACTTAACATACACTTCCATTTAAATGAGCAGAGTCACTTCTAACTTGGGAAATGCTGTTTCCCCAGGTCCCTGGAAGGGAGAGTCTGCTTCCAAGGAGGGCTCTCGAGGGGGACAGGTTGCTCTCAGGCCCTCATCAATTGCCCAGAGCACGGGACAGTCCACTCACTGCAAGATCCAGGATGACCCAACCCAGCAGCCTCCCCCGAGAGCTGCGGGGCTCAGGATCAATCACCCACCACCCCAGCCAGGGGCAGAGAAAGAAACCCAGCAGCAGGAGGCCTGCAGGCAGGAGATGCCCAGAAGAGCGGTGGGTTAGCTCAGGCCACCGAGTGCTTTCAGGGGCTCTCAGGGGAGCTGAGGGTGTCAGGGGAGAAAGACGAAAAGCAGTCCAAGCCCAGGGCCTGGACGGGGCCTGGTGTTGCGTGCTCCCAAGGACAGCACCGTGGAGCAATGCGGGGGAGGGTGGCACAGTGGAGCCATTAGGCAGGCTGAGCCGGGAACGCCATGTGGAGGACCAGGGACCTCCCTGACAATCAGGGTCCTCAGGGGCAGAGGACAGGGACAGGGAGCCCGGCTGGGGCGGCTTCCACATCTTCCAGGCCCGTGGTGACGAGGGTTGGAGCAGATGTCCTCTGGAGATACAGACATTCTGGAGGCTGGCATATGCTCAGGGAACGCAAACTGATTGAAATATCAGGCTGAGAGAGACATAATTAAGAAGGGAGACATGTTGCCAAAACATCTACAGTGTTTCAAAGCCAGAAACGTATAGTTGGGGGACAGTCTGCTTCTTGGTAACTCGGCCCCTCCAGGGTGGCCAACTGGAAGCAGCTCAGTCGGGCTGTCTGTCCTCAGCGGGCACAGGCACACCTGACACCCCACCGGGCTGATGGGGGTCAGCCAGATCCTCGCTGCTGCTGAGAGCACGCACCCAGGAGCAAACGCCCCGGGCTACAACACGCACACCAGAGCATAGGGGTGCTCATGTCAAGAAGAACCTGGGCCGGGGGGGGATGTTCTGGAAGGCCTGCTGGGGCTGGAGTGCAGTCCCATAGGATGGGAAGGACTGGGAACAGTGGGGGAACTAGGAATGGATGTTTTGGGGAAGATGTGGAGAGTGCAGAAGCCCAGCTGCCTGAGGCCAACTTCGCCCTCAGCCGTCCACCAGAAGCGCAACAGGACAGCGGCAAGATCAGCTGCGTCTGGCTGGGCAGCACAGATCTGGGGCTTTCCGTTCGTCCCACCCAGTCCCTGGTGGCTCCCCAGCCTGCACTCTGCCCACACCAAGCACTCGGAGGGGTGGTGGCTGGTGGGCCCTTCTGTAGGGCACCCAGAAACCCAGTGACTCCTGCCCGCGGGAGCTGCATGACCACATGCCCCGGCACTCGGTAAGATGAAGTGATGAAACTATCACCCTCTTGGCAGACAAGGGGTTAATGCGGCCGTGTAATTGCTGGCGGCAGCCTCACCAAGGATTTATTGATTTTTTAAAAATGAGACTATGTCATATTCTGTGGTGTGGATGTAGACCAATTTGTGCATGGGCCAACTGGATGCAAACTGAGTAGTTGATAGCAGATGCCAGCTTAGACGCGAAGCCAAGCGGGAACCGCGCCCCGGTGATGAAGCCCTCCCACGCGTCTCTCTCGAGTTCACCACGCCGCCCTCGAGGCGGACACGATGTGCTGCGGGCGCCGCGGCCAACCAGACCGGCCGCTGCCCTTCATGGGCTCAAGGCTGCAGAGGCTTAGGGGTCACCGGCCGGGAGGCTGGGCTCCGCTGAGGGGAAGGGGGGCAGCACGGCCTGGGGCTGGGGGGGGCATCCCAAGGAAGTGCGTTCAGACAAAGACTCAGAGGATGATGAGGACCCCCAGTCAGGGGAAAGGCAGAGGAACCTTGAGAGTTGGACCTTGAGACACATGTGCTAGAGGGAGGCGACACAAAGCACAGCGGGTTAAGAACAGGAAGATGGCCACGGGGGTGAGGAGCCCACAAGGACAAGGGCGAGGGGCTCGGAGGGTCCCTGGGGCTGCGGCACACGGGAGCTTGGGGGCTAAGCCCCTGGAGGGTGTTAGCAGGAGAGACCTCACCACACACTGTGTTTGAGGAAGCTGCCTCCAGCCTCTGTGCATCCACAGGGGAGTGAGCCCGCGGCCGTGGTCCAGCCACACGCTGGAATATTATCCCGCCATGAAAAGGAAGGAAGTTCTGACACCAGCTGCAGTGCAGATGAGCCTGGAGAACATTCTTCTTTTTTTTAAGATTTTATTTATTTATTTGAGAGAGAGAGCAGTGCCCCGGCGCGCGGAGTGGGGGGAGGTGAGCAGACTCCCCACTGAGCAGGGAGCCCAGCGCAGGGCTGGATCCCAGGACCCCAGGATCATGACCTGAGCTGAAGGCAGATGGACTGAGCCACCCAGGCGCCCCAAGGAGAACATGACTCTGAGTGAAAGAAGCCAGACGCATAAGTCCACCTACCCTATGATTCCATTTCTGTGAGACGCCAGACAGAAAAGAGGCTGGCGGTTCCCAGGGCGTGGGGCAGGGAGAGCAACCGCACAACGGGGGCGGGGGTGGGGTCTCTTTAGGGGGTGACGTTGTGGAGGTAGATGGTGGCGGCCGCGCAACCTGGGGAAGGTACTAAGTGCGCCGGAGGAGGGTGGGGGCGGGGAGGAGGAGAGGACCACGGGAGGGAATCGGTGATCCCGGAGGGGGCCGGAGAGCAGCGAGCTCAGGAAAGGCCGGAGCGAAAAGAAAGCAAGACAGACGCTAAGGACCTTCCTGGATGTCGTGGCGGAAGGGGTGAGGCCCCGCGAAGGGACAGAGGCACAGCTCAGCTGGAGCGGGGTGGGAACTCAGAGACGGTGGGTCCTGGAACTAGAGCGGGAGTGTCGTGCGCCGCGGACCCAGCACTGAGTGAGGCGGCTGGCAGAGCGCGTGCTCCAGGAGCGCCGGGGGCGCAGGGTGGACAGCCGAGGACCCCGGCGCAGAGGCCCCATGAAAAGCTACGTGTCCCGCCTCGAGAATCCCGAGGCAGGTGCAGAAGGCACACCAGCCACCTCGCCTCGGCCCCTTCCCTGGGGGCTGGTCCCCGGCGTGCACCCCGGCGCCCTAACAGCCCACGCAAACAGACGCGCAGAGCACAGCACCTCCGTCTTTATTGTGTGGCTGGTTTCAAAAGGGGGCTCACGTGGGGGCGTGTAACCGCGTGGGGCAGCCCCTCCGCTGTGCTGTGGTCTCCTCGCCCGCGGCAGGTGCATTTGGGAAGGGGACAGGCTCCTCCCCAGTGAAACACCAGCAGCCCCGCGACGTCCCTGCTTCGAGACTTAGCACAGTCTCAGTTACAGAGCGCAGCGTCTGGTGCCCACTGATCATCACAACCCTGGCTCAGTGAGGCGGGTCTTCTTCCCAAGTCTTCCTGCGGGGGTGGGGGGGAGGGTCTCCTCTGCGCCTCCCACCCAGCTCACCTCCTCCAGCTGGCTAAGCGAGTTCCCTCTCCCACGGCCCTGAACCACTCAGGAGACCTCTGGTTCAGCCCCTGCAAGCTCCTGCCACTTCTCTCCAGTGTGGCTACTGGTGATGGGGGCCCCACTCACACTCGTGGACCCTCACCCGCAGGGACAAGGGTCTCAGCACTCAGCACTACCTCCCTCCTCCCAGAGGCTGGATATGACTCCTGTCCTGGGGAAAAGTCAGGCCCAGTGCCTGGGTCTGGAACTGGGACCCGGTTGGAGCCCAGGTGAGCCCCCCGGGGTCCCTCCACACCTGGGGGGGCAGAGGCAGCCGCCCACAGCCCTCCCCTCAAGGAACACAGGCGGGGACCCCAGCCAGTGCTGGCCTCCCCTGGCGCATCCTTGCATCCTCGCAGTGAGTGAGTGAGTCTTTAGAGCCCCAAACCGGTTTTCAGCCATTTCTTATGAAAATCCACGGGGCCTGTCGGCTTACAGCCCACCTGGCATCTGACCTCTCCAGAACGAATCTCAGCCTGGGTCCGAGCCTTCAGACCAACAGCTTTGTTCTATGCAGTTTCGAAATCAGGAGTCTATCTGATGGACCCCGAGGCGTAGGGTTGGGAGTTAAGCTCAGACACACGGAGGAGGCATGGCTTCTTGATATTCTGGGATGGATTTCCACCCTTCCCCTGAGGACCCCACTGGGGGATGGGAAACAGCTCATTCCTTCAGCATCCAGCAGGACCCTCTGATTGGCTCTTGAGATGAATTGTTTGACGGCACCAACGCCCTTCCACCTTGCTCCCCTGCGAGCTGAGCTCTGCTGGAGGGGGACTGTGTGTGGGTGGTCCTGGGACAGCTCTGGGCCTGTGGTTTCCATGGAGCACGTCTTGATGCCTGGTCCAATTTACCAGGAAAAGAACAACAACCTTTCACCACTGCAGAATAGAAAACCAAGGCTCAGAGAGGTTATGTCACTTGGAAAGGCTCACACAATATGGCTGGGCCATAAACCGGTTCCAGCTGGCTCCCAGGCCCCAAGGAGGGCTGGCCTCACAGGTGGCCTCCCAGCTAAGTTGGCTTGGCCTTTCTGTCCCTTCACTGGGGACCCTCCCTCGTGTCTGCCATATCCCCTGCTGGCTGGGGGTGGCTCATTCATGACGGGCCTGCTGGCTCTCAGCTCAGCCACTTTCTGAGACCCACTCTGGTTCCTACAAATACACCCAGAGAAGGTAGAGCAGGAGCCTGAGCTGGGGGCTGAGGACAGGCGACACACCTGGCCCAGCCACAGCCCCTACGATGCTCCCGTGGCATCAGGTAACAAGAGGTGAGCAGTGGCCACACAGCCCACTTGGGACATAATGAGGGGAGACTCAGGGGGCTCTGGGGGCACTGAGGAGCCTTCTGACTCCCTGGAGGAAGCAGCGTGTGGACACACTGGTGCTCAGGGAACAGGACTCGCCTCGTGAGCTGCATGGCAGGGGGCGGGGCCTCCTACCTGGGGAGACACCTGCATCACTGCTCATGGGTCAGTCTCCACAAATCCACGTGAGGCCACTGTGTCCCGGCATCCTAGGCACCGGGGACAGGGCGGTTTTGCAAAATGCTGACCAGCATTTGAAGGCAAGCTGAAAGCCATCGGCTGTTGAGACAACAGCAAACAG
Organism: Eumetopias jubatus; assembly: GCF_037043125.1. NCBI lineage: Eukaryota > Metazoa > Chordata > Mammalia > Carnivora > Otariidae > Eumetopias > Eumetopias jubatus. Next base: position 1,578,505 of record NW_028274813.1, on the reverse strand, counting down.
TAGCTGGGTCTCTGAATCTGGGATCAGGAGTCGGAGCTCCGAGGGAGTCACCTGCACTCCTATTATGAGTATCTCCATAGCAGAGTCCACGGGCCGGGCCCCATTCTGCGCCTCCAGGAGCCGTCGGCTCCTTTGCGCTTTGCTTTGTTCGCAGATGAGGGGCTTCTGCAGACACGAGCGGCTGGGCTCGCGGTGGACCTCCGTTTCCCCCTCTGCATGACGAGGATGATGAACTTCATGGCCTCCATGACCCCCAGGCTCTGGCTTCAACATACCGTGGCAGAGCCAGCTAAGCCTGGGGAGCCAGCACATGGAGATTCTCTGGCTGACATGAGCTCCTCCTCTGCACCCCCTCGCCCCCCGGGTCTTGCTCCCTGGAAAGCCGGGCTGCAAGGTCAGCCCCGGCGGGTGTAGGCGTGCATGCTGCCGGGGGCAGAGTGTCCTGGAACGGGGCTTGGCCAGGCTAGGTCTGGGCTGGTCTACAACCTGTCTGGAGCACAGAGGCCTCACAGGGGCAGACTCCTGGAGCAAGGGAGCAGGGAGCGTGACCCCAACCAGGGAGGAGATGGCAGAGAACGCCCCTTGTCCGCCAGCACCTTGATTATCACTGGTGCAGAGAATCGAGAAGGTGAGGCCAGGGGTCCTGCCTTTCCAAGGCTAGGAAATAGGATGAAACAGGTTCTGCTGGGTCCCAAGCAGATTTCTGGGGCTAAGTGTCCGGGGAGGAGGAGCTAGAAAGGCTGAGGGGAAGGCGGGGGCATCACTGGGGTCCCTCTCACTGCCCCCCCCCTCCACCCATCCAGCCGAGTGCCCACCGCCTCCCCTGGCCTTCCAGGCCAGACCCCCTGCGTTGCCCGCCCCTTCGAGCCCAGCTCAAAGCCCGGGGCTAACACAGAAACCCCAGTGTGACCCTGTTTCCTGTTGGACCCATCCCGCGGTGCTCCAGCAGGCAGCCCACCTGCGGCCCGGCGCCCCAGGGCGTCTCCCAGGCACCAGCACGCGGCTGGCCACCGCGGCGCAGCTCTCCCCTACTAGGACTCTGGATCACACCAGGGGCCGGCAGGAACGCTCCTGCGTGGGGACCCGCAGCTCCTCGGCCCTGTATCCGTTAGTGTCCCCCACGCAGTGGGGGCCCCCTGCAGCCGGCACTTCCCTCTATCGCACCTCCTCCTGCCCTCTGCGGGGCAGCCCCTGGCTCCCGTGCCGCCCGCTGGCAGAATTGGCAGCACAGCAGACCCTGGGGACGTGGCCACCAGGCGGGATCGCAGGCTCCATCCACAGTGCTTCGTGCCTCCGAGCAGCGCTCACCAAGCTTCCTGCCCATGGGGAACGGGGTGCAGACAGCCGGGGCGCAGCAGCGCCATCAGCCAGCCCTCCCCACCGCCCCGGCCCCGGCATGCGATCGCGAGGAGCCCACTCTCGCATGTGCAGCAGTGAAAGGGCACCAGGCTGCGGGGGACGCACTGGGAGAGAGGAGGGGCCCCGCACACACCCTCCACCGCGGGCCTGGGCCTGGTCTGAGCCGCTGCCCCCGAGAATCCACCCCGCTGCCCCCCAAGAATCCACCCCGCTGCCCCCGAGAATCCTCCCAGCTGCCCCCCAAGAATCCACCCCGCTGCCCCCCAAGAATCCACCCCGCTGCCCCCGAGAATCCACCCCACTGCCCCCCGAGAATGCACCCCACTGCCCCCCGAGAATGCACCCCACTGCCCCCCGAGAATGCACCCCACTGCCCCCCGAGAATGCACCCCACTGCCCCCTGAGAATCCACCCCACTGCCCCCGAGAATCCTCCCTGCTGCTGTCCTCGGGTACTGCTGAAAACCAGGACATCGTGCAGTGCCAAAGAGTGAGGAAGTGCTCCAGACACACACCACAGACACACACACTCACACACTTCAGACACACATGCATGCACACCTCAAACACACACAGCAGACACAGACACACACGCCCCGCAGACACACACACAGACGCACATACCTCACCACACACACACAGGCATATACAGATGCGTACACACAGACACACAGACAAACCCTGCCACGCGCGCCGCGGACACACACATACACACACAGATCCCACAGGCACACAGACACACCACAGACACACACACAGGGACACATACGTGGGGGGGGCTGTCAAGGACGCACAGGCACCAACTCAAAAACCTCCCAATGGCCAAAATCAGAACAATTTGAGCAACAAAATACGGTACTGAATTTTAACCCAAACGACCCACAACGAGGGAAGGAGAGACAAATGTCTCTGCAGAAGAATCCGATGCCCCACGTGGATGCTCCCTCGGGCAGGAGCACAGTCCCCTCCCCTCCGGCGTGGGCTGTGTGGTGGCTTCCTTCCAGGTGTGGGAAGCGGAGGGTGGCAGCGTCCCTCAGCTGGGTGGCCAAGCCAGCACCGCAGCAACATGCCATGCCGATCCCGGGCACCTGGGAGGAGACGAGAAAGGCTCTCCCCCTCTGGTCTTCCTCCTAAAATCACACTCCAGAGTCTAGTCCTGAGAGAAACACTAGACAAGTCCTACCTGGGGTCATCCCACAAATACCTGCCCAGCTCTTCTCAAAACTCAAGGTCATCCAAAACAAGGGAAATCTGGGGCGCCGGGGTGCTCAGTCGGTGAAGCGTCTGCCTTCGGCTCAGGTCACGATCCCAGGGTCCTGGGATCGAGCCCGCATCGGGCTCCCTGCTCGGCGGGAAGCCTTGCTTCTCCCTCTCCCTCGGCCGCTCCCCCTGCTCGTGCTCGCTCGTGCTCTGTCAAATGAATAAAATCTTAAAAAACAAACAAGGAAAATCTAAGAAACTGTCAGTCTAGGCGAATGCAAGGAGACCTGCTCTGTCAAATAAATAAAATCTTAAAAAACAAACAAGGAAAATCTAAGAAACTGTCAGTCTAGGCGAATGCAAGGAGACCTGATTAACTTAAGGAGACGCGGTGTTCTGATGGGGACCCTGGAACAGGAAACAGACCCGAGGGGAGAACAGGGGACTCTGAACACAGTGTGGGCTTCAGCTGACGACGGATCGATACGGGTTCAGCAGCGGCAATGACGCGCTGCCCCCCGTAAGACGTCAACACCGGGGTGGACTGTCTTCAGGATTTGTCTGTAAATCTAAGCCTGTTCTAAAATAAAAAGTTAATTTTAAAAAATCAAATCATGAAATTTACATATGCAGGTTTCTGGGGGGGGGCGGGGAGGTCTTGGGAACTTCCCCAGTTCTGGACAGTTGTCCTTGGAATGGACGCGCTTCGCAACAGGCAGGACGACAAATCCATGGCTTCTCTGACGCGTGGATTGGGGGCCGTTACAGCGATTCCTTTATTGCTGGAACCTCTTGCGTTAAGATGGAAAACCAGAAGCCAAACCACATCCCTGGAGAGACTGCAGCAATCACTGCCCCCATCAAGGCCTGAAAGCGGGGCAGCGAGGGTGCCTGGCACCTGCCCCAGCTAGCTCGCCGCCTGCGAGCACGACTGCACTCCCGGGAACCCAGCCAGAGGGTGAATCCACTTGCAGCTGCTGCTCCACGCGTGGGATGTGTATGCAGCCGATCCACACAGCCCCTGGCACTGGGCGACCGTGGTTCACCGGGCTTTTCTGGCACAGCGGTTTGAAAGGGTGACTGGAGCAGGCTCTGTAGCTGGCAGGGCCAGCCGTCCACATCCACAGTCTTGCCTCAAGGCTGCGCCAGTGTCCCCGCTCTGGGCCACGTCAGGGTCCAGGAGTCCCCCTTGCACAAAGCCTCCCGTGGCTGCCTACACTGACAGCATTACGCTGCCTGCATCCCACGAGCTGGGGGTGGGAAGAACTTTAAACGCCATAGTAAGACACACACTACCTAGAAGACAGGACATAAAACTGCAAAGCCCAGGGGTCTGCCCTGTCTGTGATGTGGGCAAACCCCTACACATCCATTAATTATACAAAACGCCCCCTTTTCCAGCAGCTGAGCCATGGCGGCACTTGGCCATGGCCTCCGTCCCACCGCAGGGTCCTGACTCCTCTTCCTTCTGATGCAGTTCCTTCACTGAGGGTCCGTCTCCTCACTGTTTCCCTTTGCGAAGGAAGCCTGATGCCAACTTTGTCTGACAACGTGTTTTATCACCTGCATTCTCAGAGCATATTCTCCTGGAGAGAAGTCAATATTTTGAGTTGTTTTTTCACAGTTTAAAGATAGCACCTCATTGTGCCCTGGGTTCCACGTCCCTCTGGAGAAGTCCATGTTTCTGTTGTTCCTGTTGCTCTGTAGGAGACAGCCTGTCCCTTCTGGCAACTGTGGGGATTTTCTCCTTGTCTTTTGTTTTCCACATGTTAACATAATGAGCGGAGAGGGCTTGTGGCTGTTTGTTTTCAGCTGGCATGGGGCTGGCAGCCCCTTCCATGTACGGCTGGATGCTGTTGCCAGTGCCCTGCAGTCAGAAACCTAAATCCGTTGCCCCATGATCCCCAAGCCCTGCCTTTAAAGGAAAAGCTTACAGGGCCGGTCACAGAAACGTGAACACATCATTCGGGGCAGGTTTGTGGAGCGAGTGTCCCCCATCCCAGGACCATCCTGGGGCCAGACAAAACGGGCGTCCTTCGGGTCCGCTCCCGAGGAGGGCTGGGCTGCTCCGTGTCATCTCCCCGGAGTAGCTGAGGCCTGTGCCCCAGGGCAAGAGGAGCCCCAGCCCCCAGCCCCAGCCTCCTCATTCCCTCCCTGGCTGTGGGCCCCTGTCCCCTCGAGGCATCTGGCCCGCAGCCATCCTGATCCCAGGGTCAGACTCGGGACCTGGCTGTCTTTCCCCTCTCCAGTCCCCAAGACCCTCCCTTTCCGAGGACTCTGGGCCTGTGCTCACAGCCTGTGCCCCCACCCCTCCTCCCGCATGCCTGTGCTTCGGACGTACCGTCCTGCTGAGATCTGTAGGCAAGGATGGCCTTGGAGCAGGGGTTCCCTGAGCCAGTCACTGGGAATAGAGATCCTTAAATGGGTGGCAGCCTCTGCAGCTGGCCTTAGGATGGAGACCCAGGTATGACTTCGGCCCCCCCTCCCCTCCCCTCCCCTCTCCACGGTCCTGCTCCTGGGCTTCAGCACAACAGCCTGCAATGGCTTGATGAGGACAGGGAGGCATAAGCCACAGACGGACTGTCAGCAGCCTGCGGCCTGCTGTGCCATTCTGACGTTCTCTCGGAGCCGCCGTGAGTTAGAGCAAAGGTCCTGTGGTCACATGTGGCCCTGGAAATGAATGAGTGGCAGCCTGACCTGAAGCCACCTGGTGCCCAAAGGACGGGCAGTCCGGGGTCTTCCCAGCCCACCTGAGCTCCCTCAAGATCAGGAGAATCACTTTTCACTCCCCATCACGGGCTTTGTGGGACTCTGGGCCCTGAGCCGAGGCCTCCGCCAAGCCCACAGCTGTATGCCTGTTCCCAGGCCCACTGGTCCGGCTGGGCCCCTCAGGGCTGTCTGGTCCCCAGTGACCAGTGCAGGTTGCTGCTGTGTTTTGAGAGAGGACATATGTGCCCTTTGGCAAGGTGTGACATGCCCCTGAGTCCCTGCACTAAGCCTCCGGGTCATCCCGCCCTCCCCACCAGCCCAAAGCCTCCGAGAGCTCCATTTTCTTCAAGTGTCCTCCCAAGGGAGACAGGGCCACGTGACTAAGCTGGAAACACAGAAAGGCCCTACCATTCCCTTTCCTGGACTTGGCTGGGCGCCCTCAATCCCCTGACATGGGCCTCCTCGGAGGAGAGGGAAGGTGGGAGCAGACACAGGTCCGACCATAGCAAGGCACCCTCCCTCTGGGAGCAGGCCCAGCCAGGCATTCTGGTATCCCACCGAGCTCAGGTGTGCAGGAAACCTCACCGGAGGGGGCCCGGGAAGGTATGGGTCGTGAGCCTGGCCTCTCTCCTCCAGCGGGACCCACTTCTCACCCCCAGGTCCCCTTCCCACCCCCTCCGCCCTCTAGGGTTGCTCGGTTGGGACACTCCAGGCATCACAATCCCTCGTTTGCACGGGCCTAGCAGATTGGCTTCTAAGAGACCTGGCCTGGCCCTCTGCATGTCCCCCGTGGCTCTGGAGGTCATTCACCATTGTCTGCAGGGCCTTCTGATTGGCTGGCCTCAGGGAGGCCCACCCTGGTAGTCCCAGGACCCCCAGGCTCATCAGCTCCTCCGAGGTCTGCAGAGGGCAGCCGGGACCGCAGGGCCAGCCAGCTCTCTCAGTGAAGGCCAAGGCCCGGGTCAGAGCCCTGCATCAGCCCGGTGACCCCACACTGCAAGTCTGGTCACCGCTATGGGGTCTCTTTCTGTAAGCTCAGCTCTGATTCTTAGCCCTCCTTGAGGATCGAGAGCAGAAAGACCCCGAAGCTTGCTCGTCTCCCTGGGGCTGTAGTGGACAGAGACCCTCTGCCAGCCCTGGTTTCTCCACCGGTAGCCCAGGGACAGCTCTGAGCCCTGGCCACTCATCTCCCCGCTTGCCACAGGAGGGCTGCCCCTCAGCGGGGAGGGGCTGACAGAGATGTGACCCTGAGGTGGGGAGAGACTGTGGTCGCCCACTTAGGGGGTTATTCTCCCCTGTGGGGCCGGGCTACTAGCACCTGTCCGGTGGTCTCCGTGCACCTGGGAGAGTCGCACACTGTCTCATGCACAACTTCGCGGGTCCCCGCAGGCAGCCCCTCGCTGAGTGAGGCTCCTGCGACCCCTCGTGCCCCTGCACCTCTGGGGGGGCTCAGATGAGGCTTGAGGGTCCAGAGGTTCAGGACTTGCCCGACACGGCCGCAGATGGCAGAGCTGGGACCACCCCCCTTGCTCACAAACCTTCCAGGGGGCCACAAGCCTGAGCTCAGCGATGAGGGAGCATGTCTGCGCTGAGAGGCGGACTGTGGGGGGCCCTCGCGGCGAGGGGGCCTCGCACTCAGCAGAGTCGGCTGGCAGGCGAACTGTTCCCAGAATGAGGGCTGTGTACCAACAGTGACAACAAAACACTCAAATAGCTTCAAGCTGTTGGTTCAGAGCCACCGAGTCCGTGGAAAACAAACAAACACAGGCTTGAGAGCCTCGTGGCACCTCGTGGCAGCTAAAGGGAATAATGCCACGGGCTCGGTGGGCGACGCGTGGGCAGCGGGTGGGGACGGCTGCGTGAGGCTGTGGGGCCCTCTCATGTGTCCCAGGTGGGGGATTTGCCCCTCCAGGAGCCCCCTAACCATGAACTGGAGGGGAGCCATGGCTGGCCGCCCAGGGCCCCGGACCCTGCTCTGCACCAGGGCCGTGGTAATGAATGACCCCACACTGGGGGCGCTTCACACAACAGAGGTGTGTTGCTCCCAGTTCTGGAAGCCAGAAGTCCGAATCAAGGTGTTGGCAGGATTGTGCTCCCTCCCGAGGCTGCAGGGGAGGGTCCTTCCCCTCTTTCAGCTCCTGGGGGCTGCAGGAGTCCTGGGCTGTGGCCATTCTGATCCCAAGCACTGCCTTTGTCTTTACTCGGGGACCCTCCTTATGTTATAAGGTCACCTGTCACTGGATTTGGGACCCAACCAGGTACTCCAGGATGGTCTCCTCTTAAGTGCTGGGGAGCCAGGACCAAATCCCCCTCAAAATCTGAGACCAAGCAGCGGGAGAGCAGCAGACTCCCCCAGAGGCAGGCGTGAGAGGCTGTGGGCAGCGGGGGATGCCTCCAGACAGGGCTCTCCTCCCACGTGGAAAACCACACCCTCTTGTGCCCCCTGCACTGGCCTCCCAGCCACGGCCACCCCAGTCTTGGCTCTGCCTCATCCTGGGGACCCACGTGGGCCCCTGGGCTCTGGTCCAGGATGATGGCCACATCCAGCTGTGGCCATGGGCAGACGACAGGCAGCAGACACACACTGGTCAAGGGACCAAGGGCTGTCACCCCAGGCTGCTCCCCAGGGCAGCCCCGTAGGGACTCCGCACCTGGCGCCAAGCCCATGGGTCTCTGCTCCATTGTCCCTTCCTGGTGCCCGTTCCCACAGCCCCCTGGTCTCTGACAGGCGCACCACCCAACAGCGACTCAGACCCAAAATGAGAGCATTTAAAGTGAGAGAGGGGCGCCTTGTTTTAAAATGTGAGTGTTGTAAATGACAGCCAGCGTGGAGACATCACAGGCCACACACACCCCAAAGTGGAAAGAAGAGGAAGAGGAGGGCGGTACCCCGCGCTGCCGAGGATGCACAGCCACGGCCCGGCCGGTCCGCGTGTGGATGCCCGCGCCCCACAAGCCAACCGCAGCAGGTGAATGGAGGAGCGCTCCGGGTCCATCCCCAGACAGAGGAACAAAATGCCCATAAAACGGGGTGCACGAGCCTCACCAACAAGCTGAGTGAAAGACACGAAGGAAAACCCCCTCTCCGAGTCCACCTCGGGAAGCCCGGAGCAGGGGAGCGCACGCGGAGACTTGGACCAGGGAGCAGGTGGGGGAGGGGGAGTCCTGGCGCTCCGCGGGGGCGGGGCTTGTAGCCTGGCTGTCACCGTGCCTCAGACCGCACCCTTCCCACATGGGCACGTCACGTGGCTCTAAGCCAGCGCCCTTGGGGGGGAGGCCTTGAGCTGCTCCGCGCGCGTGCGCAGCCCCTGTGAGCGGACCTGGTTCGCCCCCGTCGTAGAGGTTAATGTACGAACTCCGAGCCAGTCCCTCCCGTGAAAATACCCGCTGCAAATGCTCCACGCGCGTGCGGCAGCAGGTGAAGAAGGCCGGCCGGGCCCCACATGTCCCGATGGCAGATTTAACCGCACACCCAGAGGGATGTGCTAACTTTTGCATAAAAATGGAGGAACAAAGAATATGTTCATGCTTGCTCATAGCTGCGTCGGGAAGCTCTGGAAGACACTGAGGACCGTGGTAAGAGTGCGTGAGCTGGCGGCACCAGGGCCGGCGCAGTCCGGGCGGCTCTGGAGGCTGGGTGTCTGAGATCAGGGCGCTGGTACGGTCGGGTGTCCCCACAGGGTGGACGGGGCGGGGCGCTCTCTGGAGCCTTCTGTAAGGACACTGACCCCATTCGTGGGGGCTCCACCCGCACAACTCCCCGGAGCCCACCTCCAAATACCATCACCTCGGGGATTAGGAGTCAACGTAGGAATTTGGGGGGCTGCAAACATGCAGACCGTAGCGGGCTCTGTCACGAGACAGCATTGAGTCTGAGTCCCCTGCCCGCCCCGAGGGCCGAAGGGGTGTGTGTCCACAGGGATGTGAAGGGACTGGGAGTGGGCTTTGGAGAAGCCCAGCCGCGGCCTCCACGCGCACTTCCACGGACAGCTCACTCTTGGGGCCTGCCTGCCTCTCGTCCTCGGCCCTTCTTTATCTGGCTGTTCGCTGGTGCCCCTTATCACAAACAAATAAACGCAAGTAACTTGTGTCTCTGAATCCTGTGAACTGTTTTAGCAAACGATCAAACCCGAGGACAGAGTCGTGGGAATCCCTGACTTTTATCTGTTCAGAAGTAGGAGTGGTCCAGACTTGTGACCGTGGTCTGGAGTGGGGGTGAACTTGTGGGACTGAACCCTGGACCCTTGGGGTCTGTGCCAAGTCTGGTTGTTAGCATCAGATTGGACTAAATCGTAGGACACCCTTCAGAGTGCAGAGAATTGTGTAATTGCTTGATGTGGGAAACCCCACACATTTGGTGCTGGAAGTGTTCTTTGTGCAAAACAACATCCTGGCGGTGGAGATGTTGGTCTTAGACTCCTCTTGGTTCCAGTGACCTTGGCAATCTTGAGCAATCCTGGTCAGGTATTTTGTCAGGTTTTTCCAAACTCTGTTGGGATTTGATGTCTTTCTCATGGTTGGCTGGTGGTGTGGGTCTGGGAGGCGATCACGGAGACTGTCACATCACATGCAGGAAGCACACAATCCATATGACATGTCACAGTGGGTGCTGGCCTTGGTCACCAGGTGGAGGTGTGTTTGTCAGGTTTCTCCACTGGAAAGTACTCTTTCCTGCCCCATCCACACTGTCCTCCAGAAGGAAGTCACTCTGTACAGCCCGCACCTAAGGGACAGGGCCATCCCTCAATGGGGGGGAACACCTCCTTAATGGGGGAACATCTACATAAATTATTTGGAATTCATCTGCACAGAGATTTGTCTCTCCTCTCCCATTTACTTATTCGGTCATTTAAATCAGTTCAGACCCACAGGAATTATTTTCTTGTTTGGATTATAATCCATTGCTATTTATTTTGTTGCTCACAGTGTTCCAGCTCTATCCCCTGGGTCCCTCATCGCAGAGCCTGCCCTCATCAAGGCAGAGTTGTTTGCTTAAGCCGTCTCTTACTCCAGGCTCGTCTTGTGTGTTTCCCGGTCCCAGGATCAGCCATTTCTCCAAGGAGCCCTGTTCTTTTTCCTGGAGAACGGTGGTGCTAGACACCAAGAGCTAGGCACTGGGCGTGCTCATTGCCACTGGGATGGCATTGCCTCTAGGCCTCTCGGCCAACAGAGATAAGTATGTGTGCTAATTGTATGGCTACGTCTCTATAATAATGCCATATGTAATCATTTGTAGCTATATTATGCTAAACATGAGTTCATGCTGACATTTCCACCTCTAATCTCCACCACATGGGTCATTCCTCCCCTTGCTTCTGTGCCGATTCCCACCCCAGCGGTGAGAAGTCTGACTCCTGCTTGCCTGCCAAGTACTTATTGTTCTGTTCCAGTACACATGCCCTATGGCATCAGACTGTGCATCCTGACCCCCATGGAGAGCAGCTTTATCAAGCGGAGTCCAGTGCTTGGGAACACTTCCTTCTGCCTTTAGGCTTGCAGATTTCACTCATTCCCAGACTTACTTAGGTCAGTACCTTCTCTCCCATTCTCCTTCAGAGGTTTTTCCACACATTTGTGTCACAGCTAAATTCTCTCATCACAGAGTGTATCCCTTCTGGGAAACTTGAGACCTAAACTGTTGGTTTTTAATTGGCGTACGTTAAGGGTCTCCCTGGGCTGTGAAGTTCTATGGGTTTTGACAAATGCATGATGTCCCGTATCCATTGTTACAGGATCCTACAGAATGGTCTCACTGCCTGTGCTCCGTCTATTAACCCCTTCCCTCCCCCAAGCACCTGGCATGCCCTGACCTTTTTAGTGACCATAGTTTTGCCTTTTCCACAGTGTCCTATGGTTGGAATCATTCAGTCTGCAACCTTTCCAGACTGGCCTCTTTCACTTAGTGATATGCATTTAAGTTTCCTCCTTATCTTTTCATTACCCGATAGCTCATTTCTTTTCATTGCTGAATAATATTCCATTGTCTGGAATTCATCTGTTCACAGACTGAAGGAAACCTTAATTGCCTCCAGTTTGGGGTGATGATGATGATGAAAACTGCCATAAACATTCCAGTGCAGGTTTGTGTGGACATACGTTTTCCTATCAGTTGGATAAACACTGAGGAGTGCAATTGTTTGCTTGTATTGTAACATTATGTTTAGCTTGTAAGGAAGTGCAGAACTGTTTTTCCAAGTGACTGCACCATTTTGCATTCCCACCAGGAAAAAATGAGCGTTCTTGTTGCACCACATCCTTGCCAGCACTCAATGTTGCCAGTTTCTTTTTTATTTTAGCCATTCTAATGGATGTGTAGTGGTATCTCATTGTTTTAATTTGCAATTCCATAATAAGAAATAGATCTGCTTTTTTTTTTTTGCCATCTGCATATCTTCTTTGGTGAGCTGCCTGTTCCGCTCTTTTGCCCATTTTTAATTGGGATATTTGTTTTCTGGTTGCTGAGTAAGATTTCTGTATATTTTTGGACAGACTTGAGAGGCTAAATAAACAAATGGACAGACCATGTATGAAAACAAGACTCTGGCCCACACCCGGAAGCTTCCATTGTCCACAGTAGCCAGCCTGCTGTAAGCTGGACTCACAGGAAGTCAGACCATGATCGCCAGCAACAATCCAGGAAACCAAACTAATCCCTGTAGCAATCAACCCCAAATAGCCAGGACTTTATTTATAACTGACACATCCTTAATTTTTGTCCCCACTTCCAACTTAGGACCAGTCAGAGAAAGCCAAATATGCTTCCCTAAGCAACCACATGGGACACCCACTTCCAGAGCCCAGCTGCCCAGGCTCGGTCAGCGTCCACTCAAGCTGTGCTTTCCCACAACAAACTTTTCCCACTCTTCTCACTGCCTTTGCATCTCCGGCAAACACGAGTGATGGTGGCCAACTCCCTTGCTACAGCAAACTTTGAACAGATAGGCTTTGCTTCTTCTCATTTGGTTTGTCTTCATTTATTTCCACAAAGTGCTTTATCAGATAGGTGCCTTCTAAATATTTCTTTTCTCAGTCTTCAGTTTGTCTGTTGGTTCTCTTAACAGTGTCTTTTGGTGAGCGTCAGCTTTGAATTTTAATGAAGTCCAATTTCTATTTTCTTTCATGGATCATGCTTCTGGTGTTTTATCTAAAAACTCATCCCAAGGTCACTTAGACTCCCCTACAACCTCTTCTAGGAATTTTTAAGTATTACATTTTATATTTAGGTCTATGACCCATTTTGAGCTCATTTTTGTGAAGGATGTAAGATCTGTGCCTAGGTTTTTTTGAATGTCCAGTAGTTCCAGCACCATTTGTTGGAAAGACTATCCTTTTTCCATTGTACTGCATTTGTGTCCCTGCAATAGATCAGTTGGTTATATTTGTGTGAGTCAATTTCTGAGATCTCTAGTCTGTTCCATTTATACATTTTACATATTGCTGTATTTCATTGGCCAATATTTTGTTGAGGACATTTGCATCTATGTTCATGAGAGTTATTGGTTCATAGTTTTCATTCCTTGTACTATCTTAATCTGGCATTGGCATTAGGGTAATGTTGACCTCATAGAGTAAATTAGGAAGTATTCCCCCTGCTTCTGTTTTCTGGAAAAGATTATAGAAAATTGGTACCATTTCTTCCTTAAATGTTTGGTGGATTTCACCAGTCAAGCTACCTGGGCTTGGTGCTTTATTTTCCAGAAGGCTATTAATTATGGATTCGCCTCTTTGATAGACATAGGCCTAAATCAGATTATCTATGCCTCCTGTGTGAATTTGGGTAGTTTGTGTCCTTCAAGGAATTGGTCCATTTCATCTAAGTTATCAAATTTGTGAGCAGAGAGTTGTCCATAGTATCCTTTTATTATGTGAAGTCAGTCTGGCTCAGCAATCCTTAGAAATAACAGACTGAGACCCACCTGAGGCCACCTTTCCAAAGTTTGGCATGGGTTACTGGATGTGCTCTGAATTTGCCTTGTTATTGAGTTTATTTCTGACTGTAGACTCTCCATTTTGAATTAGCTTCTGGTATAAGGTTGGATTCAAATCTTCCCCTTCCGTTTCATCCAGATCAAGGTACTCTACTGGCATCCCAGTGGTTCTACTTTAAATCAGAACCATCCTCAGGATTGGGGACCTCAGCCAGGAGCATGGAGATCTAGGTCAACAAGGTGGTAGGGCTTGCCTGTGCCGAGCTAAGCCTGCAGGGGTCTCAGAGGAGGCTGTTCTGCTTTAGTGGGGTCACGGGCAAATGATGTGAAGGTAAAAGGCTAGGAGCAGAGGCAGCTCCACCTGATGGAGAGTGACTGAACTTGTAGCAGTGGCTCTCAAACTTGTCAGCATATTGAAACTTAAGGAAAATTCTGATGTCCAGGCTCTGTGCCAGAGATGCTCACTTAACTGGTTTGGGGTGCAGCCTATGTTCAGGTACCTTGGATAAAGATCCAAGTACAGGCACCACTACATCTTGACACGTTTCACCCATATAAGTCACCAAATAATGGAAAAGATGGAAGGAAGGAATGTGGTAGGGCCCCTTGGATGGTCACACCTCAGGAAGCCAAAGGGTTTCATTTGCCATGTGACAGTGCTGACTTCTTCACCTGTGAAGTCATATGCTGTCACCAGGAGAGACTAGAAGAGCCTGATGTAGGCCATTCCAACCCTGTGTGGTCACTGATGTAAGTTGTAACATGCTAAAGAGAACAAAACAAGCCTGATGGCTCCCACTCAGCCTTAGGAACATTTACGCCCTTAAACTTCTCACTGGAAATTAAAGAAAGCCTCTGCCTGAAGGCCCTGAATGAGAAAGGAGTCCTTGGATGTCATTACTGTCAGTCTGCTTGGGTGTAAAAGAAAGATTGCGGGCAGGAAGGGTAATGGCTGGTTGTTTGTACAGGGCTTGACTGCGGAGGCACCTGGTTTTGCCTTTTCCTGCCTGGAGTATGGTCTGGCCTCAATCCCAGGTGAATGTCAGAAGGAACCAGGAACAAGCTCTAGAGTGTCTAAATGCAGCCAAACAGACAGAAAGGCTATCATGAGATTAAGAGAAATGAACAGAATGTATGGGCTTATCTGACTGAAAAGTCCAGCAGGAGTGACTTCAGGCATGGCTGAATCAGGTGCTCCATGATTTGCCATCAGTCTGCTTCCACCTTTACTTTCTACCGTCCTCTCCTCTGGCCGCCTCCTCTCACAGGCTTTCCATTCATGGTAGCACATGGTTTTTGCCATTGCCAGCTTGACAGCCCCAAGGGGAAAGGGAATGTATAAACTGCTTCTTGCTTCCAATGGCCACTTCCCCTTCTCCCACTGGAATGGAATTTTGAGCAAAGCCCACAAACCTGGTTACCTATTGACTACCTCCCTAGATCTGCTGGAATCTTCTGTGAGCTCCTCCAGATCTATTTGCTGTCCCTCTCCACCCTGCTGTCTGCCTGGGGAAGCTGCCCTGCACGAACAATAACCACAGACTCCCTTGCACTCTCTATTTTAAAAGGATCTGGCCAATGAGCAGCTCTTGCAGGAAACTGTTGTCACATTATTTATTCCTCCAGCTCCTGCTTGTCAGCATTGCCTCAAGCTGGCCATGTCACTTCTCCAGAGTTCACATTTCCTTCCACGGCAACCCTCTGCCCCTGACTTTCCCTGTTCTGCTTCCTCCCCTCACCCTTCAGGCAGGAGTGGTAACAGTCCTTGTTTGTTATTAGTTTGGGGTACAGCACTATTGCTTGAGGGTTCCTATAGCCTACCCACAGTTAGAATGTACTCTCTGGATCTTCCTGAATGCTAACAGATGCACAGGATTTGGTGTAGGAAAAGGCTCTAGCCAGTTGGATATGCACAGAAATGATGTGGGAAACTTCCAGGTCACACCCTGAAAGGAAGAGGTATGCATCCTACCACCATTGTTTCACACTCTTCACTGTCTAGAAAGCAGATTAGGTAAAAATCCATCTTGGACACGTGGACAAGAGCAACATCCTAGGGGATGGTGGAGCAAAAATATAGCAAGAGCTAGGACTCCTGCATGCTCCATAAAGCAGCACTGCCAACCAAGTCAGAAAAAACTACTGTTGGGGTATTTCAACTGTGGCGATTTAGGGCCCCTGTCCCTGCAGCTGAACCCATGTTCAACCACACAGTGACCCTCTCTTTCTCAACAGTTCCTGTCAATGTTCCAAAATTATCTCTCTGGCCTTGAGCCACATCTCCAACCACAATCCAATCATTATTGCCGAAGAAATGGAATATCCTAACTGGCCAGGCTTGGGTCCATCCCTGGAGCTGAAGCCCTGATACCAGAAGAAGGGGAGATTTGTGCTGGGTAAGCAAAAGCAACTGTTCCTTATATTTGTGACCACATTTGTGGTCACAAGTTGATATACAGGAAACCCACACAGTTTATAAAGAAGGACTAAGAGGGAAAGAGAGCTTAAAACCAAAGGAAGCCTTTGAGCCCTCAACTTCCTAAGGCAGAAACAGGCTGAGGAAACTACTCAGCTGAAAATGTGGACCCTTTGTGATGGAAAATGAGGAATGATTCTAGCAATAGAGCTTAGAGCTCAAAGAGTAAAACCAGAACCACAGAGAACTACTTTCAGGAAACAGAACTTGTCCTAATCAGGGAACTGACACAATGTACCTGGCTGGATTTTAGGGTTGTGAGGTCCATTTTTGGTTAAGAGTGAGGTGACAGTTATTCCATGCCCCCATTTCATATTGGGTGTGATGGGGCAGATCACTTGTATCATACAGGTCTTCATAAAGAAGAACCATATTTGAGGTGTTGCACTTGAGGAGTCTCATGCACACCTGGACCTAATTTAATAAGACCTGGACCTTGAGCTGGTGCTCTAATGGGATGAGACTTTGGGGTCTTGGATGAATGAGGGGTGAGTGTATTTTGTATATGGGAGGGATGAGAACTGTGACCAGAGGGCAGACTGTGACAGGTCGTATTTTCCAAAGATAGCTGCCACAGTCTCTCCCTTCTTACATTCTCTTTTGCAGTGTGAATTTGTCACTACCACTGTGGAGGTGAAACATATTTCTAAACACCTCTGAAACTTGGTGGCCCTGAGGCTTCTTTGCCTAAAAGCATGTGGTAGAAATGATGCCATGGCAGTTCTGGGCATAACCCTCAAATGGCCTGATAGTTTCCTCTTCCTGCCTCTTAGAAGCCAGTTACAATGTAGGAAATGTGGGACCACTACACTGGGACCACCTTTCTGTGAGAAACCCAAACCATATCAAGAAGTTGTGTGTGGACACTTTGGTCAGCAGCCCCAGCTGCACTTCCAGCGAACAGCCAGCTTTAACTGTTGCCATTTTGGGTGGCCAGCCAAGTGAGCTTCCAGATGACTCCAGCTTCATTTACCCTCCACTGCAAGAGACCCAGGCAAGAATAGCCCAACTAAGCCCAGTTGGCCCACGGGATGACCACAGCCACATTGAGCACCTCCTATGCACCAGGCACCTACATCCATGGCTTCATCTTTGCCATATTTTATTCTTAGCTCTTGTCAACCCTAGGAAAAACAAACAGAAGACTCTCAGCACCTGGCTTGGCTCTGCAGGATCACTAGAAGACATACAATCTTAAAAATTTCTCCCAAGAGGAAACAAGAAGTACAGAGTGGGTGCATTCATAGGAAAGGTCTAATAAAGCTTCAGAATCTCTAGCCAGGCTGACTGATGAAGACATCTCTTTTCCAAAGCAAGTCAGCAAAGACTGGAGGAGATGACTACTTCTTCAGATATGAAGACAGCAACACAAGACTTCAGGAAACATGAAAAAAAAATCAAGAAAACATGACATCATGAAAAGAGTACAATATTTTTTCAGTAACTGACCTCCCAGAAATGGATCTATGAGTTACCTGACAAAAATTCACAGCAATAGTTAAGGAATCTCAGTGAGGTACAAAAGAACACAGATCAACAACTCAAAGAAATCAGGAAAACAATACATGAACAAAATAAGAACAGAGAAATAGAAATTCTTAAAAAAGAACCAAACAAAAATGGGATGGTTACCCGGGGGGTGGGTAGGGGTAGAGGGTGAAATAGGAGATGGGAATGAAGGAGTGTCATAATGAGCACCAGGTGTTATATGGAAGTGTTGAATCCACTACATTTTACACCTGAAACTAATATTATACTGTACGTTAATTAACTGGCTTCTAAATAAGAACTTAAAAAAAAATAAAGAGTATTTAGAGCCCCCTCCCAAAAAAACAAAAAAAACAAACAGAAGTTCTGGAGCCTAAGAAAACAACGAATGAAATGAAACATGCAATCAGGAGCCTCAACAACAGACTAGATCTAAGCAGAAGAAGGAATCCGTGAACTCAAAAATAGGTCATATGAAATCATCCACTCAGAGAAGAAAAAAAATGAAAGGAGTGAAGAAAACCTATGAGAATATGGGACATCATCAGATGAACAATATACATATTATGGGAGTCCCAAAGGAAGGAGAAAGGGGCAGAAAGCTTATTTAAAGAAATAATGGCTAAAAACTTTCTAAATATGGGGAGAGATGTGGACATCCAAGTACATGAAACTCATAAGTCCCCAAACAGATTCAACCCAAGGTGGACTTGCCAAGACACATTAAGAAAAAAAAAATGTGTCAAAAAATCAAAGACAAAGAATTTCAAAATCAGCAAGAGTAAAGAAATTTATTAATACTCCCATTAGTCTGTCAGTGGATTTCTTAGCAGAAACCTTGCAGGACAGGAGTGTGGGGTGAGATATTAAAAGTGCTAAAAGAAAAAACTGCTATCCAAGAATACTTTACCCAGAAAACTATTCTTCAAAAATGGAGAGCACTGGCCTGCTAGCTGAGTGGTCAGGCTGCCTCTGCCTATGCCCTGGATAAATGGAGGTGTTAGTGGACATTAGAAATGAAATCTTATTTTAAAAATCAAATATTTAGGGACACCTGGGTGGCTCAGTTGATTAAACATCTGCCTTCAGCTCAGGTCATGATCTCAGGGTCCTGGGATCAAGCCCCGCATTGGGGAATCCCTGCTCAGCAGGGAGTCTACTTCTCCCTCTCCCTCCCCCTGCTCTTGCACTCTCTCTTTCTCTCTTCAGTAAATAATAAAAAAAAATTTTTTTTAAATAGTTCACCAAAAGGTTCTAACAATTGTAAATACATATTCACCTAATATTGGAGTGCCTAAGTACACTAAACAAATAGCAGATCTGAAAGGAGAAATAAATAGCAATGTAATAGTAGTAAGGAACATCAATACCTCACTTTCAGTAATAGATAGCTCATCCAGACAGAAATTAGACTTGGGCTTGAACTACACTTTATTTTTTTTTAAGATTTATTTATTTGAGAGAGAGAGACACAGCGAGAGAGGGCACACAAGCAGGGGGAGTGGGAGAGGGAGAAGCAGGCTTCCCGCCGAGCAGGGAGCCCGATGTGGGGCTCGATCCCAGGACCCCGGGATCATGACCTGAGCCAAAGGCAGACGCTTAACGACTGAGCCACCCAGGCACCCCTTGAGCTACACTTTAGAACAAATGGACCTAACAGACATAGGACATTCCATCCAACAGCAACAGAACACACGTTCTTCTCAGGTGTACACTTAACATTGTCCAGGATAGCTCATGTGTTAGGTCACTAAACAAGTCTTAACAAACTCAAGAAGATTGAAATAATATTCAATTATCTTTTCTGACCATAATTGTATGAAACTAAAAATCAATAACAAGAAGAAGGTGGGCAATTCACAGATACGTGGAACCTACAGAACCTATGGAATGGAGAAAATATTTGCAAACCACATAGCTGTTAGGGAGTTGATATCTAAAATATATAAGAAAGTCATACAACTCAATAGGAAAAAAAACCCCATAATCCAACTTTAAAATGGGCAAGGACCTAAACAGACAATTTTCCAAAGACATACAAATGGCCAACATGAAAAGATGCTCAATATCACTAATCATCAGAGGAATGCATGCAAATAAAAGCCATAATGAGATACCACTTCACAACTACTAGGATGGCTAGTATCAAAAAGACAAGTGGTACCACGTGTTGGTGTGGATATGGAGAAAAGGGACTCCTGGTGCACTGTGGGTAAGAATATAAGTTGGTGCAGCTACTATGGGAAACAGTATGAAGGTTCCTCAAAAAACTCAAAATGGAGCTACCTTATGACCCAACAATCTGCTTCTGAGTATATATCTGAAGGAAATCAGCATCTCCAAGAGATATCTGCACTACCATGTTGATTGCCACATTATTTACAATAGCCAAGATATGGACACAACCTAAGTATCTGTCAACAGATGAATGGATAGAGAAAATATTATATACGACGGAATATTATTGAGGAATTAGAAAGAGAGTGAAATCTTGCCATTTGTGACAACATGGATAACCCTAAAGGACATGATGTTAAGTGAATAGGACAGAAAAAGAAATAGAAATACTGTATGATCTCACTCATATGTGGGATCTAAAAAACAATAAAAAAAAAAAAGTCAAACTCATAGAAACAAAGTAGAATGGTGGCTGCCAGATGGAGAGGGGGAAATGGGCAGGTGTTGGGCAAAGGGTACAAACTTCCAGTTGTAAGGTAAGTTCTGGGGAGCTAATGGGCAGCATGGTGACTATGTTTAATAATGCTGCATTGTGTGTTTGAAATTTGCTAAGAGAGTAAATGTTAAGTGTTCTCACCACATATGCACAAAAATGGTAATTATGTAAGGTGACAGATGTGTTCATTTGATTGTAGCAGTCATTTCACAATGTGTATGTATATCAATCACCACATTGTAGACTTTAAATATATACAATTTTATTAGCTCAATAATGGAAAAAAAATAAATAAAATGACCACTACTATTAAATCTACCTGTATACTCCACCCTTAGTCCATCACCCTGTCTCCCCCTACCCTGTGACCCTGGGTAAGTAATTACCATCCTGTATATTGTGTGTATCATTCTTTTGCTTTGTTGTAGAATTTTATCACATGTGTATCCCTAAATGCACATTGCCCTATTTTGCTTTGTTTTGAGTTCTATAAAAATTGTATCATGCCATGTATATTATTCAGAAACTGTCTGTTTTTACTGTACATTGTTTCTAAGACAATATTGAACTTGGTTATAGTTCACTTTTTGTTGCTATATAATATTCCATTGTATTAATGCATCACAATTTATTTGTCCATTCTTTTGCTTATGGGAATATGAGTTATTTCAAGATTTTTGCTCTTATGCACAATACTGCTTTTAACATTCTTGCATATATCTCCTGACACACGTATGCCAAAATGCCTCTAGGCTCTATTAACTAGGACTGGAACTGATGAGTGATAAGTCTGCATTACCTTTAACTCCACAGGATATCAAATCATTTTTTTTAAAGATCTGTATTTTTTATTTATTTGAGAGAGAAAGTGAGAGAGTGGCAGAGGCAGAGAGAGAAGCAGACTCCCCGCTGAGCAGGGAGCCCAAGGCAAGGCTCGATCCCAGGACCCTGAGATCATGACCTGAGCTGAAGGCAGACACTTAACCGACTGAGCCACCCAGGCGTCCCTCGAATCATTTTTTAAAGTATTGCACTGACCCTGACCCAATGGGCAGGATGGGTCTCACATTCCTGGGTCAGGCAGTGCCCAGTGCTCCTTCGATCTCATTGGGCACAACTCCCCTGAGCTGCAGTGACTTGGGATGAGGGTCCTGCTAGGTGGGTGACCCTCTCTTACAGCCAGTAAGCACCCCTTGATGTCAAGCTTTGAAAATCACAGTGCCTGACTTAATCATTTATTATGGAGGCATCCATTTCAAAGACAGCTATCTGCAGAAAATGCAATGCCATCGTAATGACAAGATAAAGTGCATGGCCGCCTCCAAAAGGTGTTGGTTGATCTTGACAACTGACCATTTGGGTCACCTGCTTTTTCTCATCCTACACGTCCACTTCCTGCGATTATGTTTTTGGGCAGTCTTTCTCTCTCTCTTTCTCCCTCCATCCCCCACCACGGACCTTGTTTTGTGGCCACACCTGTGCTGTGTAATTTCCAGGTCTTGTATTTTAAAAGTTTTTCAAAGTTTTCTGGTAGTTGTAGCTGAAGGGCTTCTTGCAATCATAATAAGAATCACCAGGCTGGGTCCAACCCCAACGATGGTTTTTAATAAGCTGAGACCTGCACAAAACAGGTAAAAGGGTAGGGAGAGTCCCAGGCTGAGGAAAAGTCCCCAGGGCCCACGACTCTACATACAGAAGTGGAGTAGCCTGATAGGAAGCTCCCCCTACCGCCTCAGCCTCTTCCCCCTGCGCCCTGGTGCACCTGACAGTCGTTGGTCCACCCTTCCAGTATCCAGCCAGTTCACCATCTTTGGAAAAGCTAGGTAATAGAAACCTTGGAGAAATCTAAACTACTTGGGAAGGGGGGCCCAGAGCACTGTCCAGCATCTGGACCACAGCTGCTCCATCTCACACCATGAACCACAATTCCCAGCCCTTTTTCCCTGGTGCACAGACCAGCATCCCCAACCTATGAGAAGCTCAAGGAAGAGCTCGAAGGGGCTGTACCCAGGGCACCCCAGAGCTCGGCTCCCACGGGGACCACCACGATTGACATCTGCAATGAGACCTCCATGCCCAACCACATGGTCTGGTCCCTGTTCAACACAATCTTTCTGAACTAGTGCTGCCTGGGCTTCGTGGCATTCACCCACTCCATGAAATCTAGGGACCAGAAGGTGGTAGGTGACATGATGGGGACCCAGGTCTATGCCTCCACTGCCAAGTGCCTGAACATCTGGGCCCTGGTCTTAGGCCTTGTTCTGATCATTACCTTCATTATTATTTTTGCCACTGGTTCATGAGTGATTTCCTAAGCAATTTCAGAGATCATAAAAAGTTATGGAGGCTACTAGTCGCTGTCCATGGCCTGAGGTTTTCACTACTTCCCCTGAATTTTATGTCCACATCAGTCTACAGTTGAATTCAATAAAGCACTTGTGTGTGAAAAAAAATAAAATAAAGTGTTGCACCAATATCACACTCCCAAGCAGTTTATGTATCAGTACACCTCTCCTCCCCCTCACAATGCTTGGCTTTGTTAAACTTCTAATTTTTTCCCAATCTAGTAGTCACAATATAGTTTCTTCTTGTGATCTTAATTTGTATTTTCTAGATTAATTTTTTTTATGTTTGTTGACCACTCATGGTGTTTCTTCTGTTAACTAATCTTTTGTCCTTTTTCTTCTTGGTTTATTTATTTTCTTGTTGAGTTCTTTACGTATTATCAATACTAATCCTTTGTTGTTTCTGGGTTGCTTACATCTTTTGCCAGCTTCTGACTTGTCTTTTCACTTTATGGATTCTTTGAAAAAGAAAAGTTTATAATTTTATAAGTCAACATCTAATAAAATCCCTGAGAATTCTGTCCTAGGAATGTCATGCCCACTCTTAACCCTCTCTATTTTCATAAAGTTTTTTAGAATTAGAACTCTGTTGAGATTTTGATTGAAGTTCTAGAGATCAGCATATGGAGAACTGACATCCATATGTATCAAATAATTCAATTCATGAACATGGTACATTTCTCCACTTATGTAAAAAAAAAAATCTTCCAAAAGATAAAGTTCTCTAGAACTTGTACTTATTTTATTAGACTTATTCTTATGTCTATTTTGTGGGTTTTTAAATTGTGTATTTTTAATGTTTTCATTGCTGGTATACAGAAATACAATTAATTTTTGTATACTGATCTTAGATGGGACACTTTATTAATCTTTTAATATTACTATCACCTTAGAGCCTTTTGAATTTTTCCATGTACACATCATGATAATGTCTTACTTCCCAAACCACATAGAATTTCTTCTTGCCTTACAGACCAGAGCCTCCAGTACCAGGCTGATAGAAACAGTGATAGTAAAAATATTTTCTTGTTGAAAATTTCTTGCTGGTTTTGAAGGCAGTGCTTCTAATGTTTCACAATTAAGAATTGTGTTTGCCATAAGTGTTTGAACAATACCCTTTACCAAGTTAAATAAGCTCCCTATTATTTCTGGTTTGCTAAGAAGTTATTTTTCCCCTAAATAGATGTAAACATTTATCAGTTTATTTTCTGTGTCTACTGAAATGATTATATGTACTTTCCCCTTTACTGAGTTAGGATGAGTAGATTCAATTTATAGATATTTTAATGTTACAATACCCTATATCCTTAAGATAAAGCCTGTTTATATTTGTTTAGGAATTTTTGTGTTTTTGTTCTTAAGATTAGCTTGAAATTTTCCTTTCTCGTTGTACCCTTGTTTGCTTGTGATATCAAGGTTATTATTGTCTCATAGAATAAGTTTCATAAGTAGTCTCTAACATGCTAGTCTTTGGGAGAGTTTGTGAAACACCAGAATAATCTGTCCTTCTACATCTTAATAGAACTTGCCTGGAAAACCAGCAGGCACCCACCTTCTTTGAGATAAGTTTTAGCCCCTGATTCAATTTTTGAATTATTATAAAGTATTCAGAATTTCTCTTTCTTCCTGAGTCATTTGTGGTAACTTGTTTTTTCTAGACATTCAGCTATTTCATCTGTTTTCAAATATATTGGGGAAAGCAATATTTATAATATTCTATGACAGTATCTTCTGTATCTGTTATTAGGTCTCTTTTTTTATTCTTGATATTTTTTGCATTTTAGCTCTTTTTTCTTAAGAAATATGGCCAGAGATTTGTCTGTTTTATTTATATTTTAGGAAACATTTTACTTATTTGAAACTTTCTATTGTTTCTTTGTGTTCTAGCTCATCCATAGTCATATCTTTACTTTTATCTCCTTCCTTCAACTTTCATTTTTTTCCTACTTCTTTATGTTATTTTATTCTTTTCTTATCTAAGTTAAATGCTTAACTCATTTATTTTCATCCTCTATCTTTTTCTAATATAAGCATTTAAGGCTAAAATTTCCTTCAAAGTACAATTTTCATGGCTTCCCACAAGTTTGCTGTGTAATATTTTTATTATTGTTCAGGTCAAAAGATTTTCAAATCAATGTGTTATAATATTTCATTTAATTCATGATCTATTTAGAAGTGTGGTTATTAATTTCTTAGGAATTTTAAATTTACCTTTTTGTTGCTAACTTCTGACTTAATTACATTATGGTGACAGAAAGTGATCTGTATAATCCCAGTTCGTTGAAATTTCTTGCAATTTGTGTCATAGCCTAAATGGTCAGTAATTTGCTCTGTCGCATTTTTTTTTACCATTTTATATGTGCTACAAATAAATATGTATTCTTTAATTGATGAATGCAGTGTCCATCTCTTGCTGTTTATAATCCATTGTCTCCATTATATCTATTATATCCATTAAATTAAGCTTGTAATTATGCTAGTAAGATCACACACACACACACACACACACACACACACACACACTGATTTTTGGCGAATTGACATATCCATAACTGAGAGACTTGTGTTAAAATCTTCCATTACAATAGTGGGTTTCTCTATTTTCATCCACATTTTGCTTTATATATTTTAAAGCTGTTTCATTGGGTGCATACATGTTTGAAATTATTATATCTTCCTGGTGAGCTAAGGCACTTTTCATTACACAATATTAATTTTTATCCCCAATAATTCTTATATATTTAAGTGTGTCTTGTTTGATATCTACATAGGTTCTCCTGATTCTCTAGGTTAATAATTTTTAGTCTATTTTTATATCTTTTACTTTCAATTTTTCCATGTTCATAAATTTCAGATATACCTTTTATAAAAGCATATAGCAGAACTTAGTTTTTTTTTTAAATACAGTCTGTCTCTTTTAACTGACATCAGTTCGTTCACTTATTTTCACAGCTTCATGAGGTATGATGACGTTCAATAAACTGCACATATTTAAGTGCACATATTTAAATTTAATAAGTGTGGATATATGTATATACCCAAAGCCATCATCCCAATAAAGCTAGTGAACAAATCCATCACCTCCTCAGATTCCCCCATGTCTCTTTATAATCACTTTCTCTCAGTCTTCTCTGTCCCACGACCACCACACAACTGATCATTCTCACTGTATTTGCATTTCCTAGAATTTTATACAAATGGAATCATACAGTATAGACTCTTTTTCTATGGCTTATTTTATTAAGCAAAAATTACCTTGAGCCCCCATCCATATTGTTGTGTGTATTGAAAGTTCATCCCTTCTTATTGCTGGGTTGTGTACTATTGTATAGATAAAGCAACAATCTGTTTATCCATTCACCTGTTGATGAACGTTTTTGTTTCCAGGTTTGATCTATTACAAGTAAAGCTAATATGAACATAAATGGGGGCGCCTGGGTGGCTCAGTTGGTTAAGCGACTGCCTTCAGCTCAGGTCATGATCCTGGAGTCCCAGGATCAAGTCCCACATCAGGCTCCCTGCTCAGCAGGGAGTCTGCTTCTCCCTCTGACCCTCTTCCCTCTCGTGCCCTCTCTCATTCTCTCCCTCTCAAATAAATAAATAAAATCTTTAAAAAAAATAATATGAACAAAAATGTATAAGTATTTACATGGATATATACTTTCTTTCCTTTAGGAATGGAATAGCTAGGTTATACAGCAAGTATATGTTTAACTTTTTAAAGAAACTGCTAAACTTTTCCAAAGTAATTGAACTATTTTGCATTTCCACCAGCAATATGAGGGTTCTGATTCCTCCACAGCTCTCACCAGCACTTGATAAATTCAGCCTTTTTCATTTTAGCCTTTCTATTGATGTATAGCTCTATATCATTATGGAAATTTGTATTTCCCTAATGAATAATGATGTTAAGTATATTTGCATGTGCTTAGTTGCCATCTGTATAATCTTTCGTGAAGGGTGTATTAAAAATCTGTAGCCTATTTAAGAAAAAAGTTGTTCAGACATGGGAGAGCATGAACATGGTCTAGCACCACTACAAATTATGCAGTCAAGTTTCTGTATTGGGGGAAATCAGAGGGGTCACCATATCCTAAGTGCAAGGGATAAGCCACGCCCTAGGAAAACCATTTTCATGATCACGTTATCTCCCCGCAGTTAATTTGTAGTTGGATTCTTTTTTCTCTTATTACTGAGTTTTAAGAATTATTTATATATTCTAGATAGAAGTACTTACCTGCTAGATTACTTGCAAGTAGTTTTCTCTCAGTCTGTGGCTGGTCTTTTCATTAACTTAGTGTCTTTTTCAGAGCAGAAGTTCTGTTACTGTTGTTATAAAATCCAATTTATTAATTTGGTCATTTATGGATTATGCTTTCAATGTCATCTCTGGTAAATTTTTGCCTGAACCAAGGTCACAAAGGTTTACTCCCAGGTTTGCTTCTAAAAGGTTTGGTTTTAAGTTTTACAATTTGGCCTATGATCTATTTTGTGTTAATTTTTGCATGTGATATGAGAAATGGATCAAAGTTATTTCTTTGTGTGCCCAACCTTTCCAGCATTTTTTGCTGAAATGACTGCAGAATTTCTTTTGCATTTGTAAAAGATCAGTTGTCCAAATATGTATGGATCTATTTCTGGACTCTGTTCTGTTCCATTGACCTACTTGTCTATCTTTACACCAACAACACATAATTTTGATTACTGTAGCTATATAATAAGTATTGAAATGAGGTAGTGTTAGTCTTCCAACTTTGTTCTCTTTTCCCAAAGTTATTTTGCTTATCCTAGGTCCTTTGTTTTCATATCAATTTTAGAATCAACTTGTCAGTTCCTACAAAAAGGCCTCTAGGATTTTGATTGGGATTGCATTGAATCTATGGATAATTTGGGGAGAATTGACATTTTAAAAACATTGTCTTCTGACATAAAAATATAGTATAGTCATCCATTTATTTAGGTCTTTTATTTTAGCAATGCTTTACAGTATTCATATATTTACAGGTCTTTCATATATTTTATCATATCTATCCCTAAATAGCTCCTATCTTTAAATTGTAAATGACATTGTTTAATTTATGATTGCTATTAGTACCTGGAAAACAATTGATTTGTTTTTATTGATCTGCATTTGTTCACTATGCTAAACTCACTTTATAGTGCTTTTGTAGATTCTATTGGACTTTTTACATAGATGATCATGTTTGCAAGTAAAAAGTTTTATTTCTCTTTCCAATATGAGCACCTTTTATTTCTTTTCCTTGTTTTATTGCACTGACTAGAACTTCAGCACAAGTTGAGTAAAATTGATGAGAGTAAACATCCTGGTCTCATTCCATCTTAGGAAAAGAGCCTTCAATCTTTCACATTAAGTGTGATGATAGCTGTATGGTTTTGTAAATGCCCTTTGTCAGACTGAGAAAATTCCCTACTGTTCCTGGTTTCCTGAGAGCTTTTGCTAGTAAAGGATGTTGGATTTTGTCACATGATTTTTCTGCATCTATTTAGCTTATCTTTTTTTTTCCTTGATATGATAAATTACACTGATTGTTTTTCTGATCTTTAGCCATTTCTGCATTTCTGACTTAAATGCCACCATCATGTTGTACTGTTGCTTAAAAACATTGTTAGATTTATTTCGTTAAAATTCATTTAGAATAGTTGCACCTATGTTAATGAAGGATATTTTCCTGTAACTTTTTAAAATGCTTTTGGTTTGAGTAGCATAGTAATGCTGTCTTCTTAGAAAGAGGAAGTATTCCTTCCTTTTCAGTTTTTCTGAAAATGTTTATGTAGAATTGGTATTATTTCTTCCTTTAAATGTTTGGTAAAATTCACTACTGAAGAAATCTAGGCCTGAAGGGTTTTTTTTTTTTTTTGTGGGAAGATTTTTAACTATAAATTCAATTGCTTGAATAGATAAAGGACCTAGCAGCTATTCATCCCATGTGGGCGACTGATGAATAGGCTAAGATTTTTCGGAGTTGGGTTTGGTTCAGATATCTACTTCTTTTTGAGTCAGCTCTGGTAGTTTGTGTCTTTTGAACAATTTGCTCATTTTATCTAAGTGGTCAAATATGATGTGGGAAACAAAGGCAGAAGAAAAATTATTAAATTTCCTTACTACCTACATCCCATTGGCAAGTCCTTGAAACAGGCAGAGTGACATTCCTCTAGAAACCCAGCTGCCTCAATGTTGACACTTTGCTAAGGGCAAAAGGCAATCTTAGCCCAACCCCACAGGATCCTGTAAGTCTACTTTAACATATAAACATTCCTTTGGAAAATTCCTTTATCTCTTAAACACATCCCCCCCCCCCACAAGATACATGTTAGCAATCATCCTCCAAGCATATGACCCACGGATATACATAGGTCTCATGACTGAGGGTTTACGAAATAAACAGTAGCTAGCCCCCTCAGGATCCTGGAAACCTTGTTGCCAAAATACCTGGGAGGCTTAAGCTATCCCTAACTCCCTCCCAACTTAAAAGTATATAATGGGCCACTCCTCCTGACCCCAATGCAGCTCTTTCTGCCCACAGGTCCTATTTCCATGCTTTAATAAAACCACCTTTTTGCACCAAAGATGCCTCAATAATTCTTTCTTGGCCGTCAGCTTTGAACCCTAATGTCTTTCCTACATCAAACTATATTAGCAAAAAGTTGTTTATAATACGCCATTATTATCTTTTTAATATTTGTAAATGATTTGCAAGTGATGTCACCTTTCTCCTAATATTTGGTGCTATCAATTTCCCTCTGCATACTGCTTTAATAGTGTGCAACAAATTCTGATATGTTGTGTTTTCATTGTAAATTAAAATACTTCCTAATTTCTCTTTTAATTCCTTCTTTGACCCATGGGTTATTCATAAGTGTGTTATATTTAGTTAAAAATTTGTGGATTGTCCAGATTTCCTTTTGTTACTGATCTCTGACTTAAATCCATTGTAGTCAGAGAAGGTACTTTGTATAATTTGAATCCTTTTAATTTATTGAGACTTGACTTACTGCCCAAAATGTGGTCTGTCTTAGTAAATATTCTGTGTACACTTGATGAAAATGTACATTCTATTCATTGTGCAGAGTGTCTTATGTCAATTAGGTCAAGTTGGATGATAGTTTACCAGTGTATCTTTGATGGTTTGTCTATTTTTTCTATCAATTATCAAAAGAGGAATATAATTATAGATTTGTCTATTTCTCCTTACAGTTCTACCAATATTTGTTTCATGTATTTTTTAAGCTTTATTATTAGGCTCATGAACATTTAGGATTGTTATATCTTCCTCATTAATTTATACCTTTGTCATTATGAAATGGCCTTCTTTATGCCTGACAATAATCAATGTTCAGAAATTTACTTTACTATTAATATAGCCACATGATTTTCTGTCAACTAGTGTTAGCATGGCACATCTTTTTCTCATATATTCTAACTTGTGTCTTTATATTTAGCTTTTGTTTCTTATAGGCAGCATATATTTGGGTCTTGCTTTTTTATCCAATCTGAGAATCTTTGTCTTTTAATTTAGGTGTATAGACCATTTTCATTTAGTGTGAATGTTGATATGATTAGGTTTTAGCCTTTCACCTTGTTACCCATTTTTTTTTGTCCCAACCCAATACATAAAAGGGATTTGGAAGGAGAACAAGAGATTTGAATGGACACTTAACCAAAGATGATACTAGAGTGGCAAATAAGCATATGAAAAGATTCTCAACATCACTTTTCATTATGCAAATGCATACTAAAACCACAATGAGATACCCCTGCAGACTTATTAGAATGGCTAAAATGGTTGTCCTTATCTAGTGCTGGCGGGGATGTGAATAACTAGAATCCTCACACACCACTGGGGAGAGTGTGAAATAGTACAAACATGTTGGAAAACAGCTTACAGTTTTTTTAAATAGTTAAACATACCTACCATATGACCCAGCCATTCCACTCCTGATTACTTACCCAAGAGAAAAGAAGCCTTATGTCCATACAAGTACCTGTACATTTATGTTTATGTCAGCATATTTGTCATAGTCCAAAGCTGGAAATAACTAAAATGTCCATCAACAGATGAAAAGACAACTTGTTCCTTTATCCACACAATGGAATGCTAGTCAACAATAAAAAGGGATGAACTGTTGATAGATGTTACAACAGGGAGGGATCTTAAAATAATTCTTATGAGTGAAAGAAACCAGACACAAAGAGTACATATTTTATGATTCCTTTTGTATAAAATTAGTAACATGCAAACTAATCTGCAGTGACAGAAAGCAGATCAGTGTTTTCCTGGAGAGGGAGAAGGGAGGAAAGAAGCAGGAAGGAGAACAGCATTACAAAAGGACACAAAGATAATTTGGTGATTGATTTGTTCATCTTGATTGTAATGATGGTTTCATAAACATATATGTGTCAAAACTTATCAAACTGTGCACTTCAAATATGTGCAGCTAATTGTGTGTCATCATATCTCAATAAAGCTGTTTCAAAAATACATCTTAAACTTAGAATTTATCACTAAAAGAATACAAATAAAATGAAGTCTTCCAAAACACTAGAGAAAATAAAATAGTAAACAGCTCACAAAGCCAAAGACAGAGAAAGAACAAGGAAAACAGCATAAATAACAGATGTATCAACAAACATGTCTGTTTTGACAATACTCTAAATAAAATAATCCAAATATGCACTCTTTGCCCAAGGTACACCTAAAATAAAATACTTGAATGTTAAAAAGGAAAAGATAGGAAAGACCTGTTGCACATATAAGAAAAAGGGTCAGTAAAATGAATATCAAGTAAGGCTAAAAGAAACAAACAGTAATTTGGTCTGAGGAACAATTCAAGATCCAATGAAAGCATAGCAGTGATTAATCTTTAAGCAGCAAATAACTTATCATCAAAACCTGTAAAGCAAAAACTGTAAGAAATACCACAGTAAGTTAATAGCTAATATGTAAATGCGAAGTCCTGAAAATGTTAACCCCAAGGCCCAAGTTATATAAATCATGTTTGGTTTAATTCTTTTGAGGGCTGTAGTTGCATACCTGCAGGAACTTGAACCAAATAGCCAGGCCTTCCACAGATTTGCCTAAGAGGGGATTAGCATGTTCTGCAACTCAGTTATTTTTCACCAACATAAATTCCTGTATTAAAGCAGTCAAGAATAAATATCCACACCTGCAATTGCAGTGTGGTGAGAATATAACAAGAATGTTGATGATAATTAAGCCAGACATCAACTGAGCACCACCACCGTGTGCAATTTTGTTAGCCTAAGGCCCTGCACAAACTCCATGCCCCGTTACAAGTCAGGTGGGTGGGGAGCCTGGGTAGCTCAGTTGGTTAAGCATCCTACTCTTGGTTTCGGCTCAAGTCATGATCTCAAGGTCCTGGGATCAAGCCCTGTGTCAGGCTCCATGCTCAGAGTGGAGTCTGCCTGAGATTCTGTCTCTCCCTCTCCCTCTGCCCCTCCCCCTGCTTGCACTCACTCATGCTCTCTCTCTCTCTCTAAAATAAATAAAGAAAATCTTAAAAAAAAAAAAGTCAGCTGGGTGCCTCTCACTGTTCTGCAAATTCCTGGGGGGGTTACACCCTTCTGCTCCCTCTGGCCCAAGGCCCCTGACTCCAGTCCTTCCACAGCTCCCAATACTGTTCTCCTCCCCAAGTCAAGGCAAAGCCAAATGCAGAACTACAACCGTTTTCCTTGTTTTTCCAAACCCTCCTTTCAGAGCCGGTGTGTGGCAGCTGAGTCCACTAAAGGTCTGGGGAGGTGGAAGGAGTTTGAGGCTCAGAAAGTCAAATGGCTTACACATCTTACCCCAGGATCCACCAAGCCCCTTCCCTGGGGTCAGACTGAGCTCCTGCTTTCTTCCCACCAGGCCTCTTCCAACTTAGCCACATGTACGTCTGTCCCTCCCGCCCCTGTGTCTCTCTCCAGTCCCCTCCTTCAGCAGGTCATCGGGCCACGCCCCACAAGGATGACTCTGGTGCAGGAGGTAACATAATGACCTTTGTACGTACTTTCTAAAGGTCCTGGGCGCCGGAGCTTTCCTGCATCGCAGTGTTGAGCCCTGTCACAGCTCTGGAGGCACATGCACTGCTGTCAGCCCCAGTCAAACGGGGCCTGAAGCTGGAAGAAACTGAGAGACATGACCGAGATCACAAAACCAGTGTGCAGCCAGGATCCATAAGGGGTTTCTCGTGCATGCTGACACCAGTGGGCCAGGAGCTGGGTATTGAAAAATGCAGATTCCTGAGTATTTCTGCAGCATCCCCAGCACTACAACAGCTGCTCCATCTGGCTCTGAGTCACTCCATGTTTAAGCACCACACACCCAGCTTGTGTCAAAGGTGTGTGTGTGTGTGTGTAAGAGAGACACAGTGTATGAGAGACACGTGTGCACATGTGAGAATGTGCAAGTGTGTATGTGCACCTGTGAGTGTGCACGTGAGTGTGCACGTGTGTGCACGTGAGAATATGTGTGCACGTGTGTGTACACGCGTGAACATGTGCACATGTGTGAGTGCGCACGTGAGAACGTGTGCACGTGTGAGAGTGTGCATGTGTAAGTGTGCACGTGTGTATGTGTATGTGAGAATGTGCATGTGTGAGAGTGTGCATGTGTGTGCATGCGTGAGAGTCATGTGTGCTGCACGTGGTCATGTGCACGTGTGTGCACGTGAGAATGTGTGCACATGTGTGCATGCATGAGAGTGGTGTGTGCTGCACATGTGCACGTGTGTGCATGTGTGTGTATGTGAAGGAGTGTGTGCCTATGTGTTTGTGTGTGTGTGTGTGTGTGTGTGTGTGTGTGTGTGTCCATGAGCACTTGGGTCTGGGGGCTGAGGTCCCTCTCCTCCTCTGCCTGGGTGGCCACCCCCTCCCTCTCAGCTAGCGCAAGGGGGAGGCAGCTCCCCCACCCCTCTGCCCACCCCCCCAGGGGGCCCACACCCCTGCTGAACGACTCTCCCCTTGACAGTGAGACTGGGCAATCTCAGAGGCCCCCCCATGTTTGTGCCCTCTCTTGGACTATAGGGACACCGCCATGGCTGGGGGGGGCGCTAAACCCCAATGCTCAGTTGGTGGGAGGGGGAAAGCGTGAGTCTGAAGCAGTAAGTATGGCTTTGGAATGAACTTGGCTCTTCTGATGACAACTTGCCTTGTTCCAGATGGTTCCTGTGCATGTTCTCCTTCGTTAGCATGCTAATTTATTCTGACTCACCATCGGGAAGCCGCTGCAGGCGGGGCTGGCGCACACCTCGGTGCCAGAGCACGACCTGGGGGCTGTGATTCCCAGCTGGAACAGGAGCCCTCCCCGGGGGCTGTCACCACCGCCGGGAAGAAAGAACAGTTGGGGACAAGGCTTCGGCGGCAGCCTGAGCAGCTTGTAATTTCCCCTCTGGTGGCCCTGACGCTCTGTGACAGGATCGGAAGAGCAGGGCCGGAGATGGAGGCTTCGGGAACACTCACGCTGCAAAGTTCCCGTAGAGCACGAATGTGCTTAAAACATAAGGGAGGCATCGGGAACAAAGACCCAAAGCAGAGAGACCACAGCCTGACATTTCTCCATCAAAGTCAGCGCCTGGGCGGGGCAGAGCTCCAGGTGTGCACCAGGTCCCGGGCCTCACCTCTGTCCTCTGGTTGCAGGGGTGCAGCACACCAAGGCCAGGACACCGGGACACGCGGGAGGGAAGGCAGAACCACTCTTCCCCCCCACCCCCCGCCTCTCCCACCCCCCAACCTTCCCCGTGTGCGCCACCAGGAGACCCGTGCCTCCCACTGCGAGGCTCACAACCCCACCCAGAGACATTGCCTGCTCTACGGGGTAGGCACAGCCCCTGCCAGACACGGAGTGACCTCCCCGGAGCAGCTGGGCAGCTGTGAAGCAGGAGAGGCAGGGCAAACACCCAGCCCCCCAGGAGGACAGCGCTGGGCCCCTGGGAGCCAGGCCCCAGCCGACCCTGCACAAGCCTTCCCTGCCTTGCCCCCCAGCACCCTGGACACTGCTGGTCTCCCCCCAGAGGAGGCTCAGCCTCTGGGAGATCCAGCCTGTGAGGGAGCAGGGAGGCCGGCCCTGCCCTCAGAAGCAGCACCCGGACCCATTGTACTGGGCAAAACTCGCCAAAATGGCCACGCTGGCTGCTGGGGCCTAGAAGACGGGTGTTTCATCCTGGCCGAGGTTCCCCGGTAAAACTCGGTGCCCCCCACAGCTGGCTCCCTCCCCAGGCATCCCCAGGCCACCCTCCCACCCTCCTGGGACCAGGGCTCCCTGCAGCTCCACCCCCAGTGCTCTGCAGAGAAGAGTCCCCAGTCCCCTGGGAGACAGTGACCAAGTAGCCAGGACACGGTGAGCAGGGTTCTGGAATCCCCAGAGCCCCACCCACACTGTCTACCGTTTCCTGGCAACCAGAGCGTCTGTTTCCACTGAAGAGGAGGGGGTCTGAGCCAGGCGCTGGGACCCTGTGCGCTGGGCAGCCCCAGGCGCTGGTCATAAGGACCCGGGACAGCGTGAAGCAGGTGCTGAGGCTCCCCGACTCCTGGGAACACAGTGGAGGCAGACGGTCATGTGGGGAGGGAGACCCCAGGAACCAGGATGCCCCCGGGGGGGGGCAGGGATGCTGGGGGAGAGAGGTCAGAGCCCGCTGGTGTCCTGGATGCCAGGATGACCCTTGAGACCCAGCCCCACCCTTGCATTCCCTGCTGGGCACAAGCATGTGTGATCGAGACATGGCTCCGGGGCTGTCATCTCTCTCTCGGGGAATGCTCACCGCCCCACCGCCCCCGGGGCTGTGAGAGTGGCGCCCTTGGTTGCAAGAAAGGGAGACAGACGGTTGAGCAGGAGGCTCTGTGATAGCCTTCTCTGTCCACAGCACCCAGCAAGAACAGTGTCCTTCCTCTGGAAAACAGGCAGCTGGCTAACGCCACCTGCCACATGGTGGGTGAAGGGAGAGTGCCCATCCGTCCCAGCCTGCCCAGAACAGTCCCCAGTGCGTCTGGGGCCCTCACGTAGTTGTTAGAAGCCCCTGTCACTCCCAAGTGTCCTAGGTGCACGGTAAGTGGTAGGGACTGAGACACCCTCTCTCAACTCTGGAGCCGGCCAGAAGCAGTGGCCCAGGAAGAAGGCTGTGTGAAGGGGCACCAGGGAAGCCTGCGGGAGGCCAGCCTGGCCGGGGCGGGCGACCCGGCAGGACCCTTGTGCGAGATGATTTCAGAAGCACAGGGGCTTGGCGCTGCCAGCCTGGGCTGTGCACGTGACTCAGCTGGGCCCCGGGAGCCATGAAGGCTCAACACTGGTTCATCAGCAAGGTACATCAGACAGCCATGGGGATCCCCGCTCCTTGTTATGTCCTTGCCCTGGCCCCTGCGTTCCTACCTATTTGGGAGAAACCCCTGCTATCACTTTGCTACATTAACACCTGCTAAGTGGGGCACAGGTGCCAGATGATGAGCCGCATTCGCCAACAGGCCGTAGAGAAAGTGAAATGAGAAGTCTAGACACACAGGTCCTGGAGGAAGGGCCCCACGCCTCCAGGAGCCATGCAGGAAGGTCAAGGCAGGGCACAGGGGCAGAGGCAGGACCGGGGGCCATTCCTGGGGTCCGTGAGCAGAGTACCTTGCGATTCCCAAGCTAGGGCCTGATTGGTACAGTAGAACCCAAGAGTGGAGTTTTGGTCAGCCCCGTGGGGGGGTCTTCGCCAAGCGGCACACAAGGGGAAGGCCCCGGGGAGACGGCAGGGGGTCAGATCAGGGACTTGCATGTGCTCGGGGCTCCGCAGCAGCCCTCCTGGGACTGTGGTCATGTGAGGGGCGAGGGGCGAGCATCCATGGATGGCCCCCAGGCCACAGGGCCACATGACACTATACAGTAGCTGAACCACACTCCGCACAATGCCCCACTTGGCGAGCTGGGCGGGAGGCAAGTGGGAGAGAGGGAGAAGGGGATCAGGGAAGCTGTGTGGGCATCGCGCCGCGGTGCACAGTGTGAGGATTGCAGCCGCCACGGAAGGGGTCGGGGCCGGCCATGCACACCTCGTGGGCATGCGGGGGGAATGATCCTGCCCAGCGCGTGCGGATCCCGCCTGGAATGGCCGGGAGGAAGCTGGCACGGACCACCGGGGTGGGGCGCTGAGCAGACCCTGGCAGGGGGCCATCCGAGGCACGGGTGATTCCAGTTGCTGGATAGCTGCTGTCAGAACCGGGGCTTCAAAGAAAGAAAACACACACGCTCCAATCCCAGTTCCTGGCTTAGAGGCTTAACCCCGATCCTCGCTGAGACTGCCTTAGAAAACGTCTTAGCTCTAGCAGACACCGGGACGGTGGCCACCGCCCCCTTCAGAGGTGACTCCTTCCAGTTACAATGTCCACTTTGGGGTGCCCAGACGCAGAGGGTCTCTGATGTGAGCCAGGGCAGCCATCCACAAAGAATGGGCCCCCAAGGATTTAGAGGGTGCTTTGAATGCCTCTGTGGTCCCCAAATCAGAGAGGGAGCTCAGGGGGCCTGGGAATAAATGGCGTTCTGACGTCTCCCCTCAGGTGCTTCCAGGGTGCTCCTCTAGCCCTCTCATGTCTCTCTCTGGATCCTGAGGGCGTCACTGGAAAAACACCCAGCAGAACGGTTGGCTCCTGTCCCTGGACTGAGGAGGAGCCCAGTGGGGACCCAGCGCTCTGCCTGCTGCCAAACCCCAAAGTTTTCACCACGTTCCTGGAGGAATTTAGACAAATAGGCACCATCCCCCAAAGACTAGGAATGCACTTACTGCCAAAGCATGCCTGGTGCGGATCAGAGACGGACATGGGCATCGACGTCACGCAGGGCTGGATCCGGCAGCAGCTGCTCCCGATGTGGGGTCCGCGTGGGGAAACCAGCCACGCACCTGCTGCCCCGTGTGCGGGCGGATTTGGGCAGAAGCTTCTTCCCACTCTCGACTCAGGCACGTACCCCAGTGTGGGCCACAGAAGTCTGGATTGTTCCACGGGGACCTGGGCCATGTGGCAGGACATGGCGCCTGGCCTGTCAGAGGATGGAAGGTAAGCCCACAAGGAGGTGTGACCTCCCAGTGGAGCTATGTGTCTGAGGGTCTGGTGGCCTAGGACTTGTCAGGACATCCTTCCTTGTCCCCCAGCTGCTAGGAAAGAGGCAGCAGGCACAGGGAACTTTGGGGTGTGGAGGAAAAAACTCACCGTGCAGGGCCCCCCAGTGCCCCCCCAGGCCCCTTGCATGGTCTCTGAGGAGCAGGGACGTCTGCAGTTGGGGCAGACAGGAATTCCGTGTAGGTTGCCACCAGTGGCCCCAGGGGGAGGCTCCTCGGCAGCACATAACCATCCCCATTTGGAGAAACAGCACCTGGCTCGGGCCAAGGGGGCTGTAGACCCCTGATAGTGGGACACCGAATGCCCAGGTGGCCTGAGCTGCCCACGGCGGAGGGACGCTGTGCCCACACTGCTCCATCACCAAGCAGGTGTATCTGCTGCACCTGGGGTTCCGTCCGTGGCCAGCTGGGGGGACAGGGTGGTCCACCAGCTAGGGGCCCAGTTCACAGATGGTTACACCTGCTGCTTGCTTCCAAGAGCCCCAAGGGGCCTGTTACCAGCTGTGGACCCAGTGCCCGTTCTCTGGTCGCCCTGGCCATGCCCTGTACGTCCCCCAGGCCTGCGGGACCCCAAGAGGCTCAAGCAGCCCCAAACCAGATTGTCAAGATTGTCGAAAGCCCTTTGAAAGCACATGGTAATTACTTCCAGGGCGTTTATAGTCCCTGAGAGTCTTGAGCCACGCCCCCCCGGCCAGGAAGGCAACATTTTACCATCAAGGACACGACCCTGGGTATTTACAGACGGTAATGAGACTGTCCACTGCTCGATGTTGCCATAAATAAGCAGCGAAACTGCTGAGTTTCACACAATTCTCCCTGATTGCCTGGAAGGCGCCATTATTTTAATAAAAAAACTAATCAGCCAGCCTCCCCAGCATCTCAGGCTCGGTGTTAATTACAGAGCGGCTGGCCGGCGGGCGGGGAGCTGCGCATCGACTGTCATCCCAGGGGTGGGGGGCTCTTTTATGTTAAAAGGAGTGAATTAAAAGAAAGAGGAAGAGTGTGCTTGCCTTAAAAATAATGGTGATCATGCAGGACGTCCTTCTGACCCACGGGCCGGACACCACTAACCCCACGGGCCTCCCCCGGTCAGGGCAGCCCCCGGCCTCCTCCGCGTCCATGCGTCTTGGTTCCCCGGGGAGCAGGGGAGTGGGAGGGGACCCTGG
This sequence comes from Eumetopias jubatus, assembly GCF_037043125.1. Classification (NCBI taxonomy): domain Eukaryota; kingdom Metazoa; phylum Chordata; class Mammalia; order Carnivora; family Otariidae; genus Eumetopias; species Eumetopias jubatus. Next base: position 1,540,062 of record NW_028274813.1, on the reverse strand, counting down.
CACTGTCTGGGCCAATGCCACGGAGGGAACCGTGCTGGGCTGGGCTTCCCAGACACGGCAGG